>NC_044315.2:76552675-77152675 GCF_007474595.2 Lynx canadensis
TTTCAAGCAAAGGATGGAGGTGATACCAACTGGGATGAAGGTGATAAAGAGGGGAGAGCTTGCTGCTGGGGGTTGTAGTTATAAAGATGTTCAGGCTCCTAGTTAATCCTCACACTTACCCCAAGAGGGCGCTATCACTACCTCATTTCAAACCAAGAATACCAGTGGCGGTTCAGTCAGTTTAGCCTCAGAGTCTTGATTTCAGCTCAGGTCATGATCCCGGGGTCCTGGGAAGGGAGGGAGGAAAGGAGGAATAGAGATAAGAAGTGCGGGATAGAGGAAAGGGGGAAGAAAGAAGGAAGGAAGAATCCCCCAGGAAACAGCTGGAGAAGAGAGGGGAGAGAGTGGTGGGGAAAGGGGCAAGAGAGGAAGAGATAATAAGGAGAGAAGAAGAAACAGAGAAAATAGAAGAGAACAAAGGAAAGACGGAGGGATGAAGAGAAGGAAGCCTGGAGACACGAAGGAGGGAAGAAGAGAGGAAAAGGGGAGAACAAGAAAAGAGAAACAGAAATTAAACAAGCAGGCAAGCAAGCCAGCCCAGGACACTGAGAAGGAAGAGGAAGACACGGTGGGAGCCAGAGGCAGAGGGAGAAGGGCTCGCCATCAGTGGACACGCAGAGGGACAGAGTGGCAGCCGTCTGCTGGCAGGAGGGGCCAGGAAGGAAGGTAGGAGAGGATGCATCCCAGCCGTGTCCTCCCCACCCTGGAAACACAGCCTGGCCTTCCACAGTACATGGAGGCATTGGGCCAAACTGTTTATCTCCAATCCGGTGGCTCACATTTGCTTTTCTTTTTAAAGTTTAACTCCGATTTACAAGGGGCGTGCTCTGTGATGGATGTTTTTCCAGTTAGTTGTAAACAGCCCAGTCCTGCAGAGGAGACCCAACGACTTCCCCAGCCCTCGTTCTGGCTGCTGGACTGGGGGAGGGAGAAGACAGGTCAAGAATATCATCCATCACCAACTCCAAAATCCTCAACACAGCAAGATACCAGTGAGCCAAGGCTCGGGAAGGGGTGAGAGGCAGGCCTGATTATTCCAAGGCTGAGAAACCTTCCAAGCTGATGTGTCAGAAGAGATACTCCCCACACAGGGCCTGTTCGATGAAAGGTGCCAGGGTACGGGACATAAGGAAACCAACAATGAGGGCTGAACTCACATTACTAATGTCTACCTTAGCAGGTGCCATGACAAATTTTTTCTGTAACTTAACCAAAATTCATCTCTAGGTCAATGAAGGCCATTTCACAGATGAGAAAACTGAGGTATAGGGAAGGTAGATACCTGCCTAAGAGCAAAATTTGCCCAGAGAAGCTACGTGACCCATGATCTTTGAATGTCCACCATGCATGCGTGGAATGCACGCAAACTGTTTCACGACAGAGATTCTTTCCCTCTTCCCTACCCTGGGTCCTTCTTCAGCCCACTTTGGTGCAGAGGTGAGAGGGCCACATGCCTTGATTAGTTGCCAGAGGACCCCTGCTTCTTCCTGGGCCTGGTCCAAGCCCCTGGATCGCTCCTTAATCACAAGCATGGATTACAGGCCTATGCCCCTCTGTTCTCTTCCAAAATTGCAACCTTGAATTTGCTATTTCCCCATCATTAGAAAACACAGGGATGAGGAATTACATTCCCAAGTGAAATACGCTCTATTCTCCCCTCAGGAGTATGTGTAACCATCAAAGAACAGTGGACCTCAGCACCAAGGTTGTCGCCCTTTCTGGAGTGCCGCTTCTGCATCTGACGTCTCCTTACCTTTAGTGTCACTGAGAGAAATAATGATGCATCAATACGATTTCATCTGTTGAAGACACAGTCCAGATAGCAAAAGGAGTCCTCTTTATAGGAACCAACTACAGAACTTTCTCTCTGGTCCTGGATGTCAGGTAAAGAGAATTTCCTGAACAAATGGTTCTAGCCCATAGACCCTGCACATTTTATTGCTGAGTATGTTTCCTTCTGGACTTTGATTGCTAAATCTCTACATTAAATTGCCAGCACCTTCTAAGAACTACACAACACAGGATGGCATAGATCACCTTGCATCGATCTAACCTGGGTTTGAATCATTTTCTTTATTCTTATTTTGCTTTCAATCTGATTCCCTTCGTTATTTCATTTCCTGTGCTGGATTTTTTTTCTAACAGCACGAACTTAAAAAAAAAAAATTCTTCCCCAAATCCTTTGGGGAATGACGTAGGACAGAGAGCAAATAAAGAAGCTATACAAGGACCATCACTGGTGTAGCCAGGGTTTCAGATGCCAGGCTGCATTAACCAGATCAGGACAAGGTTGAAGAAAAGCCGAGGTTTGTGCCTGAGCACAAAGTCTGCTTCCCAGGCATATGTCCTGCACACGCTAGTTCTGGAGCCTTCCGGAACCTTCCCAAGGACTCCCTTACCTTTGCTGCGGCGGCGACTCCGGTACTGCTCCGTGTAGAACGTCAGCTGTGTTTCGTCATCTGCCTCTGAACCTGAAGTCCCCTTGGTTCTCCCAAAGCTGATTCCCCCTGAAAGGAACAACGATCCATTAGTCATAGAGGCCTCCTGGAGCTTGTTAAATCCCTCATCCGACCCAAAGATCAGCAACCCCATCGCCAGACTTCTTTCTGTAAAATCCCAAGTGACCCAGAAGCTGGCATGATTTATGGAAGGAGTTTGGGCTCTGCAGCGAGGCAGATCTGGGTTCTAACCATGACGTGGTAGCCACGAGCTGTGTGACCTTGAGGGACACCTCCCCTCTCTGAGCCCTGGGCTGTTTCTTAACCAAACGGGATAGTTACTACTGACCTTGTAGGGTTGCTTTGACGATTAAAGGAGATATAATATATAAAATATCTGGTCTGTGGTGGGTACTAACTGACAGCTATGTTTTCGCTTCATATGATGAGCCTGCCTCTAAAAAAACACTTCGGGTAACTTAATTTCATACACATTTCAAGCAAGTGCTTACTAGATGCCAGGCCAAGAGTGAGACACTGGAGATCCAAAGATAGATACGGCCCAGTCCGTGCCAGCCAGGGGATCGTAAGCTAGTCAACGAGATAAATGGGATCCTAAGGAGCCTTTAACCTAATTCATGGTTATGTTTTTCCACACAATGAGATGCTGAGAACATGGGGGAGAGCAATCCATCCCCACACGGAGGACCTGGGAAGGTTTTATGGAGGAAGGGGGATTTTAAGTCAGGGCTGAAAGGATGAATGGGGCTTCAGTGGCAGAAAATGGAGTTGCAGGTAAAGGGAAGAGCCTGAGCATCCCTGGGGACAGGAAGCGGGGCGGGCGGAGGCCATGCTGATCGGAGTACTGACTGGAAGGATCACTGGAGCCACACGGTGGAAGTCCCTGAGGGCCACACTGAGGACCAGGGGCCTTCCTATGGGCGTCACGGAAGGTTCCAGGGCAAGAGGAGGAGTTCATCAGCTGCACGTGCCACGACAGATACCACAGAGGCCTCAGAGTGGGTGCCACAGAGGGCAAGCAGGTGCAAGGCTCAGTGATCCCTTCGCGAGAGGCGACGAGGGTCTGGGTGAGGCAGGGGACACTGAGGATACAGAGGAAGAGAGGGGAGCAAGGGCTGTTTAGGGACACACTCAGGAACAGGAAGGCCGATGGGCGAGGCATTCACACACTACGAACAGTGGATTCCAAAAGTGATAAAGAACCAGAGGGATATACGCCAAAATACTAGGAGCAGTTAATTGTGCAGGGAGGAATACAGATAATTTTTATTTGCTCTGTGCTATATATATGTGTATATATATACATATATATATATGTATATATATACACATACATACACACACACACACACACATATATATATGTAATCACTAACAAAAAAGCACAGAGTGTGTGAAGAGAGGGATTAAAGCATTAGTAAACTCTGTGCCCAGAGAGGATACAGTCAGGGGAGAGCTGCAGAGAGTGTTGGGGGCACGGGGGCAGGCAGGGGAGCAAACGGCCTTTGTTTGGGGAAATTGCCTCAGGTACAGAAGCTTCAGACACTAACATCGATAGACTGTCTCTGGAGGAGACTCAAAAACCTAGTACAAGTGGCTGTACTGGATGGAGAAGAGGGTGAAGGTTAGGGATAGTGGGAGACCACTTTTCACTACAAATATTTTGTAACTTTTGAGTCAAGTGCCCTACAAACAAACCTATTACCTATTTGAATATCTTACGCGAGGAACAGAAAAACATACATCAGAGGGAAACATTGCTCAACTCAAGAGAGAGTTTCCTATGTCATTTCCTCTATAGGGCATCTGAAATGGCATTCGGTATATGGAAACTCTGCTTGAGACACTCTATCTACAATATGGTTACTGTGCATGCATTCATCCATTCCAGCAACATGCGGAATGATCTGCTTTGTGCCTAGATGTCTGTATGTTACTACCTACAATCCTCATCATGAAATTCTCACAAGGAAAGTGTAATTAACAAAATAGATCATGAAAGGCACAAGGACCTGTGTGGGCAAAGTTACTTAGGTGCCAGAGGTCACACAGCTGATGAGTATGAGGATTCAGATTCAAGGCTCGTCTGTCCGGCTCCACATGTGAGCTTTCTAGATGCAAACTGCTTTCCTGGAAACAACTCAAGAGGGAACCTTAGGGAAGGCAGACGGTCCTTAAAGCATCAAGGCACCAAGTACTGTGGTAGGAGCTTCACATACGCCTTCCTATTCCAAACTCACAGTACTCCTTGGAGGGAGGTATATTGATATCAGCCCATTTTACAGATGAGGCAACCAAGGTTCAGAAGACGAAAGTGATTTGCTAATAATGAGTGAAGTAGGACTTGGTACCCATGTGTAACCGAGGCCAAGTTCAAATTTTCAGCCATTTGTGACACGCCCTTCCCAAATTAATGCTCTGGAAAATGGAAAGATTAATACCTGCCCTCTCCCTCCCCTGAGACAGCATGTTGTAATGGATGGGAAAAGTATAGGCGACAACAATGTCTGATCTTTGTCCTCAAATGTATCTTTGGCCTTGTCCCTGTCTCTTAGTGTAAACATCACCATTTTCCCAGCAATTAAGGATAGGGCTTGGAGACAGCAGGAGACCCCAGATTGTGCTAGACACAGTCCCTCACTTAAAGGCTCTCCTTTGAAAAGGAGATGGCATGGCCCTGTGGACACTCTGGAAGCAGTGGAAGAGCAGAGGTGTCCAAAAGTCAGTTTTTACATTGCCACTGAAATATTTTCCTGTTACAGAAAAAGGGAAGAGGGAAAAAGGGAGGGAGGGGAAAAAAAGGGAAGGAAGGAAGGAAGGAAGGAAGGAAGGAAGGAAGGAAGGAAGGAAGGAAAGAAAGGAAAGGAAAAGGAAAAGGGAAAGGAAAGGAAGGCTTTTGGTCATCTACACATAATTCTTGGCCAACAGGAAAATGAAGGCATGGGATAAAATAGTTGCTTTATGTGCAGGAAGCATCTGTCATACTTCCTGCTGTGTCTGGGGCAGCAGAAAAAAAGGGAGGAGTCTGTCCTGTCAGGAATCTACCTCCATATTTCCTTCAATTCTCTACCTTACCCCCTACTTAAAGCTTTACAGCCAAATCCTCCCTCCCTCCCTTCTTCTCTCTCATTTTCCTTCCTCTCTCCTCTCTCTCTCATTTTCCTTCCTCTCCCAAACAAATGACCTATTATGTTCCTGCCATGGTGACCATGACAGACAGGAGTCGGTTCTTTCTCTATTGGGACAGTCTAGCAGGTGTGAGAGAGAGTCGCCAGACAATTCTAACACAATAATAATAATAACAAGCTAACTATTACATAGCACTGTCTCTGCCAGGCATTGTTTTAACCCTTTACCTGTACCGATAACTCTAGGAGGTAGGTTGCTACTTTTATTCTCTTTTTAATGGATGAGGAAATGAAGGCACAAGGGAAGTAAGTAATTGGCCCAGGGTCACACAGCTTGTCAGTAGCAGAACCACAATGCAAATCCAGGCAGTGACTGCAAAGTCTACTCCTTTAGTCTCTATGCCAGCATACAATAAAATATGAGCAGATAGCTCATGTAACGTCCACTGCCATACCTGTAAGGAAGGCATTATGAACCTTGTCTTACTGGTGAATGAACCATGTTTCAGAGAGCTGATGGCAGATAGTAAGTGAGGGAGCTGAGACTGAATCAGGTCTGTCTACCGGCAAAGCTGGCCTCATGGCTAAAATAACCTGGGAAACTATGCTCATGTGTGTGTGTGTGTGTGTGTGTGTGTGTGTGCGTGCGCGTGTGTGTGCACCTGCGAGAGTGTGCATGTGTGTGTACCCAGAGGCAGAGAAGTGGCAAAGCTTGACGATTTGACCTGAGAAGGCTAGCAGGTGTGTTACCTGCCCCCAACGCCAGGGAGCATTTGCTGCTTCTCGCCACTCCTCTCCAAGGGACCACTGAACGTGTGCTCTTGGTAGGACTCCATTCAGTCTTCGCTAGATCCTAGTGATGCTCCACCGTTCCACATGCCCAAGCACATGGAGATCACACCCCTGACTACCATGAAGTCTTCTCCAGTCCCTCCCCACTCCCACACCTCTGACCTCACCTCCTTCCTGTAGGTACCAAGCTACCATTCCCAAAGTAGAAGCTGAAGATCAGAGAGGTTTTCTCTCTACCAACCTGTCCAACAGAAATATAATGTAAGGTGCATATGTCATTTTAAGTGTCCTAGCAGCCATTTTAGAAAAGGAAAAACAAACAGGTTAAATTCATTTTCAGAATATGTTGTGTTTAATGCAGTATGTTAAAAAATCTTGTGATTTTAATATGTAATTAACATAAGATTATTACTGACATATTTTATATATTTTTTCATGATAAGTTTTAATAATCCAGTGTCTATTTTATGCTTACAGCATATCTCAATACAGACTAGCTGCATTTTAAGTGCCCACTACATCAGAGCGCACACTTCTGGAGGCATTAGAAAACAGATATTACTAAGCATAATTAAGGGCCAGGATCCGAGTACAAGAGAGAGATGAGTAAGTCACAGACCCCACTAAGGTGTTGAATCTTTTTTTTATTTTAATGTGAATTGAATGAAAAATGGTGTAGCTCAGGTCCCATTAAAAGACAATAACCATTGTCTGTGCCCTCAAGCACTTAGAGTCTCATAGGCTTCTACACTGGTTTCATCCATGAGCCAGGAGAGGTAATGGACTTTTGTAGAAAGACACCAGGGTACTGGCGTCAGGCAGGAGGTCTGATCTGAGGTCTTACTTATTAGCTGTGCGAGCTTGGGCGAGGTACCTAACCTCTCTGAATTCATCTTTGAAAGGGGGGGATAATAAACTCTCAGCTCACAGGCTCATTATGAGGGAAATGACATAATGTATGTAAACAGCATAAAGACCAAAGAAGTGAGGGGGAGGGCACATTCCTCATTTATTCAATACTTGCCTGAGTTTAACAGAAGAACAGGAAGTGCCACTGGGTGGGAGTACTAACTCCCTGTCTATTGTGACATCCTATGGAGGTGGCAGACACCCAAGTCATATAGCCTCTGAGTGTCCATATAATCAGAAGGGGACACAGGCCAATTACAGACTGACTTGGAAATGATTCAGATGGATAGAAAAGGGTCCCCTCTGCTAACATTTTAATATGAAATTGGTGATTTAGTGAAGTAAAGTGCAGCCAATAATTACACAGGAGTATTCAAGTATTTCCATTTAAGGGCTGAGAAAAAGGGAGAATGGCCTGAGACTGGCAAGAGAAGAGAAGACCCAGCAGCTTCTTTGTCCTTGTCTCATGGGCCCCTGGTTCCTCTGGTCCTGAAGGGTCTGGAATACAGCCTGAAGAAGACGAGCTAAGCACATTCTCTAGTGTGATAAGCACTGCTCTGGGCACTTTATATGCAGTAGCCCATCTACACTTCACAAGAGGCCCGGGAGGGAAGAATCACCTCAATTTTATTGAGGGGCATGCCAACATTCAGATTCTCAATGTTGCTTATCGGAGATCACAAAATTTACAAATGGCAGAACTGCCATATTTGAACCATACTTTGTTGGATTCAAAAACTCTCTGTTCTCATGAAAAGATGTGTCATTATTAGTCACTAGGGAAATGCCAATCAAAGCCACAATGAGATACCATTTCATATCCAGTAGGTTGGCCATAATCAAAATAATCAGAAAATAACCAGTGTTGGAGAGGATGTAGAGAAATGGTGAGAATGTCAAATGGTGTAGCCACTGTGGAAAAAAGTTTGACTGTTCCTTAAGAACCTAAGCCAGGGGTGTCTGGGTGCCTGGTTGGTTAAATGTCCTATTTCAGCCCAGTTCATGATCTCATGGTTCATGAGTTCTAGGTCCACACTGGGCTCTATGCTGTAAGCACAGAGCCCGCTTCACGTCCTCTATCTCCCTTTCTCTGCCCTTTTCCTGCTCATGTGCTTTCTCTCTCTCTCTCTCAAAAAAAAAAAAAAAAAAATTAAAAAAAAAGCTAACCCCCAAATTACCACACGGCCCAGCAGTTCTGCCCCAAGGCATTTCCCAAAAGAACTGAAGATAGGGTATTCAAATAAATACGTGCACATGAATGTTGATACAGCAGTATTTACACTAGTCAAAAGGTAGAAACAACACAAATGTCCATCAACTGATGAATGGGAAAACAAAATGTGGTCTATCCTTACAATGGGATATTATTCAACCATAAATGGATGCTTATGCCTGCTACCACATGGATGGACCTTGCCAACGTTCTGCTAAGGGAAAGAAGCCAGACATAAAAGGTCACATACTATATAATTCTATTTATATAAAACATCCAAAATTAGTAAATCTAGAGACACAGAAAACAGTGGTTGCCTGGGCTGGGCAGACAGAGGAGAGGAATAGGGAGTGATTGCCAGGGAATATGAGGTTTCTTTCTGGGGTGATGGAAAGGTCTTGGAACTCCACGCAGGTGACGGTTGCACAAACTTGTGTGCTAGGTGACAATGAATTATGCACTTTAAAATAGTTAATGGTTGATTTTATGTTATGTGAGCTTTAACCAAAAAAAAAAAATGCCAAAACAAAGAGGCCCTCTGACAGGGAGGAGGCAAGTCAGGACACAGAGGGAGGACTTACAAAGCCATGTTGCCTGGTGCTAAGCTCAGGCATTCTGAGTCCTGAGGACACCCCTTGGGCCACCTCAAGTAATCACGACACTCACTCCTTTATGCATTCATTCATTTAGCAGTTATTGCCCAAGCACCTGCCCTGTGCCAAACACTATTTGGGCAGTCAGGATAAAACAGAGAAGGCAGCAGACAAAAACTTCCTGAATTCCTAGAGTTCACTTTCTGGTGAGGAAGCAATTAAGATATTCCAGGCATGATGCTAGACTTTCTACATAAGAATCATCTCAATTTCACTGATAAATAAACCAAAGATGTTCAGAGGTATTTAGAGGCTTTCAGGAGGGCAAAGAGACTTGATGACCCACAAAGGACCTACCCTAGGTGTGCTCTGGGGCAAATCAAGGCATCTGAGCAATCTGTGAATCTTATTATGGGAAAGTCTAGAGCAAGATCAATGATCTTTGCTGGGTCTATGAGAATTAACTCCTTGCTCTTCTTTGCAAATCTGCCTTCTCTGACTGTGCTGCTCCTCTACAAACCTGCCGTGCCAGCCTCTGGCCGGCCCACCCCTCTGCACTCTATCTCCTGCGCTCTTGGTATCATGATGGATGGTGGTGACATGTTAAATTATTCAGGCCCCGTGTCTTCCTCGAGCTGGTGACAGCGATATTGCATTTTTAGATTGTCCAGAACTGCACCAGATAGAGAAATATGTAGCTTGGGAATGTGCAAACCCATCTGACCCCCCAACCATTTGGGGAATACAAATGGTGCCAGTTGCTGGAAAAGGACAAAAGTGGCTAAAACTTGCCATGCATGCCCCCTCCCCCAAACCACACAACTCACAGCTGCTCTGAGCTCCAGGGCTAAACACAGATGTTCATAGGCATCTAGCACCTGGAGAGGCTCTGACCACAGTTGCTACTGGTCACCAGTCACCGCTATAGGCCAGGCACTTTGCCCAGAGGTGACTACAGCTATCCCTATTCCTCCTGATGTGCAAACAGAGGCAGAGACAGACTGAGCTCCTTATCTGTAGTTACACAGCCAATGAGTAGCAGGACCTGAGTTCGAACCCTGATTTACCTGATCCCCCAGGAAAACAGACTCTGCAGTACTTTTGAGATTCATGTTAAATTTTTATTTACTTAAAAAAAATTTTTTTAACCTTTGTTTATTTTTGAGAGAGAGACACCGTGTGAGCAGGGGAGGAGCAGAGAGAAAGGGAGACACAGAATGCAAAGCAGGCTCCAGGCTCCAAGCTGTCAGCACAGAACCTGACATGGGGCTCGAACTCACGAACTGTGAGATCATGACCTGAGCCAAAGTCAGAAACTCAACCAACTGAGCCACCCAGGGACCCTCATGTTGAATTTTTAAAATAGATCATTATGGTTAAAAAAGTGTCTTTGTAATAAAATATAATTAAACCTGATAGTTAATAATTTCAGGAAAAAAATGGAAATGACCTACTAGAGGACCATTTAGGGGAGGAATTTAAACAAAAATGATGGCATGTCCTTAAAATAGACTTTCATGAGACCATTAAATACAGTGACATAAATGTATGTTTAGTGACATGCAAACCTCTCCATGATATATTGTTGGGTGAAAAAACATACAGAGAAGAAGGCAAAGAAAGATTCCACTCATGTGCATTTATACACACTTGCTCATATTTGCTGTGAATTCCACTGAGTGTAATAAAAAATGAACATATTTTAATTTAAAAAATAAAGAAGAAGAAAGTAAAAGTCAATCTGAGATGTTTATGATCTAGAGTTATAAAATAAATTTTAAAAAGCATATTGCAAAACTCTCAGTGTAAAACGACCCTATTCTGTTTTAAAAATACATACCCTCTAAAGCTTATGAATATATGTATACACATACACATATGCATAAAAAGATATTGTAAGAAATATATTAAGGTACTTCAGTGGTTATTCTCTGAGTAGTTAAGATTTGGGGTATGTAAAATGTTTTTCTTATTGTTCATCTGCATTTTAGGATTTTCCTCCCACGAATATCTAATGCTTGGTAATTTTTAAAAAACACTTAATAAAAGTTACTTTTTTAAAAAAATAAATTGTCTTAATGCTGCAGTTTATGCCCATTCCTCACTTGAACTTGAGTGTGATATGGTCGTCATCCCAGGGGTAATCTTCCCACCTCAAGAATGGAGCTATCTCAACTTGTCCCCAAATTGTGGCCCAAAGAACTACCTATGTGGGAGAGAAGGTTTGCGGCTAAGCTTCTCTCAGCATCTCATGAAAGGAAAGCTTTGTCTTCTGGAACATCCCGTTGTTCCCTGTGGGAGGCTGCATCTTGCAGACATGGCTGTAGCACAATGTTCCGCCCCACACTTTCTTTGGCAATGTGACCTTTGCCACCCCCTATCAAAGGTGGGGACTGCTTTCCCTCCCCTTGAATCTGGGTCACCTCAGGGATGTCTTTTTAATAAAGAGGCTGCAGAGGAAGTGACACAACTTCTCTAGGAATGGGTGCATAATCTCTGGAAATGGGTTATCAAAGGCCATGCAGCTTCTGCCTGGCTTTCTTGAAACATTGACTCTCAGATGCGTATTCCCTCTTGGAAACCTGCCACTGCTCCCTGAGAGGTCTCGGCCACATGAAGGTGCCACACACAGTGGTGCCATCAACAGTCTCAGCTGACCCCGGCGGCCAAGATACCCCAGTCCAGGTGGCAAATATGCGGGAGAAGAAACTTCCAGATGCTTTCTCCCCCCACCCCCCGACACCTGAATCATACACAGATGCTGGAGTATTTCCAGCTGAGTTCCAGTCACTGTGGAGCTTGGACAACCCGTCTATCTTCCTTTTGTCATTTATGAATTCCTGACTCCTAGAATCCATGAGCATAGGGTGGTTGTTATCTTAAGGCACTAAGTTTAGAGTGGTGTGCTGTGCAGAAGGAGGTAACCAGAACACTCCCCTTGTCCAGTGCTACAAAAATATCCACACTCCTTCCCACTTGTCACCATATGGCATCCCTAGGCAATGGAAAGGTGACCTGGATGTTCAGAGACCCAGGTCCTAAGTCTATCCTGTTACTAACATGCTGTATGCCTGGAAAAGGCATTGACATCTAGCAAATATCACAGAATGCCTAGCACCTTGACTAGCTTCCCAGCAATGGCAGCTCCTTTGATCCCCACAATAATGGATGAGATAGGTACTGCCACGCCCACTTGCAATATGAAGAGACTGTGGGTCAGAGACACCACTAGTGACTTGTTCAAGGTCACATGGCTCATAAATGGTGGAATAGAGATGAGAATACAGGGGTAGGTCCAGAAGCTGTAACAATAAGAGATCAGATTCCGGTCCATGAGGTTGGCCAAGAATCAAGTTCCCTGCAATTCCCACCCTCTAGACTCTGCCTAGCCTTTTGGAATCACAGGTTCTAGCTATTCTACATACCCACATGATGGCACTTCAGCTGCCTGAAAATGGCACGTGTGCCCACTTATAATCTTTCCTTCCAAGTCAGATATTCCTAACACCTTCAGTCATTCCTTATAACACATGTGTTACAAAATTAGGACTTTTTTTGGATTATGAAGTCAATGTCTATATATTGTAGAAAATTAGAAAACAAAAATTGGAAGGCACAAAGAAGAAAATAATAATCAAGGCAATACTCTCCCTCCCAACAGGTTTTCCTCCTTTCTAGTTTTTAACTATGCATTATGCATATGTTTTCACAACTAGATTTTATGGTCTTATAACATAAGTACATCTTGTGAGTTTTGTTTAAAAATATCTAAGCTTAAATTGATTCATTCGTGTATGTCAGAAATACATATTGGGATCCAGCTATATGCTTAGCACTTTTGCTATTATATAAATCATATATATCACACATGTGTGTATATGCACATATCTAATCTATACCAAGCTTTATGTGTATACCAATATCTTCATCTGTACATATATCTACATCCTATATCCACCAAAGTGTTAATAGCGAGTTTCTCTGAATACTGAGATTTTCTTCTTTCTGTGGACCTTTCTTATTTTCCTTTGTTTTTCCTGAAAATGAGCAGAGATTGCTTATGAAATTAAAATGAAGCTACATAAAATATGTCATATACATTATCCCATGTCATTAAGTAGTGACTCCAGTATCATTTAATGTCTGCAATATATTCCATGGTACCAGTGTATCATCATGCATTTCATCATTCCCTAGTGTTTGAATTTTATATTGTTTCCAATTTTTCACTATAATATCACACCACATGTTCCTAAAGATAAATCTTTCTACACATCCTTGTAGTGTAGAATCCTTGTGCATCCATGTGTAGAATTTTCGTGAGAGTAAAAAGACAAATTTATGGGTCAAAGGGTATGGACATATTTAATTGAAGTTTTTGGTCCATATCAAGATGTCCTCCAGGAAGGTTATGCCAATGTCATCCTGATTAGTTATATACAGGAGTTGATTATTTCACTACCCCTTCTAGAACACTGGGTGTTACATCATGGTTTTCCAACCTTAGTATTTTTGATATGCATCCCATATCTCAAAAATCATTTTGTCATATTCTTTTCAACATACCCCGAAGTGATCAAGTCCTTTTTGATTTGTGATGTCCAGAACTAGGCATCATAACCCAGGTATGGTCTGACCTACACAGAGAAGAAATGGACCAGCACTTCTCTTTCTCAGAACATGAGGCTTATAATAATGCAGCCAAGGACTGTCCCCGCTTTACTGGCAGCTGACTTGGATTCAACATGTTCTCAGTTCTTTGTTCACATGCACCATAAATAAAGCACCGTAAATAAAGTCTTTCCCATCATGTATTTGTACAACTGATTTTTCTAAACCAAAGTAAAGAAAATTTATACTACCAAATTGTGTCTGTGTATTTTGGCCCTTTCTTCTAGTGTCTCAAGATATTTTTTTTGGTCCTGGTCCTATAATCTCATATTTTCACTATTCCCAGACTAGACGGCCTCTATGAACTGGATAAAAATGAAAAGGAACAGGAGGTAAGAAGATGAATGAATAGTTACTAAGTGTCTGCAACATGTCAAGCGTATAGTACAAATTAATGCTGATTATCAAGAAATTGATGCTTGCAGGGATTACTTGTCTTGGGAAAGGCCACATAGCCAGTAAGGAGAAATGATGGGTTGAGAAGTCTAACTGTGGTTCTTGCTATTCCTGGTGTACCATGCCAGGTCTCCCCTGATCTAAGGCAAAGAGACTAGTGTTGAAGAGAACTATGTGCAGAATAGAACCGGACAGCTCTTACAGAACTCTCTTTAGATTGACATTAGTCACTTAAGGAAAACTCTGAATAAAACTGGACAATCTGACTATACTACCAAACACTCTACAATTTCCTCCTTTGGAAACAACAACAAACTATTGTCCATTCAATAAAGTCCTGTTGAAAGCTTATGACATGCCAGAAAGTGGATATGCATTGGTGGAGTGAAACAGAAATATTTCCTGACATCACAGAGTTTGCATTTAATTGGGAAGAGAGACTATTCAGATAAACACAAATAAAAAGCAATACACCTATGAGAAAAGCTTTGAAAAACAGCTTGCTGGCATTCAGATATCCTGTGCCTGTAGTATGTCTCTGATATACCTGCACCTGTCCAAAGTAGAAGTGCAGTTTGCCCAGCATGATTTATTCTTAGTGAACCCATGATGGCTCCGAGAGCTTCCAACTTCCCTTCTCACACATTCACTATGTGAATTTGGCTAAATGGCCTCGTTGTTCTTGAGAATCAAAAGCAAATCAAATCAAAATCAAATCAAAGTTTCAAAGGTGTTTCATCACCCATTTGAAAGGAGGGTATGATTTGTCCTCCTTCAGAATTTTGGAAGCTTTTCTACTTAACCTTGATTCCTCCAAGAATATAACTAACTCTGTGTTCTAAATACATATTGTCAAATCATTTTAGCCCTGGAAAAGTAATTTGCTTGAGTTTGGGGACTGAAATTGAGGCAGACACTTCAAAGTAAATACTTACTACTTCCTCTATATGTTCGAACTGCATTTCTTATGAAACATCTTTATTCTCCCTTTTCTAGTTTTCAGATTTTCTTCTTGATATATGTGACAGATCTGACAGATTCAGAATGAATTTAGTTTTATACTTTCATCTGGTAATAAGGTTTCAGTTGTTTCATGCAATGGGACAATCATTTTCTTGTTCTTATTGTTCCAAAGGCAATTTTAAAAGCTTGTTTTATTTTTTGTTATTTTTGTATTGTTTTTCAGAATTTCCCACCATGAACTGACAAATTTGAAGGCTCAGCATTTTGGAGACTATTTTCATAAGTTTGGGCTAAGCAGTTGCACATTTTTGGCCCTTTTAAAAATCTTTTAGTTCCTGTGCAAATACATCTTCTCCCTCAATGCTTCCCAAATCCCTCCTTCATTCTAATTCTCTGTGATTATTTGCTAAGAATTTCATTTTTCTGAGTCTTCCTCTCTGTAATACATCTATTCCATTTTAGAGTCTCTGGTCACAAAACCAGGAAAATCTCTTCTCTGACATTAAAATATTACATATATATGTGTATTCATAAATTCTTGGTTATAATATTTCATCTTTTGAAATAGAAGTGTTATTCTTGGTTTAATAATATCCAGCACTGGCAAAGGTTTTATGAAATAATCATTTTCCTAAATTGTTGCAAGCACTGCAAATTTGTATGGCCCTTTTGGGAAGCAATTTGGCAAAATAAAAAAGAGCCTTAAAAAATAGTCATCCCTTTTGACCCACTTCTGGGAATTCACCCTAAGGAGACCATCCTAAATATAGGAGAGGTTTTATGTAGCATCACACTCATTGCAATGTTATTTATAAATATAGGAAAATGGAAAATAACCTTAACGCCCAACTTGAAGGGAATGGTTAATTATGTTGGAACATTAACTGGGCCTTGATGATAATTAGATAGAAAATACTTGTATCCAATACTAATTTTAAGAATGGGGGTAAAATCATAAAGTCTGTATTTACAAAGTGATTACTGTTAAATATAGCAAAGATTTTTCTTATGGTCCAGAGGAGTAAGATATTAATGGGCCTACTCTCCTCCAGATAACAATAAAGTTGGAACAAAGTGAAAAACAAAATCCACCACCTGAGGGCTCTAGAAAGTAAATACAAACAAGTGTGTTTTGGAAAGTAGTTGAACTTGGAGAAAGAAGGCAGCACAGGGAAATTTCTCAGGTTTCAAGCTTTATCCTGAGGGTAGATACAGTTTCAGTCTGGCTCAGGGCAACTGAAACATCAAAAAAACCTGTGTTTTTTCTGGAGTGAGGACCCAGCGGATGGATTCAGATCAACCACTGCCGCCAGGGAGGGAAGGAGGAATCCAGAAAAGAAGAGATCCAGAGAGGGTCTCATAATCTATGTTAAGCCTTGCCCACGTCTCTGGCTGACCTCCGAGCCACACACAGGTCGGGAAAATTATAAGCAGCAGAGCTAAAGAAAGAAAAACAGCTGAGATTTGAGTGGCTGTTCACCACAGGCAAGACAGTCAGATGGACAAGGCTTTTAACACAACTACTGTAATTGTGCTCAACAGGAAAAAGATGATTACAATGAATAAAAAAATACAAGAATTATTAGCAGAAAAACACACACACAGTGCAAAGGAAGATTTTAGAACTAAAAACTGAAACAAATATGTGAAATTAAAAAAAAATCACTGGATGGGCTTAATAGGGATAACAGGAAATAATCACTGGCCTTGCAGGTAGATTAATAAAATTCTATACTCAGAAGAGAGAGAAGAAATAATGAAAAATATTAAATAGTGTCTAAGGGAAACATAGGACAATATCAAAAGTTTTAAATATGGATGAGTGAAGTTGCAGAAAGAGAGAGAACAGAGTAATAAAAATTAAAGAAATAATAGTTGAGATTTACCAACTTTGGTGTAAGAAATATATGAAACTAGCCAATTCACAAAGTTCAGGAAACACTGAATGGGATAAACATGGCGGGGGGAGGCGGGGCGGGTAAAAAGAGGGCCACACTGATAGTCAAACTGCTGGAAATCAAACTTATGGAAACATCCTGGCTCTAGCCCCTTCTATATGGCAAGAAAAAAAGAGAAAAGGCTATAAAGATTAGGAAGGAAGGAATAAAAGTATATTTGTTTGTAGATGACATGATTATTTAGAAAAAGAATCACAAGAGACCTATAAAACAACCATTAGAATAAGTAACTTTAACATGGTTGAAAGATAAAAGGTTAATTAATATATGAAAGTCAACTGTATTTCTATACATAGGCAGCACACAATTGGAAAATGAAATTTCAAAAACAATTCCATTTAGAAGAGTGCAAGAAACACTGCTTAGTAAGTTTAATCAAAGGTATACAAGATTTCTTCAATGAAAACAGCAGAAAACTACTAAGAAAAATTTAAGAAAACCTAAATAAATGGAGAGCTATGCCATGCCTGTGGACTGCAAGACTCAACACTGTTACGATGTCATTATCCATCCCCCCGCCCCCCCCAAGTATATCTGTAGGTTAAATGCAATACTATTCATAATCCAATGGGAGTTTTTTTTGTGTTTTTTTTGGGGGGGTGTTTTTTTTTGGGTAGAAATTGACAGGGTGATTTAAGAATTTATAGGTAAGTGCAAATAACCTAAACTTGCCCAACAATTTTAATTTTTTTAATGTTTAATATTTTTGAGAGAGAGAAAGAAAGAGAGAGAGGAACAGAAATACAGGGAGACACAGACTCCAAAGTCCAGGCTCTGAACTATCAGCACAGAGGCCGATGTGGGGCTCGAACTTACAAACCATGAGATCATGACCTGAGCCAAAGCCGCACGCCCAACCAACTGAGCCACCCAGACACCCCTCAAGCAATTTTAAAACAGAATAATATTGGAGGGCTTACACTACTTGTTTTCAAGACTTGCAATAAAACTGTAGTAACCAAGGGGCACCTGGGTGGCTCAGTCGGTTAAGCGTCCGACTTCAGCTCAGGTCATGATCTCACGGTTGGTGAGTTCGAGCCCCACGTCAGGCTCTGTGCTGACAGCCTGCTTTGGATTCTATGTCTCCCTCTCTCTGTGCCCCTCCCCTGCTCATACTCTCTCTCTGTCTCAAAAATAAACATTAAAAAAATAAAAAAAACTATAGTAACCAAGACAAGCAGAGGCATATAGATGAATGACACAGAGTTCAGAAATATACACAACAGAGTTTTGATAAAGTTGTCAAAGGAAAGCCTTTTCCACAAATGCTGCTGGAACAGACAGACAGCCAGATGCTAAGAGATAAACATAGGCCCTAGAGCATGCCATACACACATACTAACTCAAACAGATCACAGAACTAAGGGTACATCCTAGAACTATAAACCATCCAGCAGAAAACAGGAGAAAAATCTCTGTGACTTTGGGATAGACAAAGATCTTGGGTAAAGAACCAAGTGCATGAATCATAAAAGAAAAAATATATATATACACAAAAATATATCAAAATATATATATATACACACTATATATACATACACAAATATATATATATATATATACACACACACACATACACAAATATATACATACATACACAAATCATATAAAGGTGAAAACATTTTGCTCTTTTAAATTTTTTTAACATTTATTTATTTTTGAAAGAGAGACAAAGCATGAGCAGGGGAGGGGCGGAGAGAGGGAAAAATAATCCAAAGTGGGCTCCAGGCTCTGAGCTGTCAGCACAGAGCCCCATACGGAGCTCGAACTCATGAACCATGAGATCATGACCTGAGCTGAAGCCGAGCGCTTAACCAACTGAGCCACCCAGACACCCCTTGCTCTTCTGAAGACACAATGTTAAAAAGTAAAGGCAAACTGTAGAAGAGAAGAATGTGTCTATAGCACAGTAGTCCCCCCTTATCCACAGGGAATATGTTCCAAGACCACTGATGGATGCCTGAAACCACGGATATACCAAATCCTATAGGTAGATAGATAGATAGATAGATGACATGTTTTCCCACACACACACGTGATAGATAGATGACATGTTTTCCTACACACACACACATGATAGATAGATGACATGTTTTCCTATACACACACATATGTACGATAAAGTTTAATTTTTAAATTTGGCACATAACAATAATAACTAATAATAATAAAATAGAACAGTCATAACAGTTATGTGAATGTGGTCTCTCTCCTAAAATCTTACTGTGCTATACTCACCCTTCTTTTTGGGAGACATGAGATGACAAAATGCCTACATGATGAGATGAAACGAGGCTGGTGAAGGACGCAGGCGTGATGAACTGTGAGGCTAATTGTGACCTTCTGATGCTGTCAGGAGCATCAGAAGTTAATTAGAACTGAAGTTAATCAGAAGTAATAGAAACCACAGAAAGCAAAACCGAGGATAAGGGGGCGGATACGGTACATATATTTGACAAAGGACTTGGGTTGAGAATGTATGGAGACTCCTTATAATTTTATAAGAAGAAGACAAAAAACTTGGTTAAAAATTTACAAGCTTTTGAAGAAATACTTTTACAAACAAAGAATGGCAATAAACACGTAAATAGACATTCAACCTCTTTAGTCATCAGGGAAATGAAAAATAAACCACAGTGAGACACCACTACATAATCGTTAGAATTGTTTGTTTTTGTTGTTGTTGTTGTTTTTTAGCATGGGTAAATTTAAAAGAAAAAAAGATCAGCCTTACCAATTACAGCAACGTTTGGGAACAGGTGAAACTCATACATTGCTAATGAGAATATGTATCATGCACCTACTTAGAAAAATAACAACAACCACCATTTCTCAAAAACTTAAACCTACAACAACCATAGGACCCACATGTTCCATTCCTAGTTATTTACTAAAGAGAAATAAAAACATATGTCTACACAAAGACTTATGCATGAATGTCCATAGAAGCTTAACTCACATAGCAAAAAACTGAAATCAGCCCCAATGTCCACCAACGGGTGAATAAATAAAGCATATCCATATAATGGAATACTATTCAGCATTAAGAAGTAACTCCCAACCTATGCAACAATACAGATGAATCTCAAAGTCATTGAGTAAAAGCTACCAGACACAAAGAATACATGATTATCTGTAAGGTCATATATATGTTTACCGTATGATTCAATTCATACGGAATTCTAGAAAGACAAATCCAATCTAGAGTGAGAAAAAAGCAGACCTGTGGTTGCCTGATGTTTGTGAGTGGAAAGAAGAGTATACTACAAAAAGGTCACAAGGGATCTTTTGAGGGTGATGGAAATGTTCACTGGTATATACATCTTCCAAAACTCACTGAATTGTATACTCTAAATGGATGCAGTTTATTGTACACAAAGTATACTTCAACAAAGTTGACCTCTGAACTGCATATAGAAAAATATGATTCAAGCTTGGAAAGAAATTACAGACAAATTAAAACGTCGGTAGTATTTTGATGATGAAGTTACAGGAAATTTTTGTTTTTATGATTTCACTTTCAGTAATGTTACAAACTTTCTTAAAGGAACAGAAATCACTTTAAAAAAAAATAAACCGGCTTATGTCAGGTTAGATTAGGCAAGCATCCTTTTTCTGGTTAAATGTATAAATAAGATATGAATTTCTAAAACGAATTGTTTCTGAAGACTACTATTCTTGTTGATCAGACCTAAGGGCAGAGAGGTAATCCTAGAGGGATAAGTGTTCTCCCTCCTCCTCTACATTTCATGCACAAAACTGGAACAGAGACAATTCACTAATTTACCATCAATTGTGTTTTTAGTGAAATAATTCTTGTGTAGCTATCTGGGGAACTGAGGTCCTTGCTGATTGATACACTGCATTAGCTCTGTGTTGTTTTGTGTATGCAAAAGTCATTGTGTGTGTGTGTGTGTGTGTGTGTGTGTGTGTGTGCGCGCGTGCGCGCACGCACGCACCTGTGTGTGTATCCCTTTGGATCTCAGTGAGCTTGTTACTGTTTTGACTGAAAGAGAATGGTTGAGATAAGTCTAAATATCTCCCAGGGCTCAGTCAAAAAAGGCCATGCTCTTTGACCTGGTTATCTCTGGAGGGTTACACTGAGAGAAGCCAGTAGCTCTCCCAAAAGTCTGACTACCTAGAGACTACCATGTTGGAGAGGCTATTTGTAGAAGCACTGATTCAGCCCCAGCTGGATCCCTTAGCCAACAACCAGCATCAGCTGTCGGCCATCCAGTGGGCCATTGTGTATGTCCTGCCCAGCTGAGTCGTCAGAAGACTGCAGTGCCCGCCCTTCCCACCCACCCCCCGATTTTTGACCGTAACCACATGAGAGACTCCAAGCTGGAATTGCTCAGCCAAGCCTTTCCCAAATTCCAGACCCATAAAACTGTGGGTAAAATAATTGTTGTTTTTAGCCACCAACATGTTGAAAGTAATTTACTACGCAGCAATGAGCATTTGTAACAGTGACCTTGGGTGAGTCACTTGACCTCTTTCAACTCTTTAGTCTTACATCTCTAATAGGAATATCATCAACTCTTAGTACTGTTGCAAGGTTTACAAGAATTTTCAAACCTTTTAATACTGAGCAAATACTTGTGGTTTCATTTTATTTGCTTATTTACACAACACACTTATTGGATACCTACTATATGTCAGGCCTGTGCAGTAGGCTATGGGTCTATTATTAATAAGAGATAGTCCTTCCAGCCAAGGAACTCATATTCAGATGAAGAAAAGTGGTAAAGAAGCCAGGTGATGGTGGACACTTGGGTGGCTCAGTTGGTTAAGAGTCCAACTTTGGCTCAGGTCATGATCTCACGGCTTGTGGGTTCGAGCCCTGAGTCGGGATCTGTGCTGACAGTTCAGAGCCTGGAGCCTGCTTCAGATTCTGTATCTCCCTCTTGCTCTCTGCCCCTCCCCCACTCGTGCTCTGTCTCTCTCTCCCTCAAAAATAAATAAACATTAAAAAAAAATTAAAGAAACCAGGGGATAGAATCAAGTGTGACAAGGTCATCACATAAGTCAGTGCAGGAACATGCTGGGGATACATGGTAGGGGCTTGCTCCCATCATCCTGGGGGTGGTGCTGAGAATGGTCAGGATTCCAGATCAGGTGTGGAGCTGGAGGGAGGCAGGAGAGTGGAGAGAGATCATTGTATAACAGTAAGAGCATCTGGCTTGGCTGGTGTGAGTGTAAACTAAACAAGGCATGTGGACTGATGCACACAAGAAAGGCGTTCTGAGTGGCCTACGTAAATCTTGGTGAAAACAGATCCTTTTGAGGCATGGTGGAGGCACCATAGTGCCTGCGTTTCATGTATCTCTCTGGGCACAGAAAAATTAAAACAAAAATTAGTAGGCAAGCAAATAATCTAGAACATCAGATTCAAGTACCTGCTACCTTAAATAATCTTTGTCACTGTGGATGAGCAAAGCAGGAGACAAGGTTAATGGACAAGAGTTCACCAGAAACATCTTATGCTGCTCAATGCAAGTCTAGAGGATTGGGATACTGGGAGGCAGCTGTGGAAGCCTGACTCCAACATCTTGGCAAAGCCCCTCTTTCCAAGTCAGGTTTACACAGGGATCCACCTACCTCCTGTGGCCCAATGGGTGCCCTGTGGCCAGTACAGTTATCTCTTGATTGCCAGATGACCACGATCATTCTCACACAGTGCATGTGTGTGTTCGTGGTGTGTGTGTGTGTGCGTGCGCGTGTGTGTTTGGGAGGCAGGCATCAACAAAAACAAAACAAAACAAACAAAAAAACACTTTTCCATTCATCATTTAAGTCCATTTAACAACTCCATGCCATAAGTAGGATGAGCAGAGGGTCATAGAAGTAACATGCAAGGTCCTGTGTCTAGGTGACAACAGTAAAAGAGCCAATTCACAGTCACCTCTGGTTCCCTACATCCAGCAATCTTCCCGGACACCTCTTGTGGACATGTAAGAATGGTGACTGGTGGAGATTAACAGTGAAGCTTTCTTTTAGATCAATCAAGGCCTCAGACAGGTGAAGGAGAGAGAGAAGGGAACCCTATTTGGGACAAGGAAACACAGTGTCTCCTTTTCTGTGAAAAGCCCACTACTTTTACGTGCTGGACACATGAAGGGCTCTACGCAAATGCCATATTTAATTAGCTCTGGTCCAAGTGAAAAGAAACTAAATTCAATTTGCTATTTGCACTCCTTCTTTTCTCCCTTGGAGAAGTTTAGGGTTTTAAACAGCTCAGGGAGCAGGGAAAAGAAGTAAAGTTAGGAAGGAAGGAAGGAAGGAAGGAAGGAAGGAAGGAAGGAAGGAAGGAAGGAAGGAAGGAAGGAAGGAAGGAAGGAAAGAAGGAAGGAAGGAAGGAAGAGAGAGAGAGAGGGAGGAAGGAAAAGAAAAACAAAGCTGTCTAATACCCAGAGTTGTGCCAATCAAGTTGTCTTAGGTAAGAGTGGGAGACTTTGTCAGGAGGTGGTTAAAACTTTCCCCAAACCATCTCAAAATGTTGACGGGATGTTTGCCTGCCTTAGTGGTACCTGGCACCCAGTAGGTGCTACCTCTCAGTGAGGTGCCTGGCACGCAGTAGGTGTTACCTCTCAGTGAAGTACCTGGCACCCAGTAGGTGCTACCTCTCAGTGCGGTACCTGGAACGCAGTAGGTGCTACCTCTCAGTGAGGTACCTGGCACCCAGTAGGTGCTACCTCTCAGTGCGGTACCTGGAACGCAGTAGGTGCTACCTCTCAGTGAGGTACCTGGCACACAGTAGGTGTTACCTCTCAGTGAAGTACCTGGCACCCAGTAGGTGCTACCTCTCAGTGAAGTACCTGGCACCCAGTAGGCTCTAACAAGTGTTGGCCAGAAGGAATGAAGTAGGAGGGGTTGTTCTCACCAGCATCCCCCATGGTGTCATGCTACAGATGCTCTGAAGAGATGTTTTCCAATTTAATCCTGTTTGCTGAGTTACTGGCCTGTTAATCTCAAACAGAAATACCCTACCATGCGCTGCAGGTCTGCTTTTTCCTTCCTCCTCACTACAACTCCCCACTCAGCCCTCCCACATTTCCATCCCAGTAGAAAACAGCATCTTTTCAAAGCAGAAACCACCACACTGCATCTCGTTTCAGACACAACGATCCCAGGGTGAACTGCATCCCTCTGGTGCTAGATCCCACCCAAGGGTTCCCACATCTTATGACAGCAGGGCAGAAGGCAGGTGAACCCCCTTTTAAAAAACACTGTTAGGCCAAAAAAAAAAAGAGTCATTTCCAACCTCTCCCTGCCTCCTACAAGAGCAAAAGTGCTAAGTGATTTCACTGTCATTCAGAAATGGATTCCCTGACAAGTTTTATAAACTCATTAACTAAAACTTAGGAGTCCTGGGTCCTCATTCTATCAAAGCTGCCATGTGGCTTTAAGTCAGTCATTTACCTTCTCTGCTTTCTCGTAAGAGAAAAATAATTATATCCTCCCCCATATATTTTGTAAACCCATTATTCAGTTGAGAAATTCTCACATGGCCAAGTCAGAATTCTTGCTGGTTTCTCCCAAACCCGCTACCCTGCCAGCCATCCCCATCTGGGAAAAAACAATCCCCAGCCATGCACTTAATCAGGCCAAAACATGGCAGCCGTACTGGTCCCCTTTATTCTCTTCCAGAGAACAACCAATCCATCCTTATTTCTTTCTGTCCTTTTCACTCACAATGCATCGTTCACCCTGTCCTTTTTGCTGGTCATCAAACACATTAACCTTGTTCTTGTCTCAAGGTCATGACATTGCTCCTTCCATGCCTGGAATGTTCTTTCTCCACTTCGTATGGGCCTCTACTCACATGTCACCTTAGAGAAGCCTTCCCTGACTACCCTACCTGAAATACCCTCTTAGTCCATTCCCACACACTCTATACTCTGCTTTATTTTCTTCATAACATTTATTACTATCTGAGATGAGGCCGTATCTTTGTTGCTTCTCTCTTCCATCACTATAGAACCGTCAGGAGATTAGGATCTCAGTCTTTCCATCATGGTACTCTGTACTCAGTCGAGTGTCTGGCATATAGTAGGCACTCCATAAATATCCATAGAATGAATGAACAGATAATGCAGGTGAAAACATGTAGAAAAGCTCAAAGCTCCAGAGCCAAAGGGGAAATTACACATTATCAGCCTTCTTGCCCACTCCAAAGACAGGATTTACAGGTAGGTCTGGGAATCTCTTACAAATACATATACGTTTCAGGGACTCACCTATTTGGTTATATGAGGAGCTCACTGGGGAAGCAAAGGAAATGAAAAAAGGATAGATTTCATTTTGCTGGGCACAGTGTGTTATTTCCCAAATTGCTCTGAATTTCCCAGGACATGGCTTCAGGCTTACAGAGTGAGGGTGCCAAGGCCTGGTGTAGCCAGGGCAGGAGGGCCCCCATGGAGGAGCATATGGGCTTGTGTTATGGGGTAGGCAGTCCAGGAGTGGTCTCCAGGGCCCCGGCCCTCCAATGCCTCCTTCACCAGAGCCCCTCGTCCACTGGTTCCAGAATTTTCCACTCCACAGTTAATAACAAAGTTTACCCTTACCAGTTCTAGGAAGCGCACATGACTGGGGATGAGATCCACCTCAGATTCTTCCTTGCTGTGCAATTTTGAGAAAATTACTTAACCTCTTTGACTCTTTCTAAATTATTTTCTTTTATTGTTTGTAACTTGAAAAACACGGACCCTGATTCCTGCCTCACCAGCTCTTCTCTAAGCATTTGTGAGTAATAAAAATTAAGGGATCCCAGGATGACACGTCCGTTACCCTCAATTTCCCAGGAAGGTGATGAAGCCTGACTTTAGAATCTTTTCTACAGGTAGATTTTTACCAGGTGGAGGTGAACAGATGAACAGCACTAGAATGTGAAAAGATAATTCATAGCACTGCACAGCTATTACTTCACATTAAAGGAAATGATTTGTATTCAGAGATTATGTAATTGTGAAGTGCCGAACAATTACAAAATATTTTGGCTCCTTTTGGGTATGAGGGAGGGATACAAAACCCTGAAATAGAAGAAAGTGGTGGCTCATAGGAAAATTTTGTCCTATCTGTTTGTGAATGACTGAAAACTCCACCTTCCTACACACATTCTGAACACTTCCGGCCAAATGAGTCATCCTGTTATGATGGCAAGTGTTTGCTAAGCCTCTACTACATGCCCGGTTTCTAGACCTGAACCAGTTCTCAGACAAAACCCACTGGCTAAAGGAGAGGCTGGGTATCCACAAGGAAGACTGCAAAACTACACCAAGTGAGGGGCGCCTGGGTGGCGCAGTCGGTTAAGCGTCCGACTTCAGCCAGGTCACGATCTTGCGGTGCGTGAGTTCGAGCCCCGCGTCAGGCTCTGGGCTGATGGCTCGGAGCCTGGAGCCTGTTTCCGATTCTGTGTCTCCCTCTCTCTCTGCCCCTCCCCCGTTCATGCTCTGTCTCTCTCTGTCCCAAAAATAAATAAACGTTAAAAAAAAAAAATTAAAAAAAAAAAAAAAAAAAAAAAAAAAAAAAAAAAAAAAAAAAACTACACCAAGTGTGCACAGCAATGGCTTCTCCAGGTCTTCCTCAGAGAGTCTTATGGTCTGTTATTTGGGTAGTCATATCGCCAAGAATATCCAGATTTTTTAAAAGATAAGATAGTTGGATAGAAGTTGACACTGATACCCAGGAACCCAAGGCTTATTTAGAATGGGGAATGTATGGACTGCCAGGTAACTGACTGGAGTCCTCCCCTATGAGGACTCTTGCATGAGATGACCATTTCCCAGTCCCCAAGTGCATAATATACACAGACAGATGTAAGGAGTGGCAGAACCCGCTTTCTACTGTTCTCTTGTTTTTTTCCCATTGTTCCTCTATTATAATAAACTATCCTAATGGGGCATTTCCATATCCTTATCCAAGCAGAGGCATTCCCATCCCCAGCCAAGAGAGGAAATCACAACCAGTATCTCATCCTGAAGGTAATGGATGTGGCAAGTGACTCTTAACGACCCTAAAGATGCAGGGATGGTGGTATCTATCTTATCTCCATTTAATTCACCAACCTGGTCCTTTAACAATGCAGATGGATCCAGGAGGATGGCAGTGAGCTACCACAAACTCAAACAAATTGTTGGCTCAACTGTAGCTGCCAGATGTGGTGTCTATGCTACAGCCAATTAACACAGCCTTGGGCACTGAGTCTATGGCTGTTGATCTAGAAAATAAGTTTTATTCCATCCCTATCTGGAAGGAGGATCAGAAGAAGTTTCCATTCCCATGGGGTAGGCACCACTACACATTTACAGTCTTGCCCCAGGGCTATATTACCCTCCATCAGCCCAGTCTGAAGGGAAATGGATCATGAGGCCAGTCTGCAGAATATCACATCGGTCTGCTCTGTTGATGCATCATGCTGATTGGACAAGATGAACAAGAAAGGGAAAGTGCATCCAAGAGGTGGTAAGATAGACATGATCCAAAAGGTGGGATATAAATCCTATGAAGAACTGGGGGTTTGCCACATCAGTGAAGGGTTTAGGTTTCTATGGCCTGTGGTATGTCCTATATCTGTTCCAAAATAAGTGAGAAATTCCTGCCTCTTACAGTTCACACCTCTGGGAAAGAAGCAGAATACGTGGTAGTCTTCTTAGGGTTCTAAAGGCACCATGTTAAACATGTAGGGATATTGCCCTGACCCATTTTCCCAGTAGCATGGACGCCCCCAGCTCCAAGTGGGTCACAGATTGGGAAAAGGTTCTGCAGCAGAGCAGGCGTGGAGCAAACAACCTGCCATGTGTACCATTTGATCCACTGGACCCTGCAGTGTAAGTGTCACTGGTCACAATAAATACTGTGTGGAGGTCATGGCAAGTGCCAACTAGGAGACTCATAAAGTAGACCCCCAAGCTTCTGGATTAAGGCCATGCCACCTGCAGTAGAGAGGTGCATTTGCAGGGGTGAGGGGAGTTTCTGGTAATGCTAATGGGTCCTATCAAGAGAGCAGGCTGGGGCGCCTGGGTGGCGCAGTCGGTTAAGCGTCCGACTTCAGCCAGGTCACGATCTCGCGGTCCGTGAGTTCGAGCCCCGCGTCGGGCTCTGGGCTGATGGCTCAGAGCCTGGAGCCTGTTTCCCATTCTGTGTCTCCCTCTCTCTCTGCCCCTCCCCCGTTCATGCTCTGTCTCTCTCTGTCCCAAAAATAAATAAAAAAAAAAAAAAAACGTTGAAAAAAAAAAAAATTTAAAAAAAAAAAAAAAAGAGAGCAGGCAGCCAGATCTGCCTATCACGAGCTAGATTCTGCCCGATTCAGCACATCATGGAGGAGAGATGACACACAGAAATGGCACATCCAGGATCAGGTCCAAGCAAGGTCAGCATAAGTAAATGGCCCAGACCCCATGCCATCCACCAGTGGCACATATCACTCACGTTACAGTTATGGCCACCTGTGGGTGGGATGGAAGGGTGGAAGGCCAAGCTAATTTCACAAAGAGATACGCATATAAGCCAAAGTCCTTCTGCACAATGTGCAGGACTTCAAAGGGTGCACTTCGCCATCTACATTGTGAAAAAAGAGGAGAGGTCCAAGGTAAGATATAAGTGGATACATGATTTAATTGGCTTGTCAGGGCCCTGGCAGAGAAAGACACCTTGCCTGTTGAACACCAACTTAAGCAAATGCCTTTGAGAAGTCAACAAGGCATTCCAGGCAGTGGCTATCAATCGGTGGTGGGCTTATTGAGGAGAGGGCCAAGACAGAAGGCCATGGAACTTGTCTTTTCACTTTCAGTGGTTCAGACATATGCCATAGCTCAATGCTCCACACAAAACATGTCCCAGCTCCCTAGAGCCTGCTTACAAAGCTTTCAGCCCTCCACCTCTTCTAAGCTGACTCTGACTACCCATGTGAAATAGAATAGTATCAAAGACAAGAGAGACCAGACAGGCAGTAAAAAGCTCCAAAAGGGGCCGGAATCAGTGACCGGCAGGTGTCTCTGGCTCTGAGATTCCACGACAAAGGAGCCAAGGATGGGAATATTTTCCTAGTACCCTAGCTCTCTCACTCAATCATGCCATCAGAATCACCAGGAAGCTGTTAAAATGCAGATTGCTGGGCTCCCTCACAGAGTGGCGAGGTCTAAGAGTCTACATCTTTCGCCAGTTCTCCAAGGATGCAATGCTGGCTGTTCAGACCCTACCCTTTGCCTGTCCCTGTCCCAGAGCAACAGGAACTCAGAGGCCGACCTTATAGGCACCACTCCAGACTCCAACATGCTGTGTTCTCGCAGCCAGCTTCAGTGATGGAGGCCGTATGTGTTGTACTTCAGAGCCTGGCTTTGGGGTTCTACGGATCTGCGTTCAAATCCAGACTCTGCCACTGACCAGCTATGTGACCTGTGGCAAATGGACTTCACCTTGTGGGCCTCAATTTTCTCATAGAAAATGAGTCATAATAATAAAAACTTTTGGGGGGCATTGTGAAGATGTAATTAGAAATACCAAAGGGGAAAAAAAACAGGCATGGTGCTTGGCACTAAGTAAGCTCTTGGTAAATACGGGTAGTGCTCTGTAAACTGCAAAGTGCAAATATAAGAGACTGCTTTCTACCGGCATGTGGCTTTTATTTTCCAATTCAAACTTTCATCTTTCAGGACACAGAGGGGTAACAACATTAGGAGGGAAGGAAAGGAAAGAGACTGTGGTGGGGGGTTATGATTCCTCCCTCCCCACCCCTCCCCACTCTTCCTTCACCCCTCCACCTCTCCTCAGCCCTCTTCTCCCAGGTCACCCTGTTTACATCTGGACTTGGGACTTCGGTGAGAAATAGCTTCCCATTTTCCTTACCCACGGTGCCAAGAGAGGATGAGTAGGCCAATGTTCTCCCATCTCTATTAGCAAACCTGTCTATGTTTGTGTGGCCATCTATGATGCAATCACCTCGGTTAGCACAATACCTGGCCCATAACACTTGCACAGATATTACTTGTTGAACTCAACTGAATTTACAGCAGTTAAGGGTCCAAGATCTGGGTGGGCCCTCGTATTGTGTCTGGGTCAGTGTATGACCTTGGGTAACCCTCACCCCTCATACAGGCCTCAGTTTCTCATTTGTCAAAAACAGAGATTTCCCTGGCCTCTTTCAGCTCCAGGTGGGAGCATCCTGGACAGACATCTGAATGGGGAATTGATAAGCCAGGGTCCTGGACCCAGATCTGCCACTAACTCATGGTGAAGTCACTTCCTCTCTCTGGGCCTCAGCTTTCCCATCTGCATGATGGAATGAATTCCAAGAACTCATTTCCCATTCCAAAGTCCTAAATTTCTAGAATATTTTGTTTTAGGCCTCTTTGGGGCTCAAGGTCAAGGCATTTAAGCAGTGTTTGACATGATGGAGAACGAGTGTGTTTCCTTTTATCTTGTAATGGCCACATTCACCACATCTCAGATCTTACTGGATGAAATCTCCCCTAATAACACACAGTAATAATGATCATTAATATTGCATGTAATCATTAAAGCACAATCATATTATTCTCACCTCAGATGGTAACTTTTAAATGAGAGTGCACCAATACTTTAGAGCAAGACAAAGGAAGGCAAAGATGGACTGTTCTTTGAATCACTCACTCGAATCTTCTCTACATGCATTTTAACCTTACAGGGAAGTGGCCTAAGATAGTGAAGGCACCACTGGCTTTGGCTTTAAAAGCTACGGCTTCCATGCCAGCTTCTTTTACTTACTAGCTGTGTGACTGCGGGCAAGTGACTCAACCACTCTGGGCCTCAGTCTTCTCATCCGGGAATGCTTCCCTGCCCTCACAGGGCTGTTGCAAAGATCACCTAAGATAATGGATGTGAAAGTCTGTTGTAAACTGTAAAGCTCTCTGCAAACACAAGACACTGCCATGATGGTAATAAAAAAGCAAATGGCACATGAATATTTCACAAGCACAGACTGGGACAGATTATTTGTAAAGTACCCCCATCTAATGGGGTTTTACAAATACACACTCCCTGCCCTTATTATGAACCTCCTAATAATCTCTTTCTAAAGCTCATCTGCAAACTCCTTTTCTCTCCCCTGTCATTTCTTCTTAATATCTCCTCTCTCACACAGCTATTTATTACTGAACGCTGGGTGGCATTTGGGGAGACAGTTGGTCAGAAAAATAGACACATTCATATTTTGTGCAGACATAAACAAAATAAAGCAAGGACACTTCGATTCTAAGCTATTAAAAAATATACATCTTCCTTGTGGGTCTGTCTGCAGTCGCTCCTATTAGTAATACTTAAGTCTGAAATTAGGTTTAACAACCCCATCCCCATATGTAGCCTCCAATCCATTCACAGGTGGCATTAATACAGAAAGGGAAGAAATAGGCTCAGATGCATTTTTTTTCCTCTGAAAAAAAAAGTATAAATTTTACAAAGCCTTTTGGAGCCTCTCTTGGCTAAAGGAGAAATCCTTTTGCCATTAACTGCTCCTGCAGAGAGAGCTTGCTTGCTGCAAGATCATGATGAGGGTAAGCATTAATTAAATCTAACTGCGAGAGAATAATTATGTACACATATCCGTCAGGGCAAGTTGTCACTATCCAGTAACAAAGTTGGATACAAACTCCATCAGCAGAACTGTCAGGCGGCTGTTAAAAGGATATAAATGTGTCCCAAAAGGATCATTTCATTTAGGGGGGAAAAATTGGATTGCAAAGGATTAATGAGGCGAGGGGTTTGTGTTTTCAATTGAATGTAAAATGCAAACCGAGGAAGTTGTGATATCATCATTTAACCTTAATGTATATCTACATTTGGGTTTCTAACACGTGGTGGGGACAATTAGACCTTGTGCATCAAACCAACATTCCCATCAAGCAATGAGATTAAAGGTTAGATTTCTGTAAGTTAGATTGCATAAAAGTTTGCAAAAATCTAATTTACACAGATGGCATATTCTTAATAATAATTAGGCAAGGAAATGAATGTAAATCCCACCAGGGTAATTTGGGGATTCAGGAAAGGGCCCTTTTTTTTGTGGCTGCCTTCATGTCTGCTGAATTTCAGTCCAACCTCAGTAGCACGCGCATGCACGTGTGTGCGTGCCTGCGTGTGTCCCACACAGAGGCCCCAGGCAGGTGAGGTGAGTACAAGTCTTGGAGACAGGTGCTGCAAACGGGCACAGTTACAATGTAGGAACAGACACAGCAGTGTTGGAAGCAGGTCTAAGGGGACATACAGGCTCCAGCACTGTCTGACCATGTGAGCTTGGGCTACTTGATGTCTCTGAACATCAATTTCCTTTACAAAATAGTGTTATTGAAGGGCAGTCACAACAATATATTTGAAGGCATTTAGAACAGTGACTGGCACAAAACAGGTGGCCAATTATTGCTGCTGTGTCCTAGCAGATCTAGGTCCCAAGGGAGGAAACAAACCACAACCTCAGGACCTGTTTTTCCTCACTGGCATCCTTGCTGGGGCAGTCATAGGTCGTGATGGTTTCCAGGCAAGGCAAGGAATAGGAAGCCCGTCTGGTTTCACTGCATGCTTCATGGCCAACAATAGCAGTCAACACCAAGGTCATTTACTCCAATGCACTCATAAAACAATCTGTAGTGGTTGGTTGACTGACTGCCTACCTGTTTCCTGCTCCATAACTTGAGCCCCATAGGGGTGAGGACCTCATATGTCTGGTTTTCTACTGTCATCTCAGAACCTAGAATGGTGTCTGACCCTTGGTAGGAACTCAGTTGAAAGTAGGAATGAAAGTCAGGTTGGAGGCCCTGGACGGGGATGTAGCAGAAGGAGCTAGAGTTGGAAAATGGGAATCAGGCACAACAGTACCAGAGAACAGCCAGGAAGAGACTCATTCTATGCCAGGAAAGATGCTGGAAGGATGATGATCTGACTCGTCTGGCTGTACTGGGGCCACGGAAGTTGATCCAGTCACAATGAGGCCAGAGTCTATCAGAGATCCTAGCCATTCTGGGATGCTGTAATTATCAGTGTAATAACCTAGTCTTGACTTCTCAAGATCTTGTCAAGTTATTTTTAGGTCCTGCCTGAATGCATGATTTCTGCAAGAACTTTCCCCTTTTTGGAATCTATGTAGGTTGCTACAAATGCAAACATTCTGCTGAAGGGGATCGCACCAACCCTTCTCAGCCAACATCTTTCCCAAGGGAACCAGGCTGACATAGGCACAGAAGGAGGCCGGCAACATAGCCATTCCCTGGAACCTTATCTTCTCAAGTAGACCATACATAGGGCCTTTCTATTTCCAGAAGATATCCTGACACAATGGACTATTTCTGTGGCCTGAAGAAGACATATGAAGAACATGGATTGAAACAAAATAATTTTTCCTGACAGAAGCCACTTTTCAGGAAATTTTCCATTACAACCTCATCTACACACACTCCCTTCCACTCCCCCACCCCCCAAAAAACAAAATAAAATCAGTGTACATTATACAGATTGCTTCTCTCTATTTCCACCTCTGATTGAAAGAAATATCTTTCAGAGGGATAAAAATTAAACCACACAAATTGCCAAGAGTCATCATTGAAAGTAAAATAAAATTTCAGGAAATTGGGCCAAAGCCAGAAAACTGAGGTCATAAAATGTCAAGACCCATAAAGAGAATTTCATACTTCTGTTGAAAAATCTTTAAACTCTAATTCTTGGGGGCAGAATTTTATATATGTTCATTTGATTATATTTTTAATAGTATAGTTTAATTTTTCTATATTATGGTTTTGCCTACTTGATCTAATAGGAAAATTTCTGTAAAGATATTCCCCTTTGATTATGTGATTAGTCAACCTGTCATTGTACTTCCCTCAATTTTTTTTTTTTTATATATTTTGAAGCCGGGTTATTTCTGTATGTAAGTACAGATTTCATTTGTCTCCTGGTGAACTGTTCCTTTTATGATTAATGACTGTCTTTATTCCTAAGAATATTTTGTTTCTTGTTGTAAAGTTTATTTTGCTGTATATTTCTACTTCTCCCCAAGCTTCCATTTGATTAGTATTTGCCTAGTATATATTTTTCTTTCCCTTCACTGTCAAACTTTCTGTGGCTCTTCGTTTTAGGAAGATCTCCGGTAAATGGCATGCAATTGGATTTTACTTAATATAATCTATTTCTGAATTTTATTTTACAAATTATGTTTATTGTAATTACTGATGCTTTGGGGCTTGTTTCTACCCTGTTATGTTTCAGTCTCTCTTCTTTTAAAATTTTTATTTATTTTTTTTTAATTTAAGTTGATTTATTTATTTTCAGAAAGACAGAGAGAGTGACCAGGGGAGGGGCAGAGAAAGAGGGAAAGAGAATCCCAAGCAGGTTCTGCACTGTCAGCACAGAGCCTGATGTGGGGCTCAAACTCATAAACTGCAAGATCATGACCTGAGATAAAACCAAGAGTTGGATGCTTAACTGACTGAGCCACCCAGGTGCTCTTAAAATTTTTATTTAAATTCCAGCTACCATACAGTGTAATATTAGTTTCAGGTGTAGAATTTACTGATTAAATACTTCCATATAACATCCAATGCTCATCACAAGTGCACTCCTTAATCCCCATCCCCCATTGATCCAGCACTGGCACTACTATTGGCCCAAAGAATACAAAAATACTAATTCAAAAGGATACATGTAACCCGATATTTATAGCAGCATAATCTGTAAAAGCCAAATTATGGAAACAGCCCAAGTGTCCAAAGAATGATGAAGGGTGAAGAAGGTGCGGTGTATATACACAATAGAGTATTATTCAGCCATGAGAAAGAATGAATCCTTGCCATTTGCAACAACATGGATGGAGCTAGAGAGTATTACACTAAGTGAAATGAGTTAGTCACAGAAAGACAAACACCATATGATTTTACTCGTATGTGGAATTTAGAAAACAGACCAAAAAATGATCATGAAGGAAAAAAAGAGAGGCAAACCAGTGTCCTCTTGCTCTGACTTTCTCATTATCTTTATCTCACCACACCCTACCCCCCACCCCAGCGTCCCTCACGACATCGGCTTCTAAATTTAGAGCTGGAGCTTTGTGTTTCCTTTTCATTCTTTACCCCTGAGGAGCTCCCTTTCTTGACCTGTGATAAACATGCATGTTTTAAAAAGTTATATTTTATTCAATGCGTGTGTACACACACACGTGTATGGGGCAGGAAGAAGGCCAGGGTGAGCTCCATGTGCCATGCTGTTGACCGTTTACCACACTCTTTGCCAGCTTTCTTTTAGCTTCGTTATAAACAAAAACTTGTTTGTTTTTAAAAGTAAATATTCTGGAAGTGCGAATTTTTCGCCCAAATACTGAAGTCCAGTGTATACATATGAACAGGAGCTCGATGAAAGAGTCTTACCTACTCAGCCACATTCTCCTGCCTGCTCCGAGTGCCTCTTTGGAGCACAGCTGGTCGGCTCCTGCTATGGCCTGTGAGCTCTACCCCGTATCCTCAGGATGTACAAACCACCTCTGTCTCAAACGTGGGAAAATGCAAAGCCTTCTCTTTATAATCTTTGAAGTGATTTACCCATTTGGTCACAGCTGAGTTAGAAAAAGGCACAAGCTGCCAGCTTCGATATGTCTTAAATTTTTTTTTTCAACGTTTATTTATTTTTGGGACAGAGAGAGACAGAGCATGAACGGGGGAGGGGCAGAGAGAGAGGGAAACACAGAATCGGAAGCAGGCTCCAGGCTCTGGGCCATCAGCCCAGAGCCTGACGCGGGGCTCGAACTCACGGAGCGCGAGATCGTGACCTGCCTGAAGTCGGACGCTTAACCGACTGCGCCACCCAGGCGCCCCGATATGTCTTATCCAAATCCCCCAACAGTCAGTCCTGGTGCAGGTCATATGGCCTACGTGGTTTTACATGTTCAAATGGCATGAAAACTGGACAATTTTGGAAGTCAGGGGACTCGAAATTCAGTTCCTGGGTGTGCTAATTCTTCTCTGCGGCACGGATGAGGTCTCCCCATCCATCATTTTCCGCATCTATGAGCAGGATGGATCAGATGACCTTGAAATTCATTTCCATCTCTGATGGACTAAGAGAACAAGAGGAGTTCTCTAATGGAAATCCCCCCACTGTGTGCCTGCAAGCCTGGGGCAATGACGCCTCTGAGGCATCTGGATTCACCTACAGTCACCCAGCAATTAGATGGTCAGCAGCAGGGCTTAAATGTAGGATTCTCTGCGTCCACATCTGAGATGCTGCCTCACACCAGGACTGCAGGTCAGATCTAATCCATTGCCTGTTTTTGTGTGGTCCAGGAGCTAACAATGGTGTTGACATCTTTAAGTGGTTAAAACAAACCAAAAGAAGAATGTGTTAAGATGTGGGAATCATACAAAATTCACATTTTAGTATCCATAAATGCATTCCATTCTTTTGATTAGAACGCTATTACAAAAAAAAATCGTACTTATTATTATTATTATACTATGAATTTTGTCAAATGTGTGGAAAATTGTCTCTCGTTGTGCAAGTAAGCACCTGCATAATATCTTCAAGTTTGCCTCTTGGTCAGTAAAGCCTAAAATATTTCCCATCTAGCCCCTTACTGGAAAAATGTGCTGATCCTGCATTCGACCATAGGCCCCTGCAAGGATGAAGCCAGGGTCCAAGATCAACCATCTTCCATATATCATAAGCCAGGCCGGATCAGACAACGACTTGAGATCCAAACCTCTTTAGTACTGTTTACGCAGAGGCGTAAAAAATGCATATGGTCTTTTGATCAGCTACAAATGGATTTGAATCTGGGATCTGGTCATCTGAACTAGATGTATCACATAATAAAAGTTCCTTCATAGATCTGAGCCTCCGTTTTTCCATCAGCAAGTTAGGAATAATGAGGCTTCCCTCATGGAGTTGTGCAGATCAGTCCAGGCTTTAACACAAGACTGAGGCTTAATAAAATCGCCATACCTGTAGGTTGTAAAAAGCAGCCCAACATTTTGTCCATTTGTCCTTCAAGAGGTGAACTCTTATTTCCCCGCCCCTTGAATCTAAGATGATCCCCTGACTTGTTTTGAGCAACAGAATGAAACAGAAGTGGTATGTTCCTTCCAGGCTTGGGACTCAAAAAACAAAACAAAAACAAAAACAAAAAACCTTGCAGCTCCTATTCTTGTCGTTTTGAGAACCCTTCACTATTTGAACCAGCCTTGGATAGCTGGCTGACCACAGGTACATGACTGAGGTCAGCTTCGCCTACCCCTCCAAGACCAGAACTGCCCAGTTGAGCCCAGTGCAAATGCTCAACTTGGATTGAAAGCCAAAGAAATGGTGACTGTCCTAAGTCATAGGATTCTGGGGTGTTTTATTATGCCACAGCTCTGACAGTATTTGAGCCATTCTGATGGAAGAAATATCCTAGAGATGTGACCTCAGGCCACACCAGCACCTGGCCCACAGCCACTGCAAAGGCCACTTGTGATCACCTCTCCACCCTGCCAGGCCAGGCAGAATTGACTGAGAGCCCCATGACATATTTCAGACAGACAAGGAAAACCGCCTGGAGGAGACATACACTTTCGGCAACGCAAACTTCTCTGAAAGACACATCAGAGATTTATGGAGGCAGCTGTGCACTCCAACTACAAATCAGCTCTCCCACACCTCAGCCCCACACGGCCTGAGGATCACTGGGCTGGTGGTGGCACTGGTCCTTGTGGGAAGGGCCCGAGGTCAAGAAAAGGAAAGCCAGAGCCCCAGGGAAAAGGCTGCTCCATCAAATAGGCATGGCATCCCCTGTCTTTGAAGGTACCAAGGCTCTGATTTCAGGATGCAGCTAATCCACGCAGTGCTTCAAGGAGCATGTCCACAAACACCTAGCACATTCTCAAAACGGCCCTGGGAAATAAGCATGGTGGGGATCACTGCATCTCCAGGTGCTGGGGATGGAATCCCAACATGATTAAGCAGCTTCTAACTGAGCTTAAGAGCTAGGGTCCAGCCAGGGTTTTCTGACTCTAAATACTGGACTTTTCAATAGACAACAATACTTCCGAATCAGATTTATCATCAAAGGCCATTTAAGTTGGAGGAGACCTGTGGAAATTATCTCGCCCATCACCTTTGCTTTCCAAATTAACAACAAAGATTTATTGGGTACTTACCATGTTCAGTGCAGCCTGCTGAGCACTTCACATGCATTAACTCTAATCCCCCAGCCCCCTTGGAGGTGGCCGCTAATACAATTTGTAGATTAGGTAATGCCAATTTAGCATAAAATGTCATTTCCCGAAGTTGAGCGAGTCAGAGGCAGAACTGGGATATGAATTCATATCCATCTGACTTCAAAACCTGAGCTTGTTTCCACAAAGACACAGTCTCTTAGACGGGGACACTGAGGCCCAGAGGGTTGAAGGTCTTGTCCAAGATCATGCAGCCCATTTGATTAATTGTCCATTAATCCGCCAAGCATTAACTGAGCACCTGCTATTTGTTAGGAACTAGGCTAGTCAAAGGAAGCCCGGGCATGACCTGGACATAGCCACTGCACTTCATGAGTTTAATTAAGGGAGAAGAGAGGTGGCCATAAATTACTCTAATAAAAGGTAATAAATGACAAATATCACAAGGAAGACAGATCAGAGGCTATCAGAGCTTCTGGCTCCTTTATCCTCCCTGACAGATAAGCCCTGATAGGTTCTTTTACTGTAGGACACTGTCTTAAGAATGCAGCTTATGTAAATAAATGTATTTTCTTCTGTTTATTGGTAACTGGCTATAAATTATTCACTTAGTTGGAGGAAAATATTCAGAAACATTAATGGCTTTAAATTATCTGCCTTAATGGGTCGTTGCTATGCTTAAATAAGGAACAGCCAAGCCCCAGGTTCAGTCTTTATTTCTCTGGTTCTCATTTTGTTCCCCAAACCTCTTTCCTCTTATCAGCCTACCCTTTCTACCAAGGAGTTTTGGATAGAGGTCGCTGCCCTTTTGGCCAAAGGAAGTTCTGAAACTGTATAATCAAAATGAAGTCCCACTAGAAACCATGAGATAATTAACAGGGCCAGAAGGAAGACTGGACAGACACCAGCAATCTGGGGAAGATAAAATTGTTGTTTTCTTCTCCACCTCTGTGCCATTTCTCATGCTAGATTTTCCTCCCTGCCCCCATTGCCATGTGACAAAAAGCCTGTTCTTCCTTCAACACAATGCCTTAAGGCCACTTTCTTTGTGAAGTCTTCCAAATTTTTTCCAAATGAAAATTATACGTACTTGCTCCAAGTCCCTGAGCACACAGCCCTGGCTCCCTGAGGCCAGAGGGAGTCTGAAGGGGGATGTCCTGACTCTTGTCCTGACTCAGAGAGAGAGGTGCCTCACCTTTCAGAGTCTTCTAGCCTCTGAACACCCTCACAGCAGCATTGGTGATGCAGAAACCCTTCCCGATGCAAGAGGAGCGACTGCCACTTTCTTCCAGTACCTAGACTAGGCTGGTACCATTTCACAGTTTGAAGATCTTACCCAGACTAGCTGGGACCAAAACCCAAGTTATCTGGGAACTGCGCTGTGGGCTCCGCCTAGACTCTGAGGTCACAGTTCCACAACCTGCTAGCTGGACAAACTTGGGCAAGTCACTGAACCTAAGTTGGAACTTCCTCTTTGGTAGAATGTGGATAATTACAGTCCTTACCATATGGGATCTGGGGAAGCTCTTAAATGAGATAATATGTGATGAGCACAAAACTTAGAACATACTCAGGAGAGTATGCTAGTTGTACCACATCTCATGAAACATTTGTATTCCATGATGCTCCCAGTAGTCTGCTTTACCCATCCATCCATCCATCCATCCATCCATCCATCCATCCACACATCCACCATTTAGCCAATTGCTATTCTATGCTGGTTCTGTTCTGCATTGGAGCTACAGAGAGACATAAATCACTGTCCTTCCCATCATGGGACTGTCAGAGCTGGGGAGGGAGACAGATGTGTCCACAAGTATTTACAATGGATTGTGATAAGGGCTGAGACAGAAAGCAGAACCAGGCTGCATGTGCCCAGACAAAAGGAGTGGCTCATTCAGCAGAGGTAAGGAGAAAATAGGTAAGGAGGAGAAAAGAGGTAAGGAATGAGGGCGGGCCGGGCATGTGGTCTTCATAGATAAGATGTGAAACTGAATTCTGAAAAATGACTAGCAATTTGCTGCTTGGGGCAGGCGGCGGGGAGCAGGGTCTTTTAGGCAGAACCCGGTCCATACACAGACTTGGAAAGGAAGGCAGGTTGAGTAAAGGGAAAGATGGCTGGTGTGCACGAGACCACAGAATGCAGAGGCTTGGGATCTGGGGGGAACTAAGAGGCAGGCTGGAGTCAGGCTATCAAGACGTCTTGTGTGGCAAGCTATAGCAATTTTTTTACCCTCTTAGACATGTTCCCTTCATCCTATAGATTTTTGCTTCTAAAACTGAGTAAATGGGGTGCCTGGGTGACTTAGTTGGTTTAGCCTTCAACTCTTGGTTTCAGCTCACGTCATGATCTCATGGTTTTCTGAGTTTGAGCCCGCATCAGGCTCCATGCTGACAGTGCAAAGCCTGCTTGGGATTCTCTCTCTCCCTTTTTCTTTGCCCCTCCCCGACTCGCTCGTGTGTGCTCGCTCTCTCTCTCAAATAAACTTTTAAAAGATACTAAAAAAAAAAAAATAAAAGTGAGTAAATGTACCCCTCCCTAATGGGTAAGGGCAGTGACATAAATAATAATAATAAAACAAGAGTGATAAAATAATAACTAATAGGGGCTCAGTCGGTTAAGCATCCAATTCTCAGTTTCGGCTCAGGTCATGATCTCATGGCTTTGTGGGTTCGAGCCCACATCTGGCCCTGTGTTGGCAGCATGGAGCCTGCTTGGGATCCAATCTCTCTCCTCTCTCTCTGCCCCTGCCCCACCCTCTGTCTGTCTCAAAATAAATAAATAAACTTAAAAAATAATAAATAATAAAACAATGGGGCACACGTGTTCAACGTGCACCGTTTGCTAGGCTCTGTGCTCAGTGCTTTACAGGCATTGTCTCATTTGATCCTACAGAAAACCTTTGAAGATGGTACCCTTATCATACGAGCATAATCAGTGTAAGTGTTCTTCCTGGGACATCACTATTTCCTAAAAGCTTGAGAAAATGCTAAATAATTTAACTTAAAAAAATAATGTAGCATCATTTAAACTAAAATAAGCATGGAAATATTATGAAATAGAATGTCATGGATTTTTTTTTTAGGTGGAACCTGGAATTTGGGGCTTATGACCAATGTCTTGAGCATAGCCATAGGCTTTCTGGGAGCGTGTTGATTCTCACCTGCCTTTGGTAAGACTTCACTGCAAAATCTTGAGATGCCCCCAGTGCAAGTGACAGACTATCAGGAAAATGTTGTAGTCAAGAGAGTGACATGGGCAGATTTAGTGTGTTTTCAAAAGATCGCTCCGGGAGTACCTGGGTGGCTCAGTCAGTTAAGTGTTCGACTTCAGCTCAGGTCATGATCTTGCGGTTCGTGAGTTCGGGCCCCATGTCCGGCTCTGTGCTGTTTCAGAGCCTGGAGTCTGCTTTGGATTCTGTGTCTCCCTCTCTCTCTGCCCCTCCCCTGCTCGCATTCTGTCTGTCTGTCTGTCTGTCTCTCTCTCTCTCTCTCTCTCTCTCTCTCTCTCTCAAAAATGAATAAACATTAAAAAAAATGATCCCTCCAGCCTCCAGGGTGGAAGATGGATTTGTGGATGAAGGGGCTGTTGCAGGAGTCCGCACAAGCAGCAATGACACCTCAACCAGGTCACAGGCAGTGGCGCAGTGAGCATGGGGTGGATCTGGGAGCCTCTGGAGGTGAAATGAGGACAACACAGATGACAGTGATAACATCAGCTACTCTTTACGATAGTCACCCAAATGCCAGGCATTGGGCTACACATTTTGCAGTTTTATCTCAAAATCCACATATAACATTCGTATTATTACTATTACTTTACAGATGGGAAAACTGAGACTAAAACAGCTTCTTCGTTTGCTTAAGATCAGTCAGCCAGCCAACAGTGGTTAATGCAGTATCAACTACAAGAATCCCACCTTTAAACCACTATCGAAACGTCATGAACCACGGGAAGCTCTTCTTGACATCAAAAGCAGTATTTCCCTGCTTCATTTTTGTCCCAACACATTTGCATCCAACTTCCTGTGGACACCGGGGAATGGCGTGGCCAACAGCTGCCTCGTAAAACCCTGTCGGAGACATGAGGGCAGCAGTCAAGTCCCCCGCTGCCCTCCTCTGTCTGCCTAAGGATGATGCACTTGGGCGTCCACGAGGCCTCTCAGGAAGAAGCCAGAGCCACAGAAACACATTGGAACTGCTTTTAACCATGTGCTCAATTTCATGACACCGGTTCTCCACGGTCTGTTCCATCTGCCATGAACTGCTGGGCACCATGGGCTGGGCAGGAAGCCCACTGAAGCAGAGAGAGGCCAGGCGCTCCCACTCTGGGCCAGCAAGCCCGACGCCACCTCAGGGACAGGGGGAAGAGACAGACAGTGAAAGACTGAGGATTCAGACCCTCATACTGTATCTGGGGGCTTTTGATGGTCAGTGAAGGCTAACAGAGCAATTCCAATTGTGTTCCTCTGGCCATTTCTGTTCCTCAGGATTTTAATAAGTGTTCCAAGGGGAAAAACAGTCTGTGGTCAAGAAGGTTGCGCAGCTGTTGAACTAAACAAAGAAGCTCAGCTTTCTGTACTACAGGACATCCTGGGGTCTTTATTTTTTTAAATTATTGTTATTTTTTTTAGTGTTTATTTTTGAGACAGACAGAGAGAGAAAGAGAGAGAGCACGAGCAGGGGAGGGGCAGAGAGAGAGAGGGAGGCACAGAATCTGAAGCAGGCTCCAGGCTCTGAGCTGTCAGCACAGAGCCTGATGTGAGGCTTGAACTCACGAACCCGCGAGATCATGACCCGAGCCAAAGTCAGACGCTTAACTGACTGAGCCACCCTGGTGCCCCCATCTGGGGGTCTTCAATAGTCTAAGATGCATTTGGGAGTTTCCAAGAGGCAGAAGGAGTATGCAGAATTTCTAAACCTTTTATTGGCCACGGAGTTCTTCTGTCCAAGAAAATCGTGAGGACCCATGGTGGTAAGCACATGAGCTGGGAAGTACAGGGCTGACTCATACTATCCTTATTCTCTCTTGCAAAAAAAACCTTACCCAACAGTGGCAGTAAAATCTCAAGCACAATGTTATTAAGCCATTTTGAAAATTGCCTTAACAGCATCCACTTGAGCACAGTTAATGTGCCATCCATCAGTGAGTCTATCTCTAGAGGCAACAAGATTCTCTGGAGGTCTGTATCAAGAGGCTTTGGTTTATCCTGGATCCCTCTCACATCACCAACTTGAAAGTTAGGAAACTGAGCCACTTTTGAATGATCTTTAAGGTGAATGCACTCATTCATTCAACAAATATTTATTAAACACTTTCTCTGTATTAGGTTTATGAATATGAAACACATTTTTTTGAGAGGAAGATAGTAGATAAGCAAACAAACAGAAATAATTTTAGACCACAACATTATGGAACAAATAAAAAAGGGTTTTGTAGCAGGTCTTGGGATAGAAAGCATGAGACTGGGTGGTCATGGAAGACAGTTGTGAGGCGCTCACATCTGAGCTGAGAGCTGAAAGGTGGGAGAACAGCTGGGGGGGTGTAAAGAGACACAGCAAGGGGAAGAGACAGCAAGTTCTCAGATTCCAAAGTGGGGAACCGTTTGCTGTGCTTCTGCAAAATGAAGGAAGTGTGGCTGGCCCATGAGGAAATGCCAAGTAAAGAAAGCACCAGCCAGATCCAGATGGAACAGGAGTTTGGCAAATAGTCTGGATTGTATTTTAAGGACAACAGGAAACCACTGAATGATTTTTTTTAAGAGAGAGAGCATTTGAACAAGCAGGGCAGAGGGGCAGAGGGAGAGAGACAGAATCTTAAGCAGGCTCCATATTCAGCATGAAGCCTGATGCGGGGCTTGATCCCGTGACCTAGGATCATGACCTGAGCTGAGATAAAGAGTCAAGACATTCAACTGACTGAAGCCACCCAGGTGTCCCCAGGAAACCACTGAACGATTTTAATCAGAAAGTGACCTTATCTGGTTTATAGTTCTAAAAAGATTAGTCTGGCTATTTTGGGGAGACTGAATCTCGAGGAGGGTACAGTTGCAAGCAGGAGGTGAGAGATGGCAGTGGTCACAGATTTGAGATACATTTAGGGAAAAAACAATGCAGTAATTCTCTTAGGCCCAGTTTGTTTTTGTTTTTTTAATATGAAATTTATCGTCAAACTGGTTTCCATACAACACCCAGTGCTCATCCCAACAGATGCCCTCCTCCATGCCCGTCACCCACCCCCCCTCCCTCCCACCCCCATCAACCCTCAGTTTATTCTCAGTTTTTAAGAGTCTCTTATGGTTTGGCTCTCTCCCTCTCTAACTTTTTTTTCCCTTCCCCTCCCCCATGGTCTTCTGTCAAGTTTCTCAGGATCTACATAAGAATGAAAACATATGGTATCTGTTTTTCTCTGTATGACTTATTTCACTTAGCATAACACTCTCCAGTTCCATCCACGTTGCTACAAAAGGCCATATTTCATTCTTTCTCATTGCCAAGTAGTATTCCATTGTGTATATAAACCACAATTTCTTTATCCATTCACCAGTTGATGGACATTTAGGCTTTTTCCATAATTTGGCTATTGTTGAAAGTGCTGCTATAAACATTGGGGTACAAGTGCCCCTATGCATCAGCACTCCTGTATCCTTGGGTAAATACCTAGCAGTGCTATTGCTGGGTTATAGGGTAGATCTATTTTTAATTTTTTGAGGAACCTCCACACTGTTTTCCAGAGCGGCTGCACCAGTTTGCATTCCCACCAACAGTGCAAGAGGGTTCCTGTTTCTCCACATCCTCTCCAGCATCTACAGTCTCCTGATTTGTTCATTTTAGCCACTCTGACCAGCAGGAGGTGATATCTCAGTGTGGTTTGATTTGTATTTCTCTGATGAGGAGTGACGTTGAGCATCTTTTCACGTGCCTGTTGGCCATCTGGATGTCTTCTTTAGAGAAGTGTCTATGCATGTACTCTGCCCATTTCTTCACTGGATTATTTGTTTTTCGGGTGTGGAGTTTGGTGAGTTCTTTGCAGATTTTGGATACTAGCCCTTTGTCTGATATGTCATTTGCAAATATCTTTTTCCATTCCTTTGGTTGCTCCTAGGCCCAATTTGACTTGCAAATCAAAATAACTTGATATCCAATCATCATCTAAGTCAAACAACAGGTTTTCATTAACAGTAAAATTCTGAAATTCTACTCTAAGAGGGGGAAACAAATTCCAAAATGAAGACTAAATTTGATGACTAACCCCCCCCCAAAAAAAACCCTCCCACGTGACATGGTTTATGGCATTGTTTAATGAAGAATTATTAGAAACGGTGCAAATGCCCAAAATAGAGGCCTCATTTAGACAGTTATGGTGCATAAGAGGGATTTAGGGGGCGAGGGAAAGAATTCAGTGGTACAACACATGTTCAGGACATGACACTAAGGAAATGAATTCAGACTGGCGGTGAGAAGGGCGGAGGTTATGAACTAGGACCACTTGTACACCCAGGGGCTGGATTTGCAGGGAGGGTCTCAGAGGGGAATTCTTGGTAAGTGGTGGAAGAAAAACAGATGGATAAGTAAGCTGAATGAAACTACCAGGGACACTGAACAAACGTAAGAAAGAACAAATACAAGACGGAATTCTATTCAGCTCCTGACACACATTGGCTGAGCGTTCCCCCGTGTCTACATTCGCCATCTCGTCAGACCTTCACAGTGATCTCTGGTGCAGGGATTGACACCCCATTGTGCAGAAGAGGAGACTGAGACTCAGGGACATCCAGTTGATTCTTTGAAAGCCACGCACAGTGGAAGTTCACTGGGCTGGAATTAGTATTGGACACTGCTGACCTCAAAGCAACTTACTTATCTTATGCATTGGCTCAACCTGGGGTTTACCATGTGAATTCCAGAAAGGAATGTCATTATCAACTTCTGCCTCGATTCATGACCTCAGGTTAATGTGCCGATCTTGGTTTTTTTTTAATAGGATTCAGGATTTCACAGGACAAAGACCGAGGCGTTGTCTCAACAAAAAGCAATGTCTACCATGCATGCAGCCACTGATTGAGGCCCACAAATGCCAAGACGATTCAAACAGTGAGACAGTTCCAGCCGTCAAGGAATTCTCCATCTAGCTAAGGAGAGAGCCGGATGAGCAAATTATATTACACAAAAATGAACTCGGCACTTAACACATATGGAAAGATATGGGAGAACTCACACATGGAAGAATTCAGAGTGAATTCTGACTAACAGGCAGTGATACCTTCACAGAGTGCCATGAAAGCTAAGTTTGGGAAAACAGGTAGGACCTCACTAGCTCAGAGCACAGTGGTTTAGGAGCGCCTGGGTGGCTCAGTTAGTTGAGTGTCCGACTCTTTTTTTTTTAATTTTTTTAATGTTTATTTATTTCTGAGACAGAGAGAGAGAGAGAGAGAGAGTGAGCCGGGGAGGGGCAGAGAGAGAGGAAGACACAGAAACCGAAACAGGCTCCAGGACCTGAGCTGTCAGCACAGAGCCCGGCGCGGGGCTCAAACCCACGAACTGTGAGATCATGACCTGAGCCGAAGTGGGACGCTTAACCGACTGAGCCACCCAGGCGCCCTGAGTGTCCAACTCTTGATTTCAGCTCAGGTCATGATCCCAGGGTTGTGGAATCAAGCTCAGCGTTGAACGTGGAGCCTGCTTAAGATTTTTTCTCTCTCTCCCTCTGCCCCTCTCCCCCATTCTCTCTCTTTCTGTCTCTCAAAATAAAATAGAATAAAATAAAATAAAACACAGTGGTTTAGTTAAAAAGTTTGTAACCCAGCTGGGTTATTTCTTCCTGGCTCTTCCTTTACTAGGGCATCCCTTTGGGCAAGTTACTGTAGCTTCCTGTGCCTTGGAGATGTCATCTGTAAAATGGGAATCACCCTGTATCTCCTTCACAAGATCGGTGAGAATCAAATAAGAGGCATTTAGTATTTAGCCTGCTGCCTGGAGTAAGTATCAATAAATGACAACAATTGCTTATAGGGCCCAGTTAGGTCATTTCAGACAGAGAGAATGCCATGGAAAGGAACATGGAAGTGGAACCCACAGATTTAGGTGAGACAGCAGAGAGACAAGAGCTCTGCAGTGGCCCTGAATGTCACCTTCACAAGCCTGTACACTCCCGAGGGCAGCAGACATCTAATGGAGCTCTGGGAGAAGAGTGACATCATCAGAACCATGTTCACAGGAACTAGAGATGTGAGAGACCAGAATCAGAGAGGAGCTGGAGGTTATGGAGTGGACTTAAGGGAAGAAGTTTGGACGTCAAGCAATGATAAGGGGGTTCATCCCATTTACAAAGTCACAGAGATGACCAGAGAAAGAAAAAGGTGATGGTGACGGTGATGATGATGATGAGAAGGAGGAGGAAGAGGAGGAAAAAGAGGAGGAGGAGAGAATGGGGAAAGGAGGAGGAGGAAGAGGAGGGAAAGATCTACCTTTTCTTGCATGCTGGGCTGGGCGCTACGCTAAGAAAGCGTAACAACCCTGTGATAAGAGGGGCTTGGAGAAACAGAGCCACCTGCCCAAGGTGACGTGATTAGTTAACAGCAGAGCCAAAACTTCATTTTGATTCTGTCTGGTTTACAGCGCTCCTACGCCTGACCATGATACTATACTATTTTGAAGAGTGACTCCAAAACCCATTCTGGGACCCAAGCTTGAGGACTGCCTTCCATAAGAACATCTGCCTCCCTTGCGCCCTCCAAAGTGACACCAGCTACAATTTAAAGAGCATCAGCTGTGCTCGTCAGGTCCCGTGTTAGGCACTTTCCATAGACTGTTGCTAATCTTCTCAGCCTGTACAAAAGACGGCTGGTCCATTCCCATCTCCGAGGAGGCAGCCGAAGCTAAGAGACACTGGCTCCACATCCAGAGGCACAGGTCTGCTGCCTTCAAGCCTCCGCTGAGATGACTGATCGGGGAGAAGGTGGCACGATTCTATGAGTCCAGGGAAGTAAGGGAAGGGGGCACAACTCTTCCTGGACCCGCAGAACCCGGGGACAGCCCGCTGACACCCTGGCAAGAGGTGCTGGAAGGGCCTACCTCGAGACTTGCTCCTCCGCTTCCGCCTCCCTGCTGAGGCCCTGCGCGGGGCTGGCTGCAGCTGACCGATCTCGATGGGCGTGTTAGCGCGGAAACTCTCCTTGAACTTCTGCATCAGGGACTCCACTGTCTCCTGCGTCGCCTCAGCTGCTGCTACAGGGTGGGCAATGGGGCTGAGGTTAGGGCTCGGCCCACCCCTGGCCCCTGGAGGACTGGGCCTGGCCACCCTGAGTCCCTGGAGCTCCCTCCCTGACCCATAATGATGGAGAAGCCACAGGTGCCAGTATAGATGTATCTGTTGGCCTCCTCACTTGTGCATTCAACACACACCATGTTGCAGGCATCCCCCCCAGCCCTTGAGATATGGTGGTGAAAAGTCAGACACAATCCATGATTCAAGGAATTCATAGCTTGGGAGGCCACATAGCCAGGCATTCCCAAAACTGCAATACTTTTGCGATAGGACAGTACAGAATGCTAGAGGAGAACCAAGAAGGGTCCTGTCATCCATCGGGAATCAAGGCAGGCTTCCTGAAAGAGACACTATATACACAGACACCTTAAGAATGAGTAGGAATTAGCAAAGAGGGTAGAATCAGGGTAGGGTTACTAAAGAGATTTAGCATAAGAAAGATTGCCTGGGTAGGAGGAGAGGCATGTGCAAGGATCCAAAGCCAGAAAGAGCATGGTGCTTGAGCAACCGACAGTTCGATGTGGCTCCAAGGGAGCGTGCAAAGAGAAGATGAGGCCAGAGAGGTAAGGTCACTGTCAGTCACATCAAGGAGCTCGGATTGCATCCTAATGGCAGAAGTTATTCCCCGAAAGGTTTTAAACAGAAAACTGGTATGTTCAAAATAAGTCCCTTTGACAATAGTTCCTAATGAGAGGATGGCGAACGCATGTAGAGGTAGAGAGAGAGGCCAGTGCAGCGGTGTCGTAGCCAGCCAGACGCCATGGTGGCCTGAACAAAACAGTGGCAGTGAAGGAAGATGGGAGCCCATGGGTCAAACAACATTTGAGGACATAAAACTATAGTACTGTGATACGGAGATCACTTGGTACAATATCCCAACTTAGGGAAACCGAGGCCCCCCTCCCCGAACAAGGCATATAACACTCCAAGCTAGCAAGTGGCAAAGTCAAGTCTTCTAACTCCCAGCCCAATGTTCCATTTTTATCAATACCCTCGATGGAGTTAGTAGCCTCATTTCTATAAAATTGCAAAATTGAGACAGGTAGAAAGTTCCAGAGAATGGTGAGAGTGAGGTCAGAAGGGCACCGAGAAAAAGGTGGAAGATAAAAGAGGGAAAAAAAAGGCAGAAAAGCTCAAGAAGGAAGGACAGAGGCAACATAAAAGGCAAGGAGAGGAAACAGGAAAGAGGCAAAGGAAATTGTCTAAATGGCCTCACTGCCTTTGTTCTGAGACATTCCCAAAGAGAGTCCTAACTTTGAAATCTTCAAGCTCAGCCCTCCCTCCATCTATGTCTCTAGAGGCAAGGACGTTTCTTCAGTTTAAGCTACCTGCTGTCTGAGGCCAGGAAATGGTACACACAAAAGATTCATACTTCTTTGAAGGGGTTTCACCGGACTGGACAAAGAGGGCTTCTGAACATACCAATGCCCATTTCTAAGGAGCTCCTGTTTTCCCAGGTAAGGTTATCAGCTTAGACAGATGCATCTGGGGTGTAGCTCATACCCAGATGGCTGTTTTGGGCACTGGGCTCTGCGAGAAGCTCTGTCTTTGATGACACAGGAGAGCATCTATGTTTGCTAAGGAAAAGACAGTTGACAATACAGATGGAACATGAAGGCATTATAACTTTCTCACCTGCCTGTCTTGCTCTCTGGCAAGGTTCTCTAAACTGAGTATACTTAAAGATAAACCACGAGGGAGATCCCGGACATGGGACTCCCTACCCAAGCCTGCGATGCACAGCCCTCCAGCAAGAGGCTACCTCCAAATTCTGAGAATCACTGCCAAGCCCAGTCTTTTAACCCAGAGATGAGAGTGATTGGCCCCATATTGTAAGGGTTGGGCTATACTCTAGTCACGAGTTTAGAGCAAGCTATAGTCTGGAATCCAGGGACCCATACGTGTGCGCCAACACCCATGCCTTCATTCATCTTCCTGTCCATTCATTCATCCATTCAACACTGTTTTCAGAAAAACCATAATGTATCTGAGACAAGTACAGGAAATGTTGTTTTAGCTCAGGCCATCAAAACAAAAGTCATATATTGGGCTACTTAACAGAAATTTATGTTCTACAGTTCTAGAGGCTGGAAGGCTGAGACCAGGATGCCAGCATGGTTGTGTTCTAGTGAGGTCTCCCTTCTTGGCTCACAGACTGTCACACTCTCCCTGTGTACATGGTAGGGAGAGAGAACCAGAGGCAGAGATGCAGAGACAGAGAGAAAGAGGGAGGGGAAGAGAGAGATCTTTTCCTCTTCTTCTAACACCATAGTCCTATCCAATTAGGGCCCACCTTTATGATCTCATTTAATTTTAATGACCTCTTAAAGATCTACTCCAAATACAGTCTGCTGTGGATTTTACTGTGTCCTTCCAAATCTCATATGTGGAAGCCCTAAGCCCCATTGTGACTATATTTGGAGACAGGGTTTCTAATAGGTAATTAAAGTTAAAGGAGGCCATAAGGGTGAGATCCTAATCCAATAGGATTGGTGTCTTTGTAAGAAGAGGAAGAAATCACTCTCTCTCCTCTTGCTCTCCTAACATACACGTACACTGAGGAAAGGCCATGTGGGTACACAGTGAGAAGGAAGCCATCTGCAAGCCACAACTCAACTGTGCTGGTGTCTTGATCTTGGACTTGCAGCCTCCAGAGCTATGAGAACATGAATGCCTATTGTTTAAGCCCCCCAGTCTACAGTATGTTGTTATGTCAGTCCAAGTAGACAACCCACGATCACATCGAGGTTAAGGCTTCAATATAGGACTCTGGGGGGGACACAAGTGTGCCGTCCAGAAGAAGGTACAATGGTGAAAAGACCACCAAAACCCTCCTAATTCTCACCATATAGACAAGATAGACCAAGATTAATGAAATGACTGACATCTACATGTAAAATTTTAGAAGTGATATATAGCACAAATGAGAGCTAAAAGAGGATATAAGAAGCTCTATTAGCGGAATATGACCTAGTTTAGGAACATCATGGACACTAGCTTCAAGAAATGCGTAGTGGGACTAAGGTCTGAAAAGAGTATGAGTGAATCAAGTGATGAGGAAGGAAGGAAGGGGTGAGTGATGAGAACATGAGTCGGGGGGAAGAATCCAAAGAGCCCTTTGAGGAGAAGAAATACGAAAGGGGCTGCTCCACCACTCACTGGGCCTGAAACACTGAAAACAACTGGCAAGAGATCACGCTGGCGAGGCAGAAGTCCTAACCCCAACACCAACCCTAACCCTTCTGGAGCTTATCAAGGACAGAACACGCGGACGGTTTCAGACGGAAGAGTGACTTGATCAGATTTTCATTTAGGGAAGATCGTTCCAGCAGCGCAGAGCAGAATTTATGGAGAGATGGGCAGAAATGGAAGCGAGGAGACCAACCAAGCAAATGGTGCAGTTGTGCAGCAGTCCACACACAAGATGATGGTCACCTGAAGGCACCTCTCCACGAGAGCCCTGGAAGAGCACACGTTCCAGAGGACTGAAAACACGAGTTGGGTCTGAGATACGAACACATGGTGTCTTCCAGACGTCTAGGTAGAGGTGCTGAGTAGATGGCAGGTTATGCACATCTCACACTCACAAGAGAGAACTAGACTCCATGGAGACCCCACACACGTACTCCTTGTTAAAGTACAGAAGCACTATGTGTAGTGGTTGAGAACATGAGCTTCCGACACAGTGCAAACAATGGAACATGTGTTCATTCCTGCTCTGTACTGGCTGTTCTCCATTTGCTCCCCCTGATCCCTTGCCACCCCAGGTTCATGCTGCCCCGCCCCACGTTCTGGAGGCAGACCTTCTATGCACCACATCTCTGCTCCTTGTTGTTTGGCTATCAGTTAGCTTTGCCCAGTGGGACGTAGGAGGCCGGAGGCAAGAATTTGGAAGTAGGTCTTCCCTTGCTCCTTTCCGGTCTCTGCACGCTATTCCTGAGAGTCTGGGACACTAGACAATTACAGCTTCTGCTAGGGGCCCCTGTCTACAGATCCCATCCTCACAGGCTCCAGGAAAACCATTTCTTCTCCCTGTCCTTTCAGTTCAAGGAGTTAGTAGTGGCTTCCTGATATTTCCTGTCCCTGGTTCCTCCATACCTTCATGCTGATTCTCTTCACTCTGCCTACGCCTCCATAAATAATCGCTTCGTTGAGTTTCTCCTTAAAGACTCATTTGAAGGTGCCTTCTTTGTCCAGCTGAGACCTTGACTGATACAGCATCCCCTTCCGTCATGCTTCTGACATTCACCAATTCTAAAGATCAGCCTCTTCTCATCCTGCTATTTCTGCTTTCTTTTCTCCTGAACGGATACAGACTGGACTGGCTAGAAGGAGAGGCAGACACGGGGAGGGAAGGTTTGCTCCTCTGAGCTGCAAGGGTTTCTGATCGGGACTGTAGCAAATCTCATCCATCTGTTTGGCTGTTCTTGCTGGGGCGGCAGTGCCGGGAACCCAGACTTACAGGGGAAGTGCCTGTACAAGCCCCTCCGTGGGCTATCGCATACTGCCTCCCGCTCTCCCCCACCCCCAACCCTCTGATCCCTTTCAGTAGTTCTATCAATATCAATATATCACGTTGTCCAAACAAGCCACACTACCTCCTGGTACCCGCTGAGCTCTGCCTCCCTAGAGCAGCAAAATGCTCACCCGTTGCCTGGATGAATGCAACAGATGGTGCTTGATCTGAGCATCGCGGCGGGCCCAGGAAAGGAGGGGGCAGGGGGAAGCCATCTCTTTCTACCATGTGAGAGACTGTCAAGTTTAATGGGTATAGACCGCTGGCATCTGAGGAGAGGCCACCCCCCCCCGGCCCCCAAGACAGAGAGAAGGGAAGAGAGAAAGGGGAGGAGGGAGGAAAAGAGAAAACAAGAATGGAAAGGAAAAGTGTGCTCAGCAGTAAAGGCAGGGGGAAAAAAGGAGGGGGCAGAGAAGAGTGGAAGGGGAGGAGAGAGAGCAGGAAAATAATACACAGGGAACAGGAAGGCAGGGGGTGGGGGGGAGGAGCGGCAAGGCCAGGAGAGGGGAAGAGAAGGCAGGAGAAGGGGAAGGAGAGGTGGAAGACAGGGCAAACCTTGAGGGCCTTTGCAAAGGCATACAGTTTCCAGATACCAGGCAAGCGGCAGCCTGGTCCTCCGCCCTGCACTCCAGGCACCACATGCTGTGTCCACCCTAGAACCCCACCATCTGCATTCAGAGCCTCCCCCACACAGCCTGGGATGCCCTATGACCAACACTTATACAGGTTCCTGTTTCACTTTCATCACCCTCTTTAATTTTTCTAGACTCATCTAGCCTGTGTAGGAAGAAAATTCACAATGCTTGAATACCAACTCTTTGCCAGGCCAAAGAGCCTGGCATCTCCTTGTACTTTCCTCCTTTATTCTTCCTAACAAGCTTGAAAGGTAAGGATCATTAGCTGGTGTTTCAAAATGAGGAAACTGAGACTCAGAGAAGTTAAAGAACCTCCTAGGGTCACACAGCTTAGGAGTGGCAAAGCTGGGATTTGGACCCAGGTTACAGCGACACTGATGACCCTAGCTCCATCCATTGCACTCACCTACACAGATTCTTTCTGGTTTGTTGGTGGATGGAAATGGATAGCCCAGTCTTGGGGTTTGGTGGTTACTTCTCAGGGCCTGGAAAGTGACTCTGACAGGCCAGCCCCTCTTCGACCATCCAGGCAAGGAGCCCCAAGCACCCGGCCTTGTCTGGAGCCAGGGGCTCAACCTGATTGGAGAGTGAGCAGCAATGCCAGAGGAATCTTGCTCAGTGTTGATGGCCAACACTGTCCAGCCTGGAGGTCCTAGGCTCAGGCTCAACTCATGCCCCATTTTCTCAGCTTCATCTCACTACAGAACCTAAGTTCAGAGAACCAAGCCACAGGTGGATATTAACTGACCATACTGACTACTGTGAGTGAAAAAGTCACTCAGGTTACAATGTCAACTTTGCCATTGTGTGAGCTTGAGTTACTCTCTTCTCCTTGACAGTGGTGCTCAGTTTCTTCCTTTGTAACTGTCTGCAGGGCTGTGGGGGGACAGAACGGAGGTATGTACATAAATTGTCTAACAGAGCTCCTAGAACATAGTAAGTGCTCAAGAAAGAGCAGTCATCACCAAACTTCCTACTGTTCACCCTTTGGCTTCATGACTAGTCGGTCAATTCATCCATCCATCCATCCATCCATCCATTCATCCATTCATTTTGAAAATCATCTGCATTATAAAATACCCACTTTGAAAATTCATTTAGGGTCGCCTGGGTGGCTCAGTCAGTTGGGCATCTGACTTTGGCTCAGGTCATGATCTCACGGTTTGTGGGTGAGAGACACATGTCAGGTTCTATGCTGACAGCTCAGAGCCAGGAGCCTGCTTTGGATTCTGTGTCTCCCTCTCTCTCCCTGCCCCTTCCCTACTCACGCTGTCTCTCTGTCTCTTAAAAATAAATAAACATTGAAAAAAAATTTTTAAAGAAAATTCGTTTAGAAAATACATAGTTCCTTCTTTTTAAAAAATATTTATTCATTTGAGAGAGAGAGAGAGAGAGAGAGAGAGAGAGAGAGAGAGAGATAGGCAGGCAGCGGGGGAGGGGAACAGAGAGAGGGAGACAGAAGATCCAAAACAAGCTATGTGCCAATAGCAGCAAGCCTGATGCAGGGCTTGAATTCACGAACCGTGAGATCATGACCTGAGCCGAAATCAGACCCTCAACAGAATGAGCCACCCAGGCACCCCAGTATAGTTCCTCTTCTATTTAGATGTGGAAACAAAGGCACTAAGAGACAAAGTCACAATAAAAGTCCACAGAAGACCAAAGTCCAACTCTCAGGTCTCCTGTTTCCACTACTCTTCTCCGATTCCCCAAATTCTAAGATAACTTTAACCTCAGATGTAGTGATGTTCAATTTTATGTATAAAATTGTCTAGACCATGGTATCTAGATAGTTGGTCAAGCATTATTCTAGATATTTCTGTGAACAATTTTTAAAGATAAGATTAACATTTAACATAATAGACTTTGAGCAAGGCAAATAGTTGAAGACCTTAAAAGAAGAAAGACTAGGGCACCTGGGTGCTTCAGTCAGTTAAGGGTCTGACTCTTGATAATGACTCAGGTCATGATCTCACAGTTCTAAGATTGAGTCCCATTGTTGGGCTCTGCACTGTCAGTGCAGAGCCTCTTGGGATTATCCCTCTCCCTCTCTCTCTCTGTCCCTTCCCTGCTCTCTCATACTCTCTCTCTCTCTCTCTCTCTTTCTCTCAAAATGAATAAATCAATATTAAAAAAGTAAGTAAAAAGACTGACCTCCCCCAAGGGACAAAGAATTCTGCCAGCAAACTATCTTCAGACTCAAGCTACAACATTAAATGCTCCCTGCATCTTTAGCCTAATGGTCTCCCCTAATGATTTGGGACTTGTCAGCCTCCAGAATCACAGGAATCATTTCCTTAAAACAAACAAATAAATGAACAAACAAACCTCTAGATAGATGCTGATAGAGACAGAAAGAGGTAGACAGCTGGAGAGATAGAAAATATATATAATCAATAGGTGATACAGAAAGCCCTCCTAGTAATTCTGTTTCTCTGGGCAACCCTGACAAATACAGACCTCGCTTGTGTCTCCAAGCTTTAAACTGAGCACATCTAGATGCCAGGATTTGGGGGGACGGTAATAAAAGAAGACATCCCAGTTTTAAAGCACACGCCAGCTGGGAAGACCTGCTATAAATAGAAAAAGCCATCAAATTTGGAAGTTGCGAGAGTCCAATCACTGAATCCAACATTACATCTCATGTAGGAGCCACCCTCTTCATGAAAAGAAAAAACAAAAATTAAGAACAGTCAGCATTCCTTAGCCAGATGACTATACTCCGCTTCCAGAACAAATGTAAAACCCATATACGCTTTGTTTCTAAATGGCCACCCCTTCCAAATTCTCAGGGATAAAAAGTTGATGGATAGAATTTTCTCACGTTTTAGCTTGTTTCTCACACACATTTTCTGAAACCTTTGATGCCTGCTACAGCTTATCTTCAAGCAAGCGCCTACAGGCAAGACAAATGAACACACAGCAGCAAATATAAATTGGAAAACTTGGGAACAGCCTTTTCTTATATACAGGATCTTGGGCCTGTCAGCTAATACTGCAGACTTGTAGGGTGGTCATAATTTCTGCTGGAGAACTGTATCAAGTTTGAATGACGGAATTAGAATTAGTGATCTTTCCCTCTGTTCTGTTAACAACACAATACTTTCCAGATTCTCTGGAGCTGGTTCCACGGCCTCCTAGCCAGGACACAGATGGCCTCTAAGATTCTTTCCAGCTCCGTGGCCCTGTATTCTAAATGTAAATGAAATTGTGCTTTCGCTAAAATGAATACGGTAACCGCAAGAACACCACTCTTGAATTCACAAAGTCTTCTTATCTCTCAGTAATGTTATCCTTACAATCTCCTATTTTATAGAGCCCGGAGAAGCAAAAGAGGTTTCCAAAGTTTGGGCTGGAGTTGAATCAACAGACAAACAAGTCGTGTTCAAGAGGGAAAGGGTCAAGTAACTGGATAGGTAGGGTCAACACCTTCTTGGTCACTTGTTTACCACTTGGACAGCAAGGTGTGGCTACGGAAAGGCTTTGGAATCAGCTGCTGTTTGGAATAATAAGCCCCATTTCCCACCAGCTGTGAGATGTGGGCAAATCATTTAACCACCCAAAGTCTCAGCTTCCCCAAGTGTTAAGCTGAGGTTTGCGATTCCAAATTCACAAAGCTGTTTTTTGGATTAAATGAGATGCTAAAATGCTTATCACAGTGCCTGATGCAGAGGAAGCATTTAAAAAATGAGAGTTAATACTGTTGTTTTTATTGCCAAAAAGATCTTAAGCACATCAGTCATAGCAAATGTGGATCTTCTGCCCAAACCTGTGGGGCATATTCAAGTCCAGAATCTGCTGGGATTCACAGGAGCTAGCCAGATTCCTCTTCCAGATTCATCCTTTCTGTAACTGCACAGGAAGGCCAAGTATGGGGGGGGTCTGCATGTCCTGGGAATGGAGGGCCACTTACATTGTACAAATGGAATTCTTCAGCCAACACCATCACTGGGTGCTGTATCCAGAAGTGGGCACTGGGGACACAGTGATGGACTGAAGATCACCCCTCCTTTAAAACAGTGTCATGAGGATAGAGGGTGCTAAATGCCCAGAGAGGTGTGACCAGAACACTGAGAACACGCTCTCCAATTCCTTTTGCAAGTACAAAGGCTGTGGGAAATTCCTGGAGTTGATGCCAACTCGCCTGAGCCTTAAGGAATTCAGGGCCAGGTAAAGAGGGCTATATAAAGAGTGCCATCAGCAGGCGACAGGGGCAAGGACTGTAGAGAAAGCTCCACTTGGTTTGGTGCTTCTTGAGCTTAAAGTGGGGGATGATTTTATTACCGAGAACATCCATCTGCAGCTGGGAAGAAGGGTGGCTCTTGCTATACTCCTACCTCCTTCCCCAAACCCTATATCAAAAAGCCCCCTTTTTAGAAAGCCCTGCCCTCCAGCCCCACCACCCTTTCCTGTGCCTATTCCTGTTGCCTCAGATGCTCTGGGTACAGGGCATGCATGTCCTGGAATCTGACAGACTTGGGTGTAACCGCCATTCTCTCTTCATGCACGATGTGGCTTTAGGTGTTGGGTGTGTTTCTTACACTGCCCTAAGACCCAGTTCTTGGCCTGTAAAACCCTGAGCATAAATCTCCCTGCAGAAGTATGGGGTTTTGTGGGGTTTTGCTGGTTAAAATTCAATGCAATGACATATGCAAAGTGCTTAGCTCAGTACCCAAAACGGATTAAGCACTCAGCAAAGTATAGCCTTTATTACCATTATTGTTAGCCGGCTTAAGTGAGATAAGCTTGCAGAAGGCCTTGCACCGAGTCAAAGCCTAATGCATGCTGAGTCCTTCCCTTCCTTTTTGGGTAACTCATCACCTTTGACTAAGGACTATGGACTCTGACTCCCTGTTGTCCTCCCAAGTATAAATTTTACTATCATCTCTGGCTCCTGTAGAGTTCATGGGTTTCATCTCCACTCTATTTCAGCCAATCCCATCATGGTTACCCCAGAGATGTAGCCATAATCTGGGACCTGGATATGGCTGTAACACAAATCCTGGATCCAAAACTTTTGCTCATGGCCCTCTGTCTACCCTCCTGCCTTGCTTTGCCATGCTTTTCAAGTTCGTGCTCTGACTTCTAGGAATTACCAGGCCTCAAACATATGTGTTGCTGATAAAGATCTAGCTCCATCATCATGAGCCAGAGGAAGCTGTTTTCTGGCAGCAGAGAGGGGAGATGCCCACCCTTGGACCCCTACTCCCTTCCTCCCCAGAAACTTTATCTTTTCTCGGTTTCACATTTCCCACCAGAGAGTTAGCTTAGACTTCTCTGGTTGATCTAATACCAAGGTTCACTTAAATATACCATTCCAATTTTCAAGGACATCTCATTAGTCATGTAATCATTAATAGCAGTAATAATAATATTCACCATTTATGGAGTATTTACAATGTGTAAGTTTTAAGGTAAACATAGCTATGATTTAATGTATTTCTCATAATGGCTGTGGTGCATGGAGTTATTAGCCTTGTCTCTTCACCCTGCCTCCCCCACCCTGCTGGCACCCTTGCTAGAGCCTCATTATATATGGAATGCACTTCACTGCTCTTTGATTTGCTCTTGTCTGTGTGACTTGTTTTGGCCAATGGTATTTGGGTAAAAGTCAGCGTATGTCGGTTGGGAGCATAGGCTTCAAGAGGTACCACAGACTTCTGCTCACACGGTTACACCTGCCAGCACCATGAGGAAGACGTGTCCCAGCTAACCTGCTGGTGCACACAGGATGAATGACACACCGTAGATTCACACCTCTGCAGCAAGGAACAGAGTCACCCTACTCCTAGAGCCCAGTCACTGACTCCAGCCACTTGCAGATGATGAGTAAACCTAAGATGAGAAGAACATTCCACTCAATCCTCAGACACATGACAAACTGATGTTTATCATATGATGCCACTGAGATTTTGTAGCTGGTTGTTATGCCGCACTATTGTGGCCTGACTGACTGGCATACAACCTGTCGAGATACGTATTATTATTTTCCTCTTACAAATGGGTGAGTGAGGCACACCAAGGTTAATTAATTTTTCCAATGTCATATAACCTCTGAGCAGCAGCGCTGGACAAATATCTTTAAATACTACTCCATGGATTGTTTTGGAAGGCGACCAATAAACGTGATTTAATGAACTGGCTTGCACACTGGAGTTGATGAAAGTAACCCATTAGCCAGCTTCCCTTTAGTCCCTATTAATAGCAATTATGAAGAACATCTAAGAAATAACAATGACCCAAAATGGAGCTGTGCCTCTGTGGTGACATAAAGACTATTAACGCATCTGTTCAGAGCCTGCAGGGGTGGGCTATGCTTGGTGAATGAATGAACAAAGGTTTCAAGGTGCGTATGACTGGGCACTGAATGAAAGATACACATTGTGACATAAGTCCATCACTAAGCCACGCTATGGTGGGGGAGGGGGCTTACCAGGGAGCAGAATATGGAATTTGTACAATCTTACTACTTCAACTGGCAGGCTTACCACCCATCTTACTTTAAACTAAGGGCCTATCTTCCCAGTGCAAAGGGGTGGTTATAAATTTAAACACACGTAAGTCAACTATAGCAAATGGCAGGAATTTTGGAGTAAAATTAATGCAGCTGCATTATAAATATGTCCTATTTCTCAATATTAAACTCTTAAAAATAGACTGGCTAAATATATAGGCAGTAATGGATTGAGGCTGAGTTGGCGTTACTATAAAGCTCGGGATTTTCCATTTAATGACTTATAATTTCAATTTCCCATTCCTCCATGACAGTGAGAGTAGGCTTGCTTTATTATTCATGATTACAGGCTACCACCACACGAAAACGAAAGGAGAAAACCAGAGAGCAACACCGGTAGGAGGGGAGAGCAGAGAATCCCAAATCGAAAACTCAGCAGATGTGGGAGAAGACCCAATCTCCAGTTCCATCTCAGCTGCTGTGTGACGTTGGATACCTCAGCCAGCCTCACTGAGCCTCAAGAAATAAACATTTCTGTGAAATGCATGTTATAGCATGTGATAAGCTGGGCCTCTATACAGTTTGTAATATTGCCATTTCGCTATAGCTTAACAAAGACTGGGCTTCTAAGTTGTTTTTTCACATCCTTAATCATACCGCCAACGTCCATACAAAGAAGTGACACAAAGCAACATGGCAGAAACACTGAGGTTCGAATCCCAGATCTGCCTACTAGCATACATCACCCTTGAGTTCAGTGACCCTGCCTCTTTGATCCTCAGGTGTTCTTGATCTATTTCATGGGGTTGCGGAGGTCCACAGAAAAGGTTTCCATAAGCACACTAGTGATACCACTCGTATTTGTTGACTTGTTGAGTGTTTATGCCAGGCACCATGAGCTCATATCCCACTCGCCACAAGCTTGGGGAACAGGTGACATTAGTATCACCCTATGGGGACACAGCTTGATCTGGGGCCCAGGCTGGTCTGATTCCTGTGGTTTTAAATTTTTTTTTTTCAACGTTTATTTATTTTTGGGACAGAGAGAGAGACAGAGCATGAACGGGGGAGGGCCAGAGAGAGAGGGAGACACAGAATGGGAAACAGGTTCCAGGCTCTGAGCCATCAGCCCAGAGCCTGACGCGGGGCTCGAACTCACGGACCGCGAGATCGTGACCTGGCTGAAGTCGGACGCTTAACCGACTGCGCCACCCAGGCGCCCCTGATTCCTGTGGTTTTAATCACTACTGAAATGATGCAGACAGCAGAAGGAACAGGAGAAGGATGTGGAGGGAACAAAAGAGGGACTAGGCTGTGGCATGCTTGAAGCTATCCCAAGCACCTACGGGAGCTGCTGAGTGGATCTGGGCTCACACATGTATCTGAGGAATTAGTTTTATTCCATGGTTAGATGATCTTGAATTATCTTCTTCTTTCCTTATTCAGTCCTGGTTAAACTAGCTCAGCTAAGTATTATGGATACCTCCTTTTTTTCCTCCATCCTTTTCCCAGGGAGCAGTCAAAAAACTAAGCTAAGGCAGTAGAAAGAACTGGAAATCATGTCTTTAGCAGAGCAGAACAAATTCCTCCTCTGATGTTTTTTGGTGAAATAATAGAGATCCATCCTAGGGAGCCATTTGCACAGGGAGGCTGCGTGCACGGGCAGATGGGTCTTGAGGAATGCTCTCATTTTGTTCAATGTGCACAATGAGGTAGAGAAATGTGATAAAAAAAAAAAAAGAGAGAGAGAGAGGGAGAGGGAGGGAGGAAGGGAGAGAGACAGAGACAGACAGAGAGACAGAGAGAGAGAGGCTGTGACAGAACCTTCAAACCAAGATTCTGTAGTGGCAACACTGTGGGTTCTGAGAGCCCTGGAAGGGATCCTATGCTCCTGCCGCTGTTCTGATAAGGGGTATTCTGGAATTATACACATGTGCTATCTCTCTCCTCTTGAGTGTCTGCCTCTTCTTCCTCACCTGTTAGCTCTTATCAGTCATCTCCTGATTTAAACCTCCAGAAGCTGGACCCGACATGCCTGGGTTAGCCGTAAGTGTCCAAGCAGATTTTTTTGGAGTCCTCACCAAAATGCACATGTCATAAACACACATTCAGCTGGGTGTTCCTCCTTCCCCTCCTCACTTATGTCATTTCCACTCAATAATTTGAGCATCAGAGATCTCAGTGTGAGGGAACGGTAAGGCGACCACTGCAAAAACAACATTAATAGAAACATAAAGCCTTAGACCCAGAAGGCAACAGCTCCAACATGCATTGCTCAGACCACACCTAGGGGCCTGTGTTGAGATCTGAATGTCACATTAAAAATATTAGCAACATAAGGGCTCCCAGATGGCTCAGTTAAGCATCTGACTTTGGTTCAGGTCATGATCTCGCAGTTCGTGAGTTTGAGCCCTCTGCTGTCACTGCGGAGCCTGCTTCAGATCCTCTGTCCCCCTCTCTCTGCCCTTCCCCCACTTGCTCTTTCTCTCTCTCTCTCTCTCTCTGTCAAAGAAACATTTTTTAAAAATAAAAAAAAAGTATTATTAGCAAAGTAGAACAAGACAGGTGTGAGAAGCGAGTCTGAGACGAAGGCTGGGAATGGTATCACGAGGAACATTAAGACAGGAGCTACAGTTATCTGAAGGACTGCGGGACTAATACTGCTTCTAATACTATTGTTTGCTATTCTTACCACTGTTGCTATGTCCCATGCACCACGATACATGCTTATTAGATGTTATAATTACAAGAATCATTTTTTTATTATTTTTTTTATTTTATTTTATTTTTTTAATTTTTTTTTCAACGTTTATTTATTTTTGGGACAGAGAGAGACAGAGCATGAACGGAGGAGGGGCAGAGAGAGAGGGAGACACAGAATCGGAAACAGGCTCCAGGCTCTGAGCCATCAGCCCAGAGCCCGACGCGGGGCTCGAACTCACGGACCGCGAGATCGTGACCTGGCTGAAGTCGGACGCTTAACCGACTGCGCCACCCAGGCGCCCCTAGAGTCATTTTTTTAATACTTACATTGGGCCAAGCCCCTGGTAAGATGTCCAAGATTTAATTTTCAATGATGCTGTGAAGCAAACTCTCTACCTTTTTTTTTTTTTTTTTAAACAGATGGGAAAATGGACCTTGACTACATTCAGGTTCTTGACTAAAGCAAGGTTTTTCAGCCTCAGCATTACTTACATTTGAGGCTGGATAATTCCTTATTGTGAGGACTGTCCTATGTATTATTATAGGATGTTTAGCAGCCTCCCTGGCCTCTGCCAATTAGATGCTAGTAGTCCCGTCCTCAAGTCGTGACAACTGAAAGTGTCTCCAGATATTGTTCAATACCCCTGGAGGAGCAAAAATCATCCCTGGTTGATAACCACTGGCCTAAGATAAGCCAGGTGGTAAGTGGGAGGGATGGGATTCAAATTTAGATATGTCTGGTACCAAGATCCATAATCTTAAGAATAATAGTATCGGTACTGATGCATAGGGGCACTTGTACCCCAATGTTCATAGCAGCACTCTCAACAATAGCCAAATTATGGAAAGAGCCTAAATGTCCATCAACTGATGAATGGATAAAGAAATTGTGGTTTATATACACAATGGAATACTACGTGGCAATGAGAAAAAATGAAATATGGCCTTTTGTAGCAACGTGGATGGAACTGGAGAGTGTGATGCTAAGTGAAATAAGCGATACAGAGAAAGATACCATATGGTTTCACTCTTATGTGGATCCTGAGAAACTCAACAGGAACCCATGGGGGAGGGGAAGGAAAAAAAAAAAAAAAGACGTTAGAGTGGGAGAGAGCCAAAGCATAAGAGACTGTTAAAAACTGAGAACAAACTGAGGGTTGATGGGGGGTGGGAGGGAGAGGAGGGTGGGTGATGGGTATTGAGGAGGGCACCTTTTGGGATGAGCACTGGGTGTTGTATGGAAACCAATTTGTCAATAAATTTCATATATATATATAAAAAAAAGAATAATAGTATCGGTAACAGCTATAATAGTAATATTATTATCTTAGGAACCCACTATATCACTGAAAGTAATCAAAGGTGCCACATTCCAAATATATATAGAAGAGATTCAAATATTAAGTAACAATGAACTAAAAGACCAGATCAATGATAATCCTAAAAGTCCATTATTCTGTAAATTTAGACAATGAGGTTCTAATTTTTATTATAAATGATTTTCAATAATTATGGAGGAAGAAAAAAATCTTACAATGAATTGTCTTTGCCTTAGCAGAAACTCAAGTTCACCTCGTTCTCATATGCATAAGATCGGGAAGATGCCCCCCCCCCACCTCCAAATCCCTTTCTTTATCCCTCCAACACACACACAGGCACCAACCCTTCTGTCCATGCATCTGGGCTCAGAATCAATTCATCCATTGTCTGGTTCTAGGTAGAGCATAGCTAAGATACAGTAGCAAGTCCTGAGCTGTGCAGCAGATTGGCAAGTCTCCACCTGTTTGTAGTAAGTTAATGATGCCCGAGCAAAGAAGACATTGACAAGAAGGGAGCCCATTAACCTCCCACCTGCCTCTCTTCATGGTCAGAGCATCTACTCTTGAGCTGTATTTGGATGCAGATGAGGAAAATGGAGGGGAAACATACACATCTCTAGCAATTACAGATGGGAATGAAAAAAGACACATGGATCCAAGCCAGTGAGAAACCTGCTGGAAGTCAGTCATCCAGGTGAAATTTCAGAGTCAGTTCTCAAAAGAGCCTGATGATGCAGTGAATTACACCAGGATGAAGCTAAATTACAGCTGGACTGAGTTGGGCTAAACATAAAAGAGACTTCCTCAATTACCTCATGAATCAAGCAACCAAAATAAAAAACAAAAACAAAAAAGACCAGAGGAAGCTATGGAGCTCCCATATCCAGAAAGCCAAGTACAGAGAAAAGTCCACCTGTCTGGCTGACTTCAGCTTTCACCTGCAAAGCACAGGGACTAAAGCCACATTTTTGATGCTGGGTGTGGTAGATCAAACAAGGATGAGGGAGTTTTCCAAAGTGGCAAATATATAAAGATGCAAAACTCCAAAGTCATCTTCAGTTCAAAACCTGACAAGTCACTTATAACGGCTGGAGTTCAGCGTTCCTGGAGGGACAATGATGCAGAGCAGGTGAGAAGAGGGCTGTGAACAAACACATCAGAGAGAAGCCAGAATGCCAAGCTGAAGACTTGAACTGCAGTCTGTATAACAGGGAAGATTACACATACAGGTGTTTAAAATATATGGGTACATAGGAAGATTTTCATCAGAAGAAAGGTACTGTCAGAGAGGTACTTAAGAAAGATCAATGTGATTGCCAGTGTGGAAGAGAGGAAAGAATGGATAATGATAATCATGATAAAAAGAGCTGAAATGTATTGAGCCACTCAGCATGTGCCAGTAACTGTGCTAAGCATTTAACCTGAATTTTTCAATTTAATACTCAGAACAGCCGTATGACATAAGCACTTCAATAAATTGCTCTTTGTAGAAGAATTTAAGCTTAGAATTCAAATTGTGTTCAGGGTGCAATACTAGTTACTGGTTGAGTCAAGATACTAACACTGGACGAATTTTAGTGATTGCATTTATACAAGAGGCTGTGTAAGTCCAGACCAAAGTAAATACAGATACTGACATGGCAATGTCAAAGGACATAGGGGCACCTGGGTGGCTCAGTCGGTTAAGCGTCCGACTTCAGCTCAGGTCACGATCTCGCGGTCCGTGAGTTCAAGCCCCGCGTCGGGCTCTGGGCTGATGGCTCAGAGCCTGGAGCCTGCTTCCGATTCTGTGTCTCCCTCTCTCTCTGCCCCTCCCCAGTTCATGCTCTGTCTCTCTCTGTCTCAAAAATAAATAAAACGTTAAAAAAAATTAAAAAAATGAAAAAAAGGACATAGAAAGCAAGATATATATTTGAAAAAAATATATATGTATATGTGTGTATATATATATATATATATATATATATATAGGCATTAGAATAGACAGGAACGATAGAACTTAGATCTAAATTGGAGGAGATACAGAGAAGTCATGAATGCATCCTGGTTTTCCCCCTGGGAATGGTATCTGATTATGAGTTGAGAGGTAACTACATCTCAATATATCTAAATTTATCTGAATGTTCCCCTTTCCAATTATAAAAGAATCACTGATGGTTTTCCTTGCCATAATCAACTTGCCTGCAAAACTTGATCAAAACATTCATTACAGAAAAGAAAAATATAATCATAGAAGAAGAAATGTCTTCATCTGACCATCAACCCCAGTGAGTAAGTGGCATAAGGGCAGAGACTGTTGGGCAAGACCATGACCCAGATTCTAGGGTTTCTAGAGGACTACGGGTTCAATCAGACAGCCAAGGAGGGTACCAGTTTAATGAGCAGGGGGGTTTGTGGACATCTGAACTTAAAACTTAAGTAAACTCAGTTCGTGCAAATATTTGCACTCACGTGTTCAATAAGCTTATCACAGAACGTCTGTGGCTTACACCTGGCAAGTCTAATCCTTGGAATCTCACTGCCTTTCCTGGATACCAGATATATTGCCTGCTCTGATCTTCATGGTTTTCCAGTCTTCAGCAATGTCTGAATCTCTTTTCTCACTCTTGTCCTTCTGGACGGGCATGACCCTCCCTATCTCACCCTGTCCCCAGTCACGGCCATCATTCACTTCCAAGCTAATTGTCTCCATCGATGTGTGAAAACTAACCATTTATGGGAATTGCCACGGAATGTTAATTTCATTTGGAATTGGATAATTGCAAAAAGTGCGCCCATTTTTTTTATTATATAGAATGAATAAGTATTGTATTAATAGTGCCATTTCCAATTACAACCCCAATCACAGGCCTGTCATCCCCTAACTGGGTTATTTTTCACGAGCATTTTTCTGAACGGTTTTCTTTTTAAATCCTTCCCCCCCTACTCCCTTCCTCACATCATTGTAATTAAGATAATACAGCATAATTATAAACACATATTGGAAGCTCAAATACCAGCATGGACCATCCAACTAGTGCTACACACTTACTGAAATTTCTCAAGCAAAAAAAAAAAAAAAAGTGTTGGAACCACTATTGAGAGAGAAGAATGAAGATTGGTGAAGTCAGCAAGGAGCACGCCAGAGCAGTCCAAAAACCCTGGCCAGAGTCCACGTCTGGGAGCTGAGCTTGCTTGCATATTTCTAGTAGGCAACCAGGAAACATGCACGAAGCTTTCAGATGTTGAGAGAAAAAAACTACTGAGCATTGATCAGGTGCTTCTTACATATCATCTGACCTCCCCATCAACAGAAACCCATGAAGTTTGTTTTTTTTATTAAATCCATTTTACAGATGAAGAAGCTGAGAGTGTAAGGAGTTAAGAAAGTTGGCCAATGTGAAGAACTAAGATGGACGAGCTGAAATGCAATCCCGGGTTCTAGTGTTAGCTAGTTACTACCATTAGGAAACACTCCAATAAAATGTTTTTGTTTCATTCAAAATTGTATTCATTCATGTGTCTTGGGGTCAAGTCAGGGTTAGTTAGGTTGCTCAGACTGGGCTTTGCTTGCTACAAGCTGCAGGTTGGTTTCAGGTCTATTTCATAAGTCTGTCATCCTCTCTGGACCAGCAGGCTCTCTGGGGCATATTCCCACAGAGATGTGAGAAGGTAGGCACGAGGAGGAAACTCCACTGTGTAAGTACATTTCAAGCTTTTGTCTGTGTCACACTTGCTAACGTGTCAATGGTCAAAGTCAGTGAGATGGCCAAGGCCAGTATCATCGGGACAGGAAAGTACGCTCCACTCACAGTGGCAGATGGAGGGTGAATATTTTCTGAACTGTCACTGAAGTGATGACACCCTATATGTCTTCCAATTTTCACTATACCATGAAAACCATACCACTTAGTGTCTAAGTTCCTAGAGTGTAGGGGGTCAGGTCAAAGACATGTGGCCATGGCGACACAGAAGGGGTAATGAATCACATGACCTGGAGATTTCCTCATTTGTATCAACAATGGTAATACATACAAATACATACAAAAGGGCTACTGAGATGCCTGTAACAGGTTTTAAATGTACAGAGTTTCTTTATAACCTCGTGTTTTATCCCCTTGTTCTGCTTTGCTTTTCTTCATTAAACAATCACACCTGCCCTTATGTTACATATTTGGTTTTTTATTATCTGTTCTTCCAAATATAAGTTAAATAAATGAAAAGACATTGCCTATTTTGTTAACTGTTATAACGCCAGCACCTATGGCATTGACTGGAATGCAGTGGACACATAATAAAGATTTTTTTTTTTAATAAATGAAATGCAAGTATGTGAACCCCAGCTTATAAAAACTCCATCCATGAAGACAAAAACCTCACCCCATACCAATATAGGTAGTGTTCTGTGCTCTAAAGAAGGGGTAGGTTTTCTGAGAGGTACAGTGGAATGATGATGAGGAAAAAGGGAATGGGGACGATGAGCAGTCTCTTGTAGTTTTTCTTGGGAAAGGTATATAGAAATAGCTCTTGTAAAAGTAAGCAGAATTAAACCTCCTAACAAGCACAGCAAAGAGCTGCGGGTTAAAAGTTGGAGAATGTTTCATGGAGCAAGAGCCTTTTGAACTAGTTCTTAAAGCCCATGTTAGAATCACATATGGGGAGATAGGAGAGGAAAATCCCAGAAAGGAGAAACAAAAAGAGAAAACTTACAGGAGGAGGAAAAGGCATAGGTAATCATTTCAACTGTCCAAACAAGTTCCACACGTCCTTTAGAACTTTTTGGTTTATCTAAACAACTCCAGATTCGTTATATTAGTTCATCTATATAATAACCATGTATAATATATAGGAGACTTATTATCACCATGTATCATAGAGGAAGAAACAGAGGCTCAAAGACAATCTGTAATTTAACTTTGTAGCTGGATGAGAAATGGAAATTTTAGCTGAGCCCTCCCCCCACCACCCCCGCCAAAGTGACATGCATAGACATCAAAATGAGTTTGGAGATACATCACTCAGTAGATCCTATGAAAACTGAGTAGTTAAGAACCAGTTAGTGAACTAGTAAACCCCTCAGCCCCGTGAGGGGCTTGACAAATGATATTCGAAAAAAGGATATGTGGGTGATTTCTTGGGAAACGGCATCACTTGTGAGCTTCATCTCCTACTACCCGGGGAGGGAATGATGGCACCCCTGAGGACGCCTAATGAGAAGGGCTGTCACGGCACTACTCCGAGACCTTCACGTGTGGTCCCTGCCCGGTGAGCTGGTGTCCAGTTCCCACCAGGGAAATGTAAGCGGTGAGCAATGGGCTGGCCAGATGCTCTGCTGACTGCTAAGCAGAGGCACCTATGTGGGGATCTGCCTGTGCCACCAGAATGTTCTCTATGGCCCAGATAGGATGATGAGCCAGAGAAGACCAGCACGAGGTTGAAATACAAAATAGCTGTTAAAAGAAGGATGCTAAGCTAGACTGTGTGGGCGCTCACATCCTGCCCCCACACCCCCCATTCCAGCTGTGAGATCTTGAGGAAGTTCACTAAATTTTCTAAGGCTCTGGTTCTTTATCTGTAAAATAGGGATAATAACCGTACCAACACAGGCCATTATGCGGATTAAATGAGTAAATACAAGAAAAAACGCTTAGCACGTTGCAAGTGCTGTACAAGTGGTAACTCCCAAAATTATGTTAAGTTAGAAGGAATACAGCTGCCTGGAAGGGTGAACAAACCTCACCAGAGGGAAGCAGGGGAAATGTTTAGAGTCACAGAATAAGTGAATGAACACAGGGAAACAGGGATGCATCCAGACACATTAAGGGACCTCAGTGGAGGGATCTTTAGGAATGGAGGCTGGTCCCTTGAGGAGATCATGAAAACGCCTCCAAAGAGCCAGCATTCATTCTACCAGGCTCACTGTCCTTGAAGTCAAGTTATGGCAACGCCATCAAGTCAGGTCTTCCCTGATGCTGTTGTGTTTCTTCCCTCTTCATCCACCCCACAGCCCCAGAGGGGTTAGAAACAATAGCTAAAATATAAGGGGAGGTGACAAGCAGAAAAGAAAAATCAGGTGTTACCTACCTTCCTCAGCTGCCAAGGTAACTATAGCCTTAGTCGGGAGAGCAGAGCTAGAGAGGGAGGCTCACCTTTTAATGGAGACCAAGGGGTTACTTATTACATGACGCTGGGCATCCCTGAGTTGAGACTGTTTTGCTACGTTAGGTAAATGCCAAACTTTGCATGACCTAATGCTGATCAGAAACGTCACTCTGTTATTCAACAGGGGCAGAGGAAATGTTAATACAAATATAAAGGGGTAAACAGAAAACTAAAGATGCTTTGTGACTATATCCTATGGGCTAATCTTGGATGACACACTAGGTTACAAGTTTCTAATATTATTTTTGCTACATTTCCTATTATATTGCATTAATACAGCTATTCCCATTCAACAAGGGCTTTCTTTTTGTTTTTAATTTAACAGACTCATCACAACACATCCAGACAAAAATGACTTAGGGAAGTGGCACAATGTGACTTGGGTGTTTATCTCCCAACTCATGAGCCATTCTCCATACCATGATTCAATCAATGTATGCAATTTATAGTTCCAAATATTATGCATTCTCCCCCTTTAGTTCAAACCTGGCTTGATCATTCCTGCACATTCCCATCCTATCTTGGACTCCTTGCTCTTGTAATACTTCTCATATTTGCAATGATGCATGATTGCTACCTTCCCCAACTGAAGAGGAGTTCCGCACTGTCATAAACCATATTTGCATAATTTACTACTGTTTCTTCTCCTGGTACAGAGGAGACACTGAGTGCATGTCAGATAAATGGATGTATGGATGGATTAATTAGTAGGGACTTATCACTTTCACTGAGTTTCAAAGCACTGATCTTCGTGGGTTAAGTGATTTTTTTTTTTTGATTTCTAAACAACTGGTTAAATACACAAAGTTCTGTCCTAAAATATATTCCCAGCTAAGATATTGTTGCCACTGATTTTTAAAATTTTTTTTTCAACGTTTATTTATTTTTGGGACAGAGAGAGACAGAGCATGAACGGGGGAGGGGCAGAGAGAGAGGGAGACACAGAATCGGAAACAGGCTCCAGGCTCTGAGCCATCAGCCCAGAGCCTGACGCGGGGCTCGAACCCACGGACCGACCGCGAGATCGTGACCTGGCTGAAGTCGGATTTTTTTTTTTTTAATTTTTTTTTTTCAACGGCCACTGATTTTTAAAATCAGTTTCAGAAGTATCGCCTTTTAGAAGTACATGAAACCTTCAAAATCATTGCTTACAGATGGCCAAACTGAGTCCCGGAGAGTGGTAATGACTGTGAGCCAGGGTCAGGACAGGAAGGCAGGAGGGTGTATAGTCCAGTCTTCTCAGCTGTGCTTTGCTGGCTGAAGAACCCTTTGGCCCTGTGTCGCTGACTGTTTTTATGGATTCACACTCCAGGGCATCACCTGGTGAGGCTGTCACTGGGTGTAAATGAAAACTGAACAGGAGCCTGGAGGAAGCCTCCACTCTGGCATTAATGAACACATGGCAGAATCCAGCCTAATGCTGCATGAAGTTTGGAAAAAGATCAATAACCATCAAGTCAAAACAGATCTTCAGCCTCCTGGTCTCCCTACACCCCCTCCCACACCCCCTCTAGGCAGCCAGTGGGCCCTGAAGTGTGTTATTCATGGCTGGATTTGAGCTGTTAATGAAACATCTTTATGAGGCACAGGTCTGGGCTGATGCAGTCAGGTTCCTCTAAGAACAAAACTCAGGGATTCCTGTCTTTGCTGTGCAGAGTCAGGCTTTGGTAAAATTGTCCTGGCACATGCCTCACCTCTCTTGCATAAACTCTGCTGGGAGCCTCTCCCCTCCCCCACGTCGCATCTGGTTCTCAGCAGGTATTCAGGAAGACAAATGGTGATGGCCGAGGTTGACTCAGTGACTTCTCTTGTGTTAGCACGGTGCTCAGCACATATATGGATTGTCTTTTATTTCCCACAGTAATCCTATGAGTTAAATAACTTATTACAGCCATTTCACAGATGAAGAAACTGCAGCTCAGGAAGGTTAATTAACTCCCCACGCAAAGTCACAGGGCTAGCACAGGAAGTGCTAGAACACACAGTCTGGCTTCAGAGCCCATGCTGACAAGCATTAGGCTTCACTAACTCCTACTGCCCATGTGGTAGCCATGCAATAGCTCGGAGAGGTCATGGCTCCTCAAAACATCTCCCCTCTGCTGCCCTACCTATTCTGCATCTCTCTTCCCATATGCATTTGCACTCACATACGAAGTGTGTGTAATTTTGCTGAACATTTGCCACATGTCTTGTATGATTTTAGTACATTACACTCAACACTTTACTTCAACCTCTGAAAGTGGGCACTGTTACCCCTGACACAGTTGAGCAAATGGAGGCTCAGATAGGTGGGGTAACTTAGCCTCCCCAGCAAGAGGCAAGGCGGGATTCTGGGTGGGAGGCCTGGGCTCCTTTCTGAGTGCTTGAGTGTAGCTCTGCCTGGCCATCCCAGCCCAGAAAAGAGATTCCCTCACCTCTCAACTGCCACTGCTCTGACCCTGCCCCTTCCTCACGGAGCACAGCACCACATCACATGACCATTCCATAGTTACTCATGCTAATGATCTTTGGATGCCAAGAGACTGCAGGTCCCTGAGAGCAAGGGCCATGTCTTACGCCCCCTGAGCCCTGAGTCCAGCTCCTTTCTCACCATAGATATTTGAAATTCCAGAGGCAAACATAAAACCTCATCCCTTTCTCCACTCAGCTGTGAGTTGCTGAGCATGTCACTTCATGCTTCTTGAACTCTACTCTGTATCCAGCAAAATGAATAATACCACCTCCCTACAAAATTGATTGGAAGAAGCCATGAGAAACTAGATGTGAAACATCCAGTATAATGTCTAACAGACAGCAAGCGTCCATTAAAAAAATATTATCACAAGAACATAATCATGGAGTAAAAAGTAGCTCTTTAGCACTTCAAACATCTATAAGAAACAGTTCTTAACTTAGTTAACTGGTTATCCAATACACAGGCACTGGGTCTTACTAACAGAATTAAAAACAGTGCTGATGATAATACCAAACTCATGTGTAACACTCCGTGGCATTAGAGTGTGCTCATTTAGGAACAGAGGAATGGAAAGACGGAGACCAAAAACAAGCATGCAGATATGGAGTCTAAAGGGCCAGGTCATGAGGAAGTGCCCAGGAAGGACATCTGGAACTCTCTGTTACCATACAAATCCTCTGCCTTGGTTCCACTATCTCTCCCCTCTCTAACCCATCCTCCCCATTATGGTCAGTTGGATCTGCCAAAAATGAAAATGTTTCACCAGTTGAAAGACCATCAGTGGATCCCCACTGCCCTTGGAACCAAAGTCAAATACTTGCACATGGCTTATAAGGAAAGCCTTTTATAACCTGGTCCGTAACAGCTTCCTCATGGCTCGCCAATATCCATTTCTTTCTGACCCAAACCAGCCAAACCAATCTTTGCACAGCACCTTCCCATCCCCCACCTTCCCCTAGCTGAGCACTACTTGTCCATCAGATCTCCAGTCAGCTCTCCACTACTCGAAGAAACCCTCACTGACCCTCTAGACTAGGTGGGTCTGTCTGCTAAATGGTCCATAGCACCACCTAATTCTCCTCTCATAATATATGCTTATCGTTCATTATCTTCTTCACCACAGACAGCAAAATCCCTTAGAATCAAAGAAGGCAGCCATATTCGAAGAGCACAGCTGGTACCAGGCACATAATGTGATGTCTGGCTTCTTCCCTCTCTCTGCCTCAGTTTTCTCAAAGGCTAATGATGTTGAAACATCCATTCTTCCTGCTACACTGGGCTGGTGGAAAGATAAAAGGATACATCTGAGAAAGTCATATTAAAGCTTCCATTACTGTTCACATAGCAGATATTTTTCTTATTATTTTTTTAATTTGGAAAGATGACCTGAAAAGGCAAAAGCAAACTTAATCAAAACATAACTAGGGATTTTGAGAGCTCAGACTGACAGAAAAATACCACCAGTTGGACCCTGAAAAATCCCAAAATTTTATGACAAATGCAGTATACTATCCGTATCTATTTCTCTGTCTCTATCAATTGTGTGTGGATCACATTAAAATTTATTTCTCCTGAAAACATCTTTCCTTAATTGCTAAAGTCTTATGCATTTAAGGAGAATAGAAATCCATAGAATTCTGAGCTGTCTACACTTAAATCCCTAAAACATTATTTGGAAATTACATTTGAATGTCCAGGAGACTTTGGAGTAATTTAAATAAGGACCTTAAAACCACTGTTTTTTTCTTCCTTCACCTTAATCACCTTTCCCAAATACAATGCCATGCTAAGAAAAAGAACAATCCCCCAAATCAAATTATAGTAAATGCTGAAAATAATGTGGAGGCATGAACTCATATACCAAGAAATGACTTTCTGGGAGGTTGAAAATCTGGCTGAAAACACTACTGCCTGTTGAACCTGAGTTGGGTAGACAAAACTGACTGTTAGGGGGGAAAAAAAAGTCATCCATTCGGCAAATATTAAGTACTTATTATATTACCACACTCCCCACAAGGGAGACACTGTCCCTACTTTTATGAGACTTATATTCTCGAAAGGGAGATAGGACTCAAGTAATTTCATGAATGGCATGCCCTGAACAGGAGGCCATGTGAGCATGTAACAGGGAAGTCTGATATGAGCCGGGAGCTCAGCAAACTTTCTCCTGAGGAAAGAATGTCTGAGCTGGCATCTTTGCCTTTGACTTTGCCTTTATCCCAAAGACAATGGTTTTCAGTCATGTGAGTGGTAAGAGCTTATCTACATTTTAGAAGTTTTACCTGAGTGGCCCTGAGCAGAAAGCAGTAGGCAGTGGGCAGTGCGGCAGGGTGGGCACCAGTAACCAAGTCAGCATCTTCAAGACTGAGTTTCCTTACCTCTAACATAGGGGTTACAGCTAATCTGAAAAGATATATGCACCGCTATGTTTACTGCAGCATTATTGACAACAGACAACTTACGGAAACAGTCAGGTAAGTGTCCATCGACAGACGGACGGATAAAGAAGATGTGATACGTATATACACACACACATACACACAGACAAAATGGAACGTTACTCAGCCATAAAAAAGAATGAAACCTTGCCATTTGCAATGACATGGATGGAGCTAGAGATATAATGCTAAGAGAAATAAATCAATTGGAGAAAGAGAAATACGATATGATTTCACGCATGTGCAATTTAAAAAACTAAACAAATGAACAAAGAAAAAAAGAGACCAAAAAACAAGACTCTTAATTATAGAGAACAAACTGGCAGTTACCAGAGGGGCGGTTGGGGTGAAGGTGAAGGGGATTAAGAGAGCACCTGTTGTGCTGAGCCCTGGGTAATATACAGAGTTGTTCAATCACTATATTGCACCCCTGAAACCAATATACCACTGTATGATAACTATACTAGAATTTTAAAAAGTAAAAATGAAATGACATGAAATAAAATAAAATAAGAAAATAAATAAAACAAAATAAACAGGGGCTCTAGTCTTTCTGCCTCTGCTGCAAAGTTACCGGGAGGAGCTAAGAGGATAGTGTGGATGAGGCAAGACCTAGACAATGATTGGTGTGCAAACAGTTCACCACTTGAAAATGCTGTGCACATTAAACTAATAAGAATGAAAGGTGCTTCGTCAATATCTTCATGTCCATGCAAAATGGACAGTGTGATGGTGAATGCTCACAGTCCCTTGAGGGCAAACTAATGAAGTATGGGGGTCCTTAAGAAACACTTGTGGGGGGCGGGAGAGCTTAACATCCACAAGAAGGTAATGAAAGAGATTTTTCTTAAAAAAAAAAATGCTAGTGCAAGACAATATCTACAATCCCCACTGTTTTTCAGGCACCTGTGCCAGGATGTCTATCCACAGAACTCAGGCTAGGAACCCCAAGGATAAAACAAAAGCATCGTTATCACAGGGGTAATGTGTCAGATTGGAGCCCATAATGAAATATGCATTTTATACCGCTACCCAAATGAACAAAAGTTGCATGAAGCAATATGGATGTGATTATTCTACAATGTTTGCTATTCTCTCCTACTCTATTGTTTTTGTTTTATTTTATTGCAGGGTTTTTTTGTTTGTTTGTTTGTTTTTAAATGCTGGCAATGATTCAATAGGTCGATCTTCCTAGCAATTTGAATAGCAATGTTTACAGAATGACAGGCATACTTTTGAATTTGGCCTCTGTTAATTAATGGCTGGTATAACCATGGACAAAACACAACCTCTCTAAACCTCAGTTTCCTCAACTGTGAAATGGGGATAATAATGCTAGCATAGGAGTTAAGCAAATTGAAGTAATACTGGGGGAAATCACTACATAGATTTCTACTACATAGGTCAATCACTACATAGGTCAATAAAGGGTAGTGATTATAAATAGAGGCTGCTAATAGGGGTATTAGAGCAGAGCTAAATCCCTCTTGATTAGGGGGACTGGAAGGAGGAAAAAGAAGAAAAAAAAATCCCATATGCATTTTCTACCCAGGGGGTCTTTCTGTTTTCCAAATGTCACTATTTGCTATGGGGAGGGGAACCCAGTCCAAAAGCCTCTGTTTGCTGTGACAGGATTTATAAATAAGTAAAATGCTTCATCAAACATTTATAGTTGTGTGTGAGAGTCAAAAAAAAAGGGGGGGCACGTGAGCTTGGGTTTATTTATAGTGACTCCCAGTTTTCCTCTCCATCAGAATTTCACAGCTTAACTTTCATTTGCTTATGATTGTTCTTGGATGAACTTCACTTCCAAGCAGAAGGTATTAATTATTAAAACACAGACCAGAAAAAACAGCCCACGCTGCTCCCCCAAACAATGACAGGATGATGCAGCAGAAGGAAGCCACCAGAAAGAAGGGCTTAGAATTGCCAGCACATGCTTTCCCACAGAGCCAACCCTTGGCAAAACTCATTTAAACAAACATGCTGTGGGCGCCCACTGTGCTCCACTTGGGGGCTGCGCCAGCCGTGGGGAGGGGTCAGTGATGAATTAGACCCTTGCTAACTCAGCTCCTACTGAAGGGAGAGAGCTCCCAGCCAACGGGGACGCAGTGTATAAATATCAAAGCAGGACTGAAGGGGGCAAGTGCACCTGCACTAGGTGTGCAGGGAATGGCAGAACCCAAAAAAGCCCTCCCAGGAGGCATCCTGGTCTGGGGAAAGAACAACTGTGGGATCAGGCTATGGGGGTTCAAGCCCCTTGCTCCTATGCCTCCTGACTCTGTGATCTTGGGCATGCCACAGCCATCCCACATGTGACAACAGTGTCGATAATCCCTCCCTGACAAAGGTCACTGTTAGGATTAAATATGAAATGCTAGACATACTGTAAACATCCATGAAATAGTAAATATTTAATAGCAATAATATGGACACATATTTAGCATACAGTAGGTGCTAAATAAATCGCACCCACCTCCTAGCCACTCCAACTTCAATATGCTTGTACAGCACTGATACCCGCCATTCCCGAGGGCACCCTCCTTACCTGGCCCCAGTCTCAGTCTGCTACATAATTTGTCCACCAATTTGTTGATTGAGCATCTAATATCACTGATATTGTTTCAATAATACTCATTGAGCATCTCCTCGATAACAACGCGAGTGCAGGCATCAGGGATTCAAAGAAGAAAAGAAACGGAATAGCTTCATGACATTATCATGGGGGAAAGATGGCCATAAACGCATCAGTAAGTCAAATACAGGCTATGTCAGATGGTACTAACACTAAAAAGAAAGACAAGGCCAGAAGGAAGAGCAGGAATTCCTAGGGAAGGAATATGCTATTTAAAACTAGTTGGGGGGTGGCTTATGGAGAAGGTACCATCTGTGCAGGGACCTGAGGAGGTCATCAAGCAGCCAGGTGGCTATCTAAGGGAAGAGAATCCCAGGAGAGGAAACAGCAGGTGAAAATGCCCTGAGTAGGAAGTATGATGGGCCTCAGACCATCTCCAGTCACTTTGGCCTCCTGGAGGGGAGGAGAGAGCAGAGTGATCTAATTTTACAAATCAACTCTGTTTTTCTCACACACTAGTATAAGCAATCTGTACCTTACCAGTGTCCACATTAGGTCTCGCAAATACATGCACAAAGAGACAGATGCCTGGCTGTGTGCTCTGTCCCTGGTTCCACAAAGTAGGGAGTGTGGCCCCGGGCTTGGTGACTACACTGTCACCACCAACCACAGCACCCTCAGGCTCTGAGCTCTACAATAGCAGGAGCTCTCAGCAACATCCAAGAGCACAGACTGGAGTTATCTCTGACAATTTCAGGGACTTGTGGAGGAATTTAAGGGGGCCTGGCTGGCTCAGTTAAGCATTTGACTTCAGCTCAGGTCATGATCACATGGTTCGTGGGTTCAAGCCCCATGTCCGGCTCTGTGCTGACAGCGTGGGACCTGGAGCCTGCTTCAGATTCTGTCTCCCTCTCTCTCTCTGCCCTTCCCCCACTCATGCTCGCTCTCTCTCTCTCTCTCTCCCAAAAACAAAATAAAACATTAAAAAACTTTTTCTCACTAAGTAAAATCAAGAAACAAAAGCAGAAAAACAAAAACAAAAAGGAAACATGGAATAAAAATAGTTCTTTTAGCTCAATTACTTGAATTGTTCACAGGTACGCAATGTTTGCCATGGTACAAGTGCGAGGGTGAAAGTCATGTACCAAGAGTAAAGGCTGCATGCAGCCTGCCTGAGTTCCTGGCCTAGCTGTGTGACTTGGGAAAGTCTGCTTAACCTCTCTATGCATGAATTTCCCCACCTATAAAATGGGAATAATAATAGTACTTATCTTGAAGGATTTATGTCAGAGTAAAATGAATTCATCTGGGTAAATGTGTAGCAGCACACCTGGCCTGGAGTAAGTGATCATAAAAGTTAGTTAATGTTTGGGAGAATGGACACACACATTTTTATAAAGTCACATACAGAACACTGCACAGCAATAAAAGAAAATGAATTATGAGTACCTGTAGTAACATGGATGAATCTCACAGACGATATACGAATAAGAAGCCAGACACAAAAGAGGGCATACCGTAGGATCCCAAATATATAAAGAATAGGAAAACCCAACTGACGGTAAAGGTCAGAATACTGTTTGCTTCTGAGGGATGGGAGATTTTCTAAGAAGGTGCCAGAGGGAAACTTCAGCAGTTCTAGAAGCATTCTATCTATCATAAGGCTGCCTGCTAGAACTTTCTGGAATAACAGAGTTGTTCGTATTCTGTGTTGTGCAATGCACTGTGATGGCTACATGTGGCTAGTGGTCACTGTATTGTGAGACAGAGGTGTAAATCTCAGACTGGCTGGTGGTAAAGAGTATATGTATTTGTTTAAAAATATATCAAAAATGTACTTAAGATCTGTGTGATTTGTAGACCGAAGTATATGTGTGATAGCCCTCAAAAGTTAGCTAGCATTATTAATTTACATACATTACATCACTTGTACCTCACAGGCTCAGTACATTGTGGGACACCAATCCCTATTGTGCCCATTGCTACAGTGGCTAAACTGAGCCTCAGACAGGTGGCTGTGATTTGCAAGTGGTCACACAGAGGTTATAAATGGCAGGGTAGGAGACAAGTCCACCCAAGTCTCTTCTTGCCAAGTGGGGAAAAGGCAACACAAAAAGATCCTGCTGAGATGATTCCATGCAACAACTCATTAATTCAATCCATACTTTGTTGAGCACCTGCTAAATGCCAGGCACTATCCTAGAGGCTTGACATGGAGCAGTGGACAAAGTGGGGGGAAAGTCATTAATGGGTCAAAATGGGGCTGCTGACATTAGAAGTCTTTGGCCACCTCACATTCTGATCACTGTACAGAATCCCTCACCTGCGGTGACTTGGCCATAGACCAGACTGTGTGAAATCAGACTCAACTAAGCATCCATCAGCTATCTATTTTCTGTCTGATAATCCTACACTTGAATGTTGACTCGTTTCAGAGCTGACCAGCCTTCTTGTTTTTCTGTGCCCTGACTCTTTCATTTATAAAATAAAGGATGAAAGAATGTATCACAGAAAAATATGAATTAAAAGAAAGGCAGAAAGCATTATTAGCAGCAAAGACATTATTACTTAATCGTAAAACATCAATTCCCTCAAAAAAAATTTTTTTAAGTCAATCCACACCTTTGTTTACTTAGCAATGGAGTCCTAAAACAGAAATAAACAAAAATTGCCAGAAATTAGTGAAACTGACCAGTCCAGGTTTTCAATGGAAGATTTTAGCTCAAAATGCTCAGACACAACAATAACAACAAAAAATTAAGCAGACAAAATTTAGATATAGACATTTTGGTCAATAAAATTAACAGGCAGGATCTAACGGTTACACACGAAATCTTCTGTCTGATAATCAGAAAATGCATGATGCTTTGGGGCACTTGGGTGGCTTGGTCAGTTGAGCATTCAACTCTTGATTTTAGTTCAGATCATGACCCCAGTGTCTTTCAATTGAGCCCCATGTCAGGCTCCATGTGCAGCATGGAGATTCTTAAGATTCCCTCTCTCTCTCTCCCTCTCTCTCTCTCTCTCTCTCTCCCTCTGTTCCTCTCCCACCACTCATAGATGTGTGTGCTCTCTCTCTCTCTCTCTCTCTCTCTCTCTCCCTCTGTTCCTCTCCCACCATTCATAAACGTGCGTGCTCTCTCTCTCTCTCTAAAAAAAAAAGTCAGAAAAAAAGGAGAAAAATGCATGATATTTCTCAAAATATAGGAATTGTTTATAAAAAGTAGCCATGTCCCAGAGTACAAAGCAAGTCTCAACAAATAATTAAGAAATAAATAAATATCCAGATCATACTTTTTGACAAAACAAAATAAAATTAGTGTCAATAGCCAAAATATTTTTAAAATGTATGTTTAGAGTTGGTGGGGGATGGGTGAACCAGGTGATGGGGAGTAAGGTGTGCGCTCGGGATGAGCACTGGGTGCTGTATGGAAATGTTGAATCACTGTATTGGACATCTGAAACTAGTACTATATGTTAACTATACTGGAATGAACAATAAACACTTGAAAAAACATTTGATTTAATTCATGATTCAAAGAAGAGACAAATTTGAAAAATATTTAGAACTAAATGCACAGCACACAGTAAAGCGATGTCTACAAAACAAGCAATACCCAAGTGAAATATTGAATGGAAATGGTCAGAGAGAAAAATTGAAAATTAAGGAGCTACACTTTTAATTCAAGAATCTTGGGGCGCCTGGGTGGCGCAGTCGGTTAAGCGTCCGACTTCAGCCAGGTCACGATCTCGCGGTCCGTGAGTTCGGGCCCCGCGTCGGGCTCTGGGCTGATGGCTCAGAGCCTGGAGCCTGTTTCCGATTCTGTGTCTCCCTCTCTCTCTGCCCCTCCCCTGTTCATGCTCTGTCTCTCTCTGTCCCAAAAATAAATAAACGTTGAAAAAAAAAAAAAAAAGAATCTTAAAAAGAATGGTAATAATAAAGGATGTGGAAGGAAGAAAATGATTAAGATGGAAATTAATGACGTAGAAAAGAAGCAGTATAGAGTATCAACACACCATGACCGAATTTAAATAATATTAATAAAACGCATAGAATACCAACACAATTGAGTGAAAGGCCCAAATAAATCCATATATGGAATTAAAATATGGATATGATTATAAATATGGTATAAAGTTGGGATACACAGACACAGATATGTATACTTATCACACACAGATATAGATATATCCACATAAATATGTACATTTAGCACATATTAAAAACACTTTCAAAAACATTATGTCCACAAATGGGACAATTTAGACAAAACTCAGTGACTCTTAGGAAAAGTACCAAAACTGACTCAAGAAGAAACAGATAACAGAAACAGTCATACAAGCAACTGAATCAGTAGACAGAGTTTACCATCTAACAAAGAGAAAAACAAAAATATCAGGCACAGACATATTGAGGCATAAATTCTAACAAATGTTATGAGAGAGTCCCCATTCCATGCAATAGTTATACATACAAATATTTATACGTAAACGCATGACAGTAGAAGAGGGAAGCTGTTCAACCTCATGTTTTATGTAACTAGGATAAGTTGATATTGAAAACCATCAAAAATCTTAGAAAAAGTCAGTCTCTTTCTAAAAGAATATATGTCACCATATACACTACACAATCAGGACAGAAAACATGATTGTCTTACTTCATGCAGAAAGAGTATTTAATAAAATGTAATGCCCAATCATGATTTTTAAAAGTCTTCATGCACTAGGAAGAGAGCAGAAATTCCTTTAGTATCAAAAGCTACTAATTTTTACTATTTGGTTTTCTACAAAAACGTAATATATAATGATAAAGTTTTAGAATTCTTCCCTTTAAAGTCAGGAAGAAAAATGACAAGGTCTGTCATCATTTTTATTCAGCACTGAGTAAGAGGCCCAGCTTATAAGGGCAACAAGACGGAATAAAACAAATATAAGATATACAGATTTGCAAAATGACTGTTAATTGTATATGATTTTTTTCACATGGAAATTAAAGAAAATCTAGAGGCAAAAGGCAATAAAATAATGAACCATATTTTCTAGATTCATAATCAATGAGAAACTATTTCTATACACAAAGAAGGAACAATTAAGAAATGTAATAGGGGTGCCTGGGTGGCTAATTCCGTTAAGCATCAGACTCTTGGTTTTGGCTCAGGTCATGATCTCAGGATTTTGTGAGTTCAAGCCCCACATTGTCTCTGTGCAGGCAGAGTGGAGACTGCCTGAGATTCTCTCTCTCCTCTCTCTCTGCCCCTTCCCCACTCACGCTGTCTCTGTCTCAAAATAAATAAATAAAACTGAGAAAAAAATTTTTAAAGAAAAAACAATAAATGTAATAAAAATGAAAATATACAGTTTGCTCTAGTAACAGAAGTGGTGACGCGCCTAGAAATTACATATAATAAAACGGGTTTGTACATATACACACACATTTAAAAACTATACTCAAAGACACAAAATAAGGCCTAAATAAAGATGTATACTATTTCTTGGATTTGAGGAAGTCCAAGTTTTATGAATTTCACAATTTAATTTTGTCATTTCAATACAATGCCAATCCCAGCAGGGCTTTTCCTAAAATCGAAGTTTATTTTAAAATTCAGGTAGCAGAGTAAAGAGAAAAGAAAAGCCAAAACATTTAAGTAAGAACAATGAGGGGGTCCTGCCCAAGCTGTTATCAAGACACTATAGAACTATAATAATTAAGAGAATGTAATGAGAACAGGGATCAGTATATAGACCAGTGAGAAGGAAGACAGAGCTCAGGAACTGGTCCCCACACACAGAGGGACTTGTTATAGGACAGCGGCATTATAAATCTGTGAGTAAAGTGGGATTTCGAGAGTAGATACAACAACTACCCATCCACATGAAAAAAAATGTATCTAATTAGATCTGTAAACCATCACATATACAAGCAAGTCCATGGCTAAAGACCTAAACGTAACAAGCCAAACCTTGAATTTAAAATAAAATACAGGAGCACCTTTCAGACATTAGGATAGTAAGCGATTTCTTCCCTAAGTCACAAGAAGTATACGCTAGAAATGAAAATAATAGTAATAATTTTCTAGCATTAAAATGACAATCTTCAAAATGAGGAAGTAATTCTCTTAACAAAATGAAAACATAAGTCATAGATTAGAAGAAGGCATTTTCAAAATGACCAAGGGCAACTTATTTTTTTATGTGATTATCAATATTTATAAAGAACTTCTAATTAATAAGAAAAAAATAGAAAATTGTGCAATAGATGGAATCAGGAAGTTGGCAGAAGAAAACTCAATATAAGAAAAGATGTTTAACCTCATTAGTAATCTCTGACATGCAAATTAAATTAGCTTTGAAGTTATAATTTTATATGCTACAGATGGGCAAAATGTAAATCATCTGATAATAAGTCTTATTGAGAATTTGGGAAAGTGGTAGCTTTTATATATTGCTGGTGGGTGTGTGATAAAATATAAAATTGAAAGGCATGAATAACAGTCCCAGACATGATCATGGCAACTATACATGAAGTCCCAGATATGACCATGACAACTATACATGAAGCAGACACATAAAGAGGGAAACACGAACGTTAGGGTCATGAGGAATGGAATCAGTGGGAATGATTCAGCTGTGTAATTTAACATTTTATTTCTAAAAAATATCGTACAGATACCACAAAATACATACATTGTTGTCCCAATTTGGTGCTAAGAATATTTATATCATATTAATTCACTCTACCGTACGGTTAAAGTAGCTCGTAATTTAAAATACAAATACATTTTAGGAGGACTGTTTAAAAAACAGATGTCATTTGGGGCACCTGGGTGGCTCAGTCGGTTGAGCGACCAACTTCAGCTCAGGTCATGATCTCGCGGTTCGTGAGTTCGAGCCCTGCATCAGGCTCTGTGCTGATAGCTCAGAGCCCGGAGCCTGCTTCGGATTCTGTGTCTCCCTCTCTCTCTGCCCCTCCCCAGTTCACACTCTTTGTCTCTCTCTCTCAAAAAATACTTAAATAAACATTAAAAATTACAAAAAAAAAAAAAAAGGATGCAATTCAAGAGAAAGAACAACTGACGTGAGGAAATGAAGACAAAGCCAAGGGAAAAAGTGGTACTCGGATGAGCACATAAAATCCGGTATACTTCCTAGAGCGTCAGCTTCACAATAGACGCCAAGCATCCCAGCAGACAGCAAGCACAAAGAGGAGGGACTGGCTATCAGATTCATACGTCCACAAAATTAAAATAACCATCTGGCCAGAGAACACAGCCATCTTGGTTCCAATTCCGGAGTTGATGTTGCTATTTTGCGCCCTGTGTGAGGTACGAAGCAACATCCTCAGCTGGCCCCCCTCAGAAATCGGAGAAGACTGCAGCAAGGTTAATGACACAAACAGTAACTGCATAGCCCAAGGAACTGTTCTAAACAGCTTATGCTTTATAACTTATTGAATACCGACAACTAGCTTTATTTTAGTATCACCATTCATAGATACGGAAATTGAGGGAAAAGGAGGTAAATCGCTTACTTCAATCCTACAGCTATGAAGTAGAAAACCTGGCGCGGAACTGATTCTGGCTCTCCATTATCCTGTATTAACATCATTACAGCAAAGCCAGTTCCCTGAAAGTAGTGTGATGATCTCAGAGTAAAGTGGTCCAGCCATGCAGCTGACTGAACGTCTGACTTTTCCAGCAAGCACATCTTTGGAACAGCTGAACCAGTACTCACTACTCTTACTTCCATCTGGAACTTTCTGACCGAGTGACCAAGCTATGGGTCTTTTTGCCAAGAAATAGGAGATAACCCCAGTTTTGCAAATAATCTTAGGGGAAAAAACTCAAACATCAACCCTCCATTAAAAAAAAGTGCTACTCTAGAAAGGAATAAAACAGGTTGTATGTTCTCAGACACTGAACCATGGATATCAATTCTCACCACTGGGTATCCTTAATGTGGAAGGACCGTGAATGTGATGAACACAGAGCACACAGTTAAGTACCAGTTGTGTTTACGGTATTGATTGTTGTTATTGTTACATGCAAAATCGCCTGTGTTCTCCCTGCTTCCATGCTTGTTCTCTATGTTCTCTATACTCCCCTTAGCAACATAAATTTGAACTTGACTCTCCTTCACTCCACAGCCTCCAATGGCTGCAAATCAGACCCAGAAAATCCCAGCACTGCGCGGTCACTGGCCCCACATTAGGTTACATTAGGTTCTTGCTGCCTACACTTCTCCCCTTGTCTCACTCTGCTCACCCTACTGTGTCCCTCGTTGGAACTCCTCTCAACTTGGTGGAGTTGTGCCTTCTGACTGGCCATCTCCTCTGCAAAAGCAGGGGCCTAATTCTTCTGTGTGCTACCCCACCCTTTATCCACTTATCACTGCCCTGCATGAAGGTTTTTATGAATGGGTCCTGTGATTACTCTCTTTCCTTCCACTGCCCCATTAGAATGTAAGCTCCGTGAGGACAAGGACTTGTCCGCTTCGATCATTGCTCTGTCCCCACCATCTGCAATATGCCTTGTGCATAGCAGGTGCTCTCACTGAGCATCAGTGAACAGAAAGAGAGGAGGAAGGGAAATGTGTTAGTTGGGTTTTATGCTTATGGTTCCCAGATACTGATTTAGACACAGCCGTGTACCCAACCTTGGTAGAATCATGGTGTAGACTGGCACCACCCCCAGCACTTACGGTCATGAAAAGATGCATGTCCAATACCAACATACATCATAAACAAAAAAGGGGCTGAGATTTCTCCAATGCCCCTTGCTAACTGCTCAGGGGCAGGAAGAGAAGTGATAACACTTATGCCCTGGAAGGCATGGAACCAAAAGGCAAGGGGCTCTGGTCCCTGCTGGCAAGACATGAGTGGGGTCCTCAGGGGCCTGCCCAGCCTGGCACCAGCCCCCTTGCACACTAAGATCTAATTAATAAGACCCCAGAGAAACAGCAGGCAGGAGAATCAAAGCAGCAAGCGACAGCAGAACAGCATCTGCAAGCAGGAGAGGGCTGGGCCCAGCTGGGCTCCACCCAGCGGCACCAGCCCTAATTAAGTTCTTAGACACAGGCCACTGCAGCCGGGGTGCTCCTGGGCCCGCCACCCACAGAGAGGGCTGGCTCTGTGGGGGGCTGATGACTGAGCTGCTTCTGGCCCTCTCAGGGCCCTGTATTTCCTTCTCCTTCTTCCTTTATTCTCTTATAAACATGGTAGACAAGTGGATACCATTAGCTCATTTCTTCTATTTATTCTACCAGTATGGACTGAGGACTTCCTATCTTCCAGGGAATATTCTAAATGCTGGGGACAGAGAGTGCATGAAAAGATCTCAAATTCCAACTCCCTTGGAGACAGCTGTATATATGTATACATGTGCGCATGCATGTATGCAGATGCGTGTGTGTGTGAATATCTGATATTTTACATATAACATCATCCGGAGAGAAGTGAGCCAGCATATAAGTATTTCTAGCTCCCGCATGATGGAACACCGTCTCCAAGAGGTAAAATGGACTACACAGTATATGACATGCCATCCTAATATGAGACCCCATCGTTTGTAATGACAGCAAAAACACCTGGGATGTTCTCCATGCTTCTAAAAGGAATCATCTTATCTTCCTCTTGGTTGCCCTCCCTTCTTGCACTTCTCCCTTGTCCTCTCTCCCTGCTTGCACATTCCCTCAATAAATCAAGGTGCAACACAAGGACACAGGGAGCCCCCACCTGCCCGCTGTGTTCCAGGTTGCTGGACATGGCGGTGGCAGGGCCTAGCCCCAGCTTTCCCTTCCTGCCTCACTGTAAACCTGTCATTCCTAGATCTCGTGAAAATCAGTGTTTAGGGACCCATCTCATTCCCTCCCTTTATTTTATCATCAACTTCCTGTGGGACATTTTCTTCCTCTTTACCCTTCCTCCTAAGGACACAGGATTGGATGTTCCCTCTGGTCTCATTTAACAAACAGGGGAACTAAGGTCCAGCGTAGGGCACCTAAGTCAAACTGAAGGGCATGTCGGTAGAAGAGCTCTGCATGAAAGGCAGAGAGGATCGCTCCCAGACACCGTGGCATCTACTGGAGCATGCTAGCTCCTCACCTGTCATTCGGGTCATGGTGGCGGTCTTCTATTGATCTCCCTGCCCTTATTCTAATCCAGCCTGTGCTGTCACCTTAATAATCCTTCTAGGAAGAAAAATATCTGGGCATGGTACTCCCTACTTGAAAATGGCTGCCCAGGGTCTTCCAGGTAAAGTCCAAGTCCCCAGGATCTGGTCCCGTCATGTGTCCCAGTCTCTCCTCCTGTGCACGTTCTCTTGTTCCAGTCACTCTAGACATCTTGCATTTCCCAGAATGCAGCATTCTTTATTCTTTCTTGCAAACCTATGCACATCCCTTCCCCTACCCCTTGGATGAATTGATGAACTTCTTATCTTCAGGATCCAGCTCACATAGCACCTTCTGAGGGAAGCCTTCCCCGTCATCCTCAGCACATTTAAATGCTTTTTTCCGTGTGTCCCTTGAATATATGTCCATATTCACATTCTGACACCTTCCCAGCAATAATTTATGGATGCCTCACTATGCACAGGCCACCGTTGAAACACTTTACCTAGGAGATCTCATTGAATCTTCACAGTGATTTTCAATCTGGGCATGCTCACGTACCTGTTTCAGAGATGGGGAAACTGAGGCCCAGAGAGCTTGGATGACCTGCCTCTGGTCACAGAGCTGAGAACTGTCAGACCCCAGACTGCACGCTGGCCATGCTCTCAAATGTGTCCTGCTGCTATGATTACCTGTTTATCCAAATCTCTCCCACACGTCATGAATTTGTCAAAATGTGAATCCCCCCAGAACCCCAGCACTTAACACTGAGACTCAAGTCTCTGCACACAATGTGAACTTTGTAGGTGGCCACTGAATGAATGGGCTTTTTGGTCTTGATTTATTTGCTTTCAAAGCCTGCTAGACAGTAGGATAGCACAGTGGCCAAAACAGAGACTCTGGAGCCAGACAGACACAGAGACTCAGGTCCTAATCCTAGCTCTGTTACATCTCACAGCTTGAAATAGTTAACCTCTCTCACTCCCAGTTTTCCTGGTCTGTAAAACGGGCTCATGATGATAACACATAAGATAATCACAAGGATTAAATACAGAACTGCATAGAAAGTACATAGCATAATGTTCTGGAACTCAACAGACAGTGGGTACTCACTAGGTATTGGTTATGACCGCCATTATGATCCACTGTGTTCCTTATCTTGACAGTGTTTTCGTTCTCCCTCCCTCCCTCCCTCCTTTTCTCTCTCTCTTCCCCCCCCCACCATGTCTCTCCTTAATCAAGAGGCATGCCCTCTCAGCACGACTAGTTTGGGGTCTGTGCAGACTGAGAGGGGGGGCATGGCCGCTCTGGCCCGCTAAGCCCAGCGCCCTCCTTCCCCACTCTACACGGCCACCTTCCAGCTGTGAAATAGAGTCCCTGCTCGAATGGGCCCCAGAGCTGTCAGGGGGCTGCCAATTTCACAGTTCACGAGGCTACTGTTCCCCCCTGATTAATGGGGTGCCAGCAGCCATGGGCAGGGCCATGACACCAGTCAAATGGGGCTCCCCCCTACTCCCTGCCTATGCTTCCTGAGGAGTAGAGAGAACAGGCCAGCCTCATGCATATTAATGAAGGGAGAGAAATGACTTTGTACTGCATGCCTTGAAAAAAAATAAATAAGGTTTCACCCAAGTCTCGTGCATTTCCTTCAGTGAACTCAGCATGCTTCGGGGAAGAAAACCACACATACACCCACACGCGCATGCACACGCGCGCGCACCCACACCCACACACACACACCCACACACACACACACGTACAAACACAGAACTATGAAAAACCAAAAACACTTTATACCACTGATCTGAGCAGAGCATCTGATGCCAAGAATGACCCAGGGGGCACAGGAGATATTAAACCCTGGAGCACAGATAGGGTTAGGTTGAAATTAATCCAGTTCTACCCCATAACCCTAAGGGAATTAAAATGGATGAGGTCCAAACTCGGCAGGGCACGTGAAGCCTGCCCCGCCACCTTTGAAGTCACCGCTGTCCATCAATACCATCCCTCAGCTCACACACAGATGCTTTCTGCTCCCTCCAACAGCAAACCAGAATCTGCTTTCCTGGCCCTGTCCCTAGTGGGGATGGAAGGGAAGCTTTCATCTCAAGCAGACCCCCAACCCCTCCATCCCACACATACAGCCTCTGGAAAGCTACCCCCACTTCCTGTGTGTTGGTTTCCCCAACTCTGTGTAACAGAACACTCCCACTCTGGCCCAGTCCCCTCTGGCCCAGCCCCCTCTCTGTGCTCTAGTCACACTGGCCTCTGGGCCACACTTTTCCTTTGCAAAGGTCACTTCCTCTGCTCTTCAGCTCTTCACCTGGCTAAACACTACGGATCCCTCTGACTTCGGCTAAAATCCTCCCTCCTGAGAAAGGCCATGCTAGACAGTCAAACGGAGGCCAACTGGGCTCCCCTCTTCTCCCTCAGAGCTCTTAGTGCGTTCCCTTCCCGGCAGCCCGGCGTTCAGTTCGGACTCGGGTAAGTCAGAACAGATCTCGAGACCGTCTTCCGCTGGCAGGCGGTGTGTCGGAGGGCAAGGCTCAATCAGCCTCTGCTCTGGTCATGAATGGATGAGTCAACTGTGGGGTGGCTGCAGGGATTAAAAAAAAAATAGCACGCAAAGTGCCTGATCTGTTTGCAGAAGATCCTCAACACGCTGTCATAGCTGACACTCACTGAGCCTTTTCTTTGCAAAAGCATGTCCTGTGACACGTTCAACTCATTTAGTCCATCAACGTGGGGATGCTTGGTCTGATCTTCCCCATTTTAGAGATGACGGCAGTGGGAGGCTGGGGCGTTTACTCACGTGTCCAAGGTTATGCATGGCTCGTATTAGGAAATACCAGGGGTTCACCAGGACGGCCTGGCTCTGGAGCCCACATGCCTAACCACCTACAGAGTGATCTCATTTCCACCCCTTTATCTTCCCTCTTGGATCTTTCTCAGCCTGAAACACCCTTGTTGAAGGCGCTCTCTCTCTCACTCACTCTCTCACGAACTCTTTCCTAATTTGTCATCCCCACTCTTTCTTTTGGAAACCCACACACCCCTCCCCAAACCCATGCACAGACAGCTGGAATCACAAAATGTGGCCCTTCAGATAAAAATACTCTCTAACCACCCTCTGGCCCGTTCTTTGATAGGAAGAGGCAAACCTCATTTTCTTACAATGTGAAGAAAGATTCCTGGTGTAGGAATATTTCTTAGAGTACAGAAATTGCTTTCTCCTCCAGGCTCCTCCAGGGTCAAACACTCAGACTCCAGAACGAAACCAACCTACCACCCAGGAGCGCCCTCCCCTGTTAGAACACCAACATCACCTTTCTCCTGAGATCCCGACAAGTTCAGAGCTGGATAAGGGAGTGGAGATCTCATGGTGCACCTGACCATGCTACACATAGTTACGTGGAGGGAGGCCCAGGCAGGAAGAGGATTCAACTTGGGCTATATGGCATGCTGAAGGCAGAACCCAGGCTCCCTCATCCCCCCTTCGGTGCCCTCCCCTCTGTCTCCCCATGCTTTCTCTTCAAAAAAAGAGGGGGAAAAAGGGAGAACCATAGGAGTCATTGCCAAAGACACAGCTGGATGGGACAAAGCTATGCTGAGCCAAAGCAGGCTGCCTGTCTGTCCACACTGGGTGAGGCTGCTCTCCCGGGGTGATGAACAGCGCCAATCAGGCGGCACTTAACATAATTATAATGAAGTGGATGCATCTGGTCTCCCAAGGCTTCATTCACTAGGGAAATGATGAGGAAGTGATGTCTCTCTCTGCCAACCTCCTTGGGACACTTACCAAACAGTCCAGGAGCCAGGAGGATATACAAAGAGGCTTGAGACTGACCTCTGCCACGTATTAGCCCAGTTAGAAACCTAGTTACTAGCGCCCTTTTTCCTTTCTGCACCATTTCTGTACAAGGAGGTACGAGTAGATGAGAGGTTGCCTGAGAGAAAGTCTTCCTTTCTTTCTCTTACAGAGATGCTGGTTTTTCTAGTAACTTCCCTGCACTACACACACACACACACACACACACACACACCATTAGCCATGCTAGCTGGACAAATGGCACTCAGTTCTGGCTCAGTCTCCACTGGACTCCAGTGACAGGGGCAGAAACTGAAAGATGTAGGTGTGTAGACCTAAAAGGGTCCAAGCTGCTCATGAGGCGGATGGGAAGACTGAGGTTCAGGAAGAGAATGTGACTTTCTCAAGACCATAATAATATGTAGGAGAGATAGCCTATGCACCAGGCTATTCATCTATTATGGCGTTTCATTTTCAAAACGACTCTAGAAGTCCCAAATTATTAGTAAACCAGTTTCACACATGAGGAAGCTGAGACTTAAGTCAGTCAGCTTGCCCACGATCAAGGTGGTTTATACCCATGAATGCCCCATTCCAAACCCATCGTCCACTGGCTGGCCACTTCCCCCAGAAAGCCCTCCCATTACTTTTGCTTTGACTTATGGGTTAGTGTATCCTTAAATATTTCGATAAGTCAAAAGTTGGTGAAGTCCCACCCTCTTTTACATGCACTGGTGGGGCGCTAGCTATTGAAGGAGATCCTGGGGAGAATGCTTTTGTAAAATAAAGAACCGTTTAGGAAAATAATCTGTCATTCCTTGATTTATCTCTTTGCTAAGCTGAGCTATTTACAAACCAGGTCCTTTTGAAGCAAGACACATCAGTCCTGCTCTGAGCAGATGGGCTCCCCGCTGTTCTGGACGGGATATGATGCTTTGAGGGCCTGCCATACTCACAGATGCCTGCTTTAGTGAAAGGCAGCTGCAGGTGCATAAGAGCCCAGAGGGTACGCTGAAACTCCCCTATCCTGGCGAAGCTGATGGGACCAGAGATCCATGTCTGAGCAGAGACAGCCCCACATTAGCCTGTGGATGGTGGTGTGGCCTGTGTGAGGACCTGCCCGTTAGGACTTTAAATACTGGAGATGGGAAATTCTCTCACAGGGTGTTTGCACAGGAGATCCAAGAAGACTGTCAGAGTCAGATGAGCATATCTCATAAGGAACAGAGTGGAGCCAGGAACAGAAGCTATGAGGCAGCAGAAGCCATGGGCATACACAGATTAGGAGATAAAGAAAGGTCCAGAGACACTCACACAGATTCACGAGTTTAGCAGAGACCCTTGAGGCAGAAACAGTGTGCTAATTCCTGTTACAGCCTAACAGTGGCGCTTTCTCCTTGAATCCTGTGACTGTCTTCTCGTCATCCCTGGCCCCTGGGTTCTCCAAATGTGATGCTTTTCACATCAGTGAAAAGCAAGCATTCAAAGGACACATAGAGCAAGGTACAAATCCCAGCTTTAACGCCAAGCAGGTACATGATCTTGGGAAAGTTACCTGTGTTCTCCCAGCTCTGGTTGCCTCATCTGAAAAAAAAGGGCAATGAGAGGTACTGACCATACCAACATTTTTTTTTTGAGGATTAAATGTGTAAATATTTATGGAGTGCTGATCATGGAGGCTGGCCCATACAAGCTAGCTAATATTATTCCCGTTGCAACTAAAAATAAATCCTCATCAGCTAACCCAAACAGTCTCTTCTTTGAAACCTGAACAAACTTAATAAAAGCACTCAGTGTCAGTCATTCATTGATTCATTCACTCATTCTATTTACCCATTCATTCTAGAAGTTATTTACTTGTTGTCTGCTCTCTGCCAGGCAGTGATCTAAATAACAAGCACATAGCACTGAACAAAACAGACAAAATACCTGGGGGAGACAGACAATTAGATACACAGATATGTATATTGGGTCAAATGGTGACAAAGGCTAGAAGAAAAAGAGAAGAAGGGAAAGGAGACTAGAGTGTGGGGTATGTACATGTGATTGTCTGTACTGTGCTATTTCATACAGGGTGGTCAGGGATGACCTCAATGATGACATGACCTATGAAAAAGACCGGGAGGGACTGAGAGAACAAGTCATGCAGAAACCAGGAGAAAACACTGTTCAGGGACAGGAATGCAAAGGCCCTGAGGTAGCTCTCTCAAGAACAAATCCTTCTATATAGTGAATAAAAAAATAATGCAGTGGAGTACAGGGCACGTGGTCAATGGTATTGTAAGAGTGCTGTATGGTGACAGATGGTGGCTACAATTGTGGTGAGCGCAGCATAACATAGAGACTTGTCACATCACTACGTTGCAGACCTGAAAGTAATGTCACTTTGTGTGTGTCAGCTAGCTTTCAATTAAAAAAATAAAAAATTGGGGCATCTGGGTGGCTGAGTCAGTTAAGCGGCCAGCTTCGGCTCAGGTCATGATCTCAGAGTCTGTGGGTTCGAGCCCCACGTCAGACTCTCTGCTGACAGCACGGAGCCTGGAGCCTGCTTTGCATTCTGTGGTGCCCTCCCTCTCTCTCTGCCTCCCTCTCTCTCAAAAATAAATAAACATTAAAGATTTTTTTTAGGGGCGCCTGGGTGGCTCAGTCGGTTGAGCGTCCGACTTCAGCTCAGGTCACGATCTCGCGGTCCATGAGTTTGAGCCCCGCGTCAGGCTCTGGGCTGATGGCTCAGAGCCTGGAGCCTGCTTCCAATTCTGTGTCTCCCTCTCTCTCTGCCGCTCCCCCATTCATGCTCTGTCTCTCTCTGTCTCAAAAATAAATAAAAAAAACTTAAAAAAAAAAGCTGCTGAGGATTCAACTCAGTTTTTAAAGATTTTTTTTAAATAATAAAACTAAAAAATAAAAATACCAAAGACTGGCTACAAAAATTGTAAAGATAATCTCCCAATAACCAAGAAATACTGGAAAACAAAACAGGCCAAAAATTAAAAAAAAAAAAAGTTACAATGCAACAACAGCATTCCCATCCTATGTTTGTGCAATGTGCTAGTTGACAAGAAGCATTCGCTTGCGTAATTATTTGGCTCTCCCACATTCTTGTGAAAATTAGAACCTCCATTCTACCAACGTGACACCCAGGGCTTAGAACAGAGCTTCTCAATCTCGGCCCTACTGACGTTCTAAGCTGGGTAATCCTTTTACCGCGAGGAGCCATCCTGTGTCCTGTGCATAGCAGGGCATTTACCGGCATCCCTGGCCTCTACCCACCAGATACCGGCAGCATCCTCTACCCTTTCCCCAGTCCACGACGAACAACAAGGTCTCCCGACATTATCAAATGTCCCCAGTAAGGAGGTGACAGCGACAAAATCACCTCGGGTCGAGAACCACTGGCCCAGAGAAACGACTAGTCCAAAATCTCAAAACCAGTGAGCAGATAAAGGTTAGATTCTGACCCAGAGCCCCTCGTTAGGGGAGACCATCACCTTTTCCACAGGATGCAGTTTCCAAAGCCAGCCTGTGTCTGTTAATACTGTCTGGGTGCCAGGAAGTGAAGGGGGGAGGCTGGGAAAGTATGTGATGAAGAGGGACAGTGGGGGGGCAGTCTGCTCCATATAGCTGACGGCTGATCTCTACTCAAGTATGGAACCGTGGAGCCAAGGGAGGAAGATTACTTGCTTCCCATTCTTTTTTTTTTTTTTTTCATGTTTTATTTATGTATGTATGTATGTATGTATTTATTTATTTATTTATTTTGAGAGAGAGAGAGAGAGAGAGAGACAGAGCATGAGCAGGGGAGGAGCAGAAAAAAGAGGGAGACACAGGATCCAAAGCAGGTTCCAGGCTCTGAGCTGTCAGCACAGAGCCTGACGCGGGGCTCGAACTCACAAACCTTGAAATCACGACCTGACCCGAAGTCAGACACGTAACTGACTGAGCCACCCAGGCACACCGGTCTCACTCCCCATTCTCATGTCATTGCTGGATGCCCGGAAGGCTTAGTGTCTGAGAACGTTGTAGAAACCAGACTCTTATCCTGCTGGGGATGTTGACCACCCGAAACAGAATGGCTCCTGGCCAAGTTACAAAGATACTTTTGTCTTCAGTATTCATTCCACAGATGAGGACCCAGGCAAAGAAAAGAGGAAACAACATGTTTCAAGTACCATAGATTTAAAACGCAGAGAAGAGAGAGCAGGCAGTAAATGTCCACCTTGGAAATGCCAAGGAGCAGTGAGCCCGTGGGCTGCCGGCATAAGGGCAGCCACATTTTTTTTTTAATTTTTTTTTAACGTTTATTTATTTTTGAGACAGAGAGAGACAAAGCATGAACGGGGGAGGGTCAGAGAGAGGGAGACACAGAATCTGAAACAGGCTCCAGGCTCTGAGCTGTCAGCACAGAGCCCGACACAGGGCTCGAACTCAGGGACTGTAAGATCACGACCTGAGCTGAAGTCGGACGCTTAACCAACTGAGCCACCCAGGTGCCCCAGGGCAGCCACATTTTAAGGGTCGCACAGGAGCCAGGTACTGGGTGGGGATTATCCATCCATGCCGGTCAGTGGCCTCTCTGTGCTCAGGGGGCAGCAATGCATCTGCCTGCACACCCATGGATATCCTTTCTCCAAGAGCCTGGAGCCTCGGAGAGGAGCCTCAAGACTCCCCTGCTTTCATAATCCTGCGTCTCTCCTGTCCCACCCCGGAGACGGTGGGGAGGAAGGTCCTGCCTGCCAGACATCTGAACCCCCTCAGACAGGAGACCCCCCTTGCTGAGCAATGGCTGAAGGAAAAGCTGGAAAGGCAGAGAACAACTGGCATTGGCACAGCCAACTCAGCATTGTGCTGTCCACCTGACTCTCCCCGGGGGAGAAAACAGCCCCTTGCAGCCAGGGATTCATTCCTTCGTTCCTCTCACACATAGACAGTCATCTCCCAGAATGTGTCAGGACCCAGGTCCACATCCAGGATTTGAATAGAAAAAATCATCCCTTCAGAACGTGTGGCAGTCACACTAAGGTGACACTGGCTGGAAGTTAGATGGCCTCTGGTAGGGCCACCACTACCCCTCCCCCACGTACACACTCCACAGAACTGGCTGTGCAACCTTAGATAAGCCCCTTCCCCTCTCTGAGCCTCCCTGTGCTGAATGCAGTGAGCATTTCACACAGTAGCAATAATGGCTTCTGTTTAGAATCAAACTCCTCCACTAAGTGTTTGACAATTGTGACCTGGTCTCAAAGCCACAAGCATCCTTCAGACGGCCATCCCATTTCAGAGGCGAGCACACTGAGTCCCTGAGGTGTGAGTGACTTTCTCCAGTTCTCACACCTTGTGAACTGCAGGCATGACGGGTCTGCTTTGAGAGCTGGGCTTCTTAGCCACTTCCTACTCTGCTGTCTGACTTCTCAAAGGTCTCTTGGTGTCTGTTCCGCTGCGAGCCTCCGTCTGGCTGGAAACACAAAACTCAAGGAGTTGGAGAGGGTGAAGAATGGCATCCGGACCTGCCACCAAAGTGGGGATCGCTGCTGTTAAGGAAGTGGGTCAGGCGGTGCCAGAGCTGGAGAGGGAGAACAGCCCTCCCGGATGAGGCACTACCACTCAGCCTCCGCCGTGTGCCAGAGGCCTGGCGTTCCCAGAGTCTCCAGTGATCAAGTCTCCAACTCAACGGTGCCTGACGCATGGGCAGAAATGTGAATGTGACGCGGAATGTCCTGCCTTATGAAGATGGGCAACTTAACTGAAAAATGTAAAACATACTCTGTATGCAAACAGAACAAAAGAAATACATCTGGAGACTGAATTCTACCCCAGAGATGCCAGAGCACAACCTCTATTCTCTGGTCTCCCCAGCATCCTTCCTTCTGAATGTCAACTCCACCTAAACCCCTCCTTTTCATTCTGACTCCCAATTGCTTAACACCTTTGCAGGAAACTAACTCCCCATTTTCCAATGGCTCCGCATCTCACTCACAGCAAAAGCCAACACCCTTACCTACCAGGCCTTACGTGACCTTTTCTTTAGCACCTCTGTGACCCAATTTATTCTACTGCTCTCTTCCCCATACTGCTTCTTCCTATTCCTTGAACACTCCCAGCACACTGATGCCACCGGGCCTTTGCACTTGCCATTCGTGTTGCCTGAAACGTTCCTTCCTCAAATATCCAACTGGGTTCTTCATCTACTACAGATTGGTCCTCAGATGAGTGAGGCCTTTCCTGAGGGTCCTAATTCCTTTCCTTGTTTTAATTTTCCCTTGTTGCAAGGATCATGATCTGATATTATATATAATTATACATATGTATTTTATATATTTAGGCTTATACAATGTATATTCATACATATTTATATTTTCTATTTAATTATATATTTTTACATAAATATATTTTTTCTTGTTCACTTATTTACGGTCTTTCCATACTTGAAAATAAACTTAGGGGCACCTGAGTGGCAGTCAGTTGAGGGTCCAGCTCTTGGTTTCAGCTCAGGTCATGAGCCCGCGATTTCATGAGTTCAAGCCCCACACTGGGCTCTGTGCTGGCAATGGGGAGACTGCTTGGGATTGTCTCTCTCCGTCTCTCTCTCTGCCCGTCCCCTGCTCACACTGTCTGTCTCTCCCAAAAAAAGTACATAAACTTAATGGAAACGGAATTATATATGTTTTATTCACTGCTTTATCCTTCGTGCCCTAAACTGTGCCTAACGCAGTAGAGACCTAATTTAAGCTTGTTGAATTCATAAATAAAAAAATAGATGTACAAATGTTTCCTTATTTAACAAATGTTTACTGGGACTTTCTGACACAGGGGTGTTGAGCGAAACATGCACCAACAACTTTTTAACAGTCAAATCATTTAACCCAGTAATTCCACTCCTGGGAATATACCCTGAGAAAATAATACAGAATAGTGAAAAATAATATTAAGCCCCAAATGTCTATTGCTAATGAACATAAAATAAAAAGGAAGCGACTAAAATGTTCACCAATAAATAAACTATGAGACAGTCAGAAGATGAAATGATAAGCAGTTTGAAATGTTCTGGCATAATGTTTCAGAAAAATGTAAGAGATAAAATAATAGATTTTCAACTTTCAATATGCAAAAGAGGAGAAGAGAAACAAAAGGAAAACCCTGTCAACAGTTGTTGAGGCATTATGAAAAACGTCTAATTTAGGCTTTTTCAAAAGTTTTCCACAATGAGCCTACAAACTTTGCTAAGTAGGAAATATTAAAAAAAAACTGACCATAAGTGTGGATCAGGGTGGTAATGTATTGCATCCCAGGGGCGGATGAGCATACAGGAGGCAGAGGCAGGCTGGGATCCTGGAGGAGAGAGAGCCTCAGCTGCCTGGACTCTTGGTGACAGTCAGGCCCCCGCTGGGTGATGTCCAGCTATTACAATGGAGGCCTGTATGGGAGATACGGAGTCCCCTGACTGCTGGGAAATTGCTCCAGCTCTGATCAATCAGGGAGCAGTCTCTTCAGCCCCTGACATTTATCAAACCTCCTTCACCCACATCTGTCAGTGTGTGGTGGGGCTGCCTCTCCAGGGCACAGTCTAATCAAGTCAGAATGCCCAGAGTGTCCCTGGAGACAAGGAGGAGGGGGACTCTGCGGGAGAAGGGAGAAAAGGGGAGACAGGGAGATAGGGGAAGAATCATGAGGGAGGAGGGGAAGAGCAAATGTTCAGAGAACGCCCGTTTGTTTTGCTATCGTGGCAATTAATGCTGGGAAGTGACATTTTAAGGGGCTCTGGTGACAGCTTTGGTGACATTCCTGTTTGTGATTCCATGACAAATCTCTGTCTATATCTTATTTTAGAGAGCGTGGAGACAGCTCAGAGGACGGCTGTCTGGGGATGCCGAGCTCCAGTCTGCTGGAGGAGCGGCTCCCTCCTGCTTTGCCCAGCCTGTGCACTCCGGCACCAGGGCCAATGTCCACGACGGGGGGACTGACACATCAAAGCAGCAAAAGCTTTGGTGCAGAGTCAGAGTCTGGTCTTCCACAGTCTTATGCACTCCACTGCGTGGTAACATTAATTGGCGAGAACACGAATGTTCTACCATCCTACAAGTGGCCAGCTGGGGTTAAAAGAAAAGGAAAAGAAGGGGCGCCTGAAGGTGGCTCAGTCAGTTAAGCGTCCGACTTTGACTCAGGTCGTGATCTCATGGTTTGTGAGTTTGAGCCCCGCATCGGGCTCTGTGCTGACAGCTCAGAGCCTGGAGCCTCTTCAGATTCTGTGTCTTTCTTTCTCTCTCTCTCTGCCCCTCTCTGGCTCGCACTGTCTGTCTGTCTATCTGTCTGTCTGTCTCTCTCTCTCTCTCTCTCTCAGATAAATAAATAAATAAACAAACATTAAAAAAAAAAAAGAAAACTTTTCAATTCTGAATACTTGCCAGGCTGCCCAGTTCTAAGGAACCTTTTTTTTTTTTTTCAAATACAGATCTTGCCCCACTTTGTTTTCTAAGAAGTCCAAATAAGAAAATAGAATGGAAACGAACTGAGTTCAAATTTTACAATCTGAGAATTAGAAAGAATTACTGTGTCTCATCTCCAATCGTGCCATAGTATTCTGAACCAAGAGCTACCCAGGCTTGAATACATCCAAAGAGGAGACATTCTTATGCCTCAGATGAAGAGGGGAGGGCAGTCTGGATGTAACAAGTTGTTTTGCCAAACAATAGTCAAGATGCTACAGAGATAAATACGGTGTGGCCAGACAGAGAGAGCCGTGAACTTGAACTCAAGAGATGTGGGTTTAAGGAGAGCTTCATCCCCAAACTTACTCTTTGTCATGGGGGCAGAGTGATTCAATTCCTCTGAGCTCTGTAAGGTTTTTGGTCTCTCAAAGGGTTCAGTAACACACAGAGTATCATATAATGTTTATGAAGCCATTCTATAAATGTTAAAGGACTATATAAAATAAAGCGGCTATTACTGTTTTAAACCCCTCTAAACTGTGAGCTTCTAGAAGAAAATGATTTCCCATTGTTCTTTGTCTCTTCTGCATTAAATGCAAGGTCTTGCACATAGTAGGTGTTCAGTAAACACCTGTTAAATAAGAGAATGAGGGGCACCTGGGTAGCTCAGTTGGTTAAGCATCCGAGTCTTGATTTCGGCTCAGGTAATGATCTCATGGTTTGTGAGTTCGAGCCCCACGTTGGGCTCTGAGCTGATAGCACAAAGTCTGCTTGGGGTTCTGTCTCCCTCTCTCTCTGCCCCTCCCCGCTTGCTCTCTATCTCTCTCTCAAAATAAATAAAAAGAAACTTAAAAAACTTGCTTAAAAAAATAAAATCAAATGAGTAAATGAAGGAACGACTGAGTAGTGAAGGAAGTATATCCACCCTCCCAAAAAAAGATGCAGGGACTAAAGCGTCAGCCCCCTTTCCCTCTAGGACAGGTGATAAAAGTGTAAAGAAGACAGAAAGTGCACCAAACGGCCTCTGGGGCATTTTGCAACTCAGACTCCAAAAGGAACTTTCAACAAGGAGAGGGGAGAGCCAGTCGGTAACACGAAGCCAGGGCAGATTGGTGTAAGAAAGTCATATCCAACATTTTCTTTTTACACTAAAGAAACTATCTTTCAAAAATAATCTTGGGGCGCCTGGGTGGCTCAGTCGGTTAAGCGTCCAACTTCAGCTCAGGTCACGATCTCGCGGTCTGTGAGTTCGAGCCCCGCATCGGGCTCTGGGCTGACGGCTCGGAGCCTGGAGCCTGCTTCTGATTCTGTGTCTCCCTCTCTCTCTGCCCCTCCCCCGTTCATGCTCTGTCTCTCTCTGTCTCAAAAATAAATAAAACGTTAAAAAAAAAAAATCTTATGTGGAGCCACAATGTATGAACCAGTTAAAAGCAGTTCAGCTCTGGTGGAAGCCATTCTGCCCATCCCGCTTTCCTCTGCGCCCCAGGGAGCCTGGCAGCACCCTCAAAGCCCTGCCAAATGGGAGCTGTTGTTAGGGAGTGAGTTTCCTCATGCTCTTGGACAACCTCCCTCTGAGCCTCCAAGAACCTGGGAAGAGGAAGGTGTCGAGCTGTGGCTTAAAGGATGGGTGGTTTTTCTCAGGGAGTGAACACAGCAGGAGAAATTTCTGGGAGCTGGGGGATGGATGGAAGAGAGAGTGTCCCCTAAGGAAAGAATATACAGAACATACAGAGCAGCCTTTGGAAGGAATGGCCACATAGTTTCAAGAGAGAGTATAAAGATGATGGGACCCCGGGCCATCATGTTGGGTAAAAAACACCAATGGGCTGGCCACAGGGACAATAGACGTAAAGCCCTCACGTGGGCCAGGACCCTCTCGTGTACCATCCCCAGTTCCTCTACCCAAACCTCACCTTGAGTACCTTGAATTATCCTCCTCCTTCAGATCCCCAGGCAAAAAGCACCTGCAGGAAGCGATCAGAGATCCAGCAACCAGGGACCTGTGCCCCTGGGGATCCTAATATAATATACTCTCTCTAAGGTTTAAGAGATCTTTGAACTTCAGGTCAAGACCCACTCGTCAACTGTGAAACCAATTCAGTGGTCCATACCAGCATTAAAAAGATGACATAAAAAGAACTGAAAATATCAGAGCATGCCACACGTAATAAAGATAAGTATGCTTTTGCAAAACTTATTTTAGAGATACACACACACACACACACACACACACACACACACTCCTACCCATACATGTAGGGCCTCAGTGCAAAATCTATTTCTCGCTGTGGCTGGTGTTCAATATTTTTGATAAACACAGTTCCAAGGGACTTGGCTTGCTAGCAGCTAAGCCCATGTCTTACCTCTCCTGCTCAAATAAGTGAACAGGATTAATGCGTGTGGTATAGTGTTCAGAGCCTACTGGGGTTTGCTGGGTTCGAATTCTGGCTCTGCTACTTTTAGCTTGCATAACTGAGATGATCTCCAAATTTTGATAAGAGTAATTTCTTCCTTATGAAAGGGGTGGGAAGAGTCAACAAATTCTTGATTTAAAATCACTAAACAAGGCTGGTCCAGGTCAGAAAAAGATTAGTAAGGAGCCCACGCAAGTTACCAGCCTGTGGAAACGCACTAAGATAGCCATCTCTCCATCCACTCATTTACCCATTCCTCCATCAACCTGATACAACACGTATTGCATGCCAGATACTTCATGAGGCACAGAATAAACCAAACATATCTGGTACACAACTTCATGGAACCCTGAATCCAGTGGGAAAATTAAAGCAATTAATTAAAACGCCCAAATAATTTAAAAATTACTATTACAGAAACGAACAGGGGAGTTGATAGAAGGCAAAAGAAGAGAGCTCACATAGAGAAAAGAGCTTTGTCTGATGAGGTGAGACTAAGCCGACGCCAGAATGGTGAGAAGGAGTCAGCCATGATAGACTGGGGAAAGAAAGACTGGGATTCTTCCAGGCAAACATAATCATGGCTATGCAAAGGACCTGTGGTGCAACAAGCTCAGGAAAACTGAAGAGCAGAGAGGAGGCCATTGGCTGGAGTATGGAAGCTGAGGTCAATAGCAGTGAGAGCTCAGGAAAAACTTTCAGCATGAAACACTGTGACCAGAAGGATCATAACAGAGCCGCCGCTGTGTAAAGAATGGCTGAGGGTAGGAAAGGGAAGTTAAGATGTGGGCAGGAGTGAAGCTGAGGTTGCTAGAAGCTTAGACTAGAGCCTCTGCATGAAGAAGTTTGAACATCAAGGCATTTGAATGAGGTGCTGAGTACAAAGAGCTCTGAAATTTTAGAAAGCACTACACAACAATGACATTTACATGGCATTTGCCTGGGGGCATTAGGAGGGTAAGTTAATAAACAGCTTTCCAGTTCTCTGTCACCCTAGAGTGCTCTATTGACAACAAATACGAGTCCCCTGTACCCTTGGGAGCCTCTCAAAACACTAAAAAATGGGATCTCTCTGTTGCAAAGTCCCTGCTAGAAGCCAATCCAGAAATCCAGATTTACTCTGTAGCAGCTTCCTGCCTCCAAGAACAGATGTTAATTATATATTTTTCTTCCCTGATTTGTGGACGAAGCAAGTTCATGGTTGCTATGCTTTAGCTGTCCCTGGGATTGCAACAGCTTAGTGCCTTTCAAGACCGTGAAACTCAGCGTGGGAGGTGTATCCATACCCCTCCCTGCTCTGCCCCTTATCGAGACAGTTCTAGTGCTGGAATTTTAACCTGGCTCACTTTCCTGCTGTGTGACATTGGACGGGTTACTCAGCCCCTCTTCGCCTTAATCTCCTGCTCTGTAGGATGGGAGCAACATTAGTACACAACTCCCAGGGTTACTGGTGAAAATGGCATAATTCAAGGAAAGTTCTCAAAACAGAGGTTATAGAGCTAAGTAAAGGTCTCTGTTTCTATTTCCTTCTCTCTCCTTCCTTCCCTTCCTTCCATTAGAAACAGTATGTATTCTTTTTCCACAATAATAAAACCAAATTAAGGAAACCCAATACCCATTCAGCCATCCCCTACCCTATCCCTTGATAAGGTGATAAATCTGTTACCTTAATTTCCTTGAGCTTTCATGCCTAATATTCAGGGAAGGGAAACATAAATTTCAGGATGGATAAGGAGAACTGGAATTGAAATCTATCAAGTTTCTGTTATGTACCAAACACAGTGCTAAGCATTCACATACTGACGTGATTAAATCCACAGCAATGTGCTAAGGTGTATCAGCAATGATATGCAAAATTCCTGAGCATTTCTAAGGCAGAGGCACCAACTAGCAAGACAGGGTACCCACCATCACACCGGGAAGGTACCCTAAAGCCACCCCTGTTCCTGGATGGTGGGAGCTTCAGGAGGATTCTTGGAGGGGGGCTGGCATGGCCAGGAAGCAGAAGGGCATGGGGGGGAACTCAGAACAAGGAGCTACTTACCAACTGACACAGAAGTTCAATATGTAACAAAGGGTGTGGCCACACGGGCGTGTACCAGCTGAATTTCAGACCTGCTCAGGACACCGCTCTTGGGGTCTGGAAACCCAAGCAGCGGCCCCTTGGTAATGAAACTCCCTCCCTCTGCTCTCCAGAGTGTCCTCTCTATTCTCTACAAGTCCAAGCTGAAAAGCAGGCTGACAGCGCTTGAGAATAGTGAAGGAGTTTGAATTTATAGGCAAATGCTAAGCAGCAAACATGTAGCTGGGATCAGCCTTTGGCAGTTATGATTTCAAAAGGGCTAGGGGCGCCTGGGTGGCTCAGTCGGTTGAGCGGCCAACTTCGGCTCAGGTCACGATCTTGCACTCTGTGAGTTCGAGCCCCGCGTCGGGCTCTGTGCTGACAGCTCAGAGCCTGGAGCCTGTTTCAGATTCTGTGTCTCCCTCTCTCTGACCCTCCCCCGTTCATGCTCTGTCTCTCCCTGTCTCAAAAATAAATAAACGTAAAAAAAAAATTTTTTTTAAACAAAAGGGCTATGGGATTACTTTTGTCTGGGTTGCCCAGCCTCTGAATAGTTGTCCACTCTGGACAAAGCCCGTGGCTGCTCCCCGGTCACCTCATGAAAGACAGCACCTCACAGTTCTCTCCCAAGGGCCGCCTGAGGCAAAGAGAGCTCACCTGTCTGAGCTGCTGTTAGATCTTCTACAACCTGCCAGGGGAGCCATCCCTCTCCTGTCCAGACAAGGAGGAGCAGGTGCTCAGGGACCACAGTGTTGCAAGAACAGCCCCGAGCAGCCCCCTCCTGACAGGCAGGGCGACCAGCAAGCTGGGTGCAGTCAGGAAAAGTGTGCCTTTCACTTCCATCTTGCCTAGATTTCTTCCTCGCCCACCCTTAACGGATGGAAGAGTGGCTGGATACAGTGATGAAGGAGCTGTGTGGTATTTCAAACTGTACTTTGTTTTAAAGCCTAGGCAGGGTTTGAAAAAAAAAAAAAAATTCTTTTAATTGTTTAAAACAAGGGGCACCTGGGTGGCTCAGTCGGTTAAGCGTCCGACTTTGGCTCAGGTCATGATCTCACGGTGCGTGGGTCGGAGCCCGGCGTCGGGCTCTGTGCTGACAGCTCGGAGCCTGGAGCCTGCTTCGGATTCTGTGTCTCCCACTCTCTCTGCCCCTCCCCCATTCACACTCACTCTCTCTCCCTCTCTCTCAAAAATAAACATTAAAAAAATTAATTGTTTGGGCTCCTGGGTGGCTCCGTCAGTTGAGCGTCCCACTTCGGCTCAGGTCATGATCTCGTGGTTTGTGAGTTCAAGCCCCGCATCGGGCTCTGTGCTGACAGCTCAGAGCCTGGAGCCTGCTTCGGATTCTGTGTTTCCCCCTCTCTCTACCCCTCCCCCGCTCACACTTGCTGGCTCTCTCAAAAATAAACATTAAAAAAATTAATTATTTTAAAAAATAACGTGGATCAGACAAAAACAGGTGAGGCGAAGGCATGGCCTTCCAGGTGGCGAAGAGTTTTGTCCAAGGCCATTTCACCAGTGAACTGAGGAGTGGGGTTTAATTTAATTAGCTCATCTCCACTTCCTGGAGGCAGGGGGAAGGGAATGCCAGTAAACGAACAGTTCAGAGACAGGAGTGACCATGGAGGACAAGGGAAATACCCCAGGCTAGAACATATAAGGAGACTGGGGATGAATACTGGGTCTGGGTTAAGGACACTCTGGAAGCCTGGCTAAGAGCAGGGGCCTGAGGTCTACAAACACAGCTCTCGGGGATTCAACCTCTACCACGTGCCAGGCCCTGGGGTAGGTATTTTGCACACATTTTATTTTTATATTGAATCCTTCCAGAACCCTTCCATGAGGAAACTGAGATTCAGAGGGCTGAATTCCTATTTTTCCAAAGTCACCCAGTAAATGAAGGAGGCAGGATTTGAACCCAGGTCCAGGTGACACCAAACCCTGTGTTCTCCCCTATTGTCTCACTCTCCCCTCTCTGCAGGGTTCCAGGCTTGACAAAATGTCTCTGTGCAAGACACCCTTCATGTCCTTATCAGTCCACTGAGCACAACAGAAGACGGGTCCAAGAGGAAGGACCCTGGAAGGAGAGAAGAAGGATGTGGAGCTCAGAGCTCCGGCGCTGGCCCAAGCAGCGAGGGCTCCCCTCAACTCACCAAAAGCAGTGGGTCGGTGTCAGAACGGGGGTCTCCAGGCCAAGCCTTTAACAGCATCACAGAGACAATGAGGAGGAAAGAGCAGAATGGTTCGCTTGCAGCATTTATAGGAAAAGAGCCAAATCCCATCTATAAACAGACTGGTGCCATAGACACTTACTAAAGACAGATAGAGCACATTCTATGCTCATGTCTAAATAATCAATTGTCTTCCAACTTCTGGGAAATGTGTCTTTGCAACAGCATATATCAAAAAGGGTGAGAGGTTTCAGTCACTAAAAAATCTCAGTACGACCCAGCAATAGTGGAGGAAAACAAATGTGATCTCATCAACAGAAGCATACCAGCTGGCAAGAGGGAGGTGAGAGTCCCATTTGGCTTGGCACAGGAGTATTCCCACCTTGAGGAAGAGGTCTGTTAGTTCTGGTGTTACATTCTAGGACACGAAAAGTCAGACTCTCCACCTAGAGGATAGTGACCAGGATGCTGAAACGTCTGAAACTATGTCATATGAGACTGGCTGAAGAAACTGGGATTATTCAGATTGATTTCCAGAAGTTACAGTGCTCCTTTTTTTTCTGCAGTCAAATTTTCCAAGAGCTGCCTTAAAGAAAGAAATCAGATTCATTTTCTTTGTGGACGTGAAAGCCCAGAGAAAAGAGATTTCAATTCAATGTAAGGAAAAAACTTTCTAATAGTAGTGTGTGAAAATGAGGAGACTTCCCACCACAGTAGTGAGAAGGCCATCAAGGGAAGTAATCAAGAGACAATGGAGAGATATTGAACTAGGTAACTTCTGATGCTCCTCAAAACTCAATTCCAAGAACACGGACTCTTTTTTTTTTTCTTTCTTTCTTTCTCCCATCACTGCTAAAGAACTAGAGAAGACAAAGTCTGATGATTGCCCATGAATCCAAAGTGGCTCAGCCCTGAAGACACCACCTGTGTCCCCAACCGCCCAGCTCCTGTGCCTCTTCCCAGCTCCCCAGAACGTCCCCTGGAAGGTGGGGTACAACAAGTAGGACTCACCTTTCTTCTCAAAGTCCCCCTTCTCTTCTCCCGGCCGGCCCAGACTGTCCAGGGTGTGCGTCACCTGGCTGCCAAACTCATCCTCGCGGGAGACGTGGTTGGCCCGGCGGGGTAGGTCCTCCTCCTCCTCATAGTCATAGTCATCTAGGATGGGGGTCTCCCGGATGGGCACTCCGATGACAGAATTGTGAGCCTGTAGCCGAGAGGAGCGGAAGCTTTCCCGGGCCTGGGGTCCCAGCAGCACTGATGGGATGTAGTGAATCTCGTGAGTGGCTTCCGTGCTGGCGCTCTTCTGGGGGATGCGGCGACGTTTCTGCCAGCGCCGCTGGGCATACAGCGCCACAGTGAACACCAGCAGCAGGAGCAGCAGTGCGATGAGGCCGCCCTGGAGCAGAAGAGCAGAAGGAGAAGAAAATGGGCCAGTGCTCTTTGGGCTACGGGGCCAGCGGGGTCTCCCTGTCCACCAGACTCAGCGCAGATCCCTGGGCGTGGTTCCTAAAGCTGCAGGAACCCCTAGCCGCTGCTTGAAAGCCAGAGAGATGTCACTTCCAAACTTGGCTTTCTCGCCAACAAGCTGTGTGACCTTGGGCAAACCGCTTGACTTCTCTGAGCCTTGGTTTTCACATCTAGGAGGATGAGCAAGAATCCCTGCCTTTCCTTCTTCATCAGGTTGCCATGGGGAGCAAATGAGATAGACAATGGTCATGTCAGAGCAAGCAGATGACTAAACGCGGAGAAGAGTCAAGGCTATGGCTTCACACAGGTGAGTAGCTGAACCTCGACTCTGCCTCCCATCAGCTGAGTGACCCCAGGACATTTGCTCACGTTCTCTCAGCTTTGCTTCCTTATCTCTAGAATGAGTCCACTTAGGGATCAAGAGACAGTAGTACCCTTTCTTCCAACCTGCTACAAATATGAGACAACATTGTTAAATCAAACATAATTCTGCATGTTCTGTACTTCCTTCTAATACGTGATTCCCAGTAGGGGGCCTGGGACAAAATAGGCACCTCATAAATATCTGTTGAATGAATAAATGAAAAAAAAAACACACCTTTCTAGGTCTCCTTTAATCAGAGCATTAAGGCAAACTGAAGCTTATTTTTCTTTAATACATCCAACTAGCAAATATTCCAGAGTCTGCGTACCAAACCTTGCCCTGGAACAGGTTACGATGTTTATAGACGTATCTTACATGATTCACAAGACTCACAAAATACCCTGTTCTGTGAGTTCCTTAAGAGCAGGGTTACTCACAAGCATGTCTGTGTCCCCGATGGCACCTGCCAAGAACTGGAGGGGACAGTGGGCATTCTATTCACTCCACTGTATTCACCATGTGCCAGGAACATCTGCAATGGATGGAGTAGCTCCCTCAGTTACCCTGCTTTTCTTCCTTACATACTGTGCTTTGTGTCTGGGGGGCTACAGGTCCCTGTGTCGAATCCCTGGGGGTAATTCATGGGGTTGGGAAGGATCATCCTCACTGTTTGGGAGAGAGAGGGGAGAAATCCAGAGACTTGGAAACTATGGTGAACAGTAGAGCAAAAGCTGAGCCTCATTTTTGGCTGTGTTTGGTTTCATTTTTTTTTTGTTTTAGCTCTAAAGCCTACATCCTTCCAACCACACCCATGTGGTTGATTGCTCTTCCTTGACTATGATCTCACTGAAGGCAAGGATGATTTCCGACAACTATTTGTATAATATCTAACAAAGACGACAGATGTTAATGCTAAATACATTATTGGTGGGGGGCGGGGCATGACTGCCGTTAAGCATACCCAGTTAAGCCAAGAAGGATACTATTCACTAAAAGCATTAGGCTAGTCTCCTGCCTGCACGGGAACGTTATCGTGTTCTTTTTGCAAGGACCTCAGTTCAGTAAGCTGGAATTCATCACCTCCATGGAAGGGAAAAGTGGGTGGGAACGCAGGCTAAGAAGTGACCAGGCATGTAGGTACAGCTGAGCTACTATGGAATGCTCAGGGAGCATTCTCTGGGCGTCAGAACTTACGCACAAGCACACAAACCAAATAACCCTATTGTATTTATGTGTATGTGTGTATGTATGTACGTACATATATGCACATATGTACGTTTATAAAATGGGTGCATATGCATGGGTTCATCACATTTGCAACCCCCCCCCAAGTAAACATAGGTCCTTTTTCCCTCCATAGAACATACAACAGTGATTGCTCTGTGTCTAGAAAACTCCTTTGCCAGGGTATTACTTGTCAGTTTTTCCATTACAGATAAGAGAGGGAGGAGACAAAGGAAGGTGGGGGAGGAGGAAAATGAAGGAAAGAGATAAGAGCAACAGGCAGTGAAAAGAGAGAGGAGGCAGAAAGAACACTTGATGAAATAATAGCAGGCCCTCTCCTTATTGCTTTTCCTTCTTGTTCTTTGATCTTCAACACAATCTAATGTGATTGGGATTATAGCGTCTGTTCTATAGATGAAATGAGGAAAAGGTGGTTCAGAAAGGTTAAAGAACCTGCTTGAAGTCACACAGCTTTTGATCCTAGGTCCACCTGGGTACAAAAAGCCAGGACGTGGTAAAGCAGGGATGTGAACCCAGGTCTTCATTGCAGAGCCACTGGCTATTTGACTGCATAGTGGTTCTCACTGACCAAAGGGAGGGGAGGAGAAAACGGGAACAATGGGGAGGGTGCACAAAGAGAGAGCAGATCCGGAGAAGGGAAAAGGAAAACATGATCTTCAAATCCAGGAGTCGATGGGCATGTCTTGAGGCTGCCTCTTCAGTAAAGCTTTTCACTTTTGTCAATTACGACCTTGGGGAAATCTCTTTGCCTATCTTCTATTTACCTCTGGGCATTTCACTGGCTGTGAGGGTCAGGCCCCTGCCAGTGCGGGCCCTTCATCCACAGCCCCTTCCGCCCACCCCGTTTATGAGACTTCGACCCTGTGGTCAGATCCCAGATCCCTGGGAAAGATAAGGCCTAACCAACTGTCCACCTACAACCACTACCGCCTGTCTCTGCCTCCACTGCATCTAAACCACCCTCCCAGGTCACCCCCTGTGGCCCTGGATCAGCTCCTAAATCCACACCAGGAGCTCCTGGAAGGCAGGGAGGCACACGCTTTGTCTCCAAAACCCTCCAGCACCGTTGGCCATAGTGGCTAAGAGCTGGCCTCAGAGGGACAGTTTTAGTCCAGATTCTACTACTTTGAGGCTATGTCCTTGACTAGGTCACTTTCCCTTGCAGAGCCTTGGCTTCGTGACTGCTTAAACAAGGGCAGTGTCACAGTGTCAGCTCATTGGGTCATCGTGAGGCTAACTAAGATGTGTGCATGTAGTGCTGTGGGGAGGGTGCATGGCAGCTGCTCACAGACTAAGGTTAGCTGCTGCTGCTGTCAACAGCATTCAGCCAGGGTAGATTTAATGTAAATGAATAAATTAAGGAGGAGTGAATAAACAGCTTGACCTTCTGCACCTGAATGCCTATTCTGCAATATTTGCCTGGAGGCCCCCAAATCCTTCTTAATCTGGACCAAACACTTTGCACGTGCTCTGGCATTCACCTTGGCACAAATGTGCATGCTAGGCATCTTTGTCCTATGTCAGGTAAGGAAACTGAGGCACAGAGCCAGGAGGTCCATTACCCAAAGTAGCGCAACTGAGATTCAAACTAACCTCAACATGGCTACATGGTTCTGCTTGGAGTGAGAAGGGACAGGGGCATCGAAGGCCTGATTAGCCCCTGCCCAGCCTCACATATGCCTCCTCAAATTACCTAGGCAATTCCAGGTATAGGTTTCCCAGCACAGGAAACTTCCGCAAGGTCGTACAGAGGAATACCACCCATCTCCCTTGCCCCCCTTGGATGGGGGCTGAGCTCGAAAGTACCTTTAGCCTAATGATCCAGCGATTCTTTAACCCCTGGCCTTGCCATATGATACGATCCCAGGCCAGTAGCTCTGGTTCTCCCTGGGTACCCGGACCTCAGCGTCCTCCAGCCTCAGCTGAGCCACCAACCATGTGGCTTCTGTTACAGATCAGATTTTCACTGTGAACGTTCGGCCAGAAGAGAATCTCAGTATTCAAGGGTTTACTGTACCACTGACCTAGTGAAACAAATATCCCCATGCCAGGCTCCTGAAAGGCTGAGGGGACCCCTGCCTCAAACATAGGAGCAGCTCAGGGGATGTTACAGGTAGGAGTCTGGCCAGTTCTATGTCCCTAGAGCCTGAAAAAGCAGTAGAGAACAGGAAACTGGGGACAGGCTCCGGGCATGCAAGAAATAGGTTCTGAATTCCAGTTTACTCAATGTGTTTGAGCTTGAATTTCTCAGATTCCCCTAGGGACCTTCAGTTTACTCATCTGTACATTGGAATTAGCAATACCTGGAATAGTATAACACAGAGGCAAACAAAGACTAAGGGTCAGAAAGACTTTAACTCTCATACTACCACATATAAGCTGGGCAATCTTAGACAAAGGAATGAATCTCTCAATCACAATCATCTCCTCCATAAAACTGGGTCAAAAACATCCATAGAGAGAGAGGTTAGACGTGGAGAGGCACACTCAGTGCCTGGTACATGGTAAACCTGTGATAATCTCTCATTCACGCTTCACACAGGGTTGCTGTGCAAGGCAAATCTGAGCAGTGCTCTGATGGCACTTACAAACTAACAAGTGCTGTGCACGAGCAGAGGAGCTCAAGACAACCAGGTGGCCGTGTTCTCCCAGTGAGACATTCCATCCTAAGAGAGCAGACGAGTAACTCAGAAGCAAGAAGCTGTCATGTGCGTCCACCTGGATCGGTCCAGGCTGTTGTGCCGGTCCACATGCACAGAACCGCACTCCATTTCTTCACGGTCTTTCCTCACCAAGGGCAAGCAAACAGAAAAGCAGGAGCTGACGCTAGAAAGGTAAGTGGGGCCAGAGTGTCCACCTACCGAGTCTTCACGCCAGGAGCAAACACGAGTCCTGGAGGTAGAGAAAACACAGCAGGGCAACCGCAAGCCAAACAGGAAGAAGGGGACGTAGGGAAAGGCTGTGAATTTTTAGAAAGCAGGTGAAGAAGAGGCCAAGGCTCCGGGGGTGGCACACAGAGGCCCCGCTGGCCTCAGGGATGCGCTGATGTCAAATCCGATTTGGACGGTGTTCACTCTCGGGCAGCCCAAGACAAACAAGGTTGGAGAAGGGGCAGCGACTTCCAGAAATAAAAATGCCAGGCTGTTAGTTACAGGTTGGTTTTTGGGAGTGCAAGCAGTACAGGTCTCGGGGTGATCAGTTTTACCCTTTTCTTAGGGATCTGAGGATTTCACTAAGCTGTCAGGCAGGAAGTGGGAGAGAAAGAGCAGGAAGAATGTGTGTGCCCATCTCTTACGGAAACTCCTTACTATCCGGGGCAGCTGCGTGGCTCAGCGACTTAACATGTGGTTCTTAACTTTGGCTCAGGTCATGATCTCACAGTCCGTGAGATTGCCCCCCCCCGGGGGGGGGGGGGGCTCAGCGCTAACAGTGTAGAGGCTCCTTGGGATTCTCTCTCCCTCTCTCTCTGTCCCTCCTCCTCCCACACTCTCGTGTATGCACATGCACTTTCTCTCTCTCTCTCTCTCTCTCTCTCTCTCTCTCTCTCTCTCAAAATAAATAAGTAAACATTTAAAAAAAAAAAAAAAGGTCTGGAAGCAAGTACTCAACAAATATCAGCCTCTCTTATTTCTCTATCCCAAACCAAATCCTTGTGCACCCTCCCTTGTGTAAAACCCTTTCTTTGATCTCCAGGGCCCTGAGAATAATGTCCAGACTCTTTTCTTGGACTCAAGGCCCTTCATGAGGCCTTGAGGGAGGCCATGAGGGAGGAGGCACTCCCTTCTTTCTCATGCCCAGGTCCCCACAAGTCCTACCCCATACTCTGTTCTGGAGCCACACCGAGCAATGTGCATTCCCCCCAAGGGTGATGCTCCGGGCTCTTCCACACTGGCTACTCCCTCTGCCCAGAGCACTCTCACCCCCTTTCTGGTTTGAATAATGACCCTGCAAAATCCAGGTCCTCCCAGAACCTCAGAATGGGATCTTATTTGGAAATAGGGTCACTTCAGTTGTAATTGGTTAAGGTAAGTTTGTACTGGATTGGGTGGGCCCTAAATCCAATGACTGATGTCCTTATAAGAAGAGTAGAGGAGGGGTGCCTGGGTGGCTCATTCAGTTAAGTATCTGACTTCAGCTCAGGTCATGATCTTGCAGTTCGTGGGTTCAAGCCCCAGGCTGGGCTCTGTGCTGACAGCTCAGAGCCTGGAGGCCACTTTGGATTCTGTGTCTCCCTCTCTCTCTGCACCTCCCCCACTTGTGTTGTCTCTCTCCGTCTCTCAAAAATGCACAAACATTAAAAAAAATATTCTCTCTCTCTCTAAAGGAAAAAAAGAGGATACAGATGGACAGAAAGACAGACAGACACATACATACACACACAGTCACACACAGGGAGAGGGAGAGAGAGAGAGAAGAAGCAAGAGGGGGAGGAGGAGAAGGGGAAGGAAAGGAAGGGAAAGGAGAGGAGGCAAAAGGAGAGGGAGAAGGAGGAGAAGGAGAAAAGGAAGAAGAAGAGGAAGGAGAAAGAGAAGGAGGAGGAGAAGAGGAAGGAGGAGAAGAGGAAGGAGGAGGAGAAGAGGGGGGAAGAGGAGGAGAAGAAGGAGAAGGAAAATGAGAAGAGGGAAGAGGAGGAGCTAGAAAAGAGGGGGAGGTGGGAGGAGCAGTCAAGTAGGAGGAGGGGGGAGGACCAGGTGGGGGAGGAGAAGGAGAATCAGAAGGAGGCCATGTGAAGATGGAGACAGACTGCAATGATGCATCTATGAGTCAAGGAAGGCCAAGCATTGCCCGCAAACATCAGTAGCTACTGGGAGGCACGGGACAGATTCTCCATCAGCCTCCAGGGACAGCAAACCCTACTGACATCCTGATTTTGGCCTTCTGGCCTCCTGAATTGTGAAGGATAAATTTCTGTTCTTTTAAGCCTCTCATTTTGTTGTGATTTTGTTAAGGAGTCCCTAGCAACTAATACACTCCCCTTCATCTGCTCATCCCAACTCACTCAGCCATCTCAGCTCAGAGATCATGTCCTCAGGGAGTATCTTGGCCTCTTCAGGGTGGGGCCAGTCTGTGATGTCTTCCCTCTCAGCCCCTGTGGTTTTCAGTCATCTGGCTGTACTACTACAATATGGCCATCTGGTTGACCATGTTCCCACTCTAGGTGAACTGCCATCTACCCCTGCCATTTACACAACCTAAGATGCAGTACTTGGTTGAGAGAAGGTGCTTAATAAATATACAGGAGCCTAAAATCTTAACAAGACCTTCCAGAGGAATATAAATCTTACAGTCCCTGTAGCATCTCTGACCTCAGCATCCAAAGGGCACCTGATCAGACTCACGTGGACCCTCTCTGCTGTTCTGCCTTTATCCCCATGCTAGTACCTCTAGCTGGTTTGCTTACAAAATATCAAACACTGAAAGAAATATAAAGATGAAAAATAGAAAGCACCCCAAACTACCCCACTGAGAGAGCCTTCTGAAAAGTCAAACTTAGAACTCCATTCAGCCTGGCCTCATTTTAATCTATTTTTCATGTTAACTATCCAGGCACGGGGGAAGGAGCCAGAGAAAGAAAAAAAAGACGGGGGGGGGGAGGGGTAAGGATAATGTGAGAAATGCTTTATTTGACAATGTGTCATTGGGAAACTGATTATTTCTGTCTCAGGCCTTTTTAATATTCCCTCACAACGGCCAAGCTGCAAGGGGATTTGGTATTCTAAGACTGGATTTATAATACTCTGTTCAGCAGTGATAAGAACACGGGCCTTTAATCCTCAGAGCTGTGAACATGCATATTCTCCCAAGTAATGTCCTTCTCTTCTCGTCACTTGTGTCTCGTCTCGACAGCCAGCCCTAGGATGGCTGAAGACTGATGATCCACTGGGTGTGCTCCTGGCCATTTGCCAAGTGACCGAGCTAGTGGGGTAAGGGTTCTGAGTTCTCTGGGGAGTCTCCCTTCAGGCTCCAGTCTAGGTTTAAGATGGAGGGGTTACTGGAAAATAGTCCAGACCTTTGGCATTACAGATAAAGAAAACTGAGATTCAGAGAGGAGTGGCTTGACCAAGTTCACAGAACATCCTAAAAGGGTATTGGCAGTGGGATGTGCAGCCCACATCCCCCAAAGCTGCTGAGAAGTCATGTGAATCCTGACAGTTATCTACAACATAGCTTCTGCCACCTTCCCCTTCTCTCCATCGAATGGCTGTCCTAGCCCCCAGTCGCTACAGCCCCTTCATCAAGATCATCTTCATACACTCCGGATGATCTCCCAGGCTTTGTCCCCACCCCTACTGTTCCCAATCCATCTTCTCTAGCATGACCGGGGCACAGCTGGACACAGAGCCCCTCCTTACTGATTAAGGTGGAGAGCCCTATGGTTTGGCAGTTCGGGTTCTTGTCAGTCAGGCCCCCATTTTTCTGGATAATCTGGTCTCAAACCATACGCTTTCGAGGTACCTTTCTCAAAATATATGTTTCGCCCACCCATGCCACCAACCCCACTGGGCACTTACTATGCAGCAGGCACAGCGCCAAGTGTCCAGCCACATCAGAACTCATTATTTCTGTGAAATGTCCTGGTATTTTTACCCACATCATTTCTTCTGCTTGGAATGCCACTCTCATGGTTATCCTTCACCTCATGTCCAAATACCACCAGACTTCAAGGCTAGTGTCAATGTAATCTCTTTGGTGACCTCTGCTGAGATGCCCCCTCTATAGGCTTAGCCAGAAGAAATCTTTTAATCCTCAGAACTCCCACAATGCTTCATCTAAAACTTCACTTAAAGAGCTTTAGTGTTTTCTACCTTGCATTAGAGTTACTGGTGCTCAGCACTTAGCTCCCCTACTGGTTATTAGATTACTACACCCTTTGCACAGATGAAAAAGTGAGGCTTAGAAGATAAACTTGCTTGAGAGGACACAACAAGGTGAATATATATGGGATAAGGCCTCCTAAATGAGACAGTTTCCAGTAAATGTAGGCTCACTCTCTCAGAGACTGGAAATTGCCCATTGGAACTTGAGGGAGAATAAGATGGTAACACAGGTTAAGAACTATACTTTAGACACTCATTTTCCTCGAATTTTTTTTTTCTTTTTAAGCAATATGGTGCTAAGATCACACTGGATGCATATGGTGGAGAGACAAAGCAAGGAGACCATGGAGGCAGCTGTTCACGATGGGCTAGAACAGCTCTCTACTTTGCCCCCCTGCCAGAGAATTTGGCAATGGGGGCATTTTTGGGTGTCATGACTGGAGAGCGGGTGCTACTGGTATTTAGTGGGAAGAGGCCAGGGAATCCGTGAGCATCCTCCATGCAAAGGACGGCTACAAACAATAAAGAACTACCTGGCCCGAAATGTCAAAAGTATGGAGACTGAGGAAGCCCCTGGTCTAAGAGAAAGTCCCGCAATTGGGGCATTTAAAGCGGTGATCAGGAGTGGGGTATAACAAGACACGCCAGGGGATGGGAAAGACATGGTGTGCGATTAGCAGGAGAGGAGGAGGGCGAAGGAGCCAACAGAGACACCATGGTGTAGATCCTGCAACTGGAGGAGAGAGGAATCCATCTGTTAATTTTTTTCTGGGTAAGCTCCCAGAAGGCTATGAAAGATCCAGCACATAATCAACTGAAGAGGTAAGTTTCCATGTGTGAGCAATTAGGAGAAGATAAACTGATAAAGATAACTGCAAATAACTGATAAAGATCTGTATCTATATATACATGTATGGGTTTGTATATGTTCGTATGTATAAAATATACTCACACTAGCTTCACGTATCTATAGTTAGCTAATTTATATATAGTTATCTCTTTGTGTCTAGACAGATATAAGATGACCTATTAAGGAGGTCCCATTACAGAAATGAAACATTTTTTTTTTCTTTTAAACTAGTCATCTACTTATAATGTATCTATTAGAGACACTATTTTATTTCCCAAGATAATGCCAGAGGAATAGAGTAAAAACCCAGCAGTTCTTTGGAATACAGTCATTGCCCACTCAGATCAACCTTCCTTAATCATTTTTAGATCAGATCAGAATGAGGCCCAATCCTGAGAGATCAGTGCGAATCCCGCAGAAATTTATCAAAGGGAAAGCTAACGAATATTGGGAACAGCAACACTTGCCCTCGAGTCAGACAGACATGGATTTTAGTAGCGGCTGCACTACCTTTCAGTCGTGTGTCTTTGGGCATGTGGCTTAAGTTTCCTCCATTGTCTCATCTGTAAATTGGGTTAGTAACACTAGCTGAGGGGGACAGGGAAGGATTCAATGAGTCTGCATTACAGAACGTGGACCACGGTGATTTGCAAGTCGTGGCTCTCAGGAAATACTAGCATCCTTATTATTGATGCAAGGCCTTGTTTCATGAAAAATTAGATGCAAAGGAGTGTGGTGAGACCACCACTCCGCCTCTACTATATTGAGATATTCTCTGTGGTTTCCCAAATATCTTCTGGTGACCACCCCTGCTCTCTTCCTCCAGGCTCCAAGCAGTGTGCCCTTGACCACCTGCCTTCCCTTCCTTGGGCTGAGTAGGTGAGACTGGATGGTTTCTGACTATCATTCCAGCCGCAAAATCCTAGATTAGAAAGGCAAAGGCAAACTTGAAAGTGTTTCTGGAGGCGCCTGGATGGCTCAGTTGGTTAAGCGTCTGACTTCGGTTCAGGTCATGATCTCACAGTTTGTGGATTGGAGCCCTGCATCCAGCTCTGTGCTGACAACTCGGAGCCTGGAGCCTGCTTCAGATTCTGTGCATCTCTCTTCTCTCTCTCTCTCTCTCTCTCTCTCTCTCTCTCTCCCCCTCCCCCACTTGTATGTGCTCCTCTCACATGCTCTCTCTCTCAAAAACGAATAAACATTAAAAAAAGAAAGCATTTCTGAACATATGAAATATGCATTCTTCGGACATCCTGCCTAGCATTGTAGCTGTATATGCGCATACGACACTGGTAAGATGTCCTGCATCCCTACCACCATCTCACACACCTGTATGTTTGCTCATGCTGCTCCGTCTGCCTGAAAGCACCCCTCCTTCACTTCTCTGTCTAGTCCTTTCAACCTCAGCTCTTGGGTCAAGAGTTCTCAGCAACCCTTTCTGAAACGTGCTATCTCTAGCTGGGTTAAGTACACAACTTTCAGACCCGTCAGTGATCATGCTTCTGTCTGCCAACCACCCTCCCACCACCTCTGTGTACCCAAGGCCCAGCATGGGGTCTGACCCTGAATAGCCTCATTATGCACTTAGTGCATTTTCACACTGAGAGATGGTGCAGAAAAGGGCCGGGTTTTATTTATCCCTGAGCAAATTTGATTGTCACATGACACAGTAGATCTTCAATTACTTGTTAGAAGAATTAATGAATGAGCCCACTAGAAATGCCTCTCTGAGAATAGGTGACTGAAATATACGTACATCTGTTTGGCAATTCTCCATTTGTGTGTGAGAATGCTGAAGATAATTCACAGGAGCCATTGAGCACAAATCAGCACCGTACTCCAAATCCTCAGGTGGCCTCTCAAGTTCTGTCTGAAATCCCACTCTGAAGGATGGGTGGATGGAGAGGGTGGGAGAAAGCAGCTTTTTGAGAGGATTGATTTTCCTACTCTTCTCTGAGTCATGAAGACAAACACAAGAACCTAGATGACTCAAGAGGAGGACTGTGCTCATCCATCGACGTACTCATTTGCCAGGATGAGGGCGTGCCTGGAAGCAGGCAGACTAGAGTTCAAGTTCTTACTCTTCCACCCCCAGTGGTGTGACCTTGGAACACTCTCCCTGTAAGCTCCAACATGGGAATAACACCATTCACCAGGGAGGTACGTTGTGAGGACTAGGTAAAATGATATATCGAGACAATGTCACAAAGCCCTTGACCTGTAGAAAACATTCAGTCCCGGGCACCTGGGTGGCTCAGCGGGTTAAGAGTCCAACTTTGCCTCAGGTCATGATCTCAGAGTTCCTGACTGCAAGCCCTGTGTCCGGCTCTGTGCTGACAGCTCAGAGCCTAGAACCTGGAGCCTGCTTTGGATTCTGTGTCTCCCTTGCTTTCTGCCCCTCCCCTGCTCATGCTCTGTCTCTCTCTCTCATTCACTCTCTCCCAAAAAATAAATAATAAAACGTAAAAACAAAAAGAAAACATCCAGTCCCCAGTAGTTAATTGGCTTCATTGTTACTGTTATGACTGTCACCCCCAGTCCCTGTGCAAACCTCTCGCCTGGATCTAGGAACACATGGGTATGGCCTGGAAGAACTCACAGTTGGTTTATAGAAACAGAGAAGCAAGCAGATAATCACTGTAATGCACATTTCAATAAGCTTGATGACAGAGGGAAACATAGTAAGAAGCAAAGAGTTTCTTAAAGCTTCTAAGTGCAAGGCACAGAGGAAGTGAGAATCAAAAGGACTTCCTTATAATTCCAATCACGGTCAAGTTCAAAGGTACGGGAGTAGGTTGGCCCATCCGACCAGGATGGTCAAAGGCTGGGTCTGCATCATCTTTGATTCCTACCCAAATGTGACAGGGTAGGCTCTGGAGTTGAAGAACCTGGGTCTGAGTGTCTGTGCAGTCACAGACCAGCTCTGGAGCCTCGGATGGGTCACTGCACTTTTCTGAGCTCAGCCTTATCACCTGGAAAGCTGAGGACAGCAGTCTTCACTGAAAGAGGCTATCATGGGATTAAAAAAGGCACAAAAGGGATTCAGTGCAGTGTCTAGAACACAACCATGGCCAATAAATTGTTGTTTAAAAAAATTCTGGCAGAGGGAAAACACACTGGGAAAGAAATCAGAACACCTTAGTCCCAATCCTGATCCTACCCCTTTATAAATTAAAGAAGTGTGCAGGATGCTCACACATCCTCACACACATTATTTAACAAGATGGCTACAGCAGCCACATGAGCTCAGCATTCTTCATTTAATAGATGAGGAAAGTGAGCCTCCAAGAGGTGACTTTGTCCAAGGTTCCAGAATCCAAAGTCCGTCTGCTGCAGGCTACTGTAATAATCCTGAGACCCTCAATGTGTCCCTAGAGCTAGCAGTATACAGAACCTGTGTCCTCTGCTCAGGGAATTATTTTCTGAGAAGGTGCTGCAGACTCATAGGGTCCAAGGAGAGATCTCTAATACCATGCCAATTTAAGCCACTGTGTCCAATAACTCAGCCTTCTGAGATGGGAAGGAGGGCTAAGACTCCAAAAGAGCTGGAGGCCACTAAGAGCCTAGTTAATACTTCACTCATATAAAATAACTTTCATAAGGGCAGCAATCTTCCAAAGTAAGCTGGTTTCTTTGGAAATCACAGGTGGGGAAAAGAAGTTTAGTATTGGGGGCAGGGTGGGGATGCTGGTCTACCACTATTAACATGCAGCGTCATCTGTGAAGACTTCCCTTTGCACCCCCGGTGGACAATGCCCCTCATCCCCATCTCCATCACAGAATCCCTATCTCCTTTCTTTGCCTTAACTTTGTTTATAGTACTTCCCTCTCCTTGCTGATATACTAACATTGACGTGTTAACTTTGTTTATGGCTCTGATGCAAAAAAACTTTCATAAGACAAGACCTTTGTTTTGTTTACTTATCATCAATAAAACAACTTAATGCTTTGTTGGTATTTGCTAAATAGTTTTTGAATGGATAGATGGATACAAATCTCCCCAAATGATCTGATAAGCCCTAAAGGTCAAAGGCTGGGTCTGAATCATCTTGGATTACTACCCCATGGCCAGAAGATTGGAAGACACTTAATGAGCACACAGTTACTTGCATGCGCGCGTGCGCGCGCGCGCGCACACACACACACACACACACACACACACACACACACACACACTCCTGTTAGTTCCCTCCTGGAGTCTGGGAAGGGGTACTTGTTATAGAAGTAATTAGGAGGCAAATCTGGTTAACTGTCTGGCTGCTTCCTTCCACCATTGGGGTCAAACAGGAAAGTTGGGTCTGAATTCCAAATTTGTTTAATGACTTATTTATTTGTAAATATTGAGGAAACACTGAGCCAGAAAGCAAAGGGGTGAAGGATGCCTGACCCAACTATTCATGCACAATCACCTTCCACAGAAAGCAACCTGATAGCTGTATCTATTTGCCGATCCTATTGTTAATGTCTACATGGAAAATGATAGAATGTTACATGAACAGGGGCATCCAGGATGTAGTTCAAAGAACACTGGATTTGGTTCAAGTCCTGGCTGTCACTGATGAGCTGTGCAGCCCTGGGCCAGTCACTCTACCTTGCTGAGTCTTAGATACCCCAGCTTTAAAGGGATCAAGACAACAGATGCCTCTTCCTCTTTATGCAAGGACCCCATTGAGAACCATGTTTATAAAATAACTTTATATGCTGCAGAATGATTTTGCTGATAGGTATTGTGCTTAGTAAAAGAAGTGCTGAAAAAGAGAACCAAGCACCAGTGGTAACTCAGGCAGACAGTAACCTAAGTCTCAAATAAGCTTCTTCAAAACTTAGTACAAGTCACACAGCAGGGGTCCCTTAGAGGCACTGTTTTGCTGCCATTTCCCAGCATTGGTGATGGAGCTGTCAATGGTCCTGAAGTTGTGCTGTGATGGCCTCAGGATCTCCCCTACTGGGCCTGATCAGGAAAATCCCAGGAAAGTTAGGCTAAGGGCTAAGGGCAGAGAGTCAAGCACAATATGCCAAGCCAAGAAAAGGGAAAAAAGAGAGGCCTCGATCAAAGGCTGTGCTGGGCTGTGGCAGACACAAGAGATCTCTCTGGAAGAAGAGATGCTCATTGTCCTTGCTACACCCCCCAGGGCTGACCTGGTAGGATCCACCCTTTCCTGCGTCACCTTCCCGCTCCACGCCACCTGAGCTTTTTGGAAAATAGAATTTAGTGTTTTCTGAGTACCCCAGGTTAGCAAACACCTACTACCTCACTTGTAACCCCTCTCTCTCACTTCTGAGATGCCCTCCACCCTAGTCAACACGTCAGGCAACCCAGGGTCCAGGCCACAGAAGGAGCTTTTAGGTGGCAAGGTTTCTTTCCTTGTTCAGGGAACATCCCAACTGTACCACTGCTAACCTCCTCCACCCCATCACGAGTGCTGAACACCCCAAAATCTGTTCCTGAGACCTTGCTATCACAAGCTGTGCTGCCCCAACATGGTCCTCCAGGTCCTGCTTCCCCCGACTCCTTAGATTCTGTGTCTAAATCCTTCCAAGTCCCATCCCCACCCTCAGATCCAGGCCCAGCTGGTCATACATAATCGTACAGCACCCTTAGCTTAAGTCCAGGGTGAGTACAAGGACCCAAAGCCTCAGCATATCAGAGCCTAAAGGGGTCAGTGTCAGCTCCCCCAAACCAGCCACCCATGAAGACATATCATTTGAGGTAAGGGCCTGAAGCTGGAAGGATGAGGTCTGGGAGAGCCCAGGAACAGTGTAAACTGCAGAGGAGTTAGATGGAGTTGAGCTTAACCCCATAACTGCTGGATTAAATGCCCATGTCACAGAACCACCTACTGCCCAGACTGGTGAGGGATCTGGGCTCATGCACAACCCCATGCATTCTGAACCAGCCAGAATGTTCTGGAAGAACAGGTAGAGGTGGAATAGGGTCTCTCACCTAGGAAGTCCTTGTTTCTGAATGTGGCCTCCAAAGAAGCTGAGGGCATTAGTTGACTAGAGCTGTCAAAAAATCAACACAAACTGGGTGACTTAAAACAATAGAAAACTTGCCTTTCATGGTTCAGGAAGCCAAGAGTCTGAAATCAAGGTGTTAGCTGGGCCATGCTCCCTCCCAGGGCCCTGAGGAAGAATCCTTCCTTGTCTTTTCCAGCATCTGGGGCTCCTGGAATCCCTTGGCATGTGACAATATCATTCCACCCAATCTATGCATGAATCTTCCATCACCTTCTTTTCCCTGTGCCTCTTTGTGTCCTCTTCTCTTGTCATGAGGGCACCAGTCACTGGAGGCAGAGCACACCCTGAATCCGGGATGATTTCATCTTGTGATCCTAATTACATCCACAAAGATCCTACTTCCAAATAAGGTTCCATTCTGAGAATCCAGTGAACATGAATTTGGGGGGTAGTACTCAATCAACCAGACCTAGAAGAATATTTAAGGTCACTTATGGAGACTTTCGAGTCTCTGAGATAATCCATAACAGGTGAACTGAGAAAATTCAGCCAAGAAAGAAAAGGACTAAGAGAGGGTAGTGGGAAGATCTCTTTTCCTCTCCCTGCATGGCTATACTGGGGCAGAGGATACAAACCCTGCATGCATTGTGGGAGGCAGCATCCAGAAAACAAGGAGAAATTACAGGAAGATGTTTGGATGGAAAAACAAAACAAACAAAAACAACTTCCCATCACAGCAAACTCAACTCTCTTGAGACACAGCTTACATATACCTCCTTCTTGACTCTCCCAGATAGATGGGATCATGCCCTTTCCCACAACCCTGCGTGGCCCAATGACACTGCTATGGTCTGAATGTTTATGTCCACACAAAATTTGTATGTTCCAAACCTAATGCCCAAAGTCATGGTATCAGGAATTTGGGCCCATCAGAGGTGATTAGACCATAAGGTTGAGCCCTCATGAATGGGATGAGTATCCTTATCAAAAAGGCTGGATACAACAAGAGTCTGCAATCATGAAGACAGCCTTTGCCTTACCATGCATGCACCCTGATCTCAGACTTCCAGCCTCCGTAACTGAGAAGTAAGCTTCTCCTGTCCATAAGCCACTATGTCTTGGGTATTTTGTTACAGAAGCCTGAATAGACAGAGACAGATATGTTTCCCAAACTTCCCCAATCATAAGGACACCCTAGGGATGCTCATTAAAAATACTTGTTTCTGGGCTTTACCTAGTCCTACAGATTCAACTTCAGGGGGCCTTACCAGCAGGTAGGTTTGACAGAGCTGACCTAGTGGGTGACACATGAGTTGACATGGTGCAGAAGAATATCCAAATCCCACCTACCGTACCCTCAGAGGCTCTGCTCACGGGTAGAAGTAGGTCATGTGAATTCTCCGTACCTCATTTTCCCTATCTGTGAAGTAGTATCTACTTTAGGATTACTTGAGCTCAAGCATTCATCAGAGTGACTAAAACAATAGAAATTCTTAGTGCTGAAGTGCCAAGATGATTGCCAAAAGCATAATCATCCAAAATGGCCCTTATCCTGATCTTTAGCATATGGTTGCCTACAGAGGAGTCTGCCCTCATTGACCGCTTTCTTTCCCCCCTCTTTTATACATGCCAATTTAGCCTATTGGTAATAAGGTTCAGGGCAGGCCACCCCAGAATATGTCACTTTGGCATATAGATTTTTTTTTTAATTAAAGTTACTTGAGAAATGGGGTGCCTGTGTGGCTCAGTCAGTTAAGCATCTGACTTCGGCTCAGGTCATGATCTCACAGTTTGTGAATTCGAGCCCCATGTCAGACTCTGTGCTGACAGCTCAGAGCCTGGAGCCTGCTTCGGATTCTGTGTCTCCCTTTCTCTCTGCCCCTCCCCCACTCACACTCTGTCTCTCAAAAAATATATCCGTGTTGAAAATCAGTTTCAGAAAAGTTACATGAGAAATGGCACAAGGGCACTCTGACTCTCCTCTCTGTCCCCCTGAAAGCAGAAAATAAATCTCCCATGTGAAAGGTACTCTCCCTACACCAGGAGGTACAGATATCCCTATCGCCAGAGATAGGTAATTCAGCACCAAAAACGCTGTATAAAACAAGGCAAACCAAAACAAAACAAAAAAAATTCTCCTTATTTCCTTTACTAATTAGTACCTGAGCCTGTTTCTTTATCATGTCAGTTCTTCACAAATTTCTTGTTTCTTTGTCTAAAAGGTATATAAACAGCCTGCTTTGGCCACTTCTTGGATCTTCAATCTTTGGGGTCTCCTCGTCACTGGAGAAGTCCAAGTAGCCAAGGATTTAGGAAGAGAATGGAAAAGGAGGAGAATCCAAAAGGAGGTGGGAGGAGAAGGGACAAGAGGGAAAGTGGATCTTTTTCAAAGACCCCAACTGGTGGACATATCTAATTCCTCAGCTCATTACATACATGAGGATCTCTTTTATTGTGGTCACAACTTCCCCCGTGTTTCCAGTCCAGACCCTGAGGCTCTCACTGGGGCAAGGTGCACACCTCCCCTTTATCATCCCTGCCTTTAAAAGCCTGTGTGGGAAGCAGTGCAAAAGAGGAGTTAGGGGACCTTTGGAGTCAGGCAGAACTGGAATAAAATTCCAGCTCTGTCATTCCTTGTGGCTATGACCAAGTTACAAAAGCTGTTACAAAAATAACATCAAAAGGTAAACGTCTGATCAAAGCCTCTAGGGGCCTCTTTTTACTCATCTATTTGATGGGCATCATAATGGTCCTAACTTAATACAGTAGGATTTACTGTACTTGCTGTAGCAGTTAAGCTATTTGGAACATTTAAGCACTCAGAAGAGTGTTGGAGGAAAACGTTTCTCCCGGGCATCCTGTGATCAGGGTGAACCTCCTCATACACTGTCTCTTGCCCTGCTGCCTTTACTCCTCCCCCCTAGGTACACGGATTCTCCTGATGCATGCGTGGGGAATGAGGACCTGGACTTCCAGAGCTCTGTCCTTCCCTCTCGCCCTTTCATTTTAGGAGCCAGCCATCCTCCAGAAGCAGCCTCCCAATCTTCCCCTCCACCCCTTCCATTTCACAGGGACAGAGTCCCATGTGGGAAGACATCAGGTACCCAGCACTCATCCTGGGTGAGGAAGTACCCATTTTGTGCTAAGTCCTTCAAATCAACCTTTCTTAATAACAGAGACAAAATGTTAATGTCCATCTGCTTTACTCCTTTTTTTTCTGATCTTTCAAATTGTTCTGAATTCAGGCCGAGAAAATATGGGGCTCCTACAAACCCAGTACCCTGGTGCAAACCCTACCTGGTGCATAGAATGTTCTCAGTAAATCATTCTGTTATTATTTTTGCATTCACCAGAAACTCCATTGTCTCTCCTTCCTTTGTAGGAAACATTTTTTTTTCTTTTTTTCTCTCACTCTCAGAAAGCTTTTACATTTCCCTCCCTTTTATCTACACCGTTCTGAAATTGCACCACAGTGCAACTAGGTGTGGGCTTTTTTTTTCCCTTTTTGTTCCTCATTCATTGTGTTTGGTACTCTGTAGACCCTTTCAATCTGAACATTTGCTCCTTTCTTCTGTGCAGGGGCAGGTTCTGGCATTATTCCCTCCCTCCCATTGTCTGTGCCTGGTTTCTGGAGCCCCTCTCCTTTTGCTGTCAACAAGCAAGTTTTCTAGGGGGTCTGACCAGAGTCTAATGCTCCTTGGGTCCCAGTCACAAAGCCTCCCTGGATGCAGGGCTCTATGTCCTTCCAGAGGCAAAGCAGACTGGCAAGAGGACTTCCCAAGCAATCGGCAAGGGGAAGGGGCCGCATTCTGGAAGGAAGCCCTGTTTCTAGCTCCCCTCTGGCACTGGGTCCTAATTCCAAAGCAGGATACTGTAGAAAATCACTGTACCTGAACCAGTATCTGGCTCAGTGGAAGCCAAATGCTCAGACCTTAATCCTCCTCATGAGATTTTAGGCAGGTCATTCAACCTTCCTCCCATAGCCTCCTTTTCCTCACTACTCAAGTGGCAACAATGATTTACCCCAACTGACTCCTAGGATGGTTGGCAGAATCAGAGGAGATGATGTGGGGGGCAGGGGGGGAGGCTTTGAAAATCAGGAAGTGCTGTTCATATATGAGTGCGTATGAGTGCACACACATACAGGAAATTACAACGTAACTCTCAAAACTACCCTCACATCACAGAGAAAGGCTGAAGGGCTGCTAAACAAACTTCTGCTTATCCTTCGAATCCAGCTGAAGTGTCCCTATTACTATTTCATTCAGCACGTAAAATAACTGGCTTGAATTTAGAGCCATGATTAAAAAGGAAAAGGATATGTTTAAACAAGAGGATTGCACTCAGGGTCCAGTGGCACTGACTGTGAGGAGTGGGCACTGAGACTGACCTAAGAAGACAGAAGTTTCATGTCTCCATCCATTTTCACTCTGGACTATAGATGTTCATTGAGTGTAATGGTGGGGAAAATGACCTAACTTCCTATCTCTGTTTCTGTATCTCTTGTCATAAAATATATGGAGATAGGTTAATTCATGCAAATTCAATGTACGTATGATAGGACTGCAGTGTCATAAAATGCTGCCTATATCTGTCTTCTGAACAGGAACTCCCAATAATACTCTGTTTGGACCAAGGACTCCTGGCTAAAACTGCCGTGTCTTTACAGTACATGGTACACAAGGGCTGGGCAGCAGAAAGGGGGGTTCTAAGAGAAGGCGGGGGCTTTGTAAGCTGGCTGAGGGCGAGAGACAGGGCCAACCCCTCTCCCCAGGCCGGAGAAGGTTGCAGTGTTGCCCAGCGGCCCACAACCAGGATGCAAAGGGGGCCTCAGGCAGGGAGAGATGATATCTGGGCAGGACAGGGAGACTGGTAACTGAGCAGAGACAATACAGACACGCCTGGTAACCAGGCCTCTGCACCATGACCCCGGCTCCCCTTTCTCCTCCATGCCCCTCCAGTGCCAGCTAAGGGGTCCTATGCCTCCACCAGGCTCAGCTGGGGCAGGAGGGAAGCCCAGTGACACACTCGTCTTTCTAAAATCTCCCTTTGCAAATGTCAGATCGAAAGGACAGAACTCAGAGATCATAAGGTTAACCAACGTTGTGATGATTATCACCTCCTGTGACACTTTCCTTAAATCAAATCTTATCTGAGCACCCACTTACGAAACAAACAAGTGAAAGAACTATCCCAGTTCAAGTAGAGATTGGGAGCCTGAAATTTCTAGGGCTCCATGAAGCAGGACTACACAAAAGTGCTCTTTCGTTCTATAAAGGGAGATATCAAATTAAATGCCTTATCTAATTAAGTCAATCTTCACAGGAAATCTGTGAGGACTGTATTAATATACCCATTTTGCAGATGAGAAAACTCAAAAGATGTTAAGTCACTTGCTCCGGGTCTCCAAACTGGGCTGTAGCAGATGTCATTAGAACCCAGATCTGAGAGACCCAGTAGAAAATCTGTGAGGGTTTCTTCTGCCCTCCAGGAAAACCTTGTCCCATGTGACAGTGTATTATTATAAATACAAGCAAATGATACAAAACAAACCATCACGAACAACACCATGTCTCTTGCACAACACTGAGGTTTAAAAAGCCTTTGCTGGAGCGTCTGGGTGGCTCCGTCGGTTAGGGGTCCAACTTCACCTCAGGTCATGATCTCACACTTTGTGGGTTTGAGCCCCGAGTCGGGCTCTGGGCTGACAGCTCAGAGCCTGCAGCCTGCTGTGGATTCTGTCTCTCCCTCTCTCTCTGCCCTTTCCCCGCTCGCACTCTGTCTCTCCAAAATAAACAAACGCTAAAAAATTTAAGAAAAATAAAGAAAAAGACTTTGCTGCAGTACCATTTGAGCCAAATGTGTGTTAAAAGGGGCGCCTGGGTGGCGCAGTCAGTTGAGCGTCCGACTTCGGCCAGGTCACGATCTCGCGGTCCGTGAGTTCGAGCCCCGCGTCGGGCTCTGGGCTGATGGCTCAGAGCCTGGAGCCTGTTCCCGATTCTGTGTCTCCCTCTCTCTCTGCCCCTCCCCCGTTCATGCTCTGTCTCTCTCTGTCCCAAAAATAAATAAATGTTGAAAAAAAAAATTAAAAAAAAAAATGTGTGTTATAAGCTGGGACCAGGGTAAGGCCGGTGAGACACTTGTCTTGAAGGCAAAATTTAAAAGGGAGTCAAAAAACTCACTAATCAAGACAAGTCATACTTTAATACCATATTTTTAAAAAATCAGGATTAATGCATTCCTGAGTTTGGGCAACCCTTTGTATCGTGTGTCCGTGGCACCTGAGGCACTCATGCCTCCAGTGCAAGCCTTGGCCCTGCAGGTGCCAGCCTCATGAAACTGGGAGAAAATGTACTTTTGAACCAATTTTACATGTGAGTAAGGGGAAATCTCAGAACATTAAATAACATTTCCAGGGAACTAAAGGCAGGTTCTTCTGTCTGCCGTGAATGTCTGGGATGTAGGTGACAGAGAAAGAATTCAAACCCATGTCGCCGGACTCTGGGAAGCTTATAAATACATTGGTCAACACCTTTCCCCTCTCAGAGCCTCAGTTTCCCCATCTATAAAGAGGGGATTGTACCAGATGATCTGCAAGGATCTTCCTGGTGGTAAATGCCTCAGGAGTCTATGAACTGATAAAGTCACAGCCCACATCTCTGGCTCTGGCCAGCCTGGGGCTGAATCTCTTCCACAACACCCTTCAGTGAGGAGAAACTCATTACCTCTCGGAGTGTAGAACTCTGGAAGGAATTTGGGATAACTCTTTCTCTGACAAGCTGTTTGACCTAAGAGAATGAATTTTCTTCTCTGATGCTCAAGTGTAATAGCTAGAGAAACAGGGATGCTGGGGCCCACCTCCAAGGATGCTGTAAAGATTAAATGAGTTAAGGGCGCCTGGGTGGCTCAGTCGGTTAAGCGTCCGACTTCGGCTCAGGTCATGATCTCGCGGTTCATGAGTTCGAGCCCCGCGTCTGGCTCTGTGCTGACAGCTCAGAGCCTGGAGCCTGCTTCAGATTCTGTGTCCCCCTCTCTCTCCGCCCCACCCCTACTTGTGCTCTCTGTCTTTCAAAAATGAATAAACATTAAAAAAAATAAGATTAAATGAGCTAATGTGGGTGAAGTTCCTGGAACTCAGAAGCAGCTCGAAAACACTGGCAATTATTCTCCAAGCTGCCATTCTTGAGTAGAAACAAACAAGAAGGAAGACAGAACGATGCTCTATTTGTATGCCAATACTGAACTTTTTCCAGACTTTCCCAGCTGTAGGAGGTCCCACAATACTCAGGGATCAATCAGGGGATTTTTCCTAGAACCTTAGATGAATTGCTTTATCAATGTGAAAACCAAGGCCCAGGGAATATCTTCCTTGCCCTAGATCACACAGCAAATCAGCAGTAGACTCAAGATGCCTGAAAACCCAAGCTCATCATATCTCCACTTAGGTAACCAAGAGGCCCTGCCATGCTTGGCAGACAGCATCACCCTAGAGGCAGAAGGCAGCCCTGAGTCCCTACAGCCAATGCAGCCAGTTTCCTAAGCACTGGGCAGGAGGAGAGAAGCACAGAGATGAATGGGATGTGGCTCCTCCCGCCCCAGAATTGCAAGGGGGCAGGGAGGCAGGACGAGTTAATGAAACCTGTCCACACATCCCTGGAATATGATCCTTCCTTGCTCCTTTGTTCCCTCTCTCCCGCAAAAGGACGAGTGAAGTAGACAGATGTTGGTGACATCTGGGCCACTGTTGTGGGGCAGCAAGTGGCTCTGGGCTGCTGGAGGAAAGCTGTTGGTGTTTGGAATAATAATAGAGAGCTCACATTTGCATAGTGCTTCCTCCATTTCAAGAGACACCCAGCCCCACCCACTCCCACTCATTAGTCCCAGAGAGTGATGCAAATAGCAGCTGTTTGAAAGCCAGGTAGAGCCATTTCCAATTCTTAGAAGGCAAAACCAAGGCTCAGAGAAACTAAGCTTCCTGCCCCAAATCACTGAGCTAATCACTTTGTGCCCAAGCACAAAGTCACAAGACTCCTAGACTAGCATCATGCTATGTGCTCAGCTCCGGCATGGGCTGTAAGCGAGGGCAAACACGATGCAGACTTATCTCTACAGGGGAGGAAAACACCTGATTTGTGTTTAGCGGGCACGACATCATGTGGTTAGTATGCTCACCTCATTACTTCTCTCCACTTTGAGATAAATTTATTTCATCCTCCTCTCCTGGGTGCAGAAATTGAGACTCAGGTCAAGTAACCTACCTGCAGTCACACTGGTGACTAAAAGGAGTCACTGGTGCTGTGGGAGGTCCCGTGACTTGGTGGAAAGAATTGGGACACCGGGTTCCTGGTCCCGCCATCCTCACAAACTGGGTGGTACTCTTGGTGTATGGCAGAGCTGGAATTTGAATCCCAAAGCCAGCTGACTCTGGGTGTGGCTGTGTGTGTGTGTGTGTGTGTGTGTGTGTGTACAATGGTGGAACATTTCAAGAAGGAGGAACTGAGCCTTGGGAAGCAGGCTTCTGCTAGGATAAACACAAGGGCATTATAGCCCCAGGCAGTACCCTCCCAGGCTTATACTGAGCATGCTCCCAGAACAGGAAGTCGCCAAGGCTGGAGCAGAGTCAGGGAGCGGAAGGGAGAAGAGATGAGGTGGGGGGGTGCATCACGGAGCCAGACAGCAGAGGGCCAAGGGACCAGGCAGTGAGAAAAACTCAGTGCGGTTGATATCAATTCAGAGCGGATGCTGGAGCTACCCTTGGCTAAAACCTTCCTACAGACTTGGCTTTCAGTCTCTATCTTTCCTCAGCTATGGGTGCCAGTTCTTTCTCTAGGATAGGGATCTTGGAAAGATTTCTAGTACTTATGACTCCAATCCCCATGTGGCATATGGGGGTCCAAAGCCCAGAAAAGGAAGGGTTTTGCCCAAACCCACTAAGCACCTCAAGGGCTTGACTTTGGCTCTGACTCAGGCTTAGTGCCTCCTAGGCAGACACTTTCCAGCATGGTACGCCATATTCTCTCAGCTCACACCTTCTGCCCATCACTGGGACTTAGCAGAAGGCTCACATTCACTCCCAAACTGCCCGAGACTTGGTTACAATTCTCCTTTCCATCTGGGCCTTTCCGGGCTTTCCCTTTGTCCACCATGAAAGAGCCACTCAAGAGGAGAGAGAAAAGGACAGCTCCCTCCACGCCAGCTGCTCTTTCTGAGCCTGAGGCCATTCAAAGCCAGTGGGGCCGTCAGCTCTGACACGGACTGAGTCCAATAAACAAAACTCCACTGAGGTGAATTTGTCCTTTGATGCTTTTCAGAGTTGACAAGGTAGAGCTCCCTCAGAGCCTGCATGACTCATGAGTTCTTTCTAATGGATTAGTTTGGGTACATTTTCAGCTAGGAGAAACTTTGACAACTGTACTCCTGCAAGCCAGGGGTATCTCCTAAAGGATCCATCTGATTTCGTTCCAGGTGGAGGTCATTTTGAAATGTATATCAGTCCAAGCAAAGCAGTGAGTACCTTGAAAGAAGAGATCTGAACGCCATCCATGGATGTGGACCCATTGTAGACAGAGCCTACGATTCTCTCTCTCTCTGTATCTCTCCTCTGTCTCTGTCTCTCTTCTCTCTCTCCCTCTCTCTCTCTCTCCACACAACACCACAACCTGTATTTTCATTTGAAATCTGATTTTCAAAAGTTTGGACACCAATTTTTTTTAATGTTTATTTATTTTGAGACGGAGAGAGCACAAGCAGGGGAGGGGCGACAGAGAGGGGGAGAGAGAGAGACAGAATCCTAAGCAGGCTCCACGCTGTCAATGCAGAGCCCAGTGTGCGGCTCGAACTAATGACCCTGAGATCATGACCTGAGCTGAGATCAAGAGTCTGATGCCTAACCAACTGAGCCACCCAGGTGCCCTGAATTTTTCTGAATGGGTTGCTGAACCGGAGGCAAAATGAGACTCATCTGTGGCCCAGATATAGCCTTGGACCCTCAGTTTACAAACTCTGCTCTATAGGGTCCAATTAGTTTCATTTAACTTGGAGCAAACTTTGACATGTGCATTACTATAAATCCTCTTAGAGAATGCTTCCCATTTGGAATGGTTCCCCCGGACTTAGCTGACATTCTCCTGAGCATTCCTATAGATTGCTGGAGTGAAAATTGGCAAGTTTCCACCTAGAGGCTGTAACCTATAAATATATCTCGAACCTCCATTGCTTTTACACTCTGCTGGTGGATATAATTGAGTTTCTCTCTGTACCAAATGAGCTCTGAGTTCTTAGTACTTGATGTACTTAATGGAGGAAAGTCGGGAGGAGTCAGGAAAAGCAAGAATAACACGGAAACGGAACAGGGATATGCGGGCTAGAGGTGTCATAAAGGTTTTATCGCCTCTTGTTAGAAGAGAAAAGCATAAGTAATGTTATCATCTCAATCTCTGTGTAATAAACGTTTTATGGTACCCTGCCCAGCTACACACAGGTGGCCTGGAGACACAGGGAAGGATTCAACCACGGTTAGAAGTCAGTTCTCAGCAGGAAGCAAAGCGGGCTTAAGGATGATGGCAGGTGATGTTTGATTGGGGAACCTGCTTTCTTAGAGATGTCATAAGAAGACTTCCTTTAAGGAGTCCCTCAGCACATATCATGAGGTCCCTGCTGGTGTGTGGAACCAGCCCCGGAAGGCTGGGGTGGCCCAGAGCAAGAGCTGGCTTCAGAATTCCACAGGGAACTTAGCTCTTGTGTGTTGCCATCTGTGTGGGTCTGCAGAGAAAGGACGCTAACTCTAGCCTTCTAGTTTTCTTGCCAAGTCATTCCTTCCTCCATTTATTCATTCATTCCATAAATATGGAGTGATTCGCCATCATCACCACAATCATCCCTGTCATTTATTTAGAGATTTCCATTTTTCAGGCACTTGACATTTGCATAGATAATTCCCTTTGATTCTGACAAGAAATCTACACGCGGAGTATCACTACTCCTTTTTTACTGATAATGAAACCCAGGCTCAGCAAGATCATGTCACAGGGCTAAAATCACACCTCTAAGAAGCAGCAGTGTTTCGGTGCGAAACTAGGTTGTCTGACCGCTCCCCCACCGCGGACTGCGGTTTTCCCACCAGAGAACATTACCTTAATAATACCATGAGGTTTTGTAGTGTGTTGGAAAGGAAGTCTTTGATTTTCATAATGACAGGCAATCGAATTATCCTCATTTCCCAGAAACAAGACTGAGTCTCAGACAAGTGAAGCGATTTGCCAGAGACCACACAGCCATTACGTGGGTCTCCAGTTGAGGTCCATGCCCACCTACAGGGTCCCCTCAATGATGACGACAATCATGAGCAAGCCTGGAAGTTAGCAATTACTGATGTACCTAATAAGCACTTGAATAGACTATGTTCACGAACCCCTCATAACTGTCCTATACAGTCAGTGTAACTGTCACTGTAGTAAAGAAACGGGGCTCAAAAAATTGAACAAAGCGTGCCCAAGCTACACAGCTAGTGAACAGGAAAGCCAGCATTTATACCAAGATCTATTCGACCTGAACTCTTCACCCAAGTTCGTAACCCCGTGATGTGCAAGGAAGGCCTCCGTGAGGGAGACTGAGCTGAATCTGACCCAGACACCCCGTCAAAGACCTCACGGTGCCTGTCCAACATGCACTCTCGCTTTCTTTCTTAGGAACAGGCACTGATGTTATCTCCAGCTAACAACCTCCAACTAACAAGTACATCTGAGTCAGGTGACTAGATTCTGGCCAATAAGGTATCAGTATAAGGGGCCTGAGAGCCTTCCCTAGAAGCTCCTTTAAAAGGAACTGCTTTGGCTGGGAGGCATGCCTCATTTTCCCTTTCTTTTCTCCCCTTTCCTGCTGCTTGGGACTTGAATAGAATGGCTGACTTTCCTGCAGTCATCGTGGACCACAAGGATGGATGCCACACCTTAGAATGGTAGGGAAAAAGGAAAGCAGGAAGAAGGGAAGGAGAGTAAGAGAAAGGGATGGGGAGAGGGAAGGAGAGGGGGAGGGCAAGAAGGAAGGGCTAAGTCCTTGAAGATATCATGGGGATGCTACCATAGCCCTGTCCATCCTATCCTTAGACTTCTTTTATAGGAGAGAGAAATACATTTCCTCTTGTTTAAGGCACGATTATTCTGGTTTTTTTGTTACAAGCAGTCAGACCTAATACTAATTGATACAGATCTGCCCTCAAGTAGCTCACAGTCCTGCAGACAAGATGGATATACAGCAAACAGATAACCAACATACAAGAAGGTGGTTACAGCCTCAAACAGAGCTTAAAAAGGGCTTCATTCATCCTCCCGTGGCCTCCACCGTAATGGCCCTGACAGCAAACTCCACAGGCCAGGGCATGCTCTCTGTGTAATGGCAATGGATAAGCTGTCCGTTCTGAAAGGCGAATGCATCCATTTCAATTAGATGTGCCCAGTGCTGGGATTGTAACCAATTAATCCTGCCCATCTGAACGCTGATTAGTTGGAATATTTGGGTGAATGGATAATAACAGGCTAATAAGCCTACCATCTGAATGCCACTGCACGTCTTTTTTTGACACAATATTGTAGATACGTTTGCAGCATCTGTGACTAATCTTCAAGTGGCGGGTGGCCCAGTTTGCAAAGCGGCAGAGGGAGGGGCACAGGGGCTCCAGGGTCTGGGCGGCCAGGGCCAGTTCCAGCTAGTCCTCTGCTTCTGAGTTTGGACCCAGGCAGCCCAGGTTATCCTAACTGCCCTCTGCTTCTTGGACATTGGAGACCCACAATGAGGCCACAGAGGCTGGACACGGGCTGGGAGGCAAGAGGTCTCTGCTCTGAGTTCAGAGCCACCTTGAATCCACTGGGTAACAACTCAAGCAAGCCCCTTCTGCTGTATGGCTTTGTTTACTCCTTTGTGCTACAATCTTTTTTTTTTATTATTTTTTAACATTTATTCATTTTTGAGAGAGAGAGACAGAGCACGAGTTGGGCAGGGATAAACAGAGAGGAGACACAGAATCTAAAGCAGGCTCCAGGCTCTGAACTGACAGCACAGAGCCTGATGTGGGGCTCGAACTCATAAGCTGTGAGATCATGACCTGAGCCGGAGTCGGACGCTTAACCGACTGAGCCACCCAGCCACCCCATCTTTTTTTTTTTTTAGTTGGGGTTAAGAACATTTAACACGAGATCTACCCTCTTAACAAAATTTTAAGTGTAAAATACAATATTGTTAACTATATTGCACGGCAGATCTCTAGAATTTACTCATCTTGAATAACTGAAACTAACTTACTCATCTTGAATAACTGAAACTTCATATCCTTTGAATAGCGATTCCCATCCCCCCCCAAACGCCTGTCAACCACCCTTCTACTCTCTGCTTCTATAGATTTGACTAATTAAGATGTGTCATATAAGCGAAATCATGCAGTATTTGTCTTACTGTGCCTGGATTATCTCACTTAGCATAGTGTCCTTAAATTTCATCCACGGTGTTGCAAATGATTTCCTGCTTTTTTTTTTTAAAGGCCAAACAATATTTCATTGCATCGGTATGTGCTTATATACATTTTTTCTTCATCCACTCATCAACAGATACTAAAGTTGTTTCCACATCCTGGCTGTTGTGAACACTGTTGCCATAACCTTGAACCGGTCTTACTTCTACCTCCTGGTATTTGCACCTCATCCCCCTACCCAGTACATTCTTTGCTGCCACTCTTTGCCTGGTTAATTTCTTCTTATTCTTTAGATTGCTGCTTCCTGCTGGAAAACCTTCTGCAGCCACTTCTCACTTACCTAGGGCTCTCTGTGCTACACAGGATCCCATGCGTTGTAACAATGTGTTTACCAGTCCACTTCCCGCATTGAACTCCAAGCTCCATGATGGCAGAGGCCAGTTCTTTTCTTTTTAAAGTTTTTTTAATGTTTATTTAGTTTTGGGGGGAGGTGGGAGGGCAGACAAAAAGACACAGACTCCAAAGCAGGTTCCAGGCTCTGAGCTGTCAGCACAAAGCCTGATGCAGGGCTGGAACTCATGAACCATGAGATCATGACCTGAGCCGAAATCTGACGCTCAACCGACCGAGCCACCCAGGCACCCCTGGCAGAGGCCAGTTGTGACTGCTCACAATTATATCCCTGCTGCTTGGCATAGTGAATGGCCCATAGTGAAAGGCAAAATAAACGTGTGTTTGCTAAAGCCTTGCCCTGACCCTCTCATGAATTGAGTAAGAAACAAATGGAATCTAGGATTCAAAAAATCACTTTGCGTGGGGGGCCTGAGTAGCTCAGTTGGTTAAGGGTCTGACTCTTGGTTTCGGCTCAGGTCATAATCTCACAGTTGGTGAGTTTGAGCCCCGTGTTGGGCTCTGCACCGACAGTGCGGAGCCAGCTTGGGATTCTCTATCTTTCCCCTTCTCTCTGCCCCTCCTCTGCACTTGCTCTCTCTCTCAAAATAAATAAATAAATAAATAAATAAATAAATAAATAAATAAATAAATAAATAAGCAAACTTTTTTTTTTTTAAAAAAGAAAAGAATCACTTTGCAAATCTCTAAATTGATATACAAATGTAAGGAATTAGCAGTAATGAAAAAGTCCTTGAAGGTACAGAAATTAAGCATTCCAATTCTTCCAAGAGCTTCACGCTTGCTCAATGTGTCACCAATAATTACCGTGGCTTTTCCTTCCCTCATTCATTGTAATTAAGACATAGCGTTTTCATTAGGGGAGAAACCAAGGTCCAGAGCAGCAGAAATCATGTGGCGTGTGAGTCCGGGCACCATGGCACACTGGCTGTGTGGCCCTGGATAAGTCACCCAGCTCCCTTGAGTCCCAGAATCCTCCTCTGTAGAATAAAATTCAAATCTCCACCATCAAGCTCATAGTTTGTTGTGAAAATCAAACAGAGTTAATGTGTTGAAAACGGCTTGTAACCTGTAAAATGCTATGGACGTGTCACTTCAATAGCATCCTGCTGGTGTCTCTCCCCAACAGTATTTGTTACAACTTGGATTTCTGGTCTCTAAATCCTGGGAAAGTGCACAGAGGTATAAAAGAGCATGGGGTGTCTGATGCATTTGTCCACTCAGTTTCCTAAGTATTTAATGTATGCTAGGGGCTAGGGGATAAGAGGTGACTCAAGCTGGCCCTTCTCTCAAAGACCTTCCAGTCTGGTGGTGGGGGCTGAGACAGGCAGGCAGGTGAAGATGACAGGGTGTCTCTGCAGAGCTGTGAACTGGTGGGATGGGGGCATTGTACCCACTGACCCCGGAGCGACTGTTTAGGCCTGACCCTGAAGGACTTTCTGGAACAGATGAAGGTGCATGGATTCTATCTTGTCAGGGATTTTGAACAGGGAAATGACCAGGTCAGATTCACCAGCTGAAAGAACATTCTGGAAAGAGGCAAAGATGCAAAAACTGATAGGGAGACCATGACAGGCATCTCCTCAGAATTTTGGAGAGAAGAATGGAAACAGAAAAAAAAGTGTAACAAAATGGGAGAGAGAAGTGGGAATCAGAAAGGAATGTTAATTGAAAATGTGAGGAAAGAATGTCTAATAAGAAACTCGTAAAGATAAAGATGGAAAAAGCAAGGATTAATGGCTTGCCTCCTTATCTTAAGGCCTTCCGAGGCCATGCACTGCCTCTACCATTCATCACTCAGGCTGTACTCCTGGCTGTAGGACAGCAACCTGCCCAGACAGACTCTCTGTCATTGATGAAGACGTGAGGGGCAGAGAGAAAGCTGGTCTATCTGCACTGAGTGAGGTGGAGAAGTCACTTAACCCATCTCATCTGCAGCACCTAAATCACAGAGTGAGGCGAGGGTCAAAGGAAAGGATATGGAAAGGACACCTAATATAGTTCCGAGGACAGAGGAGCACTTCACGTCCTTTCCCTTTGCCTGACTCCTGACCCAGAGGCCGCAGACAATACTGAGCACTCGCTATGTACCAAGCCTGGAGGAATGTGATGGCTCATGCTCAGGAAGCTTGCCAGGCCTCCCTGGGCACTCAACACTAACCCAAACCTCTTCTGCCCTCATTGCAGCCAGGCCCTACAGCTGTGACAGATCTGTGATCTGTCCTACAGGCAGGACCAGAGAGTCGGTCCTATGGCTCCGAAGAGCCTCTTCCCAACAGATACTGACAGAGGCAGGCAGAGCCCTATTGTGGAGTTGTGCTCCCAAAGCTCGGTAGCCCCCAGTCCCATCTCTTAGTCCTGGACAAAAACCCTGCCAATTTACGTTTATGCCTCTTTCGCAAAGACTTAGTTGTCTTTGGGAACCTAAGAAAACTAACTTCACCCCTTTAGACCTTGGTTTCCTCATCAATAAAATGGGAATTTCGAATCCTGTTGAGTTCATAAGGGGACATTATTAGAATCATATGAGAATACACATGAAAGCTTCCCACGGTACGAACATAATACTTTTGGCAAGACTACTTTTTAACCAAAATCACAAGAAAAAAATTAATTTTTTTTGCCTGTTGAGATTTTCAAGGTCATCCTAATTTTGTTTAAATCTAAAATGCCTGCTGGAATCAACTTCATGAGAGCAGGGACTCTGTGTTGAACATTATACCTAGGCCAGTGCCTAAATATTTAGTGGATACTCCATAAAACATTAATAAATGAATGAATGAAAGGGGCATATTTTAACTTCAAACACAACTGTGTTATAAAATGAATATATATGCACCTTACTTCTGGAAAGGATCTCATATACAAGGTCAGCAGACACTAGAGTTTGTAAGGACAGAAAATGAGGTGGAGGGATGGGAAGGGGAATAACAATGCATGAGTGGGAGGGCAGTGAAACTCTGGCTCAGGGAAACAGACCTTGGGCAGGAGGGTCCCCAGCTCTGGCCCTTCCCCTCTTACTTTAATGTATGCTTTGGGGAAAGCACTTCTGTTCTCTCTCCATTTTCTTATTTACCAAACTATACCGCCAATGGGTGAGAGGATGTCTGTAATGAAATGTTTTTTGCCAGTATGTAGCGTCTTCTGGTTCTCCTTCCTGGGGGACTTTAAAGTGCAGGGGAAAGCAGGTGCTAGTTTATTCTTTAAGCTCCCTAAATTCCTATACCTCCTGCCTTTAACCTGTTTGGATAAGAAAATTGATAAGCTGCTTTGAAAGCAAAAAAATAATAATAATAATAATAATAATAATAATAAGCCAGGTGTAAGGGTCTTGGGCCTGGGATATTTTGTCCCAGATACAGTGCCGGAGTTAAGCTGGGTTTCTGGTGTATGTAGAACAAGGGAACAAGGGCTCTTGCCCAGGGTGCCAGCTCCTTCCTCACGGCTGAGGCAGCAGTGCAGTCACGGGCCAGCAGCTGCCCACATCCCTGAGGGACTGGCCTTCAGATCTGGCTGAGGTGCCCTTCTGGAAATAGAGCATCATTTCTGAGGGTGGAGGGAAGGTAGAAGGCTGCATTATCCTCTCCACCTAGATATCTTAGCCACTTGGCTCAAGGCCCTGGGGTGTAGAAGGTGGTCATGAGAGCCCCTCTCTCCCCGTGTGTATGGCTGTTACTAATGACAACTTCCTTATTTGTAGGAGGCATGACTTCTGAAACCTTTTAATATTCACAGTCTTATTTGTTCCTCGCAAGGTCCCCTGTCCAATGTCCTCATTATTAGTGTCTGCATCCCACAGATGAGGAAAATGAACTTCCGAGGGGCTCAGGTACATTTCAGTAAAAAGACGTGTGGAGGTCTATTTACCTAACACTGTTATATGCCAGGCTCTGGAATGTACCCAGGAGAAGAGGGTGTAGTCTCCAATCTCACAACATTCCCTGTCCTGCCGGACTGCAGCAGGAGAACGGGCACCTTGACTCTAGGGAGTAAATTATTATGGTAGAAGTAAGCTTGAGACGGTCCATCCACACTTAAAATGGTTATACGATTCAGATAGTGAGGCTAAAGCCAGGCTGGTCTTTTGGAGGAGCCAAGACTTGAACTGAGTTGCAAACAATGAGTACTAGTTACTTTGGCTTAAGTGGAATCAAAGAAAAAGGGTGTGTGCTCCAGGTACAGGGAGTAGTAGAAGCAGAGGTCCTCTGGTTAAAACATCATGGGGCATCTTAGATGCTACGGGAAACTCACAGTGTCCAATGTAGACATAAAATGGGAGGCTGTGGAATGGCAGAGGATGGAGCAGCTACCCCCTCTGGATCACAGAGAGCCTTACAAGTGAGACCGAGGGGCTAGGACTTCATCCCTAAGGGAATGAGAGTCGGGGAACATTCTGAGCGAGACAACATATGAACAGATGTGTGTTCAGTGATCAGGCTGGCCTCTTAGCCCTTGTCCAGTGATCTTGAACATCAACAAAATAAAGTCTGTGCTGACTACACCATTCTGGACCCAGGAGTGGAGTGTATCTCGTATCTGCATAGTTAGCACAGTCACATGCTGGCTCAAAACGCAGAAAGGTGGCAAGTGGTACAGACCCCAAAGAGGCCATCCAGGGAAGACAAAAGGCATGTCAGACATGATGGCAACAATCTGCTCTTATATTCGGGGTTGGCAATGCCCACATCTTCTCTGAACCACTTGGTGCTGTGTCCCAGGGACCGCACGCTGGTTGGTCGGACGATCTGGCTTCCTCACTGCTGACGGTGTCACTTCAGGCAAGGTTCTTCCCTCTCTAATTCCAAATTGGAAGCCTCAATTTCCCCAATTATACAATGGGCAGATTGAGCCAGACGCTCTCTCTGGTTGCATCTACCTCTGGCACGTGATGAGTCTTACTTTCCAACAGACTTTTCAAGGCGTATTTACAACATCCATTCTCATGGCCAACGTCTGTCACATGTGTAAGGGAGGGAAAGAATGTACCTTTATCAAGTCATGGCTTGCTAACCCATAGCTGCTGACACCCTATCAAGTTCTTCAAGTAGCTATTTGGAAAGAAGAAGGACAAAGGGTAATAAAACCCTGAAGGGAAAGAAGGAAAGAAAGGCTACGTGGAAAGTCTGTTCTTGCCCAGACGTAAACCTCAAAGTCACAGAGAATGACGGCAGCTTCTTTCTGCCCCTTCTGTGTCATTTCACACCTGCCTCCACCCCCCCCTGCAGCCTGGACCCTTCTTTTCCTCAACCGAATACATAGAATTGAAGGCTTTATTTTCACCAGCTCTCCTTTCACAGACTGCCCAAACTGGAAAGCCATTTAAGATCATTTTGAGGGGCGCCTGGGTGGCGCAGTCGGTTAAGCGTCCGACTTCAGCCAGGTCACGATCTCGCGGTCCGTGAGTTTGAGCCCCGCGTCAGGCTCTGGGCTGATGGCTCAGAGCCTGGAGCCTGTTTCCGATTCTGTGTCTCCCTCTCTCTCTGCCCCTCCCCCGTTCATGCTCTGTCTCTCTCTGTCCCAAAAATAAATAAACGTTGAAAAAAAAAAAATTTAAAAAAAAAGATCATTTTGACCAGAGGTTTTCAAACCTCATTTTGTAGCAGAACCCTTGGTTCAAATCATATTTTATACTCAAAATCCAATGTACAAGCCTACAGAAGGGAAGTTTCTGGTAAGAGGGAGGGAGCATGTGGCCCCCCTCCTCTCCCACCACTTTCCCCTCCCTACTGTCCCCCGACCCAGAAGCACGGCCACAAATCCCTGCAGCCCTGAGGAACGTGATTTCAAAACCACTGACCTACTACTCACATATGCTTAAAGATGGAGAGACTGAAACCCAGTCTGAAGAAGGCATTTCACTCAAGCTGCACTGCCAGAAGGTAACAGTTAGAAGCAAAATCCAGATCTCTGGGCTCCCAGGCCAATGTGGATGCCATAGTTCCATTTGTTTTCTTTGTCCTGGCCTGTTGACATCTCAGCCGCAAGGGCCCTCAGGGTGGTACTCTCCCCAGAGAATGTCACCGCCTCCTCATCTCCTTTCTCCCTTTCCTTGGAGAATCAGCTCACTAAACACCCACACTCAGTTCCAACTCTGCTTTTTGGAAACAGATCAGCCTGTCCTGTCCTGGCAGACATATTCTCAGAGCCTTGGGCTTTTCCACAGCCTGCTGCCCCCACTGGGACTTCTGAGTCTGGGAGGAACCAGAAGGCTCCCCCCACCGCCGAAATGACTTTCCCTCCCCACATGCACGTGCACAAACATTCCTCGCTCTCCTGTGTCTCCCAGACTCCTCAGTGCTGCAGACACAGAAGCTAGCAAAACCTGCAGTGAACCAAGAGTCAGAACACTAGGTTTGAGTGACGGCCGCATTCTTTTCAACCAGGTTGATAGAGTTTCAAACACATTTCATTGCCTCTTGAGGTCTTCATGACCCCGCATCAGCGACCTCAAAAGTTTGTTGTGGATTCCAAGTGACATAATGAAGGTAGAAGGATCAATAATGTGGTAAAGTGCTTCATATATGTAAGGAATGATTTTATTTAGTAAAATTTTCATCATTTCCCCTTAGGCAGGACATTTGTAGCAACTTCAGTTAATACTTAAGTATTTCCATTTGCCTGTTAATTTATTAATGGGATGCTTTCTGAAAAGACATTTCTAATCATCCTTTGATCCTGACCTCTACCAAAATCATGAGACTGTGAGCTTTGTGAGGCCATGAGAGCCAGTGTTCGGCACACAGTAGGCACCAAACTCAGGAAGCACCTACCGTGTGCCAAACACTGGCTTTGATGGCCTCACAAAGCTCACAGTCTCATGAGAGGCACAGACACTATTGATCCTGTGGGCAGTGCTAGGAATGGAGGACACAGAGTGGGATGGAAATACTTAGGGGCACATATCCCAGCCTTGGGGTAGGAGGGCCACCAAAGACTTCCAGGAAGAACTGATGTCTGAGCTAATATCTGAAGGTTGAGTTGCAGGGATCCAGGTGAAGGAAGAAAAGTGTAAAGAAGAGAGAGGGAAGCAAAGGACCACTGAGAGAAGAGGAGACGGAAAGTGGCTATAGTGCTTCTGTGTGGTTTGAGCAGGCAAAGAGTGGTCAGGGATAAGCCTCGGCCAGTAGTAACCAGGGGTCAGAGCATGAATGGTTCTGTAAGCAAAGCTATCAAGTCAGAACTATCACAGCATCCTTTTCTTTTTTTTTTAATGTTTATTTATTTTTGAGATATAGAGAGAGACAGAGTATGAGCAGGGGAGGGGGGGAGAGAGAGAGAGAGAGAGAGAGAGAGAGAGAGAATTCAAAGCAGGCTCCAGGCTCTGAGCTGTCAGCACAGAGCCCGATGTGGGGCTCAAACCCACGAACCGTGAGATCGTGACTTGAGCCAAAGTCAGACACTTAACTGACTGAGCCACCCAGGCGCCCCATAGCATTCTCATATTACAGAGGAGAAACTGAGAACACCAGAGATGAAATGACTTACCCAAGGGCACAGATGAAAAGCAGTAGAGGCAGAATGTCAACCGAGGACTCTACTCCTCCCAGAGAAGTGCTTCCTGGTTTCCTTATTTAAAGTAGAACCGGGGCGCCTGGGTGGCGCAGTCGGTTAAGCGTCCGACTTCAGCCAGGTCACGATCTTGCGGTGCGTGAGTTCGAGCCCCGCGTCAGGCTCTGGGCTGATGGCTCAGAGCCTGGAGCCTGTTTCCGATTCTGTGTCTCCCTCTCTCTCTGCCCCTCCCCCGTTCATGCTCTGTCTCTCTCTGTCCCCAAAATAAATAAACGTTGAAAAAAAAATTAAAAAAAAAATAAAAAAATAAAGTAGAACTACCTGCCATTTTCTACCCATTGCCCTCCTTCATTTTTCCTCATGACACTTACTACAGTCTAATAGTATAATATAAATTTATGTATTTGTGCATGACCTTCCTCTCTGACAAAAACACAAGCTCCAGGATAATACCGACTTGGATTTATTCACAGTATGTACCCGGTGCACTTAACAGCATCTGGCACATGGAAGAAACTCAGAAAGGGTAGAATGAAGGAATGAATTCCGAGCAATATAAAACCCTGACAACCCAATGCTATATTATGTTCCTCTGACCGATGGGGAGCCTTTGACCTTTTAGTTACCACTGGTAGGAGACCAAGAAGATAGGATTTAGCTTTGGAAGGTCCATGCTGGCAGCAATATGGAGAATGAATTTGCAGAGAAAGGCAGATATAGAGGCCAGGACACCATAGAAGGGGCAGCTACACTATTCTTTGCCAGGGAACATGATGGTCTAGATTGGAGAACAGTAAGAAGGACGGAGAGAAGAAAGGCCCCTAATGAACCCGAAGCCTCAGGCAGACCATCCTCCCAAGACTTGGGAGCCCACTAAGAGAAGAAATCAGAGAGGAAGGACACATCCCAAGAAGACAGAGCTTTTCCCATTTCTGAAGATTATACATGAGAGTGGCTAAAACAGGGTCTCAAGTTAAATTTTTCCAGGACAACCTCTGATAAAACTATACCCTTGACGGGCTGGAGGACTGGTGTCTTTGAAAAAGGGAAAAAAAGTCCTGCATTGCCTGATGAGGAGGAGGATAAACGTGCAAACCCTATGGAAGTCATGAGCAGGCTCACTTGATAGTCAAAGAGGCAGATTTCTCTGTGAGGATAGAGCCTGATACCTGAAGGGTCACAGGCTGCTGCTGCTTCCGGGGATGGTGCCTCTACCCTCCTCAGCACTCTCTTGCACATGTATGCCCATGTGTGGCCAAGACTGAAGAGACAGAACTAAAAGGTGTTATTTTTATTCCAACAAAGCCTAGAAAGAAATTAAGAAAAGGATGCAAATACATAATTCGGTTGCCTTCATTCACTTGTTCATTCGTTCATTTAGCCGATCAATCCACCGGGGAGTCATTCGGTGCTAATGCTTACTGATAGCCTCACAGTGCCAGACGCAGTACCTCCAGTGAGGACAGAAGCAGCAGCATGACAGATCTAGTCTCTGTCCACACGGTGTGAACGGCCCCGTGTTTCCTGCCTGTGGTCTTTGCACAAGGCCATTAAAAAAAAAAATCAAATTATCATTACGTTTGAGTGTTGTATATTTGTTAGGGACTGGACATGTCTTGTACCACTTAATCAGCAACTCTATGGGGCAACTATCATCACTCTCATTTGTCAAAGAAGGAAGCTGAGGTTCAAAGAGGTTTAGGCATTTGCCAGAGATGAGGCACATTGTGGCAGAGGAGCATGAACTTAAACCCATGTCAGGTTTCTTGCCAAAGTCCTTGCAGGGTCCCGCGCTGCCTCATTCATCACAGGATGTGCCTTGCAGCACTGAGGACAGTGCCTGGCTCTCGGTAAGTGCCACACGAGATTATGTGTCCTTGTTGCTGTTGCTATCAAGAGGCAAGTTACTTCATCTCTGAGTCGCAGCGTCCTCTGAAATGGGAACACTAATGCATCACAATCTTGATAAGAAGTGTAAAGACTTAAAGAGATGGCAAACACCATGCCCAGTTTGCTGTCTGACACACTGGGCAGTCATCTATAGCAGAGCCAGAACACGTGACCATGGATGAAGGGCAGTCCCGAAGTCCTGCAGGGCAATACTGCGTCTGGACACAGAAGGGGCCCTTTGAGGAGGCCGTTTTACCCCCCACACCTAGGGCTATAGGCTAAGAGGGCCATGGCACTCTCCCACGTCTCTTCTCTCATGCCCCATTTCTTTACTGCAAGGGGAGAGAATGGGAGAGGAGTGCAGAAGGAGGCGCTGGGTCATGAGGCCAGGAATAGCAATGCCCTCTGGAATGCCCCGTGGCCATGACAGCTCCAGGTTTGGGGCCATTCCCGAAGACCTTTTCTTGGCCACTGTCAGGAATGTCTCCCTCCTGCTGAAAGGCTCCCCTGGGCTAGAAAAAGAGCTGGCATGGCAGGAATCCAGCGACTCCAGTCCAGCTGGGCACTGCCACCAAAGCCTGCGTCCCACATTTTATTTGTATCGCCTTTCTAAAACAAGCAGGGATCACCTGCCTTACAAGGAAGTGGAAGTCTGAAAAACCCAACAACAGTCACTGGCTGTCTCTGTCCCTCTGACCAGGCAATATCTGATGTCCGTGTCCAGGAGCCATAAATGGGGAATCAAGGCACAGTGGAGGGGAGAGTGGGCCTGTGATAACCCCAACTCCCGCAATCACCCTCCTGTGCTAGAGTAAGGCTGAACTCGGCTCAGGGACAAATGGCTTCAGAAATTTTGTTGCCTGGGGGAGCCTAGGTGGCTCAGTCAGTTACGGGTCTGACTCTTTGTTTCGGCTCAGGTCACGATCTCACAGTTCGTGAGTGCAAGTCCCACAACGGGCTCTGCCCTGACAGTGCAGAGCCTGCTTGGGATTCTGTCTCTCTCGTTCTCTCTCTGCCCCTCTCCTACACATGCTCGCTCTCTCTCTCTCTCTCTCTCTCTCTCTCAAAATAAATAAATAAACTTTAGGGGAAAAAAAGAAATCCAGTTGCCTGATTAACTCCTGTGTCTTATGTTGGGCACCTTACCCAGCCAGTCACACACTCAGAGGGTTGTATCTGTGTTAAACGCCAGCTTCAGGAAGCCTTTCTGAATCTCAAGAGTCATGGTCCACTCTACCTGCCTTGAGTAGCCTCCAAGTGCCGAGGGAGCACAGAACCCTTGAACCTGACAGAAAGGATGGGAGACGGTTCCCAACAGTAGTTCCGTATCTATGGGGAGTTACACCCTCAGACAAATCACTCTGTTTCTTTGAACCTCAGATTTTCCCATCTGTCAAATGGGCGCATTAACAGCTACTCCACAGGATAGTGTGAGGAGTATGTGGCAAGAGGCATTGAAGCACCTAGTAAGCATTAGATAACTGGTAGTAATTGAGGATGTGGGGTAATAACAAAGGCTACCATCTACTGAGAATTTATTATTATGTCAGACCCTGTTTTATTTATTTATTTGTTTTAATTTTTTTTAACGTTTATTTTTGAGACAGAGAGAGACAGAGCATGAACGGGGGAGGGTCAGAGAGAGGGAGACACAGAATCTGAAACAGGCTCCAGGCTCTGAGCGGTCAGCACAGAGCGCGACGCAGGGCTCGAACTCACAGACTGCAAGATCATGACCTGAGCCGAAGTCGGACGTTTAACCGACTGAGCCACCCAGGCGCCCCTGTCAGACCCTGTTTTAAACATGTGAATAGTGATTAACAGCATTAAGTAAGACTTACTGTTATAATTGATATATTTCCTTAAATCCACTAAACATTTCAGCTACCATGTCTTTGCATGGATGCTTGCAACAAAGCTCAGTGTTTTCTCAGCCATTTGATTTGACCAACAGATCTGGAGCATCTATGAAGGGCTAGCCCTTCACAGGTTTAGGGGATGGAGGGAACCAGATGGGGAGCAGTTATGGTTCAGTGTAACTTTGAGACAACTAAGCAACAAAACAAGGGCATGCCTGACTGCTAAAAAATAAAGTAGTGAGGGGCATCTGGGTGGCTCAGTCGGTGAAGCGTCTGACTTAAACTCAGGTCATGATCTCATGGTTTGTGGGCTCGAGTCCCACATCGAGCTCTGTACTGACAGCTCAGATCCTGGAGCCTGCTTCAGATTCTGTGTCTCCCTCTCTCTCTCTCTCTCTGCCCCTCCCTAGCTTGTGCTTTGTCTCTATCTCTTAAAAATAAACAAACATTTAAAAATTTTTTAAGTAAAGTAGTGGCATTTAACATATTTCCCCTGAAGCCTACAATACTACATACAGTTGTACAAATTTGTGTGTGTGTGTGTGTGTGTATCTGACCTCAAAGTTTCACACATGAAAATATACTTGCTTTTACTACAATGGATGTATGCCAAAATCTATTCTAATCTATTCTATTTATTCTAGTACATTCTGTTCCATTCTATTCTTGTTTTTTCTTTCTTTTTTTTTTTTTTTTGTATTCTAGTCTTTCTACCCTCCTCTATCCTATTTCATTCCATTTGGGTCTGTTTTGTTACTTTCCATTGCATTCTGTTCTCTTATTTTCTATTTCTTTCCATTCCATTCTTTTACATTCTCCTCCATTTCTCTTAAATACTTGCTGTGAGCCACTTAATATTTTATGACCTATTAAATTGTTTTGACCCATCTTTCAAAAAGTACTGATAGAAAGAAGTTGTTTTCTAGTTATGTATAGCTGAGAAACACTCTTGAAATGAAATCCTAGCTAACATGAGAATCTTAATTATTAAACAAGTAATTAGAGTTACTCTGGCTGGAGTTCCTCTAGAGAGTGGGGACCCAGAACGGACTGTTTGGCATTTCCACATTGCTAGACACATAGTAACCGGCGAGGACTATTTTTGGCTGAGATTGATTATAAAGAACTCTTTTCTCTGCTTTCAGAGGAAGGGTGGGAGGGAGATTATTTAATTTTTTTTTTTACTAATTCAGTTAATTTCTGTATACATATCAGATGCCTACTGTGTGCCAAGCCTAATGCTATGGCTGGAGACACAAAGGAAAACAAGAAGATTCTTGCCCTCACTAGAGTTATAGCAAGTATACTAAAGCATTTTACACACAGAGTCCCATTAAACCCTCATGGTTCCTTTGAGGGACCATTGGAGTTTTACCCATTTTACAGATGAAAAAACAGGCTCAGAAGTAGCCCGTGCTCATACAGTGATCCACACTGGGGCTGCGATTTAAGGCCAGGTTGCCAGAACCCCGGATTCTTTATTTCTAGTGGAACAATCTGAGAAGGGATGTCCGAAGAGATGGCTTCTGAGATATATCTATCTATGGTGGTGAAGGAAAGCCTTTCCACTGCCCCTCCAAATACAGAATAGCGTGAGCAAAAGACAGGAAGGAGGTCGGAGCTACAAGGTGTGTTGGGAGAACATGGAGAAGCCACATTTTGCTGGAACACAGAATGTGTGAGAGAGAGAATTTCAGCGGGGCTTGTAAGGTACACAGAGAAGGGAGAGGAGAGGAGGAAGGCAGCTCACCCCCCTCTGCAGCTGTGTCTGGCTGGGGCCCTCCAAGGCAAGTCCACACTGAAGGGCAGGGTTGACAGGCTGCTGGCTGAGATTAAGCTTCAGCCGGATGTGGGAAAGGCACAGCTCATGGCAGGAAACAATTACTTCTTTGGAAGCATATGTCCAGAGATGGCCATCTCTCCAAGAAAAAAAAATATGTGTGTGTGTGTGTGTGTGTGTACATATACACACACGCATATACGTACACACACACACACACACACACATACATGGTCTGATGTGTGTGTGTATGTGTGTGTGTGTGTGTGTGTGTGTGTGTGTGTGTGTATAGCCTGAATTAAAATTATGGCCACATAAATAAAATCCTCCCCCTGGGATCACTAACAAAACTTTCTCAATTTCATGGATGACCATACCTGGCCTGTGAGGTAGGCAGGCAGAGATCATTTTCTCTGCTGGATGATGGGGGAGATGAAGACACATGGATCGAGACTCAGTCTTACCCAGAACTCCTGTTACAGCCCTGTGTCTCCTCTTCCCATGCCTTCCAGGGAACCCATTTCCCTTCCTTTGTGCAGGGGCTGCTACAGAAGTACCTCCTGGAACCTGAGATGACCACTGCTCAGCCTGAGGCACAGGCCTGACATGCCATTGTTTCCAGAAGGGCATTAGAGAGAAACTCCATCACCAAAAAGCGATTCAGACACATCTCCCTTCCCCACTGGGGAGTCTGAACTCTCAGCGCCATCCTGAGTGAAGAGACTGAGTTCGACCTATGTAAATATGAGCCTTTCTGAAGATGAGGAGCTGGGAGTGGGTGGGAGAGGATAAAGGGGGCTATTATTTATTGAGTGCTACTACCTGTCATGCATGCATGTTGGATAATTCATTTAATCAGGAAACCTTACGATTGGCTATGTATTAGAATTCCCATGTGAAAGGTAAAGTAGCTGAGGCTCAGAGAGGTTAAAAGACCTGTCAAGGTCATCCAACTAATGAGTGAAAGGGGTTGGATTTGAACTTAGGTTGGTGTGTACACAAAGCCCAAGTTCATCTTACCTCATCATGATGTCTCTAGATTGTGATACAATAATGGGACATCTAGGGGTGCCTGGGTGGCTCAGTTGATTAAACGCCCGACTTTGGTCATGGTTTGTGGGTTCGAGCCCCGTGTCGCGCTCTGTGCTGACAGCTTGGAGCCTGGGCCCGCTTCGATTCTGTTATCTCCCACTCTCTCTGCCCCTCTTCTGCTCATGCTCTGTCTCTCAAAAATGAATAAACGTTAAAAAACATTTAAAAAAATAAAAATAATGGGACATCTAGACTATGGTAAAGTAGCATAAAAAGGGAGATGTATAAAAGAGGAAGGAGGAAGGAGAGAAAAAAGAGTAAAGAAGACAAATTAGTAATACTCTTTCTCCCATGACTACTACCATTTTACCACTGCTACTATAATTCAGACCCTCTCCCTTTCTAAGTTAGTTTCACATTCAATGTCATACTTGGTGTTAGGACAAAGAGAGAACACATACCACTTTCTCTGCAGTTAAGAGATAGGGGTATTGAGGGTCAGGGAGATTAAGTAATTGTTGAAGGTCAGTTACAAACCTGAATGCAACTGAGTTCCAAGAGTTTTAGCTTGAAAAAAACGGAAGATTTGCAATAATAGTCCTTGGAATGTTGTTTCAGTACCACTCATGGTAAAAATTTTTTTTCCTTTTTTTTCCAGCTTCATTGAGAAATAACTGACAAATAATATTGTAGAAATTTAAGACACCTTCCTTGCATACTATTGGTGAGAATATGAATTGGTATAGCCATTATGAAAAATAGTACAGAAGTTTCTCAAAAAATTACAAATAAAAGTACTTATATGGACCAGTGATCCTACTTCCAGGTTTACATCCAAACAAAATGGAACCACTACCTCAACGAGATAGCCATGCCCTTATCATGCTCACTGAAGCATTATTCACAACAGCCAAGACATGGAAGAAAACATTTTTCAATGGGACTCAGTCCATATACTCTCACACACATACAAACATCAACACTTCAGAAACAGGGCGTGTCCTTACTTTCTGCAATCCATTCTGAGATTCCCCCTTCTGTCTATTCCATTTCATTTCATTGTGCTGCAGAAAATGCTGGTCCTGAGTCATTAAATAGGTTTAATAGCATAGTAATGGGTCAATGCAGGAGTGATTTTCAGGGCATAAAAGCATGAAAAGTAGTTCAAAGGATCCCAAGGAATCCCACATGGAAGAAAAAAAAAAAAGATTCATCCTTCACTGCTAGAAATGGCAAAACTATGACCAAAGAGCAGAAACTATAGGAACACAAAATTTAGGTCAAAATAAAGAGGCCTTTCTAAATAGGCAAAAATGTCCCAAAATAGAAAGACTGCCTTAGGAAGTAGTGAGCTCCCTGGAACTATAGCCATACAAGCAGAAGCCTGAAGGTTACTTGACAAGGATGCCGTAAACGGAACTGAAGGTGACCTCTAAGCTTCTTTCTGGGCCCAAAACACAATTTAATGTCTTTTTCTCATTTTTCTCCCTATGCCAGCAGCTATCACAGGAAATTTTGCCTTTGATGTCAGAGTCAGAGGGCACAGAGGAGAAATAGAGATGCTGAATGTTGGTTCCACTGCCAAACGGGGGAGTGTAATACTCCTCTCTCCATTCTGAGAAAATAGAGGAAACGAGGAGCAAAACAGCAATCCAGGGAGGAATAAAGTATAAAAAAGTATGAGCAATCAGAGAAAAGGAGAGCTGCATTTTAGTCCCTGTTCTCTCTTTCGCCATTGTAGGACACAGGGCCAGCCAGCCAGCCTCACTTTCCCCAGGTATGCAGTGGGGATACAGCTGAACTATACATCTCCACACACTACTGCATTCCTCAGGTTCTGGGTACTCCTGGTGCCTTATTCCAGGATTCCCTTGTCATTGCTCATGATGCCAGCTCAGCAGCTGAACAAGGCAAAGGGGACAGTGGGGAGTGACTTAGCTGCACCTTTGAGGGAAGAAGGAAGGAACAATTATGGCCCATCCCTATGGCCTTGCGCTGACTTAGAGAGACTCATCCCATCAAATGTGTGGGTCATGGAGTTCAATTCATTAATTTTGGTGGTGGAGGGAGGCTGACAGGCCCGGTGCTGACATGAATAATGATGGATCACCAGGAGAGGGCCCAGGAAAATCTGCAGCTTAATCAGACCCAGAGAGTCTCCTCAGGCATTAATGTAGGCCAAGTGCTTTCTAGCCAATCAGACCCAATTTCAATTTAATGTTGCAAATTGTTACCATGCAGCTCAGCCTCTCAACCACAACTCAGACTCAAATTGGGTTACTCATTTGTTCCCTTTTCCTGCTCATTTGCTAGCACCTGCCTGGTCATTGTCTGTGCTACAGCTTGCAGCAGGGGAGGTGGCTAGACTACGGTGGCAAGAATTCACAGAGGACCATGCAAAGCCCAGAGCTGGCATCCCCACTTTACCACTCTGCACTCTTGTTTCTAAAGCCCATTCTTTGCTTGCTTATAAATACATGCTGCTTCTTCACAGCCAGCAGAATAAAATCCAAGTCTTTCCCATCAGACTGCTCTACCCTTACCACCCACCGTGCTTCCCCAAGCGACCTGTGCCTCAACCACAACACATCACTTCCACTGCCGAAAAAAGTGTCGTGCCCTTGGATTTTGAAGCCTCTGTGTAACTGCACGTGCTGTGCCCTCTGCCTGCAACACCTTTATTTGTTCCCCTCTGTTCGCCACCTCCCTCACATCTACCATCCTTTAATCCAGATGACACTGGCCAGAGAAAAAGGCAAACAAGCAGATCCTTGAGAGGCAAGGATTGTCTATTTCACTTTTTGCCCAGAGTGGACACTCAATATAAATAGAGTCAATGAACTCTGGGCAAGACATTTCAAGTTTCCAATCCTCTGTTTTCTCAGATGTAAACTGATAAAAATAATAAACCTACCTCCCACACATACATTAGTGTGACTATTCGTGAGGGACACTTTTCTTTTCAGCCCTTTACCTTCCCAGTGCCTTTGAGAGCCCTCCCTGGATGAAACTATCAGTGTAGCTCTCACCCTCCAAAATACTTCTCTTAGCTGCCCTGGGCTTCACTTCTCTGCAGCTCAGTTTCTTTATATGTAAAATGTATATACTGCATCTTAGAGGGTTGGAGACATTGAAAGAAACCATTTATTCATCCCTGCTTTTAGTACATATGTCCGATGCAAATGATTGAAAACAGTGAATGTAAAAGTGACTGTCATGGGATGAGATACAGAGTGGATGCTCAACAAAAGCTTTCTGTTTCATCTAATATCCTCTTCTTTCTTCCTTCCTTTTTCCTCTTCCTAGCCCCTATCATCTTCCTTTATCCCCAAGGTATGATTTTGAAACTCCTGTGGCCTTGTTAGGCACAGCCTAACCTTATCCCTGAAGCCATCTGCCCCTTCAACAGGACACTTGGGTGCAGAGCAGTGTGATGGCAGTGATTCTACCCCTGCCAACTGTTACATGTGCTGGGCTCTGGACTCCTTTGAGCAAGTTGCCATGTGAACACAGGGTCAGAGAACTCCTGCTCTTCTTCTAAGGATCCATCATTAGAAGCTTATGCCGTCATTCCACTCTTACCTCCCAGTAAACAAGTGCCAAGATTGAGGGAAGATCTGAAGCAATGTGGTTTCAGATCCAGACCTCACTTCCTGGTAACATGGTTTAGCACATAAGTACATTCACCCAAACTTGTCAGAAACTATGTATGAGGGATTCAGATCCTACCTGGTATCAGAAAATTGTCAATGTTATTGAGAAGAATAAAAGGTCAGGAGTCGCAATCTCTTCATGTGGTCTTTAAACGTAGTCACCAAAGTGAGGGAACTGAAAGGTCCAGAGAGTGACACTCTGTGGAGGGCGGGGGATATCAGGGTTCTCCACCATTAATTAACTGTATGTCCTTGGGCCATCCATTTCTCTCTGAACTTTAGATTTGTAATCTGTAAAATTCATCTAGTTTAGTTCAATGAAAAATAATGGGCACCCACCATCTGCCTTCCACACATGGGGCTAGACACAGACAAAAAGACAAACATCATATAGCTTAAATCAACTGGAAAGACTGATTTTGGAAGCATTCCATACATTACAAACTGTGTGTAACTGTGTGTAACTGTGTGTGTTTGTATATATGTGTGTAAGTGCAAGTGTGTGTGTGTGTGTGTGTGTATGTTATTCCAGTGAGTGAGTGAAAAATCAAAGATAATGTGGTTAGTGAATCTCTTTGACCTAAATTTACCAAGTGTTTAGTATGAACAAGATGTTATTCTAGACAATGCAGACAGAAGAATGAATAGCCTCTACTTTCATAAAGCTTATGTTCTAGGGATAAGAAAGTCACACTTGAGAGGGAGAAGAAGGAACCTTAGGCTTTTTCACTTAGTTATAAAGGCGTAATTAGAGGTGGGCCTTTGATGACAAATAGGAACCAAGACAAGTTGAGGCCACGTTCTTCAGCTGAAATCAGGCCAGCAATACTAGTTGAGGAATATGCTTTTTCAGTACCTGGGACAGCACCGCACATACTCCCTAAGCTTTATCAAGTTGAGGCAGATGATTCTTTCAATCTGATTTGGGTTTAAAAGACCTAAACCTGATTGGGTTTAAAAGAGACTCAAAGCATGTAGATGTATATGCAGGACCAGATGCCACTTTCATAGTTATGCCTAAATTGTTCAGGAGTTGTCTATATCGGCAAAGATTTTCCCAGTAAGTGACCAACCAAGTTTCCTGCTTAAACACTGTGGACTTGAAAATCAGAAATAAAAAGTAATACCACATTACTTCTTTTAAAATGTCTCCCATGACTCTCACCTTATTCTTACCTCTGCTCTCTATCTCTTCCACCATCTGTAAGCCCTAAAGTGTGCATTTGACTGGAAATGTATCACTCAAAGCACCTGTGGTGGGTTGAAATTGGTTAGGATTTCATGGTTCCCATCCAATTTCAGCTAGCAGCAGGCAAGAAGGGGGAAATGTTCAGTTATGGGCAACCCCATACTTTTTGCTTTTGTTAAAACAAAGTTTGGAAAGAAAGATTTTTGTTGTTGTTGTTGTTATTGTTGTTGTTGTTCTTCTTCTTCTCCCTCTCTCCCTCTCCCTCTCCTTTTTCTTCCTCTAGAGAACTTTTTCCCATTGGAATTATTTTGCTGAAGAGTTTCATGAAATCTTTTAGGATATGTCCTTTCAAATATCCTTCTCAGGTGAGGGAGACAGTATTCTTTCTTTATTTCTTAGCAACAATATTGTATCAACACTTTTTTTTTGATCAGCATTATTCTAGCCTTTTGCTTCAACCCTTAGGACTCTAAAATCTGGGAGAAAAATACCACATCACTTCTCCTAAAGTGTCTCCCATGACTCTCACTAGTTGGTTTCATCATCTAGGAATGACGGAACCACACAAACAAGATAGTAAATCTGGGCCTAGGGATTCCCAGAGCCTCATCTAGAAACAGAGAATAGAATTTCATCATTAGACAGGATCAGCTATTTGCTTTCTCTGCTAAGTACTGCCATAGGATAGGATCTCCAAACATCAGAATACAAAATAAAATCTGTTTTTAATTTTTATTATTGTATTTTACTTGAGAGAGAGAGACAGAGACAGAGACAGAGAGAGAGAGCACGCACATGCGTGTGCCAGCAGGGGAGAGGGGCAGAGGGAGAATCTCAAGGAGGCTCCATGCTCAGCACAGAGCTTGACACAGGGCTCAATCCCATGACCCCAGGGATCAGGACCTGAACCAAAATCAAGAATCAAGACACACAACTGACTGAGTCCCCCAAGTGCCCCCCCAAATATCTATCTCTAAAATCCATAATTTCACCCCCTACCTAATATTGGATACCCCACCCCACACTGTGGTTGATTTTTGTAAATCTCTTTACCATCTTTACCATCTTTTCCATCTGCTTTTGTAGTAAAGACCTACTTTTCCTTTGAAAGACTAAATGATACCCCCTTCAAAGTTTTCAACATATGTGGTCTGACTCTGGATTACCCAAGTCTAGGTCCAGTAGTAGCCACTTGACCCAGGGTTGACCAAGTGGCGCATCACAGTGACTTACTTGAGGTTTGTGGTACGCAGAATAATACCCCAAAGATGCTCGTGTCTTCATCCCTGGCACCTATGAATATGTTAGGTTACACGGCGATGGAGAATTAAGGTTGCAGATGAAATTAAAGCTTCTAATCAGCTTTTTGATGGGTAAGTAGTCCTTGATTATACAGAGGAGCCGAGTATAATCACAAGTATCTTTATAAGTGGAAGAAGGAGACAGAAGAGGAAGTAAGAATGATGTGGTCTGAGAACTTGGCTCACTTGTGTTGATTTTGTAGATGGAAGATGAGACCACAAATAAAGGAATGTGGGCAGCCTCTACAAGATGGAAAGGCAAGGACACAGATTCTCCCCAGTCCCCCCAGAAGGAACACAGTCCTACCACCAACACTGTGATGATAACCCAATGAGAAAAATTTCAAATATATAAACCACAGAACTAAAAGATAATACAGGGGTGCTTGGGTGGTTCAGATGGTTAAGTGTCCAATTTGGCTCAGGTCATGATCTCGTGGTTGGTAAGTTTGAGCCCTGCATTGGGCTCTCTACTGTCAGCATGGAGCCTGCTTCAGATTCTCTGTCTCCCTCTCTTTCTGCCCCTCCTCTGCTCGCTCTCACTCATTCTCTCTCCCTCCCTCCCTCTCTCTCTCTCTCTCAAAAATAAATAAAAACATTTTAAAAAGATAATATATCTGTGTAGTTTTAAGCTACTAAGTTTGCAGTAATTTGTTACAACATCAATAGAAAACTAACATGAAATGAACACATGAGCAAGTGATGGTTTTCCCAGGCACGTTGGTTAAAAATAAGAAGCACTCTTTCCTTACTGGCGATGCTAACATATCCAATGGGGAGAGTTTGCCCAAGAATGAAACCAACCCAGAGGAAACCAGCGCAAAGGAATTCCTGATGATGTTGTGTGGACATTTTGATCTATCATTCCTTCACTAAAGGTAGCCTTAGATACTTCAGTTCCTTGAGGAATTAAAGAGGGCACCTTTTGGGATGAGCACTGGGTGTTGTATGGAAACCAATTTGTCATTAAACTTCATATAAAAAAAAAAAAAAAAAAAAATAAAGACCTTATTTGTCCTTTAGCCAGTTTGAGTTGGATTTATATCACTTGCAAATTAAAATAAAAAATCCCAACATAGGCACAGTGGAGAAAATACCACTTCTTGAAATAGCCTATTCCAATTTTGGGTACTTTTGTTATTGTGTCTTTTTAAAATAGAGTTAGAATTGGCTGCTGTGTGACTTTCTCCCCATTGCTTATGTCCCGAGGCCACACAGGACAAATTTGACTCCCACCACCCCTTAAGAGATAGTTAGGATCTGAAATAATAATCCCTACTAAGATCCCCAAAAGGTTCTCTTCTGCAGGCTACATCCTCCCAGCAGTTTTCAGAATTGTGGGAATATAGTTTTGAATCCTTCCACTACCCTGTGGTTAATCTTCTCTGGACACACTCATTTCTCATCACGATTTTTTTAAGGATAATACCACAACTAAGCACAGTATTCCAGGAAATGACTAACCAGATCAGATTATCCCTGTTCTAGGTGAGGCACTTTGACTGACGAAATCTAAATTGGGAAAAAAAAAAAGTCTATTGTTGTTGTTGTTGAACACCGTTACTTCACTTGTCTTATTGTCCAATAAAATCCACGCGTGCTTTTCCTAGCTGCTGCTGCGTCGTTTCTCTGCCCCTCTCTGCACACCCACCCTCCATTTCCACCTCGTTTAGTTACGAATAATGTTTTCAAGTGCACAGAACTCTTTACAGTTACAGCTCCTTAAGTTCATCATGTAGAGAAGCAGATAGTGAGTAAAACACAGGATTTCAATTCAGGCAAGCCTGGATTCAAATCCTGGTTTCACCACTAATAGCCACATGACCTTCAACAATTCCATTATCCCTTCCAATCCTAGCTCCCTCATGATAAAATAATAATAGTACCTTCCACATAGGACTGTTGTGGAAGCAAACAAGATAATATGTGGAAAACGTTTGGCATAGTGCCTGGCATGTACTATGCTCTCAGAAAACGATACCTATTATTATATCCAGTCAGAAAAAAAATAGGTCAGAGCTTTCAAACTCAGGATTGTCCTCTTCCGTGCATGCAAATGGAAACATTAGTACAGGGAGAGACACAAAGAAAGACTTGGGGTGGAGGGGACTACGGGGTAAGGCAATACAACTAGGCTCCCTATATTCTTGGTTTACATCTAAAGTCAAAGACCAGTGCTCCAAAAATTAGGGCATCCACACTTTTCTAATCCTGGATGTGTCAGACTTAAGAGTTTGTTTTAAAAATGGGAACTGGTAGGCAGAAAGCATACAGATTTCTTTAAGACACATTAAGTAAATTCATGAAAATCATACACATAAGGGAGGAATCAAGGTATTTGCAAATTGAAACTTCAGACCAAAAACTCTAGGAAGACTTCGGCAACATCTGATCTAATCTCTCCCCTTATAAGTAAGGAATGTAGTTTCAAGAGAGTGACTGTGTTTTGCTCTGCTTGAACCAGCAGATTTGTTTTGGAACCAACTAGAAGTTGAGGTCATTTTTTTTTCCTCTTCTGGGCCCAAACTTCCTGGCCCAACAAGACATGAAAGAAGCTCGTTTGAGTTTTTCTTTCTCCAGAAGAAATTTAGAAAACAAGGATTTAAGCATATGTGGTTATTTGGAAAGTGACTGCAGGGAAACACTGGTAGGAGATGGGGAAATGAGGCAGGAAGGGAAGGAAGCAAATAAGGGATGGTTTATTAAGCCAGCCAGATGTTACAGTGGGCAACAGGAGGGAGGTTTATCCTGCTAGGGTGGCAAGGGTGGTGGGCAACCCCCCACAATCAGGGGTCCGATGGTTCCATGGCACTCTAGCCTGCCTCGAGGGTGGGCAGAAAGGCACCAAGCTGCCAGAGAGACTTTAGCCAGTGTCACATGTGCTGGCAACTGAAGTTGGGCCAGCACTCATGGGAAATGTTATTGCTAAGGGGAAGTGAGCTGGACCCCAACAGTGTCTGCTACAAAGTTCACATAATAATGAGACAGAGTCTCTGAATCATCCTCAAGCTACCAACCAGTGGCCCAACCAACCCACAGACCAATTAAGAAACAATTATTAATACCAACTGTGCTGGCATTCTAAGATGTTAAAGATACAGAGAAAATACTCAAGTGCTTGCTTATTCTATTGATGCTAAGTAGCCATATCCCTATACAACAGTTCTTCAGAATCAGAAATAATTCTAGACAACATGCATGAGAATTCCCCCAACTAGTTTATTTTTTTTTTAACGTTTATTTACTTTTTGAGGCATAGAGAGACAGAGCATGAACGGGGGAGGGTCAGAGAGAGGGAGACACAGAATCTGAAACAGGCTCCGGGCTCCGAGCTGTCAGCACAGAGCCCAACATGGGGCTCGAACTCACGGACCGCGAGATCATGACCTGAGCCAAAGTCGGCCGCTTAACCGACTGAGCCACCCAGGCGCCCTGATCCCCCAACTAGTTTAATGGGTAGGAAATTTCCTAATATCTTGAGGTTCTTGCATGCTAATTTCTGTCTGGAATACTTCCTGTCAACCTCAATCTTTAAGAATCATCTCAACGGCCATGTCTTCCATGAGATTTGCTCCAAGGGCTAAATGGGCTAATCTAACAAGCTTAACTCCCAGTGACCCATACCAGATACCCCCAAGGTATGCCAGGCATGGGCGGTTTATACACATTCCTGCACTTCCTCATCCTTGAGCTTCAAGCCAGCCATATTTTGTCATTGAGATCTTATGGAACCTTGCCAAGAATGCAAGCTGTTCTAGGGGACTGCCCAAAGCTAAGATACAGGCAAAAGGTTGGTAACTCCCTTTCTCCCCAAATGCTATGGGACCCAGTAGTAGGCATATGTTGAAAGCAAAAAGGAAGCACACATACAACATACAGCACATATAACATAAAACATACATACAGAAGCATGGAAACTATCAGCTTAAGAGACCTATCTTAACCTACTCCCTCAACTAGGTATACTTTTTAAATAATTTTTTTAGGTTTATTTATTTATTTTGAGAGAGAATGAGAGAGCATGAGTTGGGGAGGGGCAGGCAGACGGGAGAACAGAGAATTCCAAGCAGGCCCCACGCTGTCAGCGCAGAGCCCAACATAGGGCTCGAACTCGTGAGCTGTGAGATCATGGCAAAACCAAGAGTAGGACGCTTAACCAACTCAACTAGGTATATTTTCAGATAAAACCTGGGAGGAAAAGGGGCACATTAAGTGTTCTTACACTGATCTACACTGACCTTTTCCTGAAAGAGTTAACAAGAGCTTCCCCGGGCCTCAGAGTATGATGGTTACTGACAGTGCCATGGTGATGTCAATTAAAATGCCCCTGTGTTTGAATGAGGTCAGCAAAGCTGGTGAGGAGAGTACTGCCAACCCTTTTCTCCCTGACCCGAGTCCACCACCTAGAAAGGGTGTTGCCTTTAGTAAGGGCACACCCGTTCTCTTCTTCCTTTCCTGACTCCTTTTTTTCCTCTTTCTATTTTTTGCTTTTGTTTTGCTTTAAGATCCCTTTTCTCCACTGCAGTAATAAATCACTGCCGGCGAGATCTACTGATGAATGCTAAAATGAGTGGGGAAAACCTTATGAAGACACGGGATGTCTGCAGCGTCTGAAAGTACCTCTCCCAAATATTTATGAATCGCGGTGGTGGTTTTATTAAACATCCACACTTTCTCTGGCACACTTCCCTCCAGGAGGCAGATCTTAATCCCCTGCCCCCTGTGCACGTTGGTGTTAGTAACTTGCTTCTACTAGGGTATGGACAGAGAAAACCAGGAACTTCAGAGTGGAGAGACTTGACAGACACCATCTTAGCATGTCTTAAGTCCTAATGATAGCACATTCCTCCTGATATAATGAAGCGAGAAGGCCACTTCTCATTTGTCGTTGTTCTTCCCTCGCATCTCTAATGTCAGTCCAATTATGAGAAAGCATCAGATACAGCCAGGTCCAGAGACACCCTGCAAAATACCTCCTCACTGCTCTCCAAAATATCAAGGTAGTACGCAAGCAAAGCCTGAGGAGTAGAAGACTAAGCAGACAGGTCAACTAAATGCAATACGGTACCTGGGACTGGATTCTGGAACAAAAAAAAAAGGGCATCAGTGAAAAAATTCAGGCAAAAGGAATAAAGTGTTAACGGTGTGGCATCGTTAACTGCTCAGTTTTGGGAAGTGTACCATGGTTCAGACAAAAGGTTGATAGTTGAGGAAGTTAGTTAGAGGATACAGGGGAATTCTCTGTACTTACTTTACGATTCTTTTGGAAACCTAAAGTTACTTCAAAATGAAAGTTAAAAAACACAAAAACAAAAAACAGTCTCTTCTCTCAGTGGTGGTGTAGAAAGCCTTGGGACAGGACACCCAGAGAGCTGGTTCCCGGCCTCAGCTTGCTCATGGACTCTGGCCTTGAGTCAATTCCCCTCTCAGGGCACAATCCCTTCATCCTTTACATGATGGGGGTGTACAGGCAGTTAAGTGGTTGTTTTCAAGCCACGATCACTAGGGCATAGCTTCGGTGGTATGCGGGGTGAATTAAAACAAGCAGATCCTATCCCCCTCATCAACTCCTCCAAGCTTCCAGCCACAGCAGATCCACGTGGATGTATTAGGCGTCCATATAACATTTCATTTGATGAAAGGTTTCTGGTGTAAAATGCTGAAAAGTACTGGAATAGATCATTTACAAGATTCCTTTCTAAACTTACATTTATCCTCCTCCGCTAAGTCTTCCCTGAATTAACTAAGAATGACTTAGATACTCCCTTCCTTCTCTACTCGGGAGTTTTCCGTGGGTGGGAGCCATGTCTGTTTACCTGTGTTGATCAGTCCCCAGCCTTTGTGGCGGGACAGAGTAGTGAGTACCAGGTAAATTGGTCCTGAATAGGATGCTAGGAATCTACTAACCTCTTGGAAAGTGAGCGTGAAACACATCCCTGACCCTAGACTCTTGATAACATCATCTACTGCCAACAGATCGTGAGTAAGATGCAAAGTTGTACATTACTGACTGATGTCCTCATCCATGCCACATTTTAAGACCTGGATCAATTTTCCCTTCCTCTAGGAAGCTTCCCTTGATCCCTCCAGCTGGAAGGGACCTCTTCTTCCTCTGTGTTCCCACTGTCTTTGGTCTGTGCCTCCTACACAGCACTACTTCCTTGAATATTTCATCCAATAATCCTACCCAAAGACACAGAAACCTGCATCTTGGAACCTCCAGAAGTGCTTTGTGTATACACGATGCCCCATGAACTTTGAAGACATGAACAAATAAGCTCTAAGCCTCTTTGTTTCAAGGAGTTCAAAACAAGCCTCTGACAGATCTAGGTTTGAATCTCAGCTCTGCCAGTTCCTATAGTGTAAACTTAGATAAACTGCTTAATGCTCCTGGGGCCACAATCTCAAATCAGTCTCTGGTTGATAAATGCTAGTCCAGGAGTCTAACACAGTACTTGACACAGTGGGTGGGTGTTCAAGAAATATTAGTTGAATAAATCGTAGCCTCTCTGAGCTTCCGTTCCTTTATCTGTAAAATAACAATACAAATGCCTACCTTACATTGCTGTGGTGAGATTAAATAGCAGAGCCTCGTCGTGCATTCAGCACGACGCCTGATGCATGGCAATTGCTCTATAAATGTTTGTTTCCCTTCTAGTCTTTCCCCATCAGGTATTTTCTCCAATGAAGGGACTAACTTAAGCGCTTCTGCCAGCCATGTGCTTCATGACGGAGACCAAATTAAGAATCCAAGGTGCTTACATTTGAGAAAAAGCAAAAGATGCTAGACCATGGAGTGCGGCATGGGGTGTAATGTATTCACGGTAGCTCAGCTAAGAAAACATCCAGGCCCCCGGTTGAGACTAACACAGCACCATTAGCATAACAGGTGTCTTTGCTACAAGAATGACACTTTAAAGACAAATCCCCCCAATGCAGTCCCCAAACGCAGGAGTGCATATTTAATTACACGTAATGCCATCTTTTCCCTCCAGCTCCATGCTTGGAGGGGACACAAAACTCCACCAAGTTGGGAAGATTTTTATAGAAATGGCTGGAATCCAGAACTGCTTCTTAGCTCCAATGCCCAAAGGAAAAATGTCAACAGTGGTGCTTCAGGGAAGGAGCTGTGGGCTTTCTTTGTTTGCCTGGAGAACAGCTAGCTGAGAAAGAAAATCACGGAATGGGAAAAGGAGGACACACTGGGACCCATGAGAGGTGAGGTTCACTGTGGGAAAGGCTCTGGGTGGATCTCTACCATAGGTTATTTTCAGTAAACAGAGCAAACAAAATGGTGTCGGTATAAACCATTCCAATTTTCATAGAAGGAAACTGAGGTTAGGAGGATTTGAGTGATTTTCTCAAGGTCACATAGTTAACGACTGGGAGCTTGGAGCTGAACTCAGGCCTGTCTGGCCCCAAGCCTGTGTGTTTTTCTTCATATGTCTTGTCCCAGTGGCTTTCACTTAGTGGGCACGTGTTCTATGACATGTGTTACCAGTTTCATATACATCATCTCACTGAACCCTTACCCCACTCCATAGCGTTTCCCTTATTTTACAAAACAGAAAACCAAGGCTGCAATGAATTAATTCACTTGTCCATGGTCACAAAGAGAGGTAATGTAAAGCCCAGGATTTAAATGCAAACTTGTTCGTTTTTTTTAATTATTCATTTTTTTTAATGTTCCTGGCACATGAAGACCCAGAAGACTATTCTTTTAATGTTTATTTATTTCTGAGACAGAGAGAAACAGAGCATGAGTGGGGGAGGGGCAGAGAGGGAGGGAGACACAGAATCCAAAGCAGGCTCCGGGCTCCGAGCTGTCAGCACAGAGCCCGACGCGGGGCTCGAACTCACAAACTGCGAGATCATGACCTGAACTGAAGTTGGTCGCTCAACCGATGGAGCCACCCAGGCGCCCCAAACTTGTTCATTTTTTTTAGCCTCAATGTCACACTAACTTGCTGTGTGAATCTGAAGAAGTGAGTTCCTTTCAACGGGCACTGGTTTTCTTCATTTTGAAAATGAGGGTCTTAAAGCAAGGATCTCCAAATTTCCTTCTACCTCTAACATGCCATGATCTTCTTTGCTTCTCTGACATGAGGTCTTTTCTATTTGCCACCCCTGGGTACCCCTAACCTTTTAAATATCCCCCAGGGGATACTGAGAAAGTTGGTGAAAGGAGGTCTGGCTTTACCACTGAGTCACTGTGTGATCTTAGACATGATAAACCTTTCAAAGCTTCACCACAGGATTAATAATAATAATAATAACAATAATAATAGTCATAATAATAATAATTAGCTACAATATGAGTGCCTAAATAACTAAGAATGGTTTTGAATATAAAAGGCATTAGTGGATATGTCATCATTACCTTAAAATTGTCAACTTACTGTACAAATATTAGCTAGCATTATTATTGCTATTATTATTATCATTCATAAGGTGCAATGCATTCATTGGGGGTAAGTAACTTCTATATCAACAGAGTTGATTCATGGAAGCATAAAGGGTCCTCACTGGCCCTCACATGAGTATCCCTAGGTTTTGCAAGAGCCACCCTCTGAAATTCCCCATCAGCTTTTTAATAGATACTTCTGAATGGTTCCTCGGAGTATTTTATTGGGAACGTGAGAAGATTCCGCTATACCACAGAAGCCAGAGGCACGGACCTTGAACTCTTATAACCCAGGGTTCAAGCTTGAGCTCTATCACATCTAACAAAAGAGCCTGCCCCTCTGAGTCTTCTCACATTTAAAGGCAGTTACCAAGAGATTAGATAAAGCACCGTTCCTGGCACATGAAGACCCAGAAGACTATGCTATTTTTAATACCAAAATGTTACCGATGCCCAGGCTGCAGCAGCCGACAGGATGGGCCAAGTTCAGGGACTCGCAGAAGTGGGGTGGGCAAGAGGGCTCAGGTGTTCCTTTTTCATGTCCGTCTCCCCATGCCCCTGCTCTGATATGTACCCTTTCCCATAGTGTTAAAGGGTGAAAAACACATTTGTTTAAAATCCATCTGCTTTTTATAACTTCCAGAGACCAAAATCTGCACGGGCTGCAGTTCTCTGCTGCTCCTAATTAATTCCTAAACAAAGACCCCTCTGGCAGCAGCACAGTTTATGAAGCCGGTTGACCCCCTGATGCAGAAAATGATGACACAGACGTTGTTACCCTTTCCCAAGCTCATTTTTCACTTGGCACCACTTGGTCAGGCCAGCCATGTCTTCACCTCCTGGGGAGCAGGATGTGGTCCCCGGGGCAGGGTGGGGGGGGTGGTTCTCGGAGACCCCAGCTGTCACTTCCCATGGCTGCTGGCTTCTTTCCACTCAGGGGCCTCCCAAAAGCAGCCTGGGGTGGAACAGACCAGAAAACCACCAGCTTGGTCTTCGATTTATCCAAGAGATTCCCAAACTGACGAGTCTCTAATCTACACGGTGTTTTGGAGGCCACCGGAAATAATGATCCCAATAGTCCTCACGAACCAAGCATCTATTACGTGACAGGTGAAGCCCTGGGGATGCTCTCCTCTAGCTTATCTCATTTCATTCAACACAGTCTTTGAAGATGTGAGCTACTGTCCTCAGTTTAAAGCCCAGGAAATAGGATACTGGAGACACAAAGAGAGGTTTTGTACCCTACAGCTCCCATTCACGGAGCACTCCCCATGGGCAAGGCACCAAGCACTTCCCCATTACCTCACTGTAGGCTAGGACGGGTTAGACAACTTGTCCCAGGTCATATAGGCAGGGGGTGAAGAAATAGAAACCTAGCAAGGTGTGGGCCTCTCCTCTAAATTAGCTGTTCTTCCAGTTCCACTGGTATTAATCAGTGCACTCATGCCAAGAGCATGGGCTCCAAACTCAGAGTCCAGGTCCTGTGTGACCTTGGGCAATATCAGTTTTCTCATCCAACAAATGGGTACATGCACATCTTATCTGTAAATAATCATTAGCAGGCAGAATTCTGTAAACTTTAATGAATTCTGTAAAGATTAATGACAAAGACCATACTGTCATATAAAAGGCACTCAATTTTTTTTCTTCTTGCAATAACTAAGTGGAAGCTGTTATCATCAGCTGTCTCCCTGCAATCTGTGAATCTACACCCAGTACTTGATGTTGTGAAAAGTTCATTACAGTAACACATGACAAGATCATCCAACTGTCTATCTCCCAGTCCATTCACCTAAGAGTTTACTGAGCTACTATTATGTGCTTCTAAAAACCCCTCTCATCTCCTTTCTTCCCTTTCCATCCTGTCCCCTCTCTGCTTTGGGATCACCTCCCCTTACTCTTTCTGCTTTTGGCCTTCGTTCCAGGAGCAACTGCAGAGGAGAAGGAAAAGACGAGTCCAGCTTCCCTCATTCCTTCAGCCACTGGGGGCTGGGGTGGCAATAACTACGATACTCTGCTCTGTTAGCTCAGGCTGCCATAAAGAAATTCCACAGATTGAGTGGCTTCAACAACAGAAATTTGGTTTCTCTCCATTCTAGCAGCTGGAAGTCCTCTAGATCAAGGGTATCCACAAGGGCTCGTTCCCAACTTGTAGCAGTCACCTTGTCACTGTGTCCTCACATGGCCTTTCCATTAGGTACATGCATCACCAATGTCTCTTCCTCATCTTTAAGGATACCAGTCCTATTGGGTTAGCGCCCCACTCATAGGACCTTACTTAATCTTAATTACCTTCTCCAAGGCCCCGTCTTCAAATATGGCCATATGGGGGTTTAGGACAGAATTCAGTAGATAACCCCTGCCATTCTGAATCTCAAAAGGAGGGTGGCCAGAGGGTCCAGCCCAAATTTCACCCTGAACCTCAAATGGCAGGTCTACAAACTTCAGGCAAATGTCCACCACTGGCCCCACATATGCATTTCTGTCAGAGATTCAGGAATTCCTTTTTCTGGCACTCACCAGCTATGTGACTCTAAGCAAGGCCCTTCTCTGAGGCTCAGCTATAAAAGGACATTAAAAAGAACACCTACTTAATATACAGTCAGGAGGTTTTAATGAAATGTTAAATGGGAACACGTTCTGTTAATGTTAGTGGGTCAACAGTGCTTGAGCTTTGAGAATAGCTACAGGGGCGCCTGGGTGGCTCCACTGGCTGAGTGTCAGACTTCGGCTCAGGTCATGATTTCACAGGTTTGTGAGTTCAAGCCCCACGTCGGGCTCTGTGCTGACAGCTCGGAGCCTGGAGCCTGCTTCAGATTCTGTGTCTCCCTCTCTCTCCACCCCTACCCTGCTTGCACTCTGTCTCTCTCTCTGTCTCTCTCTCTCTCTCTCTCTCTCTCTGTGTCTTAAAAATAAATAAACACTTAAAAAAATTAAGAATAGCTATAATCTATTAAGAAATTTCTATTTATCAGATACCAAGCTTGCACACAGCATGGACGCTTCCATTGGTGGCAATGATTTTGTAGAGGAGGTACCATTGTTACACCTGTTTTACCTCAAGGCTCAGAGAGGGCAAGTAGCTAGCCCAAGATCACACAGTTAGCCAAAGGCTGGCAGAAACAGGTCCAGCTGTTCTCCTCTCCCTTCAGCCATGCTGCTGTAATGATTGTAACGGTGCAGACCCACCCTGTGGGTAAGCTTCCTTTACCTGAGATCATCTGCAACGATGGGAGGGAGGGGCTAACCCACATCCCCCCACGGGAGGCCTTGGGTAGCTCTGTGAACCATCTAAACAAAGCCCCTGGCACAGACACCAACATATTTCACTCTCTATTAAGGAAGGCCAAGACAGGGCAGGCCTCTCGATGCTTCATTAGGGGAACATCAGGACACATAAGGACAGTAATAAAACAGGAACCGAAGAGGGTGTCCATGGGGAAAGCCTAGAGCCACTCTCACTGATGCCCCTCCAGGATTTTAGACAAGGGAGGCTACAGACAGAGCCAGACAAAGACAGAAGCAGATGAGATGGGGGTGCTCAGTGAGAGCAGGAGCGTTCTAGTCAGCAAGGCAAACACAGGGTCTAGATCCCAATCGGGTCTCTCCCTAGCTGTGTGACCTTGGGCAAGACCACTTAACCTGATAGACCTCAATATTTAAATCTACAAAATGGAGACAGTGATGCCCGCCCAACAGGGTTTCAGAAGAATTAAATCATGTTTTACACGAGCAGGTCCAGGCTGTGACTTTCTCCCTGCTGGTCTCAGGGAGCTTCAGGATAGGGATTCTCCTCCACCTTCGCTATCCACAGACACCAGCTCCAGAGTTTTCCGTAATGCAGATTGCCTGGAACCCCCACCAGGAATTCAGATCCAGCACACCTGGGGCAGAGTCCAGGAAACTGTGTTTTAAAAATTTTTTTTTTCAACGTTTATTTATTTTTGGGACAGAGAGAGACAGAGCATGAATGGGGGAGGGGCAGAGAGAGAGGGAGACACAGAATCGGAAACAGGCTCCAGGCTCTGAGCCATCAACCCAGAGCCTGACGCGGGGCTCGAACTCACGGACCGCGAGATCGTGACCTGGCTGAAGTCGGACGCTTAACCGACTGCGCCACCCAGGCGCCCCCAGGAAACTGTGTTTTAAACAAACACTGCAAGTAATTCTATATATATATTTATGTTTAGTTATTTATTTATTTTTCTGACACTGACGCCATCCCGGTGCCCCGACTGAGCCACTCAGGTGCCCCGACACCCCAGGTAATTCTTAAGTAGGAAGGAGATCTTGCTCCACACCTAGTGAAATATGGGCAGTAAATAGCACGGCTTAATGAGAAGCAATTTGTAAAAATCCTAATGTATGAGGGTAATGCAAGAGCTTTAGAATCCAGATACCGGGCTTCCATTCTTATGCTGTTTATGTTGCAGAAAATGCTTATCATCCATGGACTTCAGTCTCTTCCCAGGTGACATGGACAAAACACCCTAAACAACTGCTTTAGAAAGTAAAACAATACACATAAAATAATCAGTGCTCTGTATTGTTCCTATGACATATTCACTTTCACCTGGTCCTTGAAAGGAACTTGTAGGGGCGCCTGGGTGGTTAAGCGTCCAACTTTGGCTCATGTCATGATCTCACAGTCCGTGGGTTCCGGCCCCGTGTTGGGCTCTGGGCTGACAGCTCAGAGCCTGGAGCCTGCTTCGGATTCTGTGTCTCCCTCTGTCGACACCCTTCCCCCACTCCTGCTCTGTCTCTCTCTGTCTCTGTCTGTCTCTCTCTCAAAATAAAATAAACACTAAAAATATTTAAAAAAACAAAGACAAAAAAACAAGAGAGGAACTTGTAATAACCCCACAACTGTGGAAACCCAGGAATGGAAACAGGGACACAGATTTTTTTTTTCTTCTACCTTAATTCCAACCTCACATTTTGTTTAACCAAGCAATTTAGAGGGGGCAAAAATAATTGGTGATTTTAAATGCTTTGATACAACGAGGCGCTGCAATCACGATAAATCATCGCCGACATATGCCCGGCTCCTCCAAGTGACAGATGACAAACAAAAGCAGGACAAGGTCCTCCATCACAGGCGGAATCATTGAGTTAATGGAAGAATTATTGCTTCTGAAATCCACTCCAGTCCTATTGAGGGGAACGTTCCAATTTATCAAAGCCAAATGAACATTAATTGCAGCAGTCTGGTAAGTTTTCCAGCCGTTATGACCTTCATTGAATTTTAATCCAAAACAGATAAGATTTCCTTCCACACAAGAGGAAACAACACAATTAGCTCAAAATGACAGCTAGATTATGAAGCAGGCGCACAGGAACCACATACACGCGCTCACACTCACGCACACACGCCCCAGCGAAGACACTGATTCTGCGTGGCTTAAAATTCAGCACAAAGGAGGTAAGCAGAGAAAAGGTAAATAAATACAATCGCACATCTGCATAAACCTCCCCCCTTCATTCAAGAGAGGAATTTTTGGAGGCGGAAGGCAAGATAGAAAAGGTGGCAGGCAGTAATGGAGACAGAATTTCCGTTAACTGCTGTAATTAATGTTATGTCTCATCGGGGAGAGATTAGGAAAAAACAGAGAGGGAAGGAAGAAAAAACAAGTATTATTTTGCTATTAAAGACGCCCTTGAGCTGGGGAACATTAGCAGCAGAAGTTTGAATTGGGTAATTGTTTGACTGTATCGGCGGATGTGCAGACAGGATGATTACCACAATGAAGTGAAATATAGCTGTGTGCAACCTATATGTTTATGGCTCCCGCAGCATGAGCCGGAGGCCTTCTGCTGAGTACAGATCACAGCTGGGGGACGTCTAGAAAGTGTAGTGAGGCTGGGACCACCCACCCACACAGACACATAAGCACGAGTGCGCATTCGTGCAGTCTAGCCGACAAGGCCATTTCTGGCACTGACCTGACACACGACACTGAGTCACTCTGAGACCTACAGGCTTAGTTTCCATATTTGTTTTCACTCTCAACGAGGGCACTGGACTCCCTGTGTTTTAAAGGGGCTGAGGTTGTCTTGCGGATTTTTTTTTTTTTTTTTTGAGAATTAAGTTGGAAATTTCTGCTTTCCTCACTTCTAAGCACTTATGATGAGGAAGAAGTGGCTGCCATCTTCCACAGTCCAGAGTCAGGCCCGCCTGACCGACACACAGGGATGTGGGACCAGATGGTTAAGGAGATGGGCCCCGGGAGAGGTCCTTACCCACCTTTGCCCTGGTAGCAGAAGAAATGTCTTACGAGAGATCACTTGGAACCAGAAATCTTTTTTTTTAACATTTATTTATTTTTGAGAGACAGAGAAAAAGCACGAGTGGGGAGGGGAGCAGGAGAGAGAGGGAGACACAGAACCCGAAGCACGTTCCAAGCTCCGAGCTGTCAGCACAGAGCCCGACAACGGGGCCCGAACCCATGAATTGAGAGATCATGACCTGAGCCGAAGTCGGATGCTTAAACGACTGAGCCACCCAGGCGTCACCAGAAGTTTTTTTAAGTAAACTCTACACCCACTGTGGGACTCAGACTGAGGACCCTGAGATCAAGAGTCACATGATCTACCACGTGAGCCAGCCAGGTGCCCCTGGAATCAGAAACTTAAGTTTGATTCAGGGCTCAGGCACCAGCCGTGTGATCTTAGAGGCGAGTTATCTTAACTCCCTCATCCGAGGTTTTATCGTTTGTCAAACAAGATCAATAATAGTAACAATATCCATGAAACTGATGACTTACCATTTGCATGCAGTCCACATGTTACCTCATTTTAATTCCACGAGGTAGAAACTATCAGTATTATCATTTTTAATGGGGGAAACAGACACAGAGCAGTAACTTAACCAACAGCAGTTAAGTGGCAGTTAAATCATAAGGCCAGGATTCTGACCCAGGCAATCCTGCTTCAGACTCCATACTCTCTTTGTTTTTAAACCTTTTATTTTGAATACAGGGGCACCTGGGTGGCTCAGTTGGTTAAGTGTCCAACTTCAGCTCAGGCCGTGATCGCAGCTCATGAGTTCAAGCCCCATGTTGGGCTCTGTGCTGAAAGCCCAGAACCTGAAGCCTGCTTTGGATTCTGTGCCCCCCTCTCTCTCCCTGACTTGTGCTCTGTCTCTCAAAAATGAATGTTAAAAAAAAACTTTATAAACCTGTTATTTTGAATATAGACTCACGAGAAGTTACAAAGCTGGTACAGAAGAGTTCCTGTATACTATTTATTCAGTTTCCTCCAAAGTTAAAATCACATATAAAAGAATAATCAAAACCAGGAAATAAATGTTATAATACATTAACAAGACTACAGACCTTATATGGATTTTATTATATTTTCCATTAATGTTTCTTTTTTGGTCCAGGATCCCATGTGGCATTTAGATTCTATGTCTACCTAGTCTTCTCTTATCCGTGACAATCCCTCAGCCTTTCCTATCTTTCATGATTTTGACACTTTTGAAGAGTGCTGGCCAATTATGTCGTAGAATGTTGCTCACTTTGGGGTGTGCCTAATTGTATTCTCACAATTACAATGAGGGCACACATTTTGCACAAGTATCAGGAACTTGTGCCCTTCTCAGTGCATCCTAGCAGAGGATTCATGATGTCGATCTTATTCCTGGTGGTGATAACCTGGATCACTTGGTTAAAGTGAGGTAGTGGGGTGAATGGTAGACCCAAAAAATGATAGGTCCCCATCCTAGCTCCCAGAACCAGTGAATGCGACCTTATTTGGGAAAAGAAAACAAACAAACAAAAAAAGGTCTTTGCAGATGTAATTAAGTTAAGATCTTGCAAAAGAAGATCATCCTGAATTACCCAGGAGGGCTCTGAAGCCAATAACTCATGTCCTTACGACAGACATACAGAAGAGAGGACATAGAGAAGAAGGTGATACAAAGACTAAGGCAGAGATGTGGAGTTATGTATGCAGGAGTATTTATGTATGTATGTATGTAGTCCCGAGCCACAGAACACCTGGCACCTCCATAAACTAGAAGAGGCAAGGAACAGATTATCCCCTAGAGCCGCTGAGAAAGTACAGTCCTACTGAAACCTTGATTTTGGATTTTTGGCCTCCAAAACTGTGACAGAATAATTTTTTTGTTTCAACAGCCCCCCACTTTGTGACAATTTGTTACGGCAGCCCTAGAAGCTGATACTACTTATCTACTAGATTCTCTACTATAAATCACCATTTTCCTTTCATAATTAATAAATATTGGGGGGGAATACTTTGAGATTCCACAAATATCCTGCTGCTTCTTGAAGTTTCACCCTTTAATATTCGTATATATCAGTGGATCTTGTCAGTAGTAATTTTAACAGTGGTGACTGTCTAATGGCGATCTTCTACTTCCCTCTTTCCTTCCACATTGATTTATCAATTGGGATTCTATTGTAAGAAAGAGCTATGTCTTCTATCCCATTCATTTATTTAGTCTATTATTTACGTCAGTATTTCAGAGTCAATATTCTTTTTTTAAAAAATGTTTTCAAATGTTTATTTTTTGAGACAGAGAAAGAGAGACAGAACACGAGCAGGGGAAGGGAAGAGAGACAGGGAGACACAGAATCTGAAGCAGGCTCCAGGCTCTGAGCTGTCAGCACAGGGTCCGACGCGGGGCTCGAACTCACAAACCATGTGATCATGAGCCTAAGTTGGACACTCAGCCAACTGAGCCATCCAGGCACCCCCAGAGTCAATATTCTTAATAACTCCTGCCCAACTTAGCTCAAAGGATGTTTGTGAAGGTCAAGCATGAGCGTGAATTAGGGAGAAATATTTTATTTATTTTTTATTTTTTAAAAAAATTTTTTTTCAACGTTTATTTATGTTTGGGACAGAGAGAGACAGAGCATGAACGGGGGAGGCGCAGAGAGAGAGGGAGACACAGAATCGGAACCAGGCTCCAGGCTCTGAGCCATCAGCCCAGAGCCTGACGCGGGGCTCGAACTCACGGACCGCAAGATCGTGACCTGGCCGAAGTCGGACGCTTAACCAACTGCGCCACCCAGGCGCCCCAGGGAGAAATATTTTAAAGGGCAAAAGGAAAAGAAGGGATGTTCTCTGAGCACTGTGCTGAGACATTCCATGTGTCTTCTCCCCTCAGCCCCATGAATGAGAGGTCCACAGCCTCACTGTAGATTCAGGAGACAGTAACAATCAGAGAAGTTCAGGAATGTGCCTGAGACAAGCAGCAATAAGAGAGTCATACTCTGAACCAACATCTGTCTGTCCAAACGTATGTTATCTCCACCAAACCAAGTTGTCTTCTGAGGACTGGGAGGGGGAGGAAGGGGAACTAACTGAAGGTGGATCTTGAAGCTCTATTGTGTCCAACGCCAAGTTCACTGGACATTTTCACCGTGGGCTGACTCAGGGCATGGGGGAAGGGGAGTATACAACGTGAATACCGCACAGCACACGTGCATTCATTCTGTGTTGTTAGAATACTGCACACACAGAAGCTTCAGGTTCTTTTTTCCTTTTTTAATGTTTATTTATTTTTGAGAGACAGAGAGACAGAGCACAGGCAGGGGAGGGGCGGAGAGAGACAGAGACACAGAATCTGAGGCAGGCTCCAGGCTCCAAGCTGTCATCACAGAGCCCGACATGGGGCTCAAACCCACAAAGCAGATCATGACCTGAGCCGAAGTCGGAAATGTAACCAACTGAGCCACCCAGGTGCTCCAGAAGCTTCAGGTTCTTGAAGCAAAATGAAATGTGCAACAAGAAGCCGGAGTGTAAAGGTGGAGAGTGGTCACCAAGAGAACATCCCCCTCAACTCTGTCAACCTGCCTGCTGCCCTTCCTGCCCCTGCCATGCTTCTCTGCCATCTCTAGATCTCCCCTCTCCCTTCTCTTTTCCACCTTTTCCTCTGCTGCTTCTTCTCAGATCCACTGTGCCAGTGCCCCCCTCCGTGTCGTGCAGGAGGCCTTCTGTCCCTCTCAGCCCCTGACTTCCTCCTCATCCCCCTCCTCACCCCAGGACCCTTCTACCACTTTTTCTTGGGCTTGGGTTCTATCTGCCCCTCCACCTCCACCCTTCCTTCCTCCCTGCCTTCCTCCCTGTGTGGTTCCTTCCTCCCTGCTTTTATTCTGCATCCTCTTCCCTGTCTCTGCTTCTACTGCTAACTCCTTACCGGTCCATTCCTGCCAATTTCCTTGTATTTTTCTACATCTCTCTCATTATCATCAGCTCCCTTTTTCTCAGTTTCCCTCTCTGTCTCCGGTAGTTTCTACACACCTAACATAGAAGAGCTACTCAATGAATATTAGCAGATGTCTATTTTTCCTGTCTGTGTTTCTCTCTGCCTCCCTCTGTCTCATATTTTGCAGATTATTTTTTCTTATACACAGTCCTATCCTGCATCCCAACTGCCTCTGTTCCCCTGTCTAGGTTGCCTCTCGCCATCTCCAGGATTTTCTTTCTGGGCTTGACTGTCGGCCCAGACAGACGGGGTAATCCGGATGGAGAACATCCTTTTTCTAGCCTCATTCTCTCCACCCGCAAAATGAAGGTGGGGTTCAGTCTGCTGCCGTATGCAACCGCCCACATGCCCATTCTCTATAAAGGACTATACACCTCTGCCATTGGCTTTGGGTTGGCCCACACATGTGCTTTGGCCCTGGCCACAGAACATGAGAGAACCCCCTGTCTGAGCACTAGCTTGCAGAAGCGTCCTCGATTTCCACCAGTTCTTTTGCTCATTCCCTCTGCCATGGAGACCAAAGGTCTCAGGCTGGGGCTCCCCTTCGGCCAAAACTGCAGAATGAGAAGACATGCGGAGCTGAGCCACAGAGACCGCAGCTGCCAACACGGAAGGCGCGTGAGCAAGAAAGCACTGTTTGGTCAGTCACCAAGATTCAGAGCGATTTGTTTGTAGAATAAACGTGTGCCAGCTGACTCATCTAGAAAAGTTGGATTCTGCAAGGTCTAAGGTGCTTTGGGCTCCAACATTCCAACCATATTTTATAGCTCCGTCGCTTCTGCGGAAACCTAGCCAAATCCTTTCATGGGCATTGTCTCAGTTCAATGCCATGATTTCAATCTTAATTTCACTTTTACAAATGACCAACCAAGAAACTCAGAGAGGTGAAGACATCCAAACCTCCATACTGCTATGAGGAAGACTCTCAGCTTGAAACCCAGGCTCCTGACACCAGACTATGTTCTTTCTACTTCACTATGCTGCATCCCTAAATGCTGTGGGAGATAAGTCTCATATCCTATAGACGGAAGCCATGGCTTATCCTTCTCACGGTCCCGTAAGCCTAGCTAGAGACCCTACATGCTTTTAGTACATCCTTGTTGTTAAGGCAAGTCAAACCTGAGCTACCAGGTTCATGTGGCTTGAATTTTTAAAACTTAATGCATGCATCTGTGATTTTTAAAATTCTACTTTCTTAAAAAAATAAACGGGATTGATGTACATAAATACATGTACATAAGTACATAAAAATGTACATGGTGTATCTGTATTGCCCAATCTTATCATGCCCTGCAACTGATAAATGCTTGATGATCTCAACTTATAGATGGGGGTCTTAAGGCTAAGAAGGGAAGTGTGTGCCTACAGTCAGGGAGCAAATGAGTGTTAGGGCTGGGACACCCGAGTCCCAGGCCACAGCTTCACGGCTGTATGTATCGCGTGTTTTTTTTTCCTGCCACTATATCATTATTTTAAAATAATCCCCCTTAGGATGTTTTCCTCACTACTCTACTTTCTGTCCAAAGGCCTTTGGGACCTGCAGTCTGTAATGGCCTGGTTTCCCCTGTCCTGGCTGCCCTGGGCTTTCTTCAATAATATCACTTATAAATAACACAGCAATGGCACTTGTTATTGGTGAAATCCGCCCCCCCCCCCACACACACACACAAAATATATGTAGGACTCCTAATGCCCAATACCTCAGAACATGACCTTATATGGAGAGGAGACTGGAACTTTATGGAGGTAAGCAAGTTACAACAAGGTCATTATGGTGGGCCCCACCCAATATAACTGGCATCCTCATAAAAAGTGGAAAAATGTGGATGCAGAGAGAGACACACACACAGTGAGAATGCCACGTAAAAATCAGAGCTACGCTGTCATAAGCCAAGGAACTACAAGAAGCTGGAACGGATATTTCCCCTAGTGCCTTCAGAAGGAGTGTGGCCCTGCCCACACCTTGATCTCAGAAATCTAGCCTCCAGAAGTGTGAAACAACACATGTTAGGTCACTCAGTCCATGCATTTTGTTACGGCAATCCTCGGAAACTAATACGCGAATAAAGGGCAGAGTCCTAACACTTAGGAAGACCCAGCTATGTGTCAGGCTCTAGCCTTATGTGCCTTATGTGAGTCATCTTACAACAACGCCCTCAGGCAGTTACTTCCATCCTCACCCCATTCCAGAAGAGGAAATGGAAGCAGAGGGAGGAAAGATGCCTACGTTACACAGCTAGGAAGTCAGTAATGGAGCCAGAATATGAACCTGGGACCCCAATCCACAGTTCTTGCACATTAGTTATATTCTCTGTGCCTGCATGTTCTCAAAAGTAGAACAGGAGTTCAACAGGATATCTGTTGAATTGGGATTGTGTAGAGAATTGAGTGAGTCAAATATATGCTGACAATACAACACTAAGTGTTTAAACCATGCTTATTAACACTGTTATTTTCAGGGGCGCCTTGGTGGCTCAGTTGGCTAAGCGCCCGACTTTGGCTCAGGTCATGATCTCACAGTTTGTGAGTTCGAGCCCTGCATCAGGCTCTGTGCTGACAGCTCAGAGCCTGGATGCCTGCTTCAGATTCTGCGTCTCCCTCTCTCTCTGCCCCTCCTCTGCTCATGCTCCGTCTCTCTCTGTCTCTCAATAATAAGTAAACGTTAAAAAAAAATTTTAAACATTGTTATTTTCAGATCCTTCACTATTTTAACTATTTTCTCATAACTTTTCTTTTTTTTTTTATTTTTTTTTTCAAAGTTTATTTATTTTTGGGACAGAGAGAGACAGAGCATGAACGGGCGAGGGGCAGAGAGAGAGGGAGACACAGAATCGGAAACAGGCTCCAGGCTCCGAGCCATCAGCCCAGAGCCTGACGCGGGGCTCGAACTCACGGACCGCGAGATCGTGACCTGGCTGAAGTCGGAGGCTTAACCGACTGCGCCACCCAGGCGCCCCTTCTCATAACTTTTCTAATCATTGTTTCTCTGAGCATGGGATCCCCAAAAGTAAACACATTGTTTCAGGTCTCATCTAGAACCTCTAAAACTAGTTATTCAGAAAACTAGTCTTTCATTAATACAACTTAAAATGTGGAAACAGGGGTGCCTGGTAACTCAGTTGGTTTGTGAGTTCGAGCCCCGGGTCAGGCTCTGTGCTGACAGCTCAGAGCCTGGAGCCTGCTTTGGATTCTGGGTCTCCCTCTCTCTGTGCCCCTTCCCCTCCTCAAAAAATAAATAAACATTACAGACATTAATAAAAAAATACATTAAAAAAATAAAATGTGGAGCCACTCTTACCACTTTCGACAATCAGAGTCCATATAGTTGGCTCATTCTGAGCTTGTGGTTGACTTTTTCAAAGCTTTTTTTTTCTTTTCTCTTATTTTCTTGCAGATAGGATTTTCATTGTTAGGTTTAGCAGGCAAGGAAACCACTGCATGATTGAGTGATTAAATCAATGAACTAAGGAATGCATGATATGCTGTGAATGAATAAATGCAATGGTTGGGGAAATGATCTAAAGTCATTTTTCACAGAAAGCTTTAAAAAGAATTATCCCCAAATCACACAAATCCTTTAAACAAAGCTTCTGATTGAGAATGGGAATAATAATTCCTTAGATTTATGTGGCATTTTATAATCCTCAAAGTATTTTTCTATATATTATTATGCCATAGAATTATAGATCTTATAAGTGTGAGAGAACCACACTAGTCATCTAATTTAAGTATTATTTCTCTCAAAATCCTGATGACTAGGGCTTCTACCCTTTGCTTTCCTACCCCCAGAGACAAAGAACTGACTACCCCTTACTCTGTCATCGAGTGCCAGATAGCTCAAACACTTAGAAAGGTCTGTCCTGCCATGGACCGGGGTATTGGGCCCTTATAACTACCCCTTCACTGTGGCCCACCCGTATAAATGGTGGGAGAATGAGGGAAATAACAGTATCTATCCTACAGAGTGTTAGAACAATTAAATGGAATAACCCATGTGCTGCAACTAGACTGTGCCTGGCATACAGGAAGTCCTCAATGGTGGCAGCCATTAATTTCATTGTGCAGGACACTGGCACATGTAGCTGCATTCAGTACCTAGAAAAACTCTCAGAATTAGGGAACATTATCCCAGTTTCACCAATGATGATTTTGATTTGGCCAAAGTCATAAAGCTAGCAACAGAGATACTATTCAATATTGGAGTTGACTTCCAAGTCAAACCCCCGCCCCCTTTAATCTACCCACAGATTCCACACAAGGAGGAGTCTGTGCATGAATCTGCCCATAAGGTCTTATAAATTTAAGCCAACAGCTGATGCAGAGAGAAGAGAAATGGCAGTCTAGTATGCAGAGTAAGGGTGGAGGTTCTGGAATCAGCCTATATAGGGTGAAATACTGGTTTTCCCGTTTAATCTTTGGGTGACCAAGTCACATCAAATAGCTACTGAGTTTATTAATATCTCAGGCTCAGGTCTTAACAAACTCAGAGCCTGCTGGTTCCACTCCAGAAGGCATGAAATGTAGCAGGTTCTAATGACTGAGCTGGAGCTGGTTACCCTACATGAGTGGGCAGGATGCTTGTCTTGAGAAAAGAGAATGGAGGACATTGACCCTAGAATGATTTGGATCTTCTCACAAACGATCTCAGATCTTCACCAAAGACAGAAACAATGCAAAATTTGATAGACCAGGAGCCATCCTGTCGTGAGTAACCATGTGACTTGAGTTTAGAATCTTGCGAAAAGCCTGCTCCCAGAACTGCATTCCTGTTAACCACACAGCCTTAGAAGTCAGTTAAACTCACTGCGTCTCCAGTTTCTCATCTACGAAATGGGAAAACAGATTTTAGCCACTGTGAATGCTATTTTGAATGGTTGTTTAGGGGACAGGAAAGCAAACATTCTTTTCGTTCTTGCTGAACTGTGGCCAGACCAGCAAGGACAGATAAGAGTCTAAGCCACAGAGAGGTGTGCTGTCCAGGCCAAGCTCCACTGTCTGTCTGGGGGATCCTGGACGACTTGCAGCCTATATGGGACCTCAGTTTATCCATTTATGAAATGAAACGGTATATTAAATCAACACATCTTAAAGTTTTCAACAAAAGTGCCCCTAAGACTTGTACCCGAATGTTTATAGCAGCACTTTCAACAATAGCCAAATTATGGAAAGAGCCTAAATGTCCATCAACTGATGAATGGATAAAGAAACTGTGGTTTATATACACAATGGAATACTACGAGGCAATGAGAAAGAATGAAATACGGCCCTTTGTAGCAACATGGATGGAACTGGAGAGTGTTATGCTAAGTGAAATAAGCCATACAGAGAAAGACAGATACCATATGTTTCCACTCTTATGTGGATCCTGAGAAACTTGACAGAAGACCATGGGGGAGGGGAAGGAAAAAAAAAGTTAGAGAGGGAAGGAGGCAAACCATAAGAGACTCTTAAAAACTGAGAATAAACTGAGGGTTGATGGCAGGGGGGTGGGGTGGGAGGGAGGGCAGGATGGGTAATGGGCATTGAGGAGGGCACCTGTTGGGATGAGCACTGGGTGTTGTATGGAAACCAATTTGACAGTAAATTTCATGGAAGGAAGGAAGGAAGGAAGGAAGGAAGGAAGGAAGGAAGGAAGAAAGAAAGAAAGAAAGAAAGAAAGAAAGAAAGAAAGAAAGAAAGAAAGAAAGAAAGAACGAACCCCTCAGAATAAGAGCTAATGGTCTTAGGTGCCAAGCCCTCTGATACAAGTGCTCGGTGTACGTACACAGTAAGTATTGGTGGAAGCCTCGTTTACAGATGACAAAAACAAGGCACAGAGGAATTTAAAACTTTGTCCAAAATCATCCAGAGTGTTAAGCGGCACAGCAGGACTTTATGCCCAGGCACTCAGGCTCTGGAACCTGTGCTTATTATGAACCTCCACGTCACCCTACCTCACCTCAGAGAAGCCGGGCTGCCATCAACAAATGTCTTGGGGTTCAAGGTTTCCTGGACATGACTCTATCTCCTGAAGAGGTAGTAAGGTGGGGACAGGAAAGATCCAGATTTTGGAGCCCTGAAGATGGAAAAGAACTGGCGGGACCACAAGGTGGTAGCCTTGGGCCACATTAGTGTGAGGGCAGGGAAGATCTGGATTGTGCCAACCTCCACAGGGCCTACTCTGCCAGCTACATCTTGAATTCCAGATTCGTGTGGGTCTTGATGAGTTCTCCTTTCCAAGCTGAACTCACTGAGCAGAATAAAAAGGTGAAGAACACCTACAGTCCTTGGAGACAGAGTGTGATTTAGTGGAAGTAACACTGAACCTGGAAGCAGAGAACGTCCATTCAGGGCTCATTTATAATTGAGATTATACCATCTAGGTTACTGAGCTATGGGAAGGATGTAGACAAGTAAACGTGAGGCCAAACCCAGAAAATGCTTAATAAATATTAATCAAAAACGGAGTCTCACTCTCCAACATGAAAAAAGTAAGTCACGCCCCCTCGAGTCTTCTTAGCATCAGATGGTGTCTCATACCCCGTGAACTCTTGAGCAAGTACCCTGAAACACTTGCACCCCAAAGTTAGCATGCAGGCACTCACTTGGCTTGGCATGTGGCTGCATCATTTGCAAAATATATATATGGGAAAAGTCTATCGCACTCATTCCGTGAATAACACAAAGGCCTTGATTTGTTTTTCCACGTGATAAGCATGCGTTAGGTCCAAAATTAACACTGCTGTCTGGCTGGGGTATGTGTGTGTTTTTCCAAAAAGAGAAAACTTCCAAGCTCTTACTCAGCCCTAATCAGAATGTCTAATGCACAGTGTTAGGTGAAGAGGAACCAGGAGACTGGAGACCAAGAGCAAAGGTCTGTCCCCAGTACAGATTCTCAATAAATGTTGCTGACTGTTGAATGGAAAATACAGGACTGCACGGTAGTGCTGCTTTGCTGAGTGGCCTTATGCCAAATTCTTCACCTCTCTGAGCCATACCTTTCTCACGTGTAGATTGGGAATCACATTTCCTATCCTTATGCATTCGGCAGAGCCGTGCTACAAGAGAAAATAATGGCTTGAAGAGTGAAAAGCACTAGGGGGATGTCACTTGTAGCTATTATCAGATGTCTTCTTGAGCCAATTAGACCCTGTACATTCTGCATAATGAATTTGTTTTTTCCTATCTACCATGCAGAGCCATTAACTACAGCTTTTTGAAGAAACCATTAATATGAGCCTACATACATTTTAGACCACCATTCAAGTGATTTAAGCCCTAACAGCCTTCTCTGAAGAGAGAGCAGACTCCAAGAGCTCCAGGTCATAGGGCCGACAGAGATGGAAGGCCACTTCACCTCTCTGTGCCCGTAACTTCATCTCTCACATGGAGGTGACATGCCTGACTCCACGCATTCTTGGTGAGAATGCAATGAGATAATGTCCTTAAATGTGCCCTGCACAGTGCTTGACACACGCTTGGACAGTCAATAAATTCTTGCACTGAGAGAAATAGTGTGGAGGACATAGTTCAGGCTTTGTAGTCAGACATGCTTAGGGGTTCGAGTGCCCAAGAGCATCTCTGTCTCTTACTAGCTATGTGACCTTGGGTAAAGTTTCTCTGCCCCCGTGACTCAGTATTCACGACTACAACAGGAGGGTAATGGAGGGGCTTCGACGTGTGACTGTGGCTAAGCCTAGCCCAGCGCCAAGGGTCACCATGTACGATCTACACTGCAGAGGGTATTGTGAGGGTCAAAGCACCTGGCCTATGAAAGGCACTTGGGAAAGGGCAGCCATGCTCCAATTCTGTTCCAATTTTGTTTGTTCAGTCATTCCTGGAAAGGCCAGTTGTATTTTGGAGCACTGAACCTCAGCCCTCGGTGGAACAGGCCAAGCACGTGACAGATGTTAAACAGCTATTCCCAGAGATGTCGGCCAAAAGGCCAAGGAGCTGGAGACCCTTTATTCTTTTCTCTGAAGCACAATTAGTTTGTCACAGCTGACAGATGATGGATGGGTATGCATCAGTCCAAGTGACACCACAGAATCCACCTGACCTTCTGTTTATCATTCTAACCTCTTGCACTCAGCCAATTTCTTCCACCTGCCACTGGCAACCCCGGCCTCCCTCCACAGTCTCCCCAACTCACCCTCTCCATCCCCTAGCACCTTACGGCATTCCCCCTCACTCACCATCACAGAAATGTGGAGAATGTGCATCTGCTCCTCTACAATCTCTGAAGGCTCCTGGAGCGTGGGCGCCGTGGCCCGGGCCAGCTGCCCGGCACTGCTCATGGAGACGTGGAAATACAAGGTGCCATTCTCGAGCCATTGCTGTCTCCAGTGCACCAGCGAGATGTCCGCCGCCGTGCCAGACATCTCTGTAAGACAAGACCAAAGGCGCTGGGTGAGCGGCATTGCCTGGGCCTGTTTTCCAGGGAGGGAAAGAGCCACACATGTTCAGGAGATCAGAAGGCACCTACTTTGGATGCCTTTCCACCCATCAAATTTATGAGCCGGACACCATCGCTTCCATTTGTACGTGGTCAACTGTGGCCAAGAATCTCCCCAAGCCACAAAGTGTAAGAGACAGAATTTGAACCCAGTCTGTCTGGGGTCCTTGTGTATAGCACCATCCATGATAAGGCAATTCAGTCCATTCAATCAAAGCGAGCAGAATCAATCTAAGCAAGAGATTCAAGAGTTTACATTCTCCTGAGGCCATGGAACTAGAAGACGATGAAGGGAAGACATCTCCATCCATGAGAAGAGCAGGGGTTTAGAGTGTGAATTCTTTAGAAGCTGAGTTGGAAGCGTCAGGGCATCACTGCAGAACCCCAGAGCTGGAAAGGCCCAAGAGAACATGTGGCCCAGCCTAGGTGCCTCAGAATTACTCTTTATAGGAAAGGACCTTGGCAAGTGGGTTGTTCTGAGCCTATTTCTCCTGCTTCAGTCAGAGAAGCCCCATTTTTTGCTAGTGTATATACTGCACCCCCAGCAAGGGAGTGTTGGCACAAAGTTTCCATGACTTAAAAATACTTCAAAATACTTCACTGCCCTACACTAATGTTCTCCTATGACCAAGGGGAAGTTAGAACCTCCTAGCAAGCTACAGTCACCTGACCTCTAAATTATTATTTTAATAGTACTTCCATTCAGTACCAACATAGCCTCTTATTAAATAAGAAGGGTGACAGCATTAGCTTTCAGGAAGTGTCCTTGTACTGGAGGCACCTGGCTGGCTCAGGCAGTAGAGCATGCGACTCTCGAACTTGGGGTTGTGAGTTTGAGCCCCCGCTTCGGTGTAGAGATTACTTAAAAGAAGTGTCCTTGTGCCAAGATCATACAATCTTTTCATAATGTTGCTTACTAAAGGGAATATGTCCCTGGAAATGTCCTAGAAGGACAAAGGCCTATCAGGGTATCTTATGAAGAAAGGGGAAGGTTGCTAGGGTTCCAGGACTTCACTCAAGCGAGGGTTACCGTAGGAGACAGAAACACTCCATCGTAGACAAGTAGCTGTAATGATGTCTGGAGCTTGGAGCTCTGCACTACAGAGCTGACCTAGGGGTCGTATTCCCATAGTCACCAAAGACCTCATATACGTGTGTGTGTAGACACACACACACACTTAAGGAGGGTTGGTGGGGAAACAGAGTTAGAACTTCGTTTCCAGTCAGCTCTCCCTATGCCCCACTACAACCCCCGCCATGTCTGGCGACACTGAAGGAAACAGAGTCACCTTGAAGAGATGATGTTTGCTCACCAAATTCTACTGAATTATTCTTGCATCGTCCACCCCCCATAGACTAACTCCTTGAGGTTCACAATCAACAGTCCTTAGGGAAGAGCATCTGGCACTTGATAAGTGCTATAAAAAGTTAGCTATTAATATTTATTATCAGTATTATTATTAACAGGCACAGGATCTAATTTACCCTTCAGCTGCTCTGAAAAAAAATCCTTGAGACATCCTTGACTGCTTGCTTTCTTTCCCTCTCCTCCTCCAGTCCACCAGGAAATCCTTCAAAAGCCACCCCAAAGTCCCTTCCCTTCTTGGCTCCTCTCTTGCAACCACCTGGGCCAAGGTACCACCCTCTCTTGCCTGACTTACTACAAGCGCTTCCTAACTGGACTCCGTTCTTGCCTCTCTGCTCTTCTGTCCATTCCCACACAGAAACCGGACGAGCCCTGCCAGAACCTGTTAGCTCCCATCAGCCTTCAGCGCCAAACCCTCAACAGCCTCCCACCTCATTCCAAGTAAAAGACAAGGTGGCCAGAACATAAGAGGTTACAAGTCCAAGTGAAACCTACCTGGGCTGCACCAAGAGTTGAGCAGGGCTGGAGACCATCACAAGGACCCTAAGAGCTCACTGTGGGGCGCCACGGGAGAGGCTGGCTGGGTGGCCAGTCTGTGAAGCGGGCCTCTTCCCAGCACCTTCTCTCCACACACCGCCCCACCTCCTGGCCTCAGCACCCGAAGCCCTGGCAGCAACATCTCTGGCAGCCAGCCAGCTGGGCTGAGGCAAGGTGAAGACATGGTAAATGGCCTTGCTCAGTACCTCACTCGTATTTCTCCCAGAGCATTAAAGCCTATAACCAGAGGCCCAGAGAACCCACAGCTACAAGCTGCCTCTGGAAATGGCTGCCTCTCATTCAGCAGCTCCAGAAAAAAAGGACCCCTGTGCCAATGGACCGCCAGGCACTTACAGTGCCACATCTGATCGACACAGCCTGGGACAGGGGAGGCAGAGTCAGTGAAGGAGGGCTGGCTGAAATCTACACTCTTCACTCCTGGAGCTCTCCCTCCCCAGCCTGTGTTCAAAATCCCACCATTGAAGAAGCCTGTCCTCCTCATGTTCAGATTAGGAAACGGAGGGTCACAGAGGGTGAGTCACTCACTTAAGGCCACTGGTGAATGTATGCCCAGATGGACCCAGTGGACTTCCAGTCCACACAATTTCTACTATGCCGGTAGCTCTTACAACATCTCCTTTTCCTTGACTAAATTAGCCCATGAACCAAAACTAGATTGAGCTCTTTGTTTGCCACAGCGATGAGTGCACAGTCAGCAGACAGTAAACGTTAAATGATAATAACAGTGTGTGAAACACAGTAAATATTGAATCACAGAGATCAGCTCTGGACTCACTCTATTACAAAGGAAGGAAACTGTTGCTGAGGCGGGGAGGAGGGCCATGGAGCCTCAAAGAGAAAACCACCTTGGCGGAAGCAGAAGGCCTGATCATTCATTCCCTCATTCATTCATTCACTCACTCGTTCATTCATTCATTCATTCATGCTTGTGTTTGTTCATTCACTCATTCAACACACTTTATTGAGGGCCTACTCAATTGTGAGTACTTTAGTAGTTCAGAACATGGAGTGAAATGAGGCATAATCTTGCCTTCAGGAAGCTCAGTCCTTTCTTTAGTGGCAGAAATTCTACCCACTGCCCATCTGGCATCTCCCTGCCCACACATGCACACACTCTCCATTTATTGTGGCCCAGAATCTGCGCATTACTCTGACCGATCCCCTCCTCATGTGCTCCAGCCCTGCAAACTTACAACCGTTACTCAAACAGACCAGGCTTACTCTTACTCTTGTCTCAGGAAAGAAGGACTCTTTCTCCTGTCTGTCTGGAACTCTCCTCCCAGACCCTGCAAACCACTTTCTCCTCGGTGTTAGTCTCCCTGACCAAGTGACACCTGTTCAGAGAGGCTCTGCCAGTTTTAGCTAAACTTCTCTCTACACACATCACACTCTCTGGTATCCCCTTTACAAAAACTTGTTATAGCACTTATCACTATTTAAATTAATCTTGTGCATTTTCTAAGTTTATCTATTTGAGAGAGAGAGCATACATGAGTGCTAGTGGGGGAGGGGCAGGGAGACAGAGAATCCCAAGTAGGCTCCACATTGATAGCACAGAGCCTGACACAGGGCTCAATCCCACAAACCACGAGATCATGACCCGAGCCAAAATCAAGAGTCGGATGCTAAACCAACTGAGCCACCCAGGTGCCCCAATCCTATGCATTTTCTTAAACATGTATTTAATGCCTGCCTCCCCAGAAGAGCAGGGATTTCCTGCCATATCTCACGTACTTTTAAAAGTGCCCGACGCAGAACAAGTGCTCAGGAAAAATTACTGAATTGCCAATGATGAATACATGCACACACACATATCCATAATAAGATTACGGAGGTAGAGTTTAACCTCACTAGAGTATTAAAGAAAGAGTAAGTAAGCTCCACTGGGAATCTGAAGGTGGGACAGGACTCTCCTAGCTTAGAGACAAGGAGCCACTCTAAAAACATGATGACATGAACGTTGCAAAGAATGGGCATATTGTTGGCCTTCAGAGAGAGGAGGCATGGAGACGGGCTGGGCAGTTGGGTATTTCAGGGTACTAACACCGCATGTGCAAGTAGGAGTGTGGTGGGATGTCAGCTGGAAATGTACTTCAGACACAGGGTTAAGGGCTTTGAGTCCCTAGCGACACAGTGTACTCTCTTCTGCATGCGGTCGGGAATCAGCAAAGTACACTTGATCAGAGCGCCAGTCCTGTGTCCATTAAAAACAGGTCAAAGAAATACTAGCATAACCAAGGCCAGCTCCTGAAATTCCCCGCTGATTGATTTTCCAATTGCATTTTCCCCAACCTCTTCCCCTAGTCCTTCCATATAAACATTTCATTGAAGTCTTCAAGTCACATTACAATCAAACTTAAAGCAAAAGGGGGACTAAACGCATTTGGTTGGGAACCAAGACGATTCCCATAAAGGCAGATTATGCTGACATGATGAATATAAAACGAAACAGCAGATATTAAAGTAGGAGAATCGGTGCGCCATGCCTTCCGGCGGTAGGCTGACTCCACTGCCTGCCTCCCTCCCACCTCGGATAGCCTGGTTTTATATTGGAATCATAAAGAAACACAGGGATTGCCTTTTCACCTTTCTCTGTTCTCCCCCCATGGGCTGCAACTCGTGAAATATTCAATAGGCTCAAATCCCCCCAACCACCCCGCTAAAGCCAAGTGAGCGGATCAGCCTTCATCAGTGATTCTGGGTAGACCGCCATCCTGCCTCAGCAGCCACAGATGCCTTTCAGCCTCCTGGAAAAGAAATAAAAATTCCCGAAGGCGTGTTGTGCTTTTAATTGGCTTGTTCTTCCTAATCTATGGCACTCATTGTATTTTTATTTAATTCCTGAAGGTCATTATGAAAATAAGCAGCTCTTCTGATCACCAGCCATCTTGGTAACATCTCCCAAGTGGCTAACTAACCCTCCGTCAGATTCCACAGCGCCAGCTGACCCTCCAGCAGATTATTCGCAGAAGGCCAGAGAGCGCTTCTGATGAGTTTGCAAATGGTCTTTGCTTCGCTGAGGGAAGGCAGACATTACGTGAGATGAACTCACTGCCTAGGTACAAAGAGTTGAGAAAGGTAGAGATGTTAACTTCCATCATCCTTGCCATTAGCTGTCCCAAAATTCAAGGGGGCGGGGGTGGGTCATCTCTACACAGCAAGTCCTGCTGAGTGCTTAGGAAATATATCTCAAACACACGCCCTTCCTTTCATGTCTACAATGGTTGCCTTAATGCAGACCTTTATCGTCTCTCTTGTGGAATACTTCAAATGGCCTTGTGCCAGTCAGGGGGTCTTATCACAGAAGAGAAGACACACTCAGTAAGGTCGCTGAGAAGGGACTGTTTACAAAGACTTTGGAAGTATATTAGTCAGGGTCCTCCAGAGAAATAGAAGCAACAGGATATACATATATTTATATAAGAGAAAAAGACTTATTACGAAGGGTTCATTTCCATGGTTATGGAGGCTAAGAAGTCCCAAATCTGCCATCTTCAAGAAGGAGAGCTAGTGGCACAGTCCAGTCTAAACCCAAAGTCCTGAGAACCAAGGGAGCCAATGGTGTAAATCTCTGAGTCTGAGTCCAAAGGCCCAAGAACTGGAAGGGCTAATGCCCAAGGGCTGGAGAAGATGGGGTATCCTGGCTCAAGCAGAGAGCAAATTGTCCTTCCTCTACCTTTTGGTTCTGTTCAAGCCCTCAACAGGTTGAGCGATGCCTGCATTGATAAAGGCCTTTCTCCTTTCCTTGGTCTACGGATTCAAATGTTAGTCTCTTCTAGAAACACGCTCAGAGACACATCCAGAAATAATGTTTTACCAGCTCTCTGGACATCCTCTAAACAAAGTCAAATTGCATAAAATTAATCAACACAGACAGGATTAAGGTAAACCAGTGATGAAGCACCTCAAGGTTGACAACAGCAAGGAGCTGTCACCACCCTAGGCCCAAAGGGGCAAGGGGAGGGGTATTTATAAAACCATGAAACAGCCACAGTTGTAGGAAAGGGTTGCCAGACAGGAGTTGTGGCCTTCAGTAGAATAACCCAGCTACTGACAAGGCATGGCCCATCATGGGAGTGGTGGGGTAATAAATGCTCCAACCTCACTCTCCCTCTACCTGCTAATCTCTTGCAGGTGCCTTCCATGGGCCAATTCCAACCAAACACCCAAGGCGGAGCAAGTCATACAGGTCAGTCTTCCAGGGCCCTCAGCAAGGAGGAAAGGGTGAAGAGTGGATCTTAGGGAGTCAGTGGAAACTACCTAGAAGGCCCCAACTGGTATGCCTACCTCCAGGCTTCCTTCCAACCATCATGCAAATAGCTACCAGGATTAAATTTCCAACTTATGAATCTGACCACATCATTCCCTTGCTCAAAATCTTTCAATGGCTCCTGATTCCCCTCAGGATAAAACCTAATTTCATGAGCCCAGCACCTGAATTTCTCCTCTGCCTTACCCCTCTTCACTCCTTTCCCTGCACTTACACATTAAATCTGATCAAATATTTATGTAATCTCCACATATAGTGTACTCTTTCCTAATTCAATGTCTTTGAAGATGCCTTTTTTTTTAAGGCCAAGAGAAATCAGTTTAATTTTATAACACATCATTTCGTTGCCTCGACTAAAAATGCTTCTTCGAGTCTGGGAGAGCCTTTCCTACACAACCCTATCCCCTGCTCTGGAAGATTTCCATGACCCCCATATGAGCTAGAAGTTCCTTTACGCTTCTATAAAGAGGAAGTATTGCATGCTATATAATATCATAGACCCTGAGAGACCAACTGCTTGAATTTGAACAACAGTTCCCCTGTGCTCAAGCTGGGGGTCTTTGGATAAACTTTTTACCTTATTTGTGCCTCAGTTTCTTCATCTGTCAAATGAGGATAATAATAGCACCTGCTATTATAGAAATAGAGCTATTTTTCTGCTATTGTGGAAATAAATAAAACACCTCATAGAGTCATTTTGAGAATTAAGTAAAATAGCACAAAATAGTTTTTAACCTTAATCTGGATCCTCAGTAAGCATTCCAGTTACATTTGTTACATATTACTTCACACACATAATTACAGCATCCTATTTTACCACTGTCTTGGTCTTTGCTATTTATCTATGCAGCATTTGGTATTTACCTATGTTAAAATGTGTTTATACAGCTGACCTCTCTCTTATTGGACACTAGTACAGGGACACTTCAGAGCCATTTGTGTACCCGAGTGCCTGAGACAGTGGCTGAATGCAGGGCAGAAGGCTCCACAAACATGTGTGTTGAGTTGAACTGAGCTGTCCCCGTATCTGAGTTCAAATGGGCACGGAGAGGACAGAGAGAAGAAATGCCAACTGAGGACAGCAGCGATGGCTTGATTCCCATATAACAACACTACAGAAATTTACTTAACATCTGGCTCAAGTTTAGGAGCCCTGGAGAATGCAAATGAAGAGAAAGCCTTCAAACGTTCAGGGTGTTTGCATTTCTGACGGAGACAGACAAGAAGTTTATACAGAAAATAGACAATCTTATGATTCTGTTTAGACATAAGTATGCGTGTATACGGCTGGGAAGAAATATACTGCAACAAAATACACTGCAACATCAAGAATAGTGCTCTTTAAATGGTGGGATCGGAGGTGATTTTAATCATGATCTGATTCATTTTCCTCTACATTTTCTACATTGAATATATATTACCTCTGCATCTGCTAGAGGCAGATACATGCTCACTTTAAAGACTCATTTAGTCAACCAACCTTCTCTGAGATCTGGCATTGAGGAACTCTATCCTCGGGAGCTTGGGCCAAGGAATGGAGAAAAAGCATGCTATAAATAATTATAAATCAAAGTAGAAAGCTTAAAGGAGAGGAGATGACTTCTGGCTGGATCTAGAAAGTTTCTTTGTGGAGGAGCCTTAAAGGATGGGCAAGGTTTCAACAAGTGGCCGTGTGGCAGAGGGCACTGTAAATGGATGAATGGCACAAAGGCAAAAAGACAGGATTGCAGATGCAAAAGGGGGTAGTGGGAGGAAACCAGCAGAAAAAGCAGAGGGTCATCAGTGCAGAGGGAACAGAAGGATATAGCAAGTCTGCAGAGAGGAAAGTAAAGAAGGGGCTGCCTTTACCTATGGGCTATCTCCCAGAAGAATAACGAATATGAGGCCCCACTTGGGACTCCTTCATACAATCAGATCAAGCCCTAGTTGGGAGGTAAATGAAGCTCTCCAAATACCATAAATTAAAATTACAGGATAAATGGATGGCTGATGAATGGGTGGATGGATGGATAGATCCTCGTCTTTCTAACCTAATCAATAATCACACAGTCTGGATTTGTGAAAAGAACACTGAATCTGGAGTCACATGCTGAGGTTTGAGTGATACTTCTCCACCAACTAGCTAGTTTACCTGAGGACAAGTCAGAAAGCCTCTATGATTTTCTTTCTTTATTTGTAAAGTGTGTGTGTGGTGGGAAGGGTCACCTACTATCCTACTTATATCACACCTGACACAGAATTAAGAGAAAACAAAGCCATGCCTAGCAATGTGCTTAGAAATCTCGAAAATCTCAGTTAGTCCTAAAAGCAAATGCCATCATTGCCCCCATCATTCCAGAATATAGCTTCCACGGGGCACCCAGCTGGCTCAGTCGGTAGAGCATGTGACCCTTTGTCAGTTCAAGTCCCACATTAGGCACAGTAGAAGTTACTTAAAATAAAATTCTTAAAAAAATATATAGCCTCCATAAATATCTTATGACTGTCTAAAATGTGTCAGGCACAGTGCTAGGTCCTGCAGATTAGGTAAATCAGGCTCAGTGCCAGGTCCCACAGATCAGGTAAAAAAGACCAATTTGATTGCTGCCTTCCATTCCAGATGAATGTTCCTCCATGGCCACTATCCAGCAACAATGGCCATATTTTCCTCTTGCTTCAGTTTCATCCATTTATATATATATACACACATACATATATGTGTGTGTGTGTGTGTGTGTGTGTGTATATATATATATATATATTTAATGTTTATTTATTTTTGAGAGAGACAGACAGAATGCAAGTGGGTTAGGGGCAGAGAGAGAGACACACACAGAAGCAGAAGCAGGCTCCAGGCTTTGAGCTGTCAGCACAGAGCCCGACATGGGGCTCAAATTCACAAGCTGTGAGATCATGACCTGAGCAAAGTCAAACACTCAACCAACTGAGCCACCTAGGCGCCCCTCATCCATTTATATATTAATCATTCATTCATTCCTGGTACAAGATTGCGTCTGTCTAGGTAACTGCTATCCTCAGTCCTTTGCATGCAGTAGGTGCCCAACAAATGTTTGTTGAATAAATGCGTCACTCAACGCACATTTCAGGAGTTCCCTGCCCTCAAGAAAATCACAATCTAGGAGAGCAGGAAAAGGAAAATCAATGAAAGTGACAATCCTGTTGTACCGGTCACGAGAGAGTATGCACAGGGTGTCACAGGAATGTATGTGAGGGGTGACTTAATGCTCCTCATTTATCAGGGGTCTGGACAAGGTAAGCAGGCAGAGTCTATAATCTGGACATTTTATAAGTCTAAGCGATCCTGATGTCAGACCAGGTTAAATGCCCACAGGGTGCATCACTGAGGTACGTGGATTGGGAGTTCACCTCGGCAGGGTAGGGGGAATAGGGGGTAGAAGATGGAGAGACAGCAGGGGCACGGATGCAGCCAGGGGAACGGCACTTGGACGAGGACACCCCAGGAGTACCTCAGACCCTCTCCTTCCTCACCCCCATTTGTCAGCTCATCTATGCCATTGCCCCCAATCTGCCCCTCCCAATTCCTTGGAGAACTGTGTCTTTGGCAAAAACAAAAAACAAAAACCTGCTTTCCCTGGCCACCCAGTGGAGATAAATAATACAGTTATATCCAGGTAAATAAGGGAGAGGAAGAGAATTAAGAGTTATTGGCAAGGGAGAAAAGCACATCATTTCAGATTCTATTTGAAAATAGATGGATAGTTGACAGAACTGAATCTTATTACTCCTGGTTACTCTCTCCTGAAGCATTTACCTCCCTCCCTTGCTGCATTTTTTCACCTGGTCTTTCTTTGTCATTTAGCTTCACTATTTGCTCTTGGTTTCTCTGTGTATTTGCTCTTTCTCTTTCTTTTCCTTTCTTTTCTTTGCTTCATGCATCCAAACAATCAATGAATTTTTTTCTCCCCCCCCCCCTATTTCACAACATTGCAAATGGATGTGGAGAGGGAGCCCAAAGAATGGGGACAGGGACTAACTTTCACCAATACCCACTCATGTGTGCCAGGCACTCAGCTAGGGGCGGGAAACCCACATAAATAAAGGAGAGAGTAGGACATCCATTGTTCAGCTGTGCTACCCGAGGACTCAACAGGTGACTGGATTCTCCCAAGATCTTCCCTCTAGAGCATGGCAGAGCGGGAATTCAAGCTCTGGTTTCTTGATTCCAAATCCAGTGTTCTCCCCACTGTCCTAACTGGGCTGAGAAAAGGAGTTTGCATATTTAAGTAAAAAGATGGAGGGACCAAGTCCACACCGGGGGTATGCCAGGAGTACCAGGACAGCAACTCCGAGTCAGCCAGGTGCTCTGTCCATATATCCCATCACGATGGAGTCATTTGCGGGGTGAAGTGTTGCTGTTGAGCCCTCTGTTTTTAAAATGAAAATCTCTCCTGGGAGAGGTACATGAAGCGTTCTGTCTTGGGGTGAAGTAAATTTTTAAAACCACTTTGCTCCTTCCTGCTGAGCGACCTTTAGTAAGTTAGGTTTATCTCCCTAAGCGTCACTTGCCTCCTATGGAAAATGAGAGTCATAAGAGCAATCTCTGGGGCACCTGGTGGCTCAGTCAGTTGAGCGTCAACTCTTTATTTTGGCTGAGGTCATGATCCCATGGTTAGTGGGATCAAGCTCCATGTTGGGCTCTGTACTGACAGCGGGAACCTGCTTGGGATTCTCCCTCTCCCTCTGCCCCTCCCCTGCTCTCACAGGCTCTCTAAGGAAATAAATTAATAAATGATCTATTTTTTTTTAAAGGCAATCTTTAACAAATGTCCTGAGAATTAAGAAAGATGCCTGTTTGAAGGAGCCAGCACTGCATTCAGCACCTGCAAATTCCCTGACAGCTGTCTGTCTTCTCGTCACTCTGCCTATCTCACCACTGTCAAGACAAGAATCAGGTTGTTTCGAGAGCAGTGGGGGACGACACAGTACAGAATACAGAGAAGGAGGAGGCAGAGGTTAAGCGTCCCGCTTCACTTGGAAATTGTGTCCACGACCCTGTGGCCTAGTCCCTAGTATCCACACCCCCCACACACCCTTTTTAAGTCACCTCTACTGGCTATGACCTGGAATCACAGAAAACCTCACATACAAACGAGTACCAAGTGATGGAGATCGATGATCTAATCCACCATTTTACTGACCAGGAAATGGGGACCATAGAGAGGTAGCAACTTGCCCTGAATTACACAGCCTCATAATGCAATGCTCTTCAAGGATTATAAGGGGGCTTGAGGCAAAGATTTGGGGAGGGGGCAGGACAGAGCTTTATGAAAGGTGGAGTCTCCCTGACTCCTAAAAGTGGTTTACCACTAAGGAGGGAGGGTGTAGAATTCCCTGTAACTCCAGCGCTCCCTCCACCCGGCCTAAAGATGCTACCATGATGGCTCCTTAGGTCTCTGTTGCTGAGTCTGACTTGTCAATCCCCAACCTCCTTACCTCAATCCAGAGGTTCCCCATCTGAGAGCCACAGGCTTGGACTCACCCCTGACAGGTAATAAAACGTAATGTGTCAGGAGAGCATGGTACCACGCAATGTTGTGGCCAAGGGAGGAAAAAGGAAACTTGTAAAATCCCACAACCGAACAGAAGCGAAGAGGGTGAACATACCTGCCCCTGACTCCACCAGCTATTTGCAGTAGGGTGGGAGAGTTGGACATGAAGGAATCCCTTCACTTGATTAATTCATCCCAGTGCCAGACGCTGGCCACCCGTTGCCTCTGTATCCACACCACAGTCCACTGGCCCTGAGCAGCATCACGGCCTCTCCGTTCTCGTCCACACTGCACTTCCTGCCTGAAATGCCCGAACCTCTCCTTCTGCAACACAGACATCATCCCCCTTCAAAATCTCGCTGAGATGACCCCTCCGAAAAGCCCTGTCCAAGATGCCCTCTCCCTCCTCTGAGCTCTAAGCTCCTCTGGCACGTTTCTACTCCATTCCCTGGTTCACTAACCTCACCAGCCTGCAATTCTCATTTCCTTTGCTAGCTCATGAGACTCTTCTGGGCTAAGAGTGGCTATTTTCTCCTCTATTTCCCTCTTAGTAGCTCAGTCTTCTTTTTATTTTTTTTTTAATTTTTTTTCAACGTTTTTATTTATTTTTGGGACAGAGAGAGACAGAGCATGAACGGGGGGAGGGGCAGAGAGAGAGGGAGACACAGAATCGGAAACAGGCTCCAGGCTCCGAGCCATCAGCCCAGAGCCTGACGCGGGGCTCGAACTCCCAGACCGCGAGATCGTGACCTGGCTGAAGTCGGACGCTTAACCGACTGCGCCACCCAGGCGCCCCTCAGTCTTCTTTTTAATAGCAGGTGCTTGATAACTATGGGCCAATGCAAGATTCAAATCAAGGTCCAAGAGGGTGAGACTTCCAACTCCAATTTCACAGATGGGAATACTGAGACACAGTGGGTGGAAAAGTTACTTAGAGACATTGAGACCCAGAAGTGGGAAGAACCAGGTGAAGCCTAAGAATATATGGGTCCACCTGTCCCCTAACCTCACCCCTATACCACAGAACATCTGCAGCATCTATCCAAACAGCCCCAACTTGCCCCAACTTGCATCACATGGCATGTGATGTGGCCATCTCACGACCAGTCAGCATCCTGTGCCTTGCCTAGGTCTCCAATTGCACCATTCCCTCCCCACTGCCCTGCCTATAGAAGCATGCCCCCATGCTCTTGTTCACGCACTTCCCTCTCCCAAGGCTGTTCTCGTTCTTTGTTGCCTATGGATCTTCAGGACTCAGCTGTAAGTAGACCCAACAGTCAACAATTCGTCCCCTCACGTCTACACCTGTACAACGTGACACTGCAGATCCCCATCAAGAGGTGAGTCTATCCCTCTTCCCTTCAAGTCAGAGTTGGCTGTCGGACTTTCTTTGGCCAAAAAGACAATGCCAAATATGACACAAGCAGGGACTTGAAAAGTGTCAGGGTTTGCTCTCTCTTGCCGTACTTGGAAGCTCTCAAACTGCCATGTGATGGAGCGTGGGATAACATGCTGGGTGATGACAGAAACATAGCCCATTTTCCCAGGTGGAGAGAAGCCTTCCGGGACCACCAGCTCCTGGAAAAACCGCCAGCTGACCACAGACACATGAGAAAGCCTGGCAGAGATCTACCAAGGCCAGCAGAAGAACTTAGCTCAACTAAGCTCAGCCCAAACCACCAGCCCCACGTAATTATGAGCTAAAAACCCGCTGTAAGCCATTAAGTTTTGGGTGTGTTGTTACACAGCCACAGATACCTGGAAGAACAACTCAATGTCACTCCCTTTGTGAAGCCTCCCTGCCCCCAATGCCGGGGTCGGGAGCCCCTCATCCTTTCACTGCTGTGCTTATCACACTGTATTGTAATCACTGCTTTGGTTATTTCACACCTCACCTACCCTCTGCTCCCTGAGTCTCCAAGCTTCTTAAAATGAAAGGCCTGCTCTCCCTTGCTGCCTGCTATCTCCCTAACACCCAACTCAGAGTAGGTGCTCAATGGGCATGTGCAGAACAGAAGGCATGGCCTCAGAAAACTCCCTCCCCCCAGGTGGGGTCCTGCCACATCGTCCTCAGCCCCATCTCCTCCTAATCAAAATCTCCATGGCCCTGATTTGAGAAAGTGCGTGGGTATGGACTGGCTCCCAGCTGCACAGCTTCGGAAGCATAATCTGCCCCTATATTCCTTAAATAAGCCCCGTGCCTGTTCACGGTGGCCTTGATTATTATTCAACCTCTACTCCATTACCCTTATTTATAACACTGCGATGGAGCGCAGCCCCAGGCCGGTGGCGGGATGATTACAGGACGCTTTTGACTTGCAATTCCACACCATTCAGTCCAATTTAGACCCGCCACAGATGGTGCCCTGTGGCAGGCAAGGGACATGAGAGGATACCAGGCTGGAGGTGGGGAGGAGGGAAGGACCCTCTTGATTTTCTGAGTGCACCAGAGGAGAGTGAGGAAAAGGCTCAGACTGTCCCCAATGTCCTTCATGACCTGAACAGTGAGCACCTGAATGATGGCAAATCATGCCCTTCTCCAACAGCGTGGGGCACAAGAACTCCTGTGACCATTACTGGACATCTCTCTCTTTTTTTTTTAATCATTTGATTTAAATGCCAGACTCCCCAGTGAGATGATGGAATGCTGGTCCCATACTGCCAGGCTAACAGGAAAGACGAATTCCACTCTGGTCTTGGCTCTGTGACCCTACGGGAGGCACTTGTACCCCTGGACCTCAGTCTTCTCATCTGTCAAATGGGAGGACTAATTTGTCTCCTGACTCCTTCCCTAGGTCACTGCAGAAAATAAAGGGAAATATTTATGAGAAGGTACTTTGCATAAAACATTCTCTGGGCCACGGTCATAGTTATGGCTCATGCTAATCAACCTAATATAAGATGTCTAGAAAACCAAAACTACATGGCTCAAAGGGAAAGGCTAACATCCCTGCCATTTTAAACACCCCAGCTCCTTACCGCAGTGTAGGGTCAGGGCTGGGTCTCTAAAACCAGTTACCTGCGCCCCCACCCCTGTGATTCTATTTAACTGAAGAACATGGCAGAAGTCACCCAACTTCTCAAGATCTCACTTTCCTTATAGAAACTGGGGAGAATAGCGTCATAATCATCACTGGAGTGTGTGTCAGGAAGGCAGGGATTAGGCCGTGCCCCAGTGCCTTCAACAGTATCTGCTATAATGTAGCCACTTAATCTAACAGAATGACTGACATTCATTAAGTGCTTATTGTATGCAAGGCTCTGTTCCCAGCTGTTTACACAGATTTTCTCATTTCGTCTTTCCTATATCCCTATGACTTGTGGATAATAATAAATCCACATGCACACAGTGCTGAGGTACCATGTGAGCATGAGACCTGGCACCCGGCTTGGCTCAATAAGGTTGTAGCACGGCACACTGGGACTCCTATACCGCCTCTCCTGTGCTACACAAGTGCATGGCTTTTACTCCAGTTAACAGAGACATTGGGGATTGCTTGCTCTGAAGCACTGGGGTCTGCCTTTGATTGTAAATTGCCGGAGAACGGGTACCATGACTGTCCAATGACCTCTTCAGAGCGCTGTGGTTAACAACCCAGAATATCATCAGGGTGTAGGACTAGAAGTCATGACCTCTGCACTGTCATGTCCCCCGCCCCCCACCCCCACCTCACCTTGCTGGCTCTGCTTCCAGAACCACAGAAACCAAACTGAGACTGAGCCACCTCAGCAAACGTTCCTGGGGAGCTGCCACTTCGCCAGACCCTTGGCTGGAGCATACAAGCACCATTGCCCTGAATCTCCACTTCTCGTTTAGACTCAAGAAAATCCAAACTCAGGGAGAACGGGGAGGTGTCCTAGATTACACAGTAAGGCGGGGACTGGGCCACCAAGAAACCAGGCTCTTAACCTCAAGGACAAACGTGTACTGCACCTGCCCATTTACGAGCAGCCTCCTGGCTCCACCGCTGCCTTGCTGGGTCACCCAGGGGAAGATGCTTTCCACTCTGAACTCACTTTTCTCACCTGTAAAATGGGGGCAGTCAACCTCAGAAGCTGTTGAGAGGAGGTACTCCAGACTGCCATTGGTGGGGAAAGTGCTTATTCTCTACCTTAATGGAAACTCAAGCCATCAGAGAACAGAGACAGCAATGCCTCCCACTCCATGCTTACAAGGAGAACCTCACCCACGTGTGTTAGTTCTACCATGTGATAATTACAGTGGGAACTGAGAAGACAGGCCCACCCACCTGGCATCCCAGGCATCTCCAATACAGGCAATTTACCTTTTCTGAATATTTCTCCTTAATGACCATGGGTGGTTTAACTTAACCACCACCCTGGTTCCTGTCCACCGCACAATATGGAATACACTAGAAGAAATCATATTGCCAGAACGCCCTTATGGATAGACAAGTGTGCCTATTTCCAGGGGGCACCAGGAAGTTTGCTGATACTGGGAGCAAGGATCACGTTAGATAAGTCACCTCTAGAGAATATATAAGAGAATCATGCCAGGGAGTTATAGGTATGTAGGAAGTCGGGTCTACACATGCAGCCTAGAAATACCTGCAGAGATGCCTGGGCAGACAAGCACACATTTACAGGTCTGTGCTCCTAAAGCATAAGTGTGCTGGCTCACAGACACACAAATCCGTGCATCTGTGTGCTTCCAGGAAAGCATCCACATCTCCTTGCCACACAAATGCCACGTGTTTACCTGTAGTCTCTTACACATGCATCAATGCACAGAGTGATGTGCTCACGTGTGGATACAAACACCACCGTGACCAGATACGTGGTGTTAAATGTGGACTCACATGCACATTTTGCAAAACCGCTCCCTTCCTTACACTGGCACCAAGGGCATTTGTGCCTGCATCACACTGGTGTGCTCCTGACACGTGCAAATAGGCACCCACGGTACCTGCACACACAGACCCGTGGACACCTTGATAACACAACAGCTACAGGCTTGCACAGGACCCTCACAGATGCACCTGCTCACAGTGTGTTCACCTGCTTCACCCCATCTGCTCACGGCCACGCGTGCTCCATCTTGCCTGTTCAAACCCACACGTATGTGCGTTCAACATTGTGAATGTGCATGACCGCATTCACATGCAGAAACACAAGTATGTGTTCAGGCATGCACACGCCTACAGATCCTGGCACATGAAACCTAAGGACATACCTACACCCTCATTTGTATGTCCTCACATACAAGAGGCACGCAACTGATGTCATGAGCCCCTCTGAGCCCTGGGAATATCTCCGAATCTGTCCTCCAAGGGGCCTGGTTTTGTACTCGAAGAGAAAGATCAAATCCTCTCCCATACAGTCTCTGGAAGCTATTTCCTCTTCTCTAGTCTGACTGACAGGCCATCGTGGAGCAAAGGAGGGCACAGCAGTCTCTGTTCCCGGGCTGTCCATCCACTTAATCCTTTCTGATTCTGTTATGGGGAAAAAAACTCCACGGAATTGCTATTTCATCCGTTCAGCCCGATGTCCTTGAAAGAGACAGAGGCAGAAAGAGGCTCGCTGATGGCGGGCCCCAGGTGGCCCTGGTGACATTCCCACAGGGTTCTGACTCTAAGCTCTGTTTGGGAAACCTGGCCAGGGAGCCAAAGCCAGTGCCCTGAATGCAGGGGCAGGAGAATCTGGAAGCAGGAGTAACCCGTCAGTAAAACCCACAGCCACACACCATGCTTGGCACCATCACATACTGCAATTCATGGGACCCTCACTCCACTCGCAAGAGAGCTAGACGCAAGCCTGTTTTACAAAGAAGTGAAGGCCCTTGTCGAAGGTGCTACGCGCTGCAAACAAGGAGCAGGGGTGGAAATCGAAACTCAGATCAGTTGGCCCCAAAGCACTTTCTAAACTCAGGGGAGTCTGGAAAGAAGCTGGCCAACCATGTGTTACTGCATGGCCTCTGGAATCTTCCTCTTCTTAGGTGGAACTTGCAAGAGTTCTGGTCCACAGAAGAGCACAACGCGCTGCAGAGCTGTTTTCCCAACCTGGTCCAAGGACCAGGAACTGGATAAGGAGGCAAGGAAGGAGAGAGAGTCTGGGGACAAAAGAAAGAGAGGAGTCAGGAAGGAGGATGGGCCAGTGTTAGGAAGAAGGCAGGAAGAGACCATGGGGAAGGAAGGAAGCAGCTTTAAGAGATGGCCAACTCAGTGGCACCCGGGTGGCTCAGTTGGTTAAGCATCTGATTTTAGCTCAGGTCATGATCTCACGGTTTGTGGGGTTGAGCCCCACATTGCGCTCTGCACCAACATTGCATGGCCTGCCTGGAATTCTCTCCTCCCTCATTCTCTGCCCCTCCCCCACTCCTGCTGTGTGTCTCTGTCTCTCCGTGTCTCCAAATAAACTAAAACAATTCTTTTAAAAGAGGTGGCAGACTCCATCCCTCTTTTCTTCTAACAGCATCCAGTGAGCACCTTCTCTGTGCACCCGTAAAGACACCAGCACTGCCGAGGGCAAGAGACAACATTTCTATCCAGGGAACTCCTGAATGAGCAGGGCCAATGTCTGTTCTACGGGTTATGTTAAAGCTTGACCAGATGTTGTTTGTTTTGTTTTGTTTTTTTTTTAATATCTGCATAATGAGTTTCAAAATCAGTGAAGAAAGAGAGGTGCAAAATGACCTCCAACATACCCCGTCTCCTGCCCTAAGTCTACCCACAAGGATGAGCATTAATTATACTCAAGCCTTAGACACACATTTTCCCACATCATCCTCACAACTATGTCTCAATAAAGTTATGATATCTCACTGTGTATCCGTGTATACGTGTGTGTGCATGTACGTGCATATACATATGCACGCATACACACGGGCATATGTACATATGTGACCTAGAAAAATGAAGACACTAGCAACGATCACACAGGATTTCAGCCGTAGAGATGCAGATTTCATCCACACCCGCTCAGCCTAACCCAGGGTCCTTAGATACCCAAAGACATTCCTCTTACTACCCCTCCTGCAGCTGCACCTACCGTGTGTGGTGGCTAACTAATTCCCACAATCCTGGTTGTTTAGCACAGGAAAGCACTGCTGGATGAACCCTAAGACATAATCCAGAGGCAACGAAACCAAGGTTGGCAGAGGTGAAGTGGCTTGGCTAAGGTCACTGTGCGATAAATGTCTGGACGGGGACTGCCCTTCTGACCCCAAGATCAACGCCCTTTTCCCAATGTGCTTTACGACAGACTCTGTATTTTCAAGAGGAGATATCCTCACCCTGAGGTCACGGACCTGGATACAGGAAAGCAGATATGAGGACAGAGGCGCCTCTGATCAACATTCTCCTACACGGGGGTGAAAGCCGGAGGGAAAGCAATCCTTCCATCCCTGTGGCAACAGGATTAGCAACTGAATTTGACAGATGAGCCAAGTGCAGCCCAGAGAGAGGAAGGGACTTGCCTAGGAAGAAATGGAGCAGCCTCTCAAACACGACCCCATGTCTTTTCCCACAGCGTCTACCCTGAATAGCACTAGAAGCCACTGAGTGGAGGCTGAGAAGACACGGATGAGAGACAGAGGGACCGGTGGCTCCTAAGGTGTCACTTACCAACTCTGAGACTTTTGACGAGGCCCAGCTTCCAGGTATATGACTTGTGAGGTCACACAGACCCAGCATTTAGAAGGCTGCCACGGATTAGTTTCATTGCTGTTACCATCCTGAAAGTCTTAATAATTTGTTTAGTATTTATTTAATTTTGAAAGGGAGAGGGGCAGAGAGGGGGGGGGGGGAGACAGAGAATCCCAAGCAGACTCCACAAGGTCAGCACAGAACCCAACATGGGGCTCGAACTCAGGAACTATCAGATGGTGACCTGAGCTGAAATCAAGAGTTGGACGCTTAACCGACTGAGTCACCCAGGTGCCCCAGAAGTCTTAATAACTGTTGAACACGGGGCCCCACCTTTCACACTGGGCCCTGAAAATTATGTAGGAGGCCCTATCTCTGTCTCTTCATCTTTCTGAGCCTCAGTTTCCTCAGCTATAAATGGGGTTAATAATCGGGGCTAACCTAACAGGGTGTCTGTGCCTTGCCCTCATCCTCCTTGGCACTCCCCTTTCTGGTAGAGGCCAGAAGAACTTTCTCCCACAGATACCTGCTCTCTGCCCCGCACTTTCCTAACCCCCATGTAGGGCACACCAGAAATACCAGGGATTTTTAATGTCCTCCACCCATGTCCCCACAGCCCTCCACCTGTAGTAGCCCTTAACTGATAAAAGATGGGGAGTGTAGGATAAATGCCCCAGCTTGGGACAGGGCTGGGTATGTTCCATCTGCCCCCCAGAGTTCCTCAGTGGAATGAGCTCAGGTGTCTATGACAGTCCCCTGCTCAGCTATCCACATTCACTGGCTCCCTTCCCTGCCCCGCCTCACCTTCCTGGGACCACCTCCCAGATAAATTACTTGTCCTCATCCTCTCATCCCACTGTCTGCTTCTGGAGAACCCAATTTCAGACAGAGCTGCTGCGAGCTTAATTGAGATAATGCATGTAAAGTGCTTAATACAGCATCGGGCATAGACACAAGCCCTCAATAAATGGTAGGCCTACCAAAAAAAAAAAAAAAAAGCCACTTTACAAGAAGACATGAGGAAGACGACAGAATGCTTATAATTGATTTCTAAATTTATCCTCCTAATGAAATCATCTCCAGGCAGACCCTGCTCGTGACCAGTCAGGAATGATTTTTCAGGGCCCCACTTCCCGCCAGAGGCAGATGCCAGTCATTCTGGTTCCCAGGACCCACCCCAGAGTAAAAGCTCGCGGAATCACCATCCACTTCCTTCCTGGCCTTAGCAGCAAATTGGGAGGCACAGAGCCACCCAAAAGCTCAGAGCCCAGAGATGAGACATCTTGTCTCCCCCTTTGTTTTACAGAATCAGAAAACAAAGGGATGGAAATACGCCCACAGACAGTAGTGTGTGAAGGGCAAGTTCAGAAGAATGAGGCTGCCTGCCACCTATTCTCTTAATGAACTTCGCTATTTACTTACTGATTTGTTAATTCCTTGTACTTGCCCCATGCGCACACACATACTACAAAGTAAGCTCCACAGACAACAAGGATTTCTGCCTGTTTTGTTCCCTGGAGCCTAGCCCAGTGCCAGGCACATATTAAGTGCTCAATATTTAAGTGAACAAATGTTCTTCCCATGAAACCCATAGTATACACCTGCTGAAGCTCTTCCTGGCCTGCTTCAGGGTTGGGGGGTGGGCAACGATTCCAAATGGCCTCAGAGCCCGACCCCCCACTATGATCAGAATAGCATGGTTAGAATGAGGGCCCTGGAGCCAGACCACCAAAGTGAACCCTAGTTCCACTAGGCAGCCCCTGCAAGACCTGGGACAACTTACCCTCAGTCTCCCCATCTTTAAATAGGGCAGCTGAAAGTATTTACCAAGGGGGTACGTACAGAATGTAAAAACCAACCCTAGGGTAAGCACTCAGTACAGATTAGCTATTATGAAGATAAAAAGAAAAGCCCTCCCGCCCCTGGGGCTTACTTTTGCTGCTAATATATGAGGGGAAATATTCCAAAGTGTGGAAAAATGCACTAATGCTGGTGTAGAGGATGACTGTGTGCAATCCATTTTCATCAAATTAATGAACAGAGAATAACAACGTGAGGACGTTCTATCCTCTCCAGTGTCTTCCGGCCCTTCCTCTAACCTCAAGGAGAAAGTGTCAGTGAAGTGCTATAATGTCTTTAACAAGCTAGAGAGCGGGGCTCGGGCTCAGATCCTCCTGGCTGCTATAGCACCAGCTGGCTAGAAGGTAACAGCATTGTTTCACTTTCATTGTACTGACTTTTTTTTTAATTATCTTCTTTTTTAGTGTTTATTTTTGAGAGAGAGAGAGAGCAAGCGAGCGAGGGAGGGGCAGAAAGAGAGGGAGACACAGAATCTGAAGCAGGCTCCAGACTTTGAGCTGGGGGCTTGAACCCACAAACGGCGAGATCATGACCTGAGCTGAAGTCAGATGCTTAACAGACTAAGCCACCCAGACGCCTCTCATTGTACTGACTTTTATAGTGGCCTCTTCTAATTTTGGTAAGTGATGCTAGTTCCCTTAATATTTGTGTTTATAATATTAAAGCTTCCATTTGCCATTCATATGTTACTTTAGAACAAAAGGAAGTGAAAAAGAAAATGCAGATAAGGCCAAAGCGATAACAACGTCCCTGAAGTGACCAGGGTTTGGGAACCGCGGTCTAGTGTTGACTCATAAGCCCCCCTAGACAGGGACACGGGATCCAGATCTTCAGACTGGGCCCTGCCATCCACTTATGCCCTTTGACTTTGAACGAGCCCACCCCCCTCCCTGGGCTCAGTTGCCCCCTTTCCCCCTGCCCCATCTCTGAAATGAAGGGAGCACAAGACCCAGGCTTCTGAAAATGTTTGAAACGTGTTGAATCTTTTCAGGATTCCAATAAAAACTGTAACCAACCCGTGGAAAATGCATCAAGGCCGTGTGGCCTCCCTGCTTGTCTCCACGATGTCTCACTCCCAGATTAAAGTCTGCAAACTTCAGAGACTCTTTGGCGCCCATTTGTTTATTAACACGGCTTTACTTTTTATGCCACTTTCCTCTCCCTGCCTAATTCCTGACAAAGGAAATAAAGACAGCACTTAAGAACCCATGTTTAGAAACCTCACTCATTACTGCACCCAGGGTGTTCACACATAGCACTGGGGTGCCACTTTCCACTTCCTTCGCCCCACACTGTCTGCACTCAAGTCCCCTGTATGGTGTTTAACAGAAAGAGCCTTGGGGAGGGCACATGTGGTTTATAGCAGATTCTCAGGAAAGTGGAAAGCGGGCTTTGCTTCTGACCCGGCTCTTCTGTTTGGATTAGCTCATATTTACTGAGCTCCAGCTCCCAAGGCATCCTGTGAGCTCGGGGGGCCCGAGAGGCAGCGGGAATCAGACTAGGCTGACCCTGCCTCAGTGAGGCGTCAGGTTGGTGGGGTGGATATCCAGCTCATCTCATGCACCAGACAGAATGCAGCACAAGAAGTGCGGCCTGGAAGCGTGAGCTTGACAGAGAGGTGGCAGAGGGGAGGCAATGATCAGCTTTGCCTTAAGGGGCCAGCATGCGAGTTTCCTGGACAGGTGATGTCTGAGTGCATTCGTGAAGATGGACAGATAAAGGTGAAGATGGGGAAAGCGTTCTGAGCATGAAAGTGAAAAACCCCACAGTTAAGATATACACGTGGGGGCGCCTGGGTGGCTCAGTCGGTTAAGCATCTGACTTCAGCTCAGGTCATGATCTCACTGTCGGTGAGCCCAAGCCCCTCATCAGGCTCTATGCTGACAGCTCACAGCCTGGAGCCTGCTTCAGATTCTGTGTCTCCCTCTCTCTCTGCCCCTCCCCCACTCACACTCAGTCTCTCTCTGCCTCTCAAAAATGAATAAACATTTTTTTTAAAGTTATTATTTTTTTTAATCTGAAGATATACATGTCATTTGGGAGCCAGTGGTTTGTCAAGTTGGGGCAACTGCCTTCTGGGTGACCTCGTAAAGCCCAACTTCTCTGAGACATGAACCTCCAGTACCCCCAGTCCCAAAAAAGTATCAGACGCTTCCTCCGGAAGGCCTGCCATGTCAGGCGTGTGGTCCATCCATGAACACATGGCTCAGGATACAGTCAGGATGTGCACAGAGGAAGAGGGACTCAGTGTAGCAAGGCAGCTCCCAACGAGTGTATGGAAACCAGACCCAACCAGACCCTGTCCCAAACCTCCACGTTTTCTCTGCATCTCCATCTCCTTTGTGTTCTGACGCCATGCCCTTGGCTTCCTTCGAGCCCTGCTCTTCCCTCAAATCCCCACCTTTTCAGAAACAAAACAAAAACACTATGTATCACTTCCCTAACTAACAGGCAGAGGCTTTTAACAGATTTCTAATGCACTGCCAGACGACGCCTTAAGGCTTGAATCCCCAAGGACACCTCACTGAAAAGGATAGAGAATCCGTAGTTATTGGGGCTTTGGATTTTATTGTTTTCATAAAACATTGCCAAGAAGTGTCTATTTCACTCACAGGTAGACACACAAGGTTAGTCTACCCACCCCCACCCTGAATGTTTAAGTGAAATGACATATACAAGGAAGTCTAATTCATTCTGAATGCACGGTATCCCAGGAGGACCAAAGTCTGCGTTAGCGATGGAGATACAGGGTTCAGAGAATGGATGTCAGTGGCCTAACCTGGTTCCCTTCCACCTCCCAAAACCTACCCCAGATCTCATCTACCAAGATCTAAATACAGCTCCCCCTTTACAAATTCTAATCCAAGGCCCGATGGCTCTATGGCTGCCCTCTTAACTGGGTTTTCTCAATACATCCCCTACTTATCTCTAACCTAACGTTGTTTAATGACAAGTTCTCTTAGAACTTTTCTCTGCTGGTCACCAAAACCTACCCTTGCTGTGTTTGACACTTTGATACTCTATAGGTGATGGTTCAGATTCTTGATGACCAAGATTTGGCTTGAAATGGATCCCTGAAGTCACCTCCTTCAGTTAAAAACAAAACAAAACTCTGGAGCAATGCTTCCTAATAGAAGGAACTAAGAACTATATTAAATTGAGACACTGAAGCAGCTTCATGACAGAAGACTTTCTCAGCAGGGTACCTTTTGGCCATTTCAAAACACATTTATGGCACTGACACCAAATACTTACTCCAATCTACCCTGATGTTTTCCATCAGAATCTGGTGAATTGCGAGCCTCGAGCGTTGCTAGAACCATCAGTGATCACACTTTCCTAAATGACCTAAAGTATTTTAAGGTATTTATGAACTTCAAAATATTATACAAGGTAGTTTTATCCCCTTTTCTGTATTTCAAGGAATAAGCACAGTAATGTTTAAGAAGTCCTATGGAATCCTCAGCAATGAGATCTATCTCCCAGTTTTCTTTAAGAATAACGACCCAGAGGGGCATCTGGGCGGCTCAGTGGGTTGAGCTCCCAACTCTTGATTCTGGCTGCGGTCATGATCTCATGGTTGTGAGATTGAGCCCTGCTTCGGGCTCTCCACTGGGCATGGGGCCTGCTTAGGAGTCTCTCTCCCACGCTCCCTCTCCCACTCATTCTTATAAGGAAGGAAGGAAGGAAGGAAGGAAGGAAGGAAGGAAGGAAGGAAGGAAGGAAGGAAGGAAATAAAAATTTAAAGAATAACAACACAGAGACAGTGCTTAGCTGAGTGCTAAGACAGTGAAAGTGTACTGTTTTGCCAGCTTTTCCCCAGTTGCCCCCCTATGCCCATGATGGGTAAGCGGGAGACCCACCAGTCCAGAGCCACCCTGAATTACAATCTCTGCTGGGCTCCTTACCAGACAGGCGAACTCAGACAAACCCTTTTACTTCTCTAAGGCTCAGATTCCTCATCTCGAAAACAAGGATCGTGACACCTTCCTAGCCAGGGCCCTGGGATTTGTGCTGAATCTGGCACAGAGCACTGCTCCATAAATGTCTGTCGTCTTATGTCCTTCTTTAAAACTCTGCACAATAGTTTCTTTGAATCCACGCACAGAACTCCATTTTGTTACCTTTCAGCTCCCTAAATTTGGCTCAGCATGGAGTGGGCCAGCTTTCCTCTCCAACTCTGACCTTTTGAAATCCATCTCTGCCTGGAAGCTTCTTAATTCGAATCTTCCACCCACCAATGGAAAATGACCAAAAAAAATCCAATATAAAGTGTTTGGTCAGAGAAGAACTTCAGAGACTAAACCTCCAGGCATGTAAGTATGGGCTTCCCTGACGCCACACAAAATTGTGGGCGACGGTAATCGCATAGGCCACGTCTACTGAGGGCTTGCCATGTGCCCTGTGCTTCTAAGTGATCTAAATGAAATATCTCCTATCACCTTCACAATGCTACGAGGGAGAGACTCGTGGCAATCCCACTGTACGGATGAAAAAAAGTGAAGTGTCTCCTAGATTTGATAACTGATCGCTAATCACACAGCTCAGACCTCAACTCTTCCCTCTCTGGCTCCCCAGCCACCGAGGCACCACTCCCCCTCCAAGCCTTCCCTAACTGTGAGCCTTCAGAAGTGGGCCGCAGCAGGAGGCATGTCCGCTCCAGCACGGATTTCTGGAGGATCTCCGGGGAATCCAGTTCTGCTCTGTGTGCTTGGGTGTCTCATCCACACACAGGGTAATTAAAAATTACCTGACTTTCAGGATAGTATTGAAAATTCATGGCAGGGGGTGGAGGGGGACAAGAACGAGAAGTTATGAGGGACTCCCTCTACATGGCAGTATCTTAACCTTCTCCCTCACAAGAGCCCCCTGCAGGGCCACGGGGGGAGAGATACTGCTCTGGGTCACGCGCCGTGATTCTAAGTGGCCAGGAAGGAGCCTGGAACCCCGCCCAGGAGACACCAGGGATGATGTTCTCCCTGCTCAGATGCCCTCTGGCTGAGGATAGTACCCCGTGAGGTTTGTGTCCTTGCCCTGAAGAATGGCTGGAATCCAGCTCCCTCAAATCCAAACCCTTCAAGTTTCCTTGCAAAGAAAAGAATAAACTACAGACCAGTCAGTGCAGAGGGCAGGGAGCTTCCTGACAGACAGCTGATGGGAACCTGATGTAATGTAAACTTCAGCCTGGGGATCCTGGTTAGAAGCTGTCCCAGATTCTATGAAAAACAGAGTGGAGCTGAATGGAAATCAGGTGGGTCCACTCTGTGGGTGTATCTGGGCCTCAGAAGCATAAATGGAGAGCCCTTTGGCTCTGTTTATTCTTCCTTCTTCTTACCTCTCCCCTCTGTGACTTCTCCTTCCCCCGCCCCCCCTTTTCCTCCTATTTTTCCTCCTCCACCTGTGACTTCTCCCTCCCCTACCTCCCTCTCTCCCTCCCTCCCTCTCTCTGTCACGCACACGCGCACGCACACACACACACACACACACACACACACAGAATCCCACCTTCTTCAGGATGCTGAACATAGACCTTTCATGTTGCTGAAATAGCTTTGCACCCCTAGATGGCATTTCAAAGCCTCAGGAAGCATCCCTGTATCTCTGCTTCTATATGCATTACCTCTACTAACACAAGCTCCATGGCTGCCACAGACCCATCAGATTCCAGGACTCAAAAAAAAAAAAAAAACAAAAAAAAACAAAAAACCCAACAACTTAGGACTGGCTCTACTCAGCTATTACTCATTGCTGAGTCAGGAGAACCTAAAACAATACCGGGAAATAGCAGGCACTCGATACAGATTTGTTGAATGAATAAATTGAGAAATCTAAGTTCTTGACCCCATTTTGCAGGTGGGGAAACCAAGGCTCCAGGACAGCTAAGTCTCCTGCCCAGGATCACACTGTGAGTTCACTGTAGATCTAAGATTTGAAGTTACGTCTTCCGATGCCTAGTTAATTTCTTAATGGCCACACGATCAGGATTGTCACTCCCAGACCTCTTATTTAAAACACTGAAAGCGCCCTTATGAGCCTCCAGCCATTAACACAGCAGCAGAGACTGACCCTCAGTCTTGGGAGAACTGATGTGAAGATTCCTCAGAAAGCGGAGTCCTGGATACAGGAGCAGCTCTCATTAGGAGCAGTACAGGCAGGGTCCTGGCATGCTGTGTGGGCAAACCAAGTGCCAGCCCTAATCTGTCCACTCCAGAGAGGGACTATGCCCAGCACAGAGAGCCAGCAGGACTGGGTATGGGTAGGGTGGTTAAACCTCTGATCAGAGATGCTAGGAACTCAGTCATGTACCAGATCCAAGGTAGCCAAGAACAGCCCACCCCTCTCCTTTCCTCTGGGTTCCTGTGGGAGCCAGGCACACAGGCAGAATGGAAATCTACCACCAAGTTCCATGACACTCCTTGGTGAGGCAATGTGGTCTCTGGGGCCAGCCTGACTGGGTTCAGACCCCACCTCCACTACTCACTGATCTGTGCGCTTTTCAAAATCTGCTTATGTTCCTCAACATGTGCCCACTGCCTCAGTTTTCTCATCTGTAAAGTGGGGATACTTAGAATGTCTCCATTTGGGTAGCATCACACTTTCAACTTTGCCTGCCAGGAAAATTTCCATCGTATAAGTGTTAGCTGTTATCATTTCTCATGTGCATCTGAAACAACAGGGCTGTAGCAATCTTTTTTTTTTTTTTTGATGGAGTCGAGGATGGGGGGCAGAGAGAGAGAGAGAGAGAATGCACAAACCGGGGAGGGGCAAAGAGAGAGGGAGACACAGAATCCGAAGCAGGCTCCAGGCTCTGAGCTGTCAGCACAGAGCCCGACACAGGGCTCAAACTCACAGACCACAAGATCATGACCTTAACTGAAGTCGGACACTCAACCGACTGAGCCACCCAAGCGCCCCAAGGGCTGTAGCAATCTTACAATTTAGAATACTACACACTCCCAGGTTCCCACTGGAAGCTCTGGCCATCCTGGACTTTCCTTCTTTCTGGCTGAAAGAAGACACTTGAGAGGGTCAACAGACACTGAAGAGCCTCTGGGACAAGGGAAGCCCGGACTCCAACGTCAGGGCTAATCAGGTGGTGCTGCGCTCTCTGCAGAATGAATCACCCCTTTTCTGTTTGCCCAGCTTGGGGCTCTCTCCAACAAGTTCTGGGTCCAAACGAGTCAGCACAGCCACCGAACATAACACCAGAGGGGCTTTAGAACAAACACGTCCAAGGCCCTCATCTCGTGATGGAAAACAGAGGCCCCCAGTGGGGAAGAGGCACTCGCACGGTCACCCCAGCAGGTGCCTATGCTGCGTGACAACTGAAGTCGTGTTTCTACCATTCGCTGCTGTTTCTCCCACACGGTGCTGCTCTGTGGAAGGCCTGGGGTTGCAGAGGTTATATGACCTTATTGTTACAAGGCGCTTTGCAAAAATAAAGTATTCCAGAAGGACCAAGCCCAGCAGTGGCTCTGCTGCTCCTTTGAGCAGAAGGGACTCAACTAGTCACTGTGGGAGGCAAATTAAGGCACATTTGTTTTATGCAGGGCACCACTTAGAAGATTGCTTCTTCCAAAGTCTCCTGGGAAAAATTCCTTCTTTTCCAAGGGGTGAGCTTTTTGCTCTAAGAGAACCATTTATTCTGATAAGATCGAAGTAATCGTTACAGGCCGTGCTTCTCTCTGGATGTGCTCTTTCATTAAATATGTACTGAGGCCCTACAACGGGTTGTTTTATGTAGATGTATAGTTGCACCTGCCACGTTGTAGTCAAATACTCACGGAGATTTCACCTACATTTTAGTCCTGCACCTTCTCGGGGCAGCCCAGCAAGGCAGTTAATTGCGGTAGGAAAAAAATAAACTAAAACCTGGACGCTCCCACGTTATAAGTGTACCACCTCAGATGCGTCACTTTACTATCCTGTAAAATGGGAAGCACAGAGCCATCCCAATGTACTTGAAGGGGTAACAAGGGGTCTGAGTTCACTCCCTGGCAGTGGTCCCTGCTTCACACATCAGGAAACTGAGGCCAAGAGAGGTGAACGTGGAAAGAGAAACGCCCAAGACCCATGAGACACTTAGTGGAAGACACAGGCTGCCCAACTGGCATGATTTCCCAACTCACCTTGGGTTCAAGTTAACAACGTTGGAGACGTTTCAGACACGCTGAAAGCTGATTCATATGTAGCTATTGTTTTAAATAAGCCTTTTGCGGGGTGCCTGGGTGGCTCTGTCGGTTAAGTGAGCAGCTTCGGCTCAGGTCATGATCTCGCGGTTCCTGAGTTCAAGCCCGCGTCAGGCTCTGTGATGACAGCTCAGAGCCTGGAGCTGCTTTAGATTCTGTCTCCCTCTCTCTGCACCTCCCCCGCTCACGCTCTGTCTGTCTCTGTCTCTCTCTCTCTCTCTCTCTCTCTCTCTCTCTCTATCTCTCAAAAAATAAATAAACATTAAAAATTTTTTTTTTAAATAAGCCTTTTGGTCCTCTTTATCCACAAAATGGAGAGAAGAGCAGCAGGGAGAGTCGACTTAAACAACCCAGTGAGCTTACTGTTGTCAGCACTGAAGAGACATACTGTTTTAAGAGCTCATCAACCATCATTTCCCCCGTTTCACTGCTGAGCAAACTGAGGCAATAAGGACCACTGGGATGCTCATGGAAATGCATATTCCCAGGGCCCAAATTCCCTGGGCTCAAACAGAAATCTGGTAGGAACCAAGGCATCTGCATTTTAATCAGCTTCTTCCTGGGATGATTTTCTGGGAATCATCAAATCGAACTGCTCTGCCTGCCTCTCAGCAGAGAAGATGAAAAGACCTTACTTACCACATGCCAGGCTCTTCCCACATAGGATCAAATTTGCTTCTTGGGATCGACCAACTAGGAAACAGGCTCAGAGAGGTTCAATAACTTGCCCAAAGTCATGGAGCTAGAAAGTGGCAGCTCTGGGCTTCCTACTCCACGAAGGTCTAACTTCATCCGGTCACTCTGCCCCTTCTTCGTGACCAGGACCAGCATGCTGTGCTTCCTTTCCTACAGCCTAAGCAAGGAGTCAGTCGGTCCCTCCGCAACCCCAACGGCCATCCACCCACACCTCGTCACTCGGCATGGCAGATCTGAAGAAAAACAGACTGTCTCCTCTTTGCATTCCTGCCTGGGACAAACACAGCAGCTGGAATCAAAGAAAGACTGTTGAAATTAAAGTATGAAGCGTTTCTTCACTGGGGGGGAGGGGAAGGAAAAAAAAAAAAGAGGTTAGAGTGGGAGAGAGCCAAAGCATAAGAGACTGTTAAAAACTGAGAACAAACTGAGGGTTGATGGGGGGTGGGAGGGAGGGGAGGGTGGGTGATGGGTATTGAGGAGGGCACCTTTTGGGATGAGCACTGGGTGTTGTATGGAAACCAATTTGTCAATAAATTTCATATATATAAAAAAATAATAATAAATAAATAAATAAATAAATAAATAAATAAATAAATAAAAAGTATGAAGCGTGCGGAGCAGCTTGGACTGATGGGTAGTCTGATGTTCCAGCTCCTTGTTTGCTCAAGCACTTTCTAGATGCATAAAAATGCACATCTCCTCTACCATTCTACCAAGCAGGGACACGCACTGCACTCTGTCAGCTTCCTTCACAGACCCAAACCAGCTGGAGGGAGGGACACGGCCAGTGAGGGAGGGAGATCTGCCCAGTAATAGGAGCCCTGGATATTCGTCCGTGTTCTGTGACTTTTGGCAGTGGCATCCTAGCTCTGGGCCTCAATTTCCTCACCTGTGAAATGGGATGACAGCAGCCAAACCATAAGGTCCAGCACTTTGCACGATGCTCATTGAATATTTGTAGACTGAATACAGGACACGATGAGGTCTGTAGAAGATTATGCAGTGACACGCGTAGATCAGGACTAGGTCACAAGCAGGTGCTTCCCCAAATATTTGTGCCTCTGGGAAAACCACTTCTACCTCTCTGGTTGCAAGGACAACTCCAGATCACAGCCCTATCTGAGTATCCTGGCCCTCTACACAACCCATTCCAGAACCCCCCAGACCTCCATCCAAGGCTGGATGTCTCATTCCTACACCTCCTTACTCAACACCTGGATAATCTGATGAACCAATCAGGCTAAGGTGTAAGTGGGAGCTAAGTGACTGATCCAGATGGATGGAACCGAGTCATAGACCCCACGTGCATTTCATTTACTGGCATGAATATTCAATTCTAAGAGGGGAGTGGTCAGCACTATGACAACATTTGTTGTTTGAAACAGGGTAGGGAATGCATCTGTGACTAAAATCAAATCCAACAGGTAACCGCCTTCTCTAGCAGGCCAGGTTCTGATGTTCCAGAGCCTTACAACTCTTACAACTATTAACGTTCATGGTCGTGGGGATTCTCTTGTGCACTGTGGGTTCCCGGACAGCATCCCTGGCCTCTACCTACTAGACTCCAGTAGCATCTCCCCATCCATCAGTTGTGACAACTAAAAATGTTTTCAAACATGGCCAAATGTACTGTAGGAGGCAAAATCGCTTCCTGTTGGGAACCACTGCTCTGGAGTGAAAATAACAAAAATTTGCTAAGCTGATAAAGCAGCACTAACCAATCCCAGGTTCTTGAACACACCATGGTATCTCTTGCCACAACCCTACACATTCTGTTGCCTCTTCTGGAATCTTCTCTCCCTGCCCCATCCCTACCTCAACACCTGGCAAGCGTCTACTGCTCCTCCACTCAGAGGTCACCTCATCTGTGAAATCTTCCAGAGCCTCCTAAAACTGGGAGGTCAGAGAGACACTTCCCACTTGTGAAAGCAAGTTGCACTCTGGTCTGTCACAATGCAGTTATATCTTTGCACCCCCGAACTAAACCTTGCGTTCTTTGAAGACAAGGTCCCCGCCCTATTCCTGCTTAAATTCCAGTTCCTAACACCATGGCCAACAACCGAATAAATAAATGCATGAACAGAAGACTACCACTTTATGACTGTCTACTATGTGTCGGGCCCCACCATGCATCCGATCAGCACATCCTCACCTCGATGCCCAGGTTGCGTCCCCGGCTATTATTACCACATGCTTCCAGAGGGTAACTGACTCCCAGAGAACAGAGATAACCCATCCAGTGTCACACAGGGAGCAAGTACAACTGGGCCTGTGAACTTGGGTCTATGTGGCTCCCACTCTGCCAGTCTGACCTTCTGTCTTGCACAGAAGTGAGCTCACCTTGCCTTGTTTCCTAAAGTAGCTTCTGCCTTTAGATGTTGGCCCTCAGCGGCACCCCCTGCTCCCTCTCACCAGACCCCCTGACCCTGTTGACGACAGGCAGCAAAGCAGCAGGCAGGTGGGTGTGAACGGTGATGATGTGTGCACCCTGGCCCCCAGCACAGGCACAGTGGGACTCTAGCTAAGCAGCCCAGCTTCTCCACACAGCAATGCAGGCCTAAGCAGAGGACTGTGGGCATTTTCAGCACACTCTTCTGTCTCTTGCGGAGTTATTACATTCCTTCAAACTAACTAGTAATGGGGGCCTTTGGGGGCTGGAGAGGAAACAATGATTTCCCCCTCCCTCTCCTGGAGTCAAGTCCAGAATTTAATAAAGGTTAAGAAAAATACGAAGGCATTCCAATTCCTCCTCTCTGCAGATTTTTTTAAATTTAGTTTTAGACATGATGTTAGATTGACAGTCTGGAGGGCTGACGTTTATCCATTCCCATAACGGGTCTGGTCCAGACAGAGAGTTTGAGCCATTATTATACATGCACACACACATACATACACATGCACATGCACACACACGCACACAGTTTTAAAAGAACAATGTCTTTTACAAAAAACAAAATATCAGCTGCATTACACTGATCTGATCTGGACCCAATCTGTCTGCCCCCCCTTTTTTTTTTAAGTATATTTATATATTTTGAGAGAGAGGGAGAGAGTATGTGCAGGAGAGAGGCATAGAGAGGGAAAGACAGAGAATCCCAAGCAGGCTCCACACTGTTAGCACAGAGCCCAACATGGGGCTCGATCTCATGAACCTCGAGATCATCATCACCTGAGTCAAAATCAATAAACGGATGCCTAACCAACGGAGCCACCCAGGCACCCCTGCCCCACTTCTGTCTCCTAAAGCCACATTCTCAAATGTAAATTGACATTTCACAGTCAGTTAAGACCTTCCCTCTAGCTGACCATCCCCACCACCATTTGATCCTACCTCCTTTCTCTCAATGCCTGGAATTAACCTCTTGGTTTCAGCCCTCCCCAGTTAAAACAAGGAATATGGATCTTTGCTTCCAAAACGCTCAATGGCTTTGCCAACCTACAGAAGTCCCAATGTCTTGGGTGAGGGGCCTTACTCTACAGAGTACCACCCCTCCACGTGCTTTCATCCTGAATCACCAGCACTGCATTCAGTGAAAGTGACTGGGAATGAGGAGGAAGATTCTCTGGCCACAAAGAAACCTTGAATATTATAAGTCAACATGCTTTCAAGTGTGAAATATGTCCAGGATTGTTTCTCATCCTAATACAAATGATTTCCCTCCTATGAAAGAATGCAGCAGGCATTTTTATTGTTCTTCCTTCTGCCTCTGCATTTTTGCTTTCCATCCTTGTTGTAGGCAGGTAGGCATTGCAACACACACGCTTTGTAGATGAACACATAAAGAGGCAGAGTAAAACTGGGTTGAATCTGCTTGCATGGAACTTGACTCCTGCAATCAATCAACATATATTTATTAATTGCCTAACATCAGCTGGATACCATGTAGACTAGTGGGACACAATGACAAACAAGATAGACATGGCCATGGACACTCTTAACTAGGGAGAAACATGTGCCCATCATGATGCGAAAAGCACTTGATGGGGAAGCTGTGGCAACGGGAGCCTAAGAGGAGGCCCAAGCCAGCTATGATCCTGCAGACTCAGGGGAGGACATGACGTCTACGCTGAGAGATATAGGATGAGTAGGTTTCCAAGGGCAAGAAGAACAAAAGCACTCTGTCCATCCAGAGGAGGCAGATGTGAATATCAACAAACAAACAGTGAATAAGGATCCTTCAAAAAAGCTTGGAGAAAAAATTCAGCATGGCTGGTATGCAGATTTGAGGAAGCAGAGAGAAGTCATAGCAAGTGATGAGGCTGGAAAGATGGGCTGGGGAATGAAGCACGCCAGGACTAGCAGATCATGCAGAATTTCCCCCGAGACCCATGGGGAGCCACTGCCGAGATGAAGCCTGGAAAGAGACAGGACAGGTAGGCTGGTCTCTGCCTTGTCTATCTCCAAAAGGAAGAGATGGGATGTGAAGGCAGTGGAAGTGGGGAGGGGGTGGTGTTGAGGGAAGCTCATTACAGGAGGCAGGACTTGCCTGGATGACCCTATAGCTGGAGAGGCGAGGACGGGCATCCTGAGCAACAGCCGGTCTAGGACACTGCATGTTGTGTTTCAGGAGCATTAAACACAAAAGGACAGGAGTTAGATGCTGCTGGAGCAGCTGGTTGGCGAGAGACTGTGGCATCATTCATGTAACTTATTTAATAATAAAACAGGCAGACAAGAGACGCCATCTGAAGTGTAGATTGTTGGCCCTGATCCCTGAGGGAGAGGCTGATGACAGGCCAGACTCCTGCAGGTCCAGCACAGAGTCTGGCCTGCCCTTCCAGACGGCACAAGACTGTTCTGGATTGTCTACATGAGGATGCCCGTGCCAGAGTGCAGCGGCTCACCTCTCCCTCCGGGCCGGCCCCACAACCAGACATGGAGAGTGCAGCCCTCCCGCCATTGCCTCTGTGGCCATGGGCTCTCCAGGCACCTTCTCTGATGTTCTTGAGAGCACCCAGCCCAGCCAGAACTGAGTCAGAGCTGGGCCGACCCAGACCGGTCACATGACCAAGGAGACGGGCACTCAGGCCGGAACCCCTCTCTCTCCTTCCCGGATTCGGAGTCTCCTCTTCCCTTCAGAGCTTTCCCCCTGGACTCCTTAATGATGAAGAGTGTCTCATCAATTCCCCTACTAATTACCTGCTGTATGTCCTCATGGAGACTGATAAGGAGGTAATTAGGATGGACATGCTGGGATTACAGGAAGGGGGAAACGTTCCATTGTCAAGATAATGCCACTTTCCCACCAGCCCCTTCCCTGACAAATGACCCAGCAGTACATGGGGATTTTTTAGAGATGGAGAAGCTGGAAGGGGTGTGAGGGGAACGGAGTGGAACGAGGGGGTGGAATTGCACGTTTCAGAGCGGAAGCAGCCCTTGACCATAATTCACAAGTCCCAACCTCAGTGCCTCGGGACACCAGACAGGCAGTCAGATGCGTGGAAGGAGAACAGGTGGCAGGAAATGAGCGGCACATGCGTGATGATACAGGACAACCCACACTCAGCCTTAGGGAGCGACCGCGAGGGAGGGATGGGGAGTTTGCACCCCTGTAGAAGGGGCGACACGACAGCCCCATTGGCACACTGCCCTGCAGGAAGCCCAGTTTGGGTGGCTCTTCCAACTCTTCTAGAGAAGCTGGAAATCCAGATGTTGTGTGGAATTTCTCATTTATCTTCATTTTGGAAACCTACCCACTTTTAAAAATATATATATATATTTTGCAAGCCAAGCAAAATGTTATCTGTGTGCCAGATGTGGCCTGTGGGCAGCCAGTTTGAGGTCACTCTGTTTAGCCCAATGCCTTGTTTACAGTCGTAGAAACTAAATAGATGTTCAGAGAGAATGAGGGTCTTGCCTAGGGTCACCTAGCAAGTTAATGGTGGAGCCAAGACTTAAACACGCTTTTTTTGCTCAGCACCCTTACACATTTCACAGTACTAAAAACTGGAAGCTGATCACAGATCACAGGAATAAAACAGGCATATAAATAATACCAACAAATGTATGTAGTGATACCGAACTGCACAAAGAAAACTCCTCAGCAGAATATAATCACTTCCAGTGGTAGCTGTGGGAGAAAGAGAAAATGTAGACAGAAGGCATCCTGTAGAAAGGGCTGAACCATGCATTGTCTCGATATGAGAATCTTATATATGGGGAACAGACCCATAAGTTGATATAAGTGATAAAATGTATGGAAATGCCAAGAAAGAGTAGCTTTAAGAAACCGGCTGGGCCTAAGAAAGGGGGTGTGAAGTGATGTGGAAGTGATGATAAGGTCCTCAAAGACAAGATGGCGCTTATGATGGAGCTTGAAGGGTGCGTATTTTACCAATGGATCGGAGTGACAGATATAAGACCCTCCAGGACACAGAGATAGTAATGCATGGGATTTAGGTAGCTGAGAAACAAAGGTCAATGTAGCTAGAGTATACATTTAAGAAGCGACAGGGCTGGACAGGGAAGTTGAGTGCACATCTGATAAGGCCAAGTACGCTAAACAAAAAAGTGTAAATACATTAGGTAGGAAATGAGCAGCTGCTGCAAATTTGTGAGCAAGGAACAAAGCTGGTGATGCTATGGGTGTTGTATCTGGGGACCATTCACCTGGCGGTACATCTACAGTGAACCAGAGGCTAAAAACTGATGCAGAAGCCCCTTGGGAGGTTGCTGAGAGCTCATTCATCCTTGCCTGATAAATATGTGTTCAACAACTACCACGTTCCAGGCACTATGCTAGAGGCTGAGGATCTGTGATAAATAAAACAATGATTCATTACATGTACTGCCCACCTAGTAGGTACCAAGCACCTTCTGAGAGCAGGGTTTCGGCCCCATTCATTTTAGGCCAAGTGCAGAACCTGGCAAGGAGTGAATGCTCAGTAGTGGTTTGCCCCACATAACTGACCAGGTGCAAAGGAAAAGTGAAAGGGCCAAGCTGAGAATGTCCAGTAGAGCTCAGAAGCATGGATGACACAGAAGACACCTGGGGGGATGAACGACCTCTGATTCTGAGATCAGGGTTCTCTGGGTGTGTCCTAAGTCTTCATAATTGTTAGACAATTGAACTATTGTTCCATTAGACAACTGAACTATTCCCTTTCCCTTCCTGAAGGTCAGTTTCTGCATCTGCAGAATCGAATAGAAGAGCTTGGCTAGGTCCGAGGTTCTATGTCCCAAAGGTCATATGTGAAATTGAAAGCATGACAAAATGGAGTCAGTGGGGAGGGAGAGAGTATAGAATGGGCAGAATTTCCAAGGCTGGAAGAATAGAGCAGCTGGAAGAGAGGAAGGGGAGGAAAGCCAGATTTGGGAATCTTTGGGGCTACTCAGAGCCATGGAGCTGGATAACTATCAGCTTCCAGAACAACCTCTCTACCTGGACCTGCCCTTGGCAAGACCTCACTCAGGCTGCGTGGCCGTTGCTGTTTCCCATCACTCGTGTTACTATAATTACTGAGGTTCCTGACGTTCTCTACGGCCTCCTTACACTGTAGGAAAGCACTTTCCTGATGACTGTTAATGAATCCCTCACCACCTCTGTGCATGCCAGCGACTGCTGAGAGTGGCCTCATTTTTCATCCCAGGGAAATGGGCAGAGAAAGGGGCTGGAAGGTCACTCAGACAGCTTCGGGCTGATTCAGGACTGGAACCTGGGAGTCTTCTCCAGCCATTCATCACCAGCACCAGGGTTGACCCAATGGAAGAGGCACAGGGTGATTGAGCTAGACAACGAGCCACTTCAAGAAGAAAGTGATGGCAAATCTTTCCCGGAGTGGGTGACGAATAGCAGCCTCACGGAGAGGAAAACAAGGGTTTAGAGGCTGCAAGGGAAAGGGAGGTAAATTGAGGGCTTGGATACCATCCCAAGGAGCACGAACTCTGCAGTAGAGGTCTAACTTCCACTGGGATTCAGAGAAAGGAAGGGTGGCCTCCTGCCTGAGGAGCAGAGAAAAGCAACTTCTGCTAAAAGGGCTGCAGCAGGTGCTTTGCTAACTAGAGAATCAGGAAACGGTGACCACCAGCAGGTACAGCTGAGAAAGGTGACCTCCAGCTAGAGGGGCAGGGAAGGGTGACTTCCTCCTGGAAAATGGGAAATCTATGACCTTTTCCAAGAGGGCAGACAAGACTTACAGGAAGAAAAGGGATGTGAGCTGACCGCCCCTCCTAAACTGCAGGTCCAAAAAAAAAGATCAGACACGTTAAGCTACTGTCACAGCTCTAAGCAAGAGGCAGGTGCCCCGCCTTCGTCAGGCTAAGCAGTTAATTTGTCCAACTCATTGCTTTCAAGTTCCTCATTTTTTAACATGCGTTCAGGGTCCCTGTCACTGATGGCTGAGGATGAATTAGGATAGGGTTTTAAAGGAAGGCGGAGAGGAGGAGAACCACCAAGAAAGGGGGAGAAGAACCCCTGCTGTTTTTAATCAACCGAATGATGAAGGAGGGGGAGCAGGGAGGGAACGTGAGAAGAGGGGCCATATGTACTTCCTTCTCCAAGATGACTTGGCAAGAGGTGCCAGCTCTCCAGACTCCACGTAAAGTGGCCATGCTCAGTGGCTGCAGGGGTCATAAATGCAGGCCCCAGAAAAGCCAGGAGATTGCAACGATAATAGCTACCATTTATTGTTTACTGTGTTCCAGGAATCGGGCTCGACACTAAAATGATAATGGATGTGACCACCGTTTGAAAGCACACTCTGTCCTAGGATCTTCTACTTGGCACTTCTCACGCACTATCTCTTTTCATTCTCAGATTGCCCCATGGAGTGTGAACTGTGATCATTCGTGTTTCTAAGTGAAGAAACCGGGACTCACAGGGGTTAAGTAGTCTCACCAAGGTCACCAGTAACTGGCAGAGCACGGACTCAAGCCCAGGTCCTTGCGACTCCAACAACCCCAGCGCTTAACCACTGTGCACCCATTTGACGACTCGTTTCTCTGTACCTACAGCTTCCCCATCACCAAAGAAAAAAAGCTGTGGTCAGAGTCCCTGAAGGAGAGATCACTCAAGAGAGTCTGGCTTGTCCCGTTATACCCTCCCACCAGGTCACTCCAGCCAGTTCGCAAGAGGGAATAATTCTCAGGCCTAAAGGCGGAAGAGAACACCTGTTCATTTTGACACACTCTGCCTAAGGCTTCAGGAAACCCAACCAACGTGGCGAGAAATGAGCCCAGCAGATACAGAGAAAGACAGCTTAGCCAAATGACAGGCAGTCATGGAAACCCACCCCGAGGACTCCTCGAGGACTAGTTAGTGATTCCAATGCAGAGAACAGAAGGGAAGACAGGGAGGCATGAAGCCTTGGATGCCAGGTATGAAAGGAGCCAACACATCACATCCCCCCATCCTGACTTCAACATGTCAACTTCACACTTGGTGCGAGACTCTACCTCCGGAGCCCAAATCACCTATTCTCTGCCCACTCCTCACCACCCACCCCCTCCTCTGTGTCAGCCTCTGTAAATACAGGTGGGGAGAGAGCACATAACAGATATGGTTCATACCCCACCCCACTCCACTGAAAATCTTCCCTTTTCAGCACTAACAGAATCACCTAATTTAGTGAGGCCATTTTCACCTTCTCTTGGAGCTAGTTTTGACTACAAGTGGACTCCTGGCTGAAGGGATGTAAATGGAAGTTCATTTCACTTGAAGACAAGTCCTAAAACAAAGGGAACATTCCCTCCTCCCAAACTTCTCTCCTTCACATGGCTAGAATTTGGACACAACATATATTGCCAGGACAGCCATGTTGATCCATGTGATAAACTTGGGAACGCAGGCCACACACAATAGAGCATCAGGATAGAAGGACCCCAGGTTTCCAACACAGGGTCCTACAGCACGGACACCTACCAGACAGGCAGACACCATCTCATGTAACTCACTGGGATACTGGGGTTTCTGTCACTGACCGCTGAATCAGTACTAACACAGGGAGAAGGCATTAGACAATGGGACTCTAAGTGTCTTGATCACAGACACCACGTTTTTCTATGTCTTGTGCTTACCCCCAAACAGTACCATTTAACAGAAAGAACAAGGGTTTTGGAGACCAACAAGAGTTCTGATAGGTCTCTGCCACTTACTAGGCAGCTTAAACTTACTGAGCCTCAGTGTTCTCACCCATTAAATGGAGTTCTAAGGATTAAATAAGCTGTACCTTCACGGAGGAAGGGCTGTGTCTATCTTGTTCACTGATGTGCATCTATCTATCCACCAGTGCTCGCAAAGAGTACCTGGTGCACAGCACAAGCTATACAAAGAACTGATGAATACACAGACAGTATACCCCAAGCACGGGGCCCACTATGGGTGCTCTTGAAACATCATTAATTACCAACACAATCCTGAGAGACCTTCCCGATTAGAACTTTTGAAGATTACACTATAAGCCAACCAGAGATGGGGGGGAAATCCTACAACTAGGCCCATGAGTCAAATTTCTTGATTTTACTGCAAAAAAAAAAAAAAAACTTAGAAGGGTCTCTTTGCCCTTTTAAAGGTGGAAAGCAGAAAGATAATGACCATCCTCTTTCTATCCTCTTCTCAGTCCCTCTCTCCTCTACGGCCCTCCATTCGTGTTCCATTTAATTTTCACATATAGTCTAAGATGCTAAATTTCTTCCAGACTGGGACGCCTCCTAAGCTTCTGTCTCAAAGCCAGAAAATGAAAGGTCCATGTGGGGTTGGCTCCCCACTATCAAGGAGCCTCTAGACTTAACACAGGAGGGAAAGAAGAAACAGTAGAACTTGTTTTTGTTTTCTGAGGATCTCCTGCATCTCATAATAATAGTATATTATTTGTCAGATATGCATTCTATGTCAGGCTCTATGCTAGATATTTTACTCTGCTTTATCTCATTTACCCTCACAACAAGCCCCGTAAGTATGCAGGTGCAGCCTACATAAGAGATGAGAAAACAGAGGTCTAGGGGGCTTAAGCTACTTGCCCAAGGCAGGAACAGATGCCTGCCCACATTCAAACATGCACACAAATATGCATTGTTCACAGCAGCCAAAGGGCTACCCAAATGTCCAACGGCAGATGCGGGACTAACTATATGTGGTACCTGCATGCAACAAAATATGAGACAGCCTTAAAAATGAATGAATTACTGACACCTGCCAAAAATATGGATGAACCTTGAAAACATTATGCTAAGCGAAAAACGCCAGTCATGAAATACTACATATCATATAATTCCTTGTACATGAGATGTCCAGGAAGTCGATTAGTGGTTGCTTTCAGAAGTGACAGTTAAAGGGTAACGGGTTTCTTTCTGAGGTGAGAAAATGTTCTAAGACTGACTTGGGATGGTTGCACATACCTGGGAATATACTAAAATCAATTGAATGATACATTCTAAATGGATGAAATATATAGTATGGGAATTCTGTCTCAATAAAGCTGTTTAAAAAAAAAAAAAGCTAATGCCTGTACCCATGTCTGGAAGGCTCCCAACTCCTGTTTATTCGACTTCATCACCTAGCACTTGGTATGTACCATCTCATTGAATTCTCAAGATGGTTCTGGGACGTGTGGATGACTGTTCTCATTTCATAAATGAAGAAATTAAGGGCCAGAGAGGAAAAATAATGTGTTCTCTTTCAAAAAGAAAATTTAATCTACAGAGAAGAAAAGTGATTTTCTAAACATCTCCCTATATGAGGTACCCACCCATGTTCATTATAAACAGAGACTGTGGGAGCCAGAAGAGAAAATAAAATGGTCTAACCTCATGATTTTCAAATTGCCCTCCAAGTGTCATACCCTAAAGATGCTCATGCAGGTGCTCAGGGGTCAATGCAGGGAAATGGGGAGTTACATTTAGAGCAGTTTCTAAATTCTATTTTAGATACTGTGCTTTCCATGTAAGGCTTTAGTTGAAAATACTGCGAAGGTAGTTTGGAAGCAACTGATCTTGTCCAACTTGCCCATTTTAAACATAAGATAATTTAAACAGGAGCAGAAAAAGGTCTCTGATTCACATGGTGAGCTAATATTAGTGCTGGGCAGGGGGCCAGTTTTCTTCCCCTCCCCCATCACACATTCCTTTTAGTCCAGATTAATGGCCTGATACAAGACCAGGCTAGAGAACTCGGTTCTGTTCATCAACTCATGTTCCAAACCGGAGGGCAGCAACCTTTCTCTGTAAAGGCCAGATGGTAAATATTTTTGGCTTTGCAGGCCATATGGTGTCTTTAGCAATTAACTTGGCCATTGTAGTGGGAATGTAGCCATAGACAATACATGAAAAAGGGGTGTGGCTGGATTCCAATAAAACAGGTGGGGGCCATAGTTTGCTGGCTCCTGCCCCTAACAGAGCCCATACTGTCAGTCCCTCCTGTCCCCAGGGAGGAAAGGGACGGCACAGGATGAGGAACGGTCCCTCCTCAGTGCCCCTGCTAGAACTGCATATGGTGGCAGTGTGGCGTGGTGGACAGCAATACATACACAGACCTGGAGTCAGGCAGGTCTGCTTTCAGACCCAGGTTTCCACCCATTCAACCTCTGAGACCGGAGAAGTCAGCCATCTCGGAGACTCTGTTTTACTTGCGGCACGGGGACAACAATGTCTACTTTCAGGGTCATTGCAAACGTTACATGAGAAGTGGAACAGGAGCGCTTCCTTTGACATTGGGGAGAACCGTGACGATAGGCAAGGCCAACCCCACTGTCTGCTGTCATCTCCCTCTTGGCTCCCTTTACTCACCCACCTCCAGCCCAGAGCCCTCCTGCTGGATTCCTTTGCAATGGAGTCTGCCCCAGCCTCTACCCCTTTATACTTAGCACTTCCCTCCTTGGGATGCTTTTCCCCAGACCTTCCCATGGCTTAACCTTCCCACTCTCCTAGGCTCAGCTCAACTGCCACTTTTGGCAGAATTTTCCTAATGACACTCTCTAAAATAGCAACCCCTACCCTGTACCCCAAGGCACTCCATTACAGAACCCCACTTTCTTTTCCTTGTAGCCCTACCTGCTGTCTTAAATTTCACCACTCATGGGGGCACCTAGGTGGCTCAGATGGTTAAGTGTCCAACTCTTGGTTTCGGCTCAGGTCATGAACTCACAGTTTGTGGACTGAAGCCCCATGTCAGGCTCTATGCTGACGGTGCAGAGACTGCTTGGGACTCTGTCTCTCCTCTCTCTCTGCCCCTCCTCTGCTTACTCTGTCTCTCTCTCTCAGAATAAATAAATAAACGAATTTAAATTTTTTTAAATTTCAGGGGCACCTGAGTGGCTCAGTCAATTGAGCATCCGACTTCGGCTCAGGTCAGGATCTCACAGTTTGTGAGTTCGAACCCCGTGTCGGGCTGTGTGCTGACAGCTCAGAGCCTGGAGCCTGTTTCAGATTCTGTGTCTCCCTCTCACTGCTCCTTCCCCACTCATGCTCTGTCTCTCTCTGTCTCTCAAAAATGAATAAACATTAATTTTTTTTTTTAATTTTAAATTTCCTTGCTCATGTATCTGTTTACTAGTTTAATGTCTGTTTCTCTCAAAGCTCCATAAGGATCTTACTGGCTTCCTAGAATTGAGAATAGAGTGATAGATGAATGCATGCATAAGAAGATGTGGTGTTTATATGTATATCTACACACACACACACACACACACACACACACACCACAGAATATTATTCACCAATAAAAAGGGATGAGATTGTGTCATTTGCAACAAAATGGATGGACCTAGAGGGTATTATGCTAAGTGAAATATGTCAGGCATAAAAAGACAAATACCATATGATTTCTCTTACATGTGGAATCTAAAAAACAAAACCAATGAATAAACAAACAAAAAGCAGAGTCAGAGCTGCAAATACAGAAAATAAACTGATGGTTGCCAGAGAGGAGGTGGTGGGGATGGGAAAAATGGATGAAGGGGAGTGGGAGACAAAGGCTTCCAGGTATGAAATGAATAAGGCACAGGAACACAAGGTACAGCATAGGGATTATAGTCAATGATATGTAATAATGTTGTATGGTGGCAGAGGGTAGCTACCCTTCTGGTGAGCACAGCATAGCGTACAGAGTTGTTGAAACACTGGGTTGTACACCTAAAACTAATGTTACACCGTGTGTCAACTATATTCAAAAAAATTAAAAAGAAAAGAATGGAGGTTGCAACGTACTGAGCACTCAGCAAATATTTGTTGAAATAAAAATGAAGGTATGATGATTCCCAAACTGCTCTATGTTTCTGAATTATCTTCTCCACCTAAATAAAGCTCCTGCATTTCGGAAGGACTATGTTTGAACACAGTGCAAACATCCCCATGTTAGGAAGGTCAATCTAATGATGCATCCCTCAATTAGGTACAGAGATCCTCTGGAATAATCTGGGTCTCCCATGACACGGACTGCCAAGAGCTGGCATTGCACCCAGACTATAGGAAAGCTATCTCATTAATTTCCATATTAAATTAGACCTACACGGGCCCCTTAACTCCATCCCTACTTATATTTTGCCGTTGGGGAAACTGACGCTGAAAGGACTTTCTCACAGTCTTGTTCTTCGTTGAAAGAGGAAGCCCTTAAACTACTCAAGTCATCAAATTCTAGGGATATAGCCTTAAAACTCATGCCATCTGATCAAACAGATGGAGAACTCAGAGCAAGAGAGGAAAAGGGACTTGCCCAAGATCACACAGCACCACAGGGGCAGCATTAAGACTAAACGCCATGTGTGTTTGTACCCAGAGTTGGAATAGCACCCCTAGCCATCCATGCTGCTCTTTGGAGAGAAACCGAAAGGAAAAGAGAAGAAATCATTCCAGGCACACATTTAGCAATACTCTTAAGTCCTGACAATATTAACAACACACGACAGCTTCGTTGAACAAATTGGCAGCCAGTGTAGGCAGCTTAAGGAGACAGGAGGTTTGGAAAAAGGAAAAAAAAAAAAAAAAGACCACCAGACACACAGAAATCTTCCCATTCTGCTCTTTTCTAAGCCTGTCTCTACACTTAGGGCTCAGAGAGGAGATGTTGGGGTGTGGTAGAAGTTTGAAGGAGGTACCTACGTGGCTTATGAGTATGTGTGTGCATGAGCACACACACGCATTCACATGTGCATGCGGCTCCCAAGAGACTGCATGGGGGAATAATCCATTCGTGAGATGTCACTCATCTTTTATACAAATTAACCTCCACCCCCCTAATGCAGATATTAATTTGTTCTTTGTTTCCTTGACATTCAGCAGGGGAGATCTCTGAAGAATTAAAGAAAGTTCTTCAAGAGGTGAAAAGGGGAAGTCAGGGCTTAGGAGCTCTGGATCTCTGGATGATTGACATTTGCTGCACTGCTTCCCATGGGGACAAAGGGGAAGACTGCCTTCACCTGGACCTACTCCCATCTGTAGAAGGAAGCCAATCTTGGCCACCAGATCACACTAAATAATAATATCATAATTTACTCTACACCTGGTCTTTTTTTTAAGTTTTTTTTTTAACGTTTATTTACTTTTGAGAGAGAGAGAGAGAGAGAGAGAGAGAAAGAGAGCATGAGAGGGGGAGGGGCAGAGAGAGAGTGGGAGACACAGAATCTGAAGCAAGCTCCAGGCTCTGAGCTGTCAGCACAAAGCCCGACTCAAGGCTCGAACTCACGAACTGTGAGATCATGACCTGAGCCAAAACTGGATGCTTAACCAACTGAGCCACCCAGGCGCCCCTTCACCTGGTCTTTGATGAGTGCTTTGCAAGCACCATACCAACTCCCACCAACTCACTGCCATCAAAGAAGTCCCAGTCAGCCAATGTTCCTAACCCCACCTAGGGTATATGATTCTTTTCTTTCTTTTTTTTTTTTCTTTCCGGTTGGGGGAAGAGAGAGCGCGCGCGCACACACACACACACACACACACACACACATGCGCAGGGAAAAGACAGAGAGGGAGAAAGAAGACCAAGCAGGCTCCAGGCCCAGCGTGGAGCCCAACGTGGGGCTTGATGTCACAACCCCAAGATCAGGACCTGAGCAACAATCAAGAGTCAGATGCTTAACTGACTGAACCACCCAGGCACCCCTAGGATGTACGTTTCATTACCCTCCAGCCAATGGCTTCTGGCAGCAAGGGTCCATCCTGAACCCTCCGCCTTCCCAGATGGCCCCTACCCCTTTGTTCTCTACTAATAGAAGTTCCAGATTCAGGTGTGTTTGAGGGGCCATGTCATGTCACTCCCACAACTGGAAGCTTTAGCCTTTGTGAAAAGTTCTATCACAAAGGATGAATTAAAAAAAAAAATGCAAAACACCATCAGACATACACTCAAAAGTACAGACCTTCCATTTTTCCCTTTAGCTGTGTATCTGTTTGTTATCACAATCTGTAAGAATAAATAAGCCATCTAACATTATTTGTGGAACTAAATAAGTACACAAATAAGAATAAATAATATTAACACTGAATTAATGAAGATGGGTTTTAAAAATACATATTGCCAGGGTGCCTGGGTGGCTCAGTCGATTAGGCATCCAGCTCTTGACTTTGGCTCAGGTCTAAGATTCCAGCCGGGGCCGTGGGATCGAGCCCCACGTCAGGCTCCATGCTGGACATGAGGCTTGCTTAAGATTCTCTCTCTCCCTCTCCCTTTGCCCCTTCTCTGCACTCTCTCTCTCTCTCTAAAAAAAAATACATATTGCCAATCACATTTACTGTGAGCCCAAGGAATCACACATATCCCTACGGCATCTCTGCTTGATGCAACAAATCACCATGAAATAGGGACTTCTCATTTTATAGGTGGGTCCACAGAGGCCAATGGCAGGAAGGCAGTCATAAGTTCATTGGCTTATTCAAGGAATTAAAATTGTTTAGTTGCAGTATAATGGCCTATGACTTCTGGATTCCAGAAATCAAGCTTCTTTCACATTAGGCACCCCCTAAAAATCTTTGAGAAGTTGGGACCAAGAGCAATGAAAAGAGAAGTCATTTTCATTTCTTTATTATGTACACATGTTGAACAAGATCATGAGCGGGATGGTGCCTGGCACTAAACGGGGGGTTTGCAAACAGTATCTTATTCCATTCTCTTAACAACCCCATGAAGTCAACGTAATACACCCATTGTTCAGATGAGGATATTGAGGATTAGAGACAGATAGTGACTTTCCAAAAGATAGAAACAGCTTTTAAATGTAGTCTGTACATTTATCAGAGTTCCACTCATATAATTTTCACTGTTGAGATTCCCGCTTAGTGATGCAGATATCAGGAAATGAGGCATCAGATGGGGAGAAAAGGTAGGGAACTTCACTGCAAATCACCAACAAGTAGAAACTCTGTTTTAATTGAAAGCAGTAGAGCAAATACTAAGCCCACAGTCAAGGGGAGAAGTAGCAGCACACTCACTAACCTAATATCGCAGGCATGGGAGGAATGGGAGGTGGGCTGAATGAGTGCTAATGACTTTGGGTGGCCAATGTAATGGGTATAAGAAATTGGCCCAGCTTTCAGCAGCTAAAGTGCTACCAAAAATCCATATTCTATGGATTTATGGGAACCTAATTCTGTTCTTACTCAATGAAAAATAAAACAAATAGGGAACTGGTGGAGATCAATGGATCAACCTATCATTTACCTGTCTATAATTTCCCAATATTCCTTAATCACCTCTCATCATCACAGACTAGCTGGAGAAAATGGGGGAATTAGAAAAGACTCCAATTTTGCAAATGGGAAAGTGAGACTACTAATCATCAATGAAGTATATTATTACTTTAAAAAATTATTATCGAGGCACCTGGGTGGCTCAGTCGGCTGGGCGTCCGACTTTGGCTCAGGTCATGATCTTGCGGTCCGTGAGTTTGAGCCCCACATCGGGCTCTGGGCTGACAGCTCAGAGCCTGGAGCCTGTTTCAGATTCTGTGTCTCCCTCTATCTCTGACCCTCCCCTGCTCATGCTCTGTCTCTCTCTGTCTCAAAAATAAATAAATGTTAAAAAAAATTTTTAATAATAATAAAAAATAAAAAATTATTATTTTGGGGGTGCCTGGGTGGCTCAGTCAGTTGAGTGGTTGACTCTTGATTTTGGCATGGGTCATGATCTCGCAGTTTGTGGGTTCAAGCCCCATGTCTGGCTCTGTGCTGACAGGGCTCTGTGCTGATGGTGCAGGGCCTGCTTGGGATTCTCTCTCTCTGCCTCTCACCCACTTGCGCATTCTCTCGCTCTCTCTCCTTGTCTCTCTCTAGCTCTCAATAAATAAATAAATAAATAAATAAATAAATAAATAAATAAATAATAACTTTAAACAATTATTATTTTCTACCCAAAATACCTTTTAGGACATTGAATATCCTGAGCCAGTCCCATGTCAGCATGACCCTAATGGATATGCCTCCTCAATCATTTATTTCCCCAAATAAAACATCCCACTTAGCCTCTATTTGTTCTTAGCTCTACACCTAAGAACTCCCTTCTTCAAGCATGCAAACACTCAACCTCATGGCTCTTCTCCATTTATGTGTTCATGCATCCATTCATTCAACCGTCCACCCATGTGCAGATCTTCCCCCAAAACTGTTCCAGATGGCCTATCTTGTGCTGGACACACAGAAGACAGGATCCTTGCCATGAGGGCTTAGCAACTAATTGGAAAAATAGACAGTATTCACAACATTCCTTGACATGTAGAAGAAAGTGATAAATGCATGAGTATAAGAAAGGCCTGTTTCTGTGCAAGTGCAAAAAAAGGTGAGGAGGTGATCTGGGTAGGTACAACATGAATGAATCATATAAGATACACACAGGGGAAGGAGTTTCTGCTTTCCTCTGATCACTACCAGTAATCTACCAAGCTCCACCTCTTACTTTCTTTTTTAAACACTTATTTTTTTAATTTTTTTAATGTTTATTTATTTTTGAGACAAAGACAGAGCATGAATGGGAGAGGGTTAGAGAGAGGGAGACACAGAATCGGAAGCAGGCTCCAGGCTCTGAGCTGTCAGCACAGAGCCCGACGCTGGGCTTGAACTCATAGACCGTGAGATCATGACCTGAGCCGAGGTCGGACGCTCAACCGACTGAGCCTCCCAGGTGCCCCAAATACTTATTTATTTTTGAGAGAGAGCATAAGAGCAGGCAAGTGGGGGAGGGACAGAGAGAGATTGTCAGAGGATCCAAAGCAGATTCGTGCTGATAGCAGAGAGTCTGATTCAGGGCTCAAACTCACAAACCATGAGATCATGACCTGTGTCAAAATCGGACGTTTATCTACTGAACCACCGAGGCACCCCTAGCAAGCTTCAGCTCTTAAGTGGCTTGGTGAGACCAATGAAAATGACTGGATCACCTTCACTTTCAGACTGAATCACTGAATCACAGCACACCCATCCATGGGAATTCTTTTTTTCTACCTCTCCTGACCTCACAGATGAGCAGGTAAATTCAACCACCCAGCTTTAACTGTTCCCTCTCATCAGCTGTGTAAGTTGATGCAGCTCTCCAGAGAGTCTCCAGTGAGCCCCCATGATCTAGATTGGCTGGGAGTTGACGATGAAAGACTTGTAGACCCTACTTGGGCTGCTGCTTCAGCTACTGGCTTCATCCAGCCTTCACCTCACGTTCTGCAATTTATCCCACAATATGATCTTGCTAGATCAGGAGAAGAAGTAGTAATGGACACAGCAGTATACAGGCATCCCTGGATTCCTGGCTACAATAGTATCACAACTCCCAATTTTCGCTTAACAGTTGGTATTAATATTTTACACTTTACCAATGAAGAAACTGAGGTTCAGAGGGGGACATGATTTTGTTGCATGTCACAGAAGTTTTAAGAGGCAGAGGCAGGACAAGACCTTAAAGGAATCTAACTCCACACTGAATGCTCTTTCTACCACACCACATAAGAGCTGTGATTCTGAATATAAAGGATCTGTGTATTGTGGAGACAGGAGGGGACACCATAGCCCTCTCCCACTCCCAAAGGTCCACTGAGAGTGTGCACGTGCACACACACACACACACACACACACACACAATCTATTACTGCCACATCTCCAATGTCAGCAGACTAGCAGAGAAACACCATTCTTTTTCTTGGAGAAACTTTTTCTCTGTTAAGAAGCAAGAACCCAACAGCTTTCTTGAGACCCATTTTTCATACAATTAATGTCAGGCCTCCCATGTTTCCTAATGAAATCTGACACTAACGGAGAAAAATGGATACATTAATATTGAGTTCATTAGTAAATAGATTACCCAAATGTTTGGGGTGAAGGAAGAAGGAGAAAGGGGGAGAGAGGCACACATACCCACTCAGCTATTCTGCCAAGAGCCTCTCCAAGGACCACATGCTGATCAAATATTTATGGATTTTAATGCACTGATCTGTTAAGTCTGGAAATACTCTCTTTTACCAAAAAATTTTTTTAAAGGCAGAGAGAGAAGACCCCACCTGACACTGTAGCATTTTACTGAGATGGAAACTGAGTCTACTTAAGGAAAAGGCAGGGCCCAGAGAGAAACCTTTGTTCCCTGGGCAGGAGATGCAAAGGACTCTTCTCCTGAGACATCATACCCCCATGCCCCACACACACTCCTCCACGCTAGGAGATAGTGACAGGGAAAGAAGGAGAAGTGTGGCCGAGTTAGGAGAGATTTTAGACTGGCAGAAAAATTCTTTGTGTACCCTGCTTAATTCTGCCTCCCGCTCTAGAGAATCATTCAGCTGTCCCATGGTCACCAGTCTCTACCCTGCTACGCCCTGTGAAGGGGGACAGAAGCCAAAGCATAGCAGCAGCAGCAGCACTGGTCCCAGCCCATAGAGCAGAACAGTCTAGTTCTGACCCTTCCTTGCTGTATGACGTTGGTACCTTGGACAGCTCCTGTCACTTCCTGCCTTTGTGAAAAGGAGAGGCTAATGGAGGCCTTAGGCTGTCTCCCAGAATCACTGTCACCATGGTCAAATGAGGTCATGGGCAGGACAGCTCTTAATATAAACTAAAGTGCCATAAAATATACAATAATGCGGCTGTTTCAAGGCATCCTATCCCTTTATGTCTATATGATGTGTTGGAAAATGAAAGCAAAAAGGCCAGGATACCAGTCCCAGCTCCGCAAACTATCCTGTTTGACCTTGGTCAAGTCCCTTCATCCCTCTGGACATCAGCTTGCCCAGCAGCAACATGGCCAGGCTGGGCCACAGCTTTTGCACAGCCTTCGCACAGCTTCCTCTCTACAACCACCCAGAGATTTCAGAAAGAGGCCAGATATTATGGTGCTGGAATCTCTAGAGACCCAAGGTTATCCTTGATTAAGGTCAGAGAGGAGATATACTGAGGATCAGATGATCTCTTAGAACTACTGCAGTTCTCAAATTTTGAGAGATGGGACATTTTGTGTCTCTTAAAGTCCTTGAGTAAGGAAATCTCATGTCATGCTCCGAGGAGAAAACAACTTAATAAAAGTGAGGACAGAAAGAAAGAAGGAGATAGTTCAGGTAGAAATGGACCCCAGAGAGAGTAGATGTTCATGAATCAAATACTTTCCTGGTCGCTGCATTTCGCTCTGTCATGGGCACTTTATTCACTGAGATAGGAATGATCTGCCAAAACATTTTTACACACAAGAGACGCAGATACACAGACAGATGGTGAGAGACAGAGGCAGACACAGCCTCTAAGCAAGAGGCAGAAACTTTCCTGTTCTTTGTGAGCAGGAGGTTAAGGAAACAAAAAGACGAAGAAACCGAAAGGGGAAAAAAATGTAAAGTAGCAAACAATCAGGAAAAAGACAATACCACATTCAGAGTAGGGTCTTTGTATTCCAAACAGCAGTGACATTTCCTTAAATGAGGAGGCGAATCCTTTCAAGCGAGCCTTTTTATACGAGCCTCTTGCCGTCCAATTTATTAACCCAGAGAGAAATGCATGGAAAGCAAGACACAGAGTGTATAGGAAGATACAAAGCAGGAACCCAAAATGTATTTTGTTCCCTGAATCTTCTAATGTGACTCACTGGCTCTATTGTGACAAAGTGAGAGGTCCCTGAGGAGTTCATTTCATGTCTCATCCATCCTCAGAGTAATGGGAAAATCCCGCCTGTTTCTACAAAATATCAGCACACACTGTGTGCCACATGCACTCAATTCCATCAGACATAATGGAACAAGATTGTCCCAGAAGTTGTTTTCAATTGCTTGAGTGCATCCTTCATTTAGAGAAACAAGAATATATGAGCTGTTTGACTCAAGTTGAAGTGTGGACCCAAGTCTGCAGTGATCACCATGGCTATTTTCTTATGGATGGCTAGGTGGAGACATGGCCAAGTATCACCTCTCCTCATAGTTGAAGAGAGATTTCTGCATCTCTGTTTCAAGTCATATTACAAAGCAGCACCAGCTATTCATTAACTGTTGTTAACTGAGCCCCGGTCCCTGAATGGTCCACACCCACAAAGCCATTTCCATTCTGTGAATGCCAGCAATCAGATTCAGCCACGGAAGAGCACATAAAGTGCCAGATGGTCAGGAGTTTGAATCCCCCATTCTGCCACTTCTAGCTGCTTGACTGTTGGCAGGTCACTTAGCCCTGCTGAAACAGTTTTATCAGGTGAAAATGAAACAAGAAATGATAGGTGTTTGTTGGAATAATTCAATGTAATGTAGCAAGGACAATGAAAAGCCTGAGGGAAAGTGCCCAGAACTTGGGAAAGACTGGTTAGCAGTGAGCTTCCCGAAGTAACTCCTACCTCTGAACCACCCTCCTGTACTTGTGAGTTTGTGGGCTTAGAGCTGGGTTTCCAGCGCCGGAAGAGAAGCCCAGAGACCTCCAATTCAACTCCTAATATGCCACTAATTTACTAGGAACATGAAGTTTGTCTCCCCTGGCTGGGTCCCCCAATGAAGGGGGTTGGACTTGATTTGGTCATCTAGCAGTTTTCAAACTGTGTTTTCAGAACACAATCATTTCTTCAAACACAGCTTTATGCAGAAATAGAATATGCATAGCAAAGGAGAGTGGGTATGAAATGGACATTGGGGTCAGAAGTTCCCTTCATACTTGTGCCCCTGACCATCTTTAGCAGGATCTCTTCTGCAAAGCCTCAGGGCATCATGGAAGACAGTGAGAAAAGCCACTGCTTCGGTGACATTGAGGTCTTGTCTAATGACATTCTGCGAGAAGCACAGAGAAATGGCATGGGAATTTCCGATGTTTGATCGGTTGGACAGCTTTTTCCTGCCATTAGCTTCCAGAGCTGGCTACTGACCTCGCTGGCTCTTTCACGCTCACCAAAGAAACATCAAGGCAGGGAGGGCCTATGGGAGACGGAACACTTCAAGAAACAAAAGGCAGCCAACAGGAATCATTTCCACGGTCATTTCATTCTCATGTACGGAGAATGTATCTATGAAGGAGGCTTAGCCCATGATGGGCTGAAATTCATGCAAATACCATTATTGTTTGTATTTGTTTCTATGGCTGATGTAAAGAATTGCCACAAACTCAGTGGCTTAAACCAACAGAAATTTATTCTCTCACATTTCTGGAAGCCAGAAATCTAACATCAGGTTCACTGGGCCAAAATCAAGGTGACAGTTGGGCCACACTCCCTCTGGAGATTCTAGGGCAGAATCTGTCCCTTGCCTCTTCCAGTCTGGCTTGTGGCCACATCACTCCAATCTCTACCTCTGTTATCATTTTGCCTTCTCCCCTTCTGTGTCAAGTCAAATCTCCTTCTGCCTCCCTCTTATCTGGATGCTTGTGATTGCTTTTAGGCCCCAGAGAATCATCTCCCCATCTAAAGATCATGAACGTCGTCACATCTGCCCAGACCTTTCTTCCGTACAAGGTAAACAGAGGGTAAAATTCACAGGATCCAGGGATTAGAATGTGGATACTTTGCAGGGATGTGGGGGTGCATAAATGGACCCACCACACTTTGTTCCTTATTCATGCACAGTGCAAACTTGAAGGACACAGACAAGTACACCTGATAATTCAGCCATGGAAGGTTTTTAAACTCTACAAACATAAAGAGAAACCTCCAGGACCCTTTAGTGACTTTTTTCATCTGTTCCCTTTGTTAGAACGACACTCAGCTCTCACCCCAAATTCACTTGTACACAGCCTACTCACCCTTAAGAATCAGTGTGAAAATAACTCATCCAGGAAGCTTTCTCAGATCACCCCAGTGCCTGAACTCACTTTTCCCCAGGAGAGACTCACAGAAAACATTAGCTAAATTGTCATGATGCCACTCACAACTGGTAACAGTAGGTGTTTGTGCTGCACTCACTAACACTCAGGCACTGCACTAAGGGTCTACGTGGAGAGCACCATGGCAACCTCACAAACACCCCAAGAGGCAAATCCTGTTATTTCCACCATTTACAGATGGGAATACGGAGACTTGGAGAGAGGGAGTAACATGCCCAAGGTCACTCAGCTAGCAAGAGGGGAGTACCCCAACTCCACAACATGGTCCACACTGCCTTCCTCCTTAAGCCATTCCACACCTGGCATCAGTTAGTTCCACACCAGCTTCATCTTTCCTTCCAGAATGTGCCTTTCTTTTTTTTTTAAATATGAAATTTATTGTCAAATTGGTTTCCATACAACACCCAGTGCTCATCCCAGAATGTGCCTTTCTTAAAGACTGAGTCAGTGTTTTCTGTACTTCGTACCCCTCTCGCACCTGGCCTAATCCCTGTTTGCAGGAATAAATGAATGATTAAGTGAAAAACAAATAAAAAAGGAAAAAGAGATAAATTAAGGAGATCAAGGAAGGCAGAGAAGACAGGAGGAAAGAGAAAACAGAAAGAGGGAAGAGGGTAGGAGGAGGAAAGAAGGGCCAGGACTACTTAGAAAATATCACTCAGAGTGTCTCCCTCTTAGATGTTATGCCAAAAACTCCGGAAGGAGGAAAAGCAACTCCCAGGGTGGCCCCATCATTAATTCTAATAGACTTGGAGACAGGGGGACAGAGGAGGGGAGGAAGGTGAGAGAAAGAGGAGAGAGAGAGATCTCCAGCATAACGTGACTGAAAAAGTAAGCCAGCAAAACCACACAAACATCCATACACACATATAGAGGAAAAACCCATTCCCCAGAGCAATATTAACAGGAGAAAATTAAAGCCTACACCACAGCCCAGCTCCTAAGACTTCAAAGCCCTCCACACATGGAAATGAACCCTACAGGCAGGTGGGGGCGCCGAGGTTGATGTAAGCACCCGCAGTGTGGACATACACCGAGTCCTAATAGCCCAGAATCTCACAGACCCTGCCCTTCCCCAGCTTCGTCCACCCTCGAACCCTGGGAGTCCCAAAAGGCAAGGGACTACGTTAACTCTCAACACCACAACCAAGTTGGGAAGATATCTGGATCCTGGAAGACAGCAGGGTTCAGGAGCGGCGGTGTTAATTTGTGCATACACACACAACCCAAGCTCAGACCCCCACAGAGAGACACAGAATCACAGACAACCCATCTCCCTGTACAGGAAGCTGTGTTTCCTTTATGCAATTCCACCACCCCCTACACCTCGATGATTTATTTTGTTTTCCTTTCTTTATCCCTGAGCCTAAAGCTAAGGAAAGAGGAAAGAATGAACACGGGCTTCAACTCTGGACCTAAGAGTAATGAAAAGGGTGAAGCAAGAGGAGAGCAGGGGAGGGGAGCAGCCTGGTGGAGGCATTGTGTGCAATACTAATGTGAAAGCGGCCTTCCCATCGCTCATGTTTCCTCGGGGCCCCAATGCATTCTTCATCCAAACATAAATTAGGGTTTTTTTCCTTCCCCCTCCAGAATGTGGATAGCAACACTGACACATGCAGCCTGCACAAGAGTGGGGGACATTTTCCCCCTAGGGCATGGACAGATTGACTCCATGAAGAGACCCAGGATTCTAAGAGAGCCAAGGTTACAGCTGGGGGGGGGGGGTATCTGCATAGGAGTGGCCACTCCCATGTTTTCCCCTTGAAGTTGCAGTGTCTTCAGCAGCACAAAGGAGCCTAGGAAGTGACAGCCTTGAGCCCAGCCTGTGGCCCACTGAACCCTCCAGCCTGCAAGGCTTGCCTTTCATGCCCACCCTTTGTGTTGTTGTTTTAATTATTTTTTTTAAATATTCATTCTTTTATTCATGCAAGCAATGTATTGCTGAGTGCCTGACAGGTGTCAAACCTGCACCAGGTCCTTGGGCGTTCAGTGGAAAATAAAAAGATAAAATCCTTGCCCTTACAGATTTACAACACAGAAAAGCAACAGGACATAAACAAGTATGAATCATGGCCACAGCTGCTTTTTGAGAGCTCTCAAAGTCCCTTGCACAGTTCTAAGTGCTTAAAAGATAGTAAATCATTTAATCTTCACACAACCTGCAGAAGACAGATGAGGCAGATGAGGAAGCTGGGACTCTAACCAGACTGTGAACTTGCCTAAGGTCACACAGCCGGCAGGTGGCAGAGCTGGGTCTTCAAACCCGTCATTCGGGTCCTTACCCCAAATTCAACACAAAACAAAACAAAAACAAGTACATGGTTGCAGCTGATGTCACATGCTCACAGAAGAAAGAAACAGGATGCTGTGACAGCAGAGAATAACAGGTAGGGACTTCTTTGGATGGGATGGTGAGGGAGGGCTTCTCAGAGGAGGTGACGTTTAAACTGAAGGAGGTGATAGAGGAGAAGTCAGCCATGTCCAAAGAGAAAAGAGAAAGACTGTTTCAAGAAACATGGATACTTCCTTACGAGTCTATTCTCCTTGATCTCGTAACTTCTTTCTTTCCCTACCTCACCCCTTCTTCTCCCTCGCTCTGCCACCCACACCCTGAATTCTGCAGGTGTCTCTCTCCAGTCTCATACTTTCTTATTCCCATAGTTAGTTCCCTCCGTCCATTATTCACGTCTGCTTGTGGCTCCCAGTATGGCCAGTATTTTAATCCTCATTTTGCAGTTAAGTAAACTGGGGGGTGGAGAAAGGGAGGGAGAGCAGGGGATGCTTACATTTGGCATTTTCTAGATTTTATCATGTCCAATCCCTGGTGGAGGCTCAGGGGTGCTATGAGATTGGCATCAAACCACACAGCCCACAAACCTTTTTTTCCATGAAGACCAAACTCACATGTGCTGACTCTCTGTCCAGGGCAGCATGCTATTCCCCCAGAGTTGGGGTTACTTTTCAAAGGATCTGCCCATAACCGGATCAAGGAAAGGCATAGAAAACTAGGTAACAGACCAATGCAGCGTTTGTTAGTTTCTCAAGCAGAACTCAAGACTGTACATCCTTCTAAGCCCTGAATCTGGCCACCTGTTCAGACAGCATCTGTCCAACCAATCAACCAAACTCCTAATAAACTCATTTGTACTCATTCTCAACAATCCTATCCTCTCAGTGTAGGAAGGGCTGCCTCATCCTTTTGTTTTGCAGACACAGAAACTGAGACCAAGCCAAAAACAGAAGTTAGGTCTACAGGGAGACCAATGAGGAGAAACAAGCAAATATGGAAGAAAAATCCCTCTGCCCTCTTAGGTGAAACAAGTCCCTTAAGTTTTCTCTTCCCCAGCTCCTTCGCCTCCTGGTGGTGTGAATGAATCTGCCCTGAGCCATCTCTGTTCCCTCAAGGCAATGTGCATAGTATATGGATGCCGAAATCACACAGTCCCAGTTCAAATCCTATCACTGCTAACCTTGACGAATCTAGGTCATTTCGCTGAGCTTAACTTGCATTGTCCATAGAACATTTAAGGTTGGTATGAGGATTAAATGGCAGTACATGTGAAGAGCTGAATCTAATGTTGACACATAATCTATGCTCACTGCACACATGTTCCCTTTAACTCTGGGAATGAATGAAACGTATGGTGATTGACCAGAGTTAGAGACGCAATGAATTATCATCAAATCAGTCACAGCTTACTAGTCTACCGCCAACCTACAACCTGGAGGGTATCCTGCGGCTTCAGTGGCATGTGTCACCTGAGGTAGGGTGACCTGGTATGTCCTGGGAACATCTGAAGAGAAGCCTGCGGAGCAGGAACTAAGGGAAACGTGATGGAAGTAAGGTCAAGGAGAAAAGGCACGTGCCACATCTTTCCAAAATCACTAAGGGGGTGACGGGAGGGAAGCACTCTTGATCATGACTAACAGGCTTCATGGGAAGGTGGGGTTTTTGAGTGAGGCATGTTAGCGCTTAACTACACAAATGCATTATACTGATAGCTCACGCGTGGAGGGCTCTGAACAATGAGAGTAGAGATTCCTAGTTGACAATTTCATTTGTTCTCACCTCCACCTTGGGAGGCTGTCCCTGCTGTTCTAAAGTCAGCTCTCGGCTGAGCATACTGTATGCTGGGCACTCCTCGGATCCTCACCCCAATCCCACTCGTGTAGGTCCTGTTGCATAAATGAGGAAACCACGGTTCAGAGAGGATAACAATCTGCCCAGAATCACACAGCTGGTTACTTCATCTAAGGCAATTCCCCTCTCCCATTATACTCAACTCTCTGTCCTGTATATATAAATATGTATGCGATTCTGGAAACAGGAAATAAGTAATAGATAAAGAGCAAGAAGGTGATGGCTATAACCACACAAAGACAGAAGCAGGCTCTAAAGAGCAGAGAAGAAAAGAATTGCTAAGAAGAAACAAAAGGCACATCCAACCTCATGCCTTCGTGTAAAGCCCTCAGCACCAGGCGACAAGGACGATGCACTATACAGGACAGTGAAGGCCCAGAGACCTAGATAGTACACGTCCGGCTTTCCGAAGACTAAAATGGCCTATTAATTTAGATTCCAAAGCCCTGTGCATGCTGTTTAGCTAGAATCTAGAAAAAAAAAAAATGGAAAAAAAATGCTAATCAGAGAGTCTATTACCAGATCAGAAGATTATACTTAACTTACATTCTCATTATTTTTAATGTTTTCAACCAACATTGCACCAAGCTTAAAATCAGAGAGGAGTGTAATCTGTTTATAAGTAAGGTGGAAGCTAATTGGGGAGGCCTGCTCAGTCTAGGACTGAGGGTTTAAGTCAACCCTGTTCCCAGGGTGGGGAGGATTATGTGACTTGGCCAGAGGCAAAATGAAGCAGAAATTCAGGGCAATTTTCCAGGTATTTTAATCTAAAATCTACCACTCTGACTATAATATGCAAGACAGCTAAGGACAAAGGCAAAAACACTGGGGATTGGCTTTATCTCCCTTTTAACTCTACAGATTCTTGTCTCAATTCACCACTTTTTGTCTCCAGAGACATGATCCAGGAGGCGAGGGCATTATCAGCTAAATGCCTATTTCTCAAAATATGTTCCAAGGAACCCTATCTTCATATGACATTCATAGGAAGTAGGATGCTCTGTGGTCAAATAAATTTAGGAAGTGTTCAGACAAGGGAAAAAAAATGGGTCCATTTACCATAAAGCTGTTCAGAGTTCATCCACTTGATAATGATGATTTGTAGTATGAACCTCTAATGGGTCTGTGCATGTGTGTGTTTGGGCGTAGACTGCCATGTGTCCACACTTACTCTGAACCAGAGCTTGAAAAATTCTGGTTTACATTGTTGCAGCTTTACTTTACTGTGGGAAAAAAGAGAGGCAAGGAACGGCATGGAGGCTTTTACTTTACAAGTGCCAAACACTTTGTATAAAACCAAGGGCTTCATTGCTATGATATTAGATAGTAGTATTTCATTAATAACTGATCTCCTAATTCATGCTTTATGATCCTGTCAGCACAGAGAGGCATTTGTCTCTGCCCAAAAAGAAAGTCTGTGTAGCTTCTAATCGTGTGCCTCCCCTCCCTCTGCCCCATTAACTTGGAAAAGAAGAATCACTGGAAAAGGTGGACGAAAGTCAAAACAATTGAGTTGTCTCTTTATGGATTTATCGAGTGGCAACTGGTGCCATAGAGAGACCGAGGCGGGGGCAGCGAAGCATGCCGGGAAACCCATTGATCATCAGGCACCTGGGTCAAAAAGGATTTTATCTTCTGTCCTCAAATCCAAATGGCAAGCCCAAGCACAGATACAGCAGACAGGAGACAGAGGGGGCCGCCAGACTCAGTCCCTCCCCTCGCCAGCCCCTCCCAGGCAGAGGTCTCCAAGGTCACAGTAGGGGAAAACAACCCCATTTCGGAGAGGTTAAGTTTGGGTCAAACTCATTGCTGGGAATCTATCATGGATTAAATTCAGAGGAGACAGACAAATCAGGCATGGCCCCCACTTTCAGGAGCCCACTGTTTAATAGGGGGGAGGAAAGACAAATAACCACCCAATTGTCAGAATGAGTACTGAAAGGGGCTCCCTGACACCAAAAGGGCTACAAAGGCTCTGAAAAAGGAGACCATTATTCTCCCCTCCAGGAGGTGCAGCTTAATCTGCCTCTCCTTCAGTGCCAACAGGATTTAATGACTCACTTCTGGGGGAAACAGAGTACAGAAAAGGGAAATAATAACTTTGCAATGGAGAAATCTGGTAGATACCACCTTAACCCGGTGATCAGGGTTAACATCAGGTTGATATCATCAGGATACTGTATCTGATACTATTTGATGGCAAAGATAGTTCACTTCTGTGAGGTTTCTCCAAACCCATATAACCCTAATGTCATCATGAGAAAAGAGTACACACCCAAATGGAGGGGCGTTCTACAAAAAACTAAACCAGTACTTTTCACAGCTCTGGGAAAGGGAGGGGGAGGGGAAGAGGGAAGGAAAGAAGGAAGGAAGGAAGGAAGGAAGGAAGGAAGGAAGGAAGGAAGGAAGGGAAAAAAAAAAGAAAAGAGAAAACTGTTATGTATCAGAGCAAAGAAACCAGACAGGACAGCTAAAAGCAACATGGACTGCGTCCTGGGACAGAAAAGGAACACTAGTGTAAACCGTGCAATCTACATACAGTCTGTAGTGTAGTTAATAGTAATGTACAAATGCTGATTTCTTAGTTTTGACAGAAGTGCCATGGTAATAAAAGACCTTAACGATAGGAGAAGCTGGGTAAAGAGTATATAGAAAGGCTCTGTACTATCTATGCCAATTTTCTGTACGTCTAAAACTATGCCCAAACAGGAAATCTAAGAAAAAAAAAAAAACATACAGTGCTTACTAAGGGTTTTGAGAGATTAATGACTTCTGTAAATCAGTTTGGGGGAGATGGAGATGAAAATCATAAAAAGACAGTGTCGTCAGAGGAAACACTGGAATGATAGAGAATGTATTCAGAGCTCTATGCATACTTGATATGATGGGAGGGCAGGAATGAGGCAGTGGGGAATGAGGCTGAGGACACATGGACAATTGAATGAAGAATCTTCTAGGTTAAGCTAAGAATGTTAGCCTAATGTTACAATGTGAGTGAGTCAATGAAGGATTTAGAGCAGAGAAAGCCTGTCAAATAGGAACGAAATGTCTAGAAGTGAAGATGAGTTGGCAAAGACCATCAGCAAGTCATGTTTAATATGGAGGCAGAAAAGTAGGGAAAACAGCAAATAAAATCACAATTAAGTTGGCCATCCTATGTGGGCCCTGCTTTGACATGACTTCTATGTTGAATGGTGGATGGGTTAAAGTGCAGTCGCTTTCCATGCTTTTGACTTGAAAGCATAAAGGTCATAATGGCAGATGCCTGTTTCTTCTGCTTACACATCCCATGTCTACACTGCTACCCCCTTTAAGAGAAACAAGCAGCAGAGAGTTCTGGGAAAGATAGGGGCAACAGGATACAACTAAGAAGTGGAGTCACAAAATAATAATAATAATAATAATAATAATAATAATAATAAAGCTAAATCCAGGATGGCAGATAACTTGGTGTAAAAAGCAAAAACAAAAACAAAAAACAAAAAACAAACAAAAAAAAGACAGTAGAAACTGGGGAAACAGATCATGGCCATCCCAACTCAAAAACTGAGTACCTAACCAGCGTCTCCAGAATCAAGTCCAAACACTAAGCGTGGTACTCCAAGCTTATTATGTTTGCAGGAGACTACCTTTCTATCTCACCTCCCTCCATGTTGTACTTTACCACAGGTAAGCCAACACTACGTTCTTAAGAAAGAACAAAAAGCAAAAACCTGAACTTCCAGTTCCCCTGCCTTTGTGTAAACTATTCTGTCAGCCACAGCTGTCTTGACTTGAGCCAGAATCCCACCCTAGTATTTAATACTTCATCCACATGCCACTGCCTCCCTAAAGTCTTCCCCCACCACACGTAAAACTCCTGAAGTTGTTACAATCCAACTTTTTGGTGCATCTCTTTTAGGACTTACTCTATATCTTAACTACATTTTTGGTGAGCTGGAAGCAGGCACATCTCCCTGGGGGCAGGAATCATACCTTATCAGTGCCTAGATTTCCCCTGCACATATCATCTGGGTGTTCAGGTAGTGTTGGTGGTTATCCAATACTCTTTCCCTACAGACATCTTATTTTCCTTATCTAACTCTCCCTAGAAAGGATGAAAAGCTTGGAGCACCCGGGTGGCTCAATTGTTTAAGAATCCAACATCGGCTCATGTCATGACCTCACGGTTCGTGAGTTTGAGCCCCGTGTCGGACTCTGTGCTAACAGCTCGGAGCCTGGAGCCTGGAGCCTGCTTTGGATTCTGTGTCTCCCTCTCTCTCTCTCTCTGCCTCTCCCTTGCTCACACTCTGTCTCTGTCTCTCTCTCCCAAAAGTAAATATATATTTAAAAAAAAAAAAAAAAAAAGTACCAAAAGCTCACTTTCCCAGACTCCACTGCATATAGAGGTGGCCATGTGACTCACTTTTGGCTGAATCATAAGCTGAAATGTTTGGAGGCACTTCTAGAAAATATGTCTCTTCTAATAAAGGAAACAGCTCATAGGGAGAGCTGTTTTCTGCCTGCCTTCCCTTAATCCCTGTCTTAGAAGCTATGTTAGCTCATGCATCTTGGGGTGGGAGAGCCCCCTTGGAGCCCCAAGAAGGTCAAGACACCAAAGGGCTGCCCACCCTGGGCACTGACATCTAGATCTGCAAAGTCACTAATCTTTAAACTTTTTGTCATAGGAGATAATTAAATGTCCTCATTGTCTAAGCTTCTAGGACACAGATAAAAGTATCCTAAGTAAGACGCTGCTTAATATCTTTTTAATTCAATGGAATGTGATGATTTCCTATCATCTGAGTCCATTTGGCCTTCTCTATGTACCCCCCCCCCCCAAAGAAAAAGAGTCCTTGGAACTCAGAGTCTATGCCTCCAACCTTGGACTGGAGAGAACACGGGGTCTGACCCCAGAAAACAATTACTCTCTCATGTGAATTTCTAATCTGGCTCAAGAAACACTATCTAAGGCCAAGTCATAATCTCCTTATGACTTCATCTACCTTTAAATGTCAAGTGCTGATTTTCGCCGTACTTCCCCTGAGAGGAATTATTACTTTAATGAGGAACATGGGCCGTCATCTGCATCCCAGGACTTGTGACACTTGAGAGGTATTATCTCCACCAACCTGAAACCTCCCACACATTAAAGACGCAGAGGTCAAATAAAATATTCTTGCATTTTACAGTCCAAGAATCAGAGCTGAACTACTGAGCCCCGAGAGAACCAACAATTGCAAACAGTTGCTAAGTTTCTCACACACAGGGATCCAGGCACCAAGGGGGTGATAAACAGAGGTGGACAAGAGGGGGAGGAAAATTAATGAATGCTGCACTAGAAACTTTATCCAATGCTTTATTTTTGGTGTGTCTTGTAATCTTCAAGATGATCATAGGATTTATGGATTAACATACCCATTTGCTTGAAAGGAAGCTCAGGGAAATTATTCACACTTGTATTGCTAAGCCAAAAGGTGGAAACAATCCAGATGTTTATCAACAGATGAATGGACGAAAGAGGCGTGATACTTCTGTGCAATGGAATATCATTCAGCCACAAAAAAGGAATTGAGTTCTCCAAGACACTGCAACGTGGATGAAGTTTGAAGACATAAGGTTACATTAAAGCCAGACACAAAAGGGCAGATATTGAATGATTCTACCTCTATGAAATTCTCTGAGAACTGGCAAATTTGTAGAGCTAGAAAGCAGACTGAGAATACCAGCAGTTAAGTTGTACGTACACAGAATGGGGAGTTACTGCTTAATGGTTGCAGAGTTTCTATTTGCGGTGACGAAAAGGTTTTGGAAACAGATCATGGGGACAGCTGCACAATATTGTGAACACAACGCACTGAATTGTACACTGGAAAATAGTTAAAATGGCAACTTTTACCTTATATATATTAATAAGTAAATATATATATAAATATACTGCATATATATATGTATATATACACTGCATAAATATACATAAATATTACTGCATAGAAAAAAATCACATCACTAATGCAGAGTTTCTAGTTGCGGTGATGAAAAAAGGTTTTGGAAACAGATCGTGGGGACAGTTGCACAATCTTGTGAACATAATGCAATGTATTGTACACTGGAAAATGGTTAAAATGGCAAATTTTACCTTATATATATTAAATAAATATATATATAAATATACTGCATGTATATATATATACTGCATAAATATACAAAAATATTACCGCACAGAAAAAAATCACATCACCGATACATGCTTTACAACAACTTAAAAGATACCTTGGACTCCAAAGTCTATAGTCGTTCTAGCAAACCATAAAGGGGTCCTCAAAGATTTAGTTCCATGCTGATTTATAGAACCTTCTGTAACAATGAAAATGTTCTATGTCTGTACATGTGGTAGCCTACAATCACATATGGGTACTGAGAATTTCAAATGTGGCTAACACACCTGAGCCATTGAAATTTTTATTTTATTTTATTTTATTTTATTTTATTTTATTTTATTTTATTTTAATTAAAGTGTAATTTAAGTATAGCCACTGGCTGGATAGCACAGATCAAGAGAAACGCTGATTTTGGTTCACCTCTACCTCCAATCCATCCATCAGGAAAGCTGCCTTGATAACAGCAGACCTGGTTATATCATCTGCTTCCTGGAAACTCCACTAAATGGAAACCTTAAATGCATACATGGAGGTGAAAGAAGCCGGTTTGAAAAGGCTACATACTGTATGATTCCAATTACATAACATTCTGAAAAATGCAAAACTATGGAGACAGTAAAAAAAAAAAAAAAAAATCAGTGGTTGCCAAGGGTTGGGGGAGGGAGAAATAAATAGGCAAAAAACAGACGATTTTCAGGACAGAGGAACTATTTTGTATGAATAATAGTGGTGGATACATGTCACTCTGCGTTTAGTCAAAACCCACAGAATGCAGGGGCGCCTGGGTGGCGCAGTCGGTTAAGCGTCCGACTTCAGCCAGGTCACGATCTCGCGGTCTGTGAGTTCGAGCCCCGCGTGGGGCTCTGGGATGATGGCTCAGAGCCTGGAGCCTGTTTCTGATACTGTGTCTCCCTCTCTCTCTGCCCCTCCCCTGTTCATGCTCTGTCTCTCTCTGTCCCAAAAATAAATACACGTTGAAAAAAAAAAAATTAAAAAAAAAAAACCCACAGAATGCAGACACAGGGGGACAATGATGCGTCAATGTAGGTTCATCAGTTGCAAAAGTGTCACAATGCTGTGGGAATTGCTAGTGGGGAAGCTGGGGTTCTGGTGCTGAGGCAGAGGGTGTTTGGACGTCTATGAACTTTCTGCTCAATTTTGTTACGACCCTAAAACTGCTCTCAAAAATAAAGCCAATTATTCTGCATGTCGCTGTCCAGTTTTCCCAGCACTACTTGCTGAAGAGACTGTCTTTATTCCATTGGATATTCTTTCCTGCTTTATCAAAGATTAGTTGGCCATACGTTTGTGGGTCCATTTCTGGGTTCTCTATTCTGTTCCATTGATCTGAGTGTCTGTTCTTGGGCCAGTACCACACTGTCTTGATGATTACAGCTTTGTGGTATAGCTTGAAGTCTGGGATTGTGATGCCTCCTGCTTTGGTTTTCTTTTTCAAGATCGCTTTGGCAATTCGGGGTCTTTTCTGGTTCCACACAAATTTTAGAATTATTTGTTCTAGCTCCGTGAAGAATTCTGGTGTTACTTTGATAGGGATTGCATTGAATATGTAGATTGCTTTGGGTAGTATCGACATTTTAGCACTGTTTGTTCTTCCTGGGAAAACTGGACAATGATATGCAGAAGAATGAACCTGGGCCACTTTCTTACACCATACACAAAGGTAAACTCAAAATGGATGAAAGACCTCAATGTAAGACAGGAAGCCATCAAAATCCTCGAGGAGAAAGCAGGCAAAAACCTCTGTGACCTTGGCCGCAGCAACTTCTTACTCAACATGTCTCCGGAGGCAAGGGAAACACAAGAAAAAAGGAACTACGAGGACCTCATCAAAATAAAAAGCTTCTGCACAGCGAAGGAAACAATCAGCAAAACTAAAAGGCAACCCGACAGAATGGGAGAAGATATTTGCAAATGACATATCAGATAAAGGGTTAGTATCCAAAATCTACAAAGAACTTATCAAACTCAACACCCAAAAAACAAATAATCCAGTGAAGAAATGGGCAAAAGACATGAATAGACACTTCTCCAAAGAAGACATCCAGATGGCCAACCAACACATGAAAAAATGCTCAACATCACTCATCATCGGGGAAATACAAATCAAAACCACAATGAGATACCACCTTATACCTGTCAGAATGGCTAACATTAACAGCTCAGGCAACAACAAATGTGGGCGAGGATGCGGAGAAAGAGGATCTCTTTTGCACTGCTGGTGGCAATGCAAGCTGGTGCAGCCACGCTCGAAAAATGTATGGAGGCTCCTCAAAAACCTAAAAACAGAACTACCCTATGACCCAGCAATTGCACTACTAGGCATTTATCCATGGGATATAGGTGTGCTGTTTCGAAGGGACACATGCACCACCATGTTTATAGCAGCACTATTGTCAGTAGCCAAAGTATGGAAACAGCCCAAATGTCCATTGACGGATGAATGGATAAAGAAGAGGTGGTATATGTATACAATGGAGTATTACTCGGCAATCAAAAAGAATGAAATCTTGCCATTTGCAACTACATGGATGGAACTGGAGGGTATTATGCTAAGTGAAATTAGAGAAAGACAAAAATCATATGACTTCACTCATATGAGGACTTTAAGAGACAAAACAGATGAACATAAGGGAAGGGAAACAAAACTAATACAAAAACAGGGATGGGGACAAAACAGAAGAGACTCATAAATATGGAGAACAAACTGAGGGTTACTGGCGGGGTTGTGGGAGGCGGGGATGGGCTACATGGGTAAGGGGCACTAAGGAATCTACTCCTGAAATCATTGTTGCACTATACGCTAACTAATTTGGATGTAAATTTTTAAAAATAAAAAATAAAATTAAAAAAAATAAAGCCAATTAAAAAAAAAAAAAGAAGAAGGTAAAAGCACCATTAAAACTCACCATCCTTGGGCATATGGGGATGCGGGCGGGGTCCCCCAGCCTCTGACTCCTGCCTCTCCTCCAGTCCCCTTTCTCACTGCCCCCTTCCTCACCATAAGCCTTGCCTACCTATTCCCTCTGAGGCCTCTTCACCCCTAGAGCGGCTAGGCCAGCTTCCTTACTTCTTTCAAACCCCTAATTCCCCTCTTTGAATCCTTTCTTGAGCCAGGAAAATGGGAGTTAACTACTCTCCCTCCTTTTGGTGTCCATTGAATCACAATCGCAGCTTGGGCATTGTTTTGCTACTGATCTGTCTCTTCTAACAACTCCTCGGTTGCTTCAGGGTAGGTCTTACTCCTCCCCACCAGATCTTGCATGACCTGGCCCCAGGCAATCTCTGAAGACGCCTTCACCCCGGCCTCCCTCCAGCCACACAGCCTTCTGGCAGTCGCTCTCAGCTCCTCACTGCCTCTGGCCTTCACGCCTCTCTTCTCCCTGCCTGAACCTGCTCCCCCACTAACTCAAACCCATCCTTCAGTTCCAACTCCGCCCCTTGGGAAAGCCTTCCCTGATTTCCCAGACTGAAATAAATGCCCCAGTTATAAGTTCTCAAAATATAAGATGCTTTTGCCTTCAAGGAAAAATAACTGTTTATGAACGTATGTTTAATTTTTATCTCTTCCTTTAGCCTTTAAGCTAAGCCTGTTGTTTCTTGTTTTATTGTTTTCCCTCACAGTTTTATCCATAATTCCTGCTATATCTGAAGTTCCCAGCATATATTGGTGAATAAATGGATTCATGTCTCTATCCTCAGGATCCAGGTGTGTGTTTAATAATTATTTGTAAGACCGCTGTATTTCTGTCATGTCCAGGGTTTAGGGCAGTTCCAGACACAAAAGAAGTGCTTAGAAAATTCAGTATTTGTTGAATGAATGAATGAATGAATGAATGAAAAGTTCAGACATCCTTGCACAATGAACCACTCCACCTCTTCATGGTAGAAACTATTTAGCACCATACAGAGTTTCAGACTGAAGAGGTTACTGCCAAATGCATACAAAAATGATGGGTTTTTTTTTCATTTACTAAACATTTTCCAAGCATACTCTCTTACCTTATTCTTTCAGTGATGCTGCATGTTGGGTAACGAATCCCACTTCTAGATATGGGTGATTGCATTCAGAGAAAAAGCTTGTCCTGCCACATGTAACAGCACAAGGGGCCAGGCTGCCTGCTCCCTCCCCCCCCCCCCCCCCCCCCCCCCCCTCCCCGCCCAGGAAAGGCACAGGGTGAGGGCTGAGAGGCTGAGATGCTGCCAGGACAGAGGAGCCACACAAACCCTCCAGATTCCTGGGGGCCAGAGCCGGACGGGGAGACAGAATGGACCCTGATTACAATCTGAGGGGGATTCTTCCACTGAAAGACAGCTGATTGGATTATGCTGTGATGCCAGAGTCTGTGGGTAATCAAACACCCCCGGATTACCTCCAAGCAGCTGGAACTGGAAATCTGGAGGCAGAGGCTGGCCTGCTTCTAGGGGCCAGGCTGGGGGGCATGGGAGCAGCTCAGCTGGGGGTTATAGCTAGCATGCAAGATGACGGATTTATCAATCCCAGCACTGCTGATGAAAAACACTTCCGAAGGGGAGCTGCTTGCCCTGGGGAGCGGGGAGTCATGGGAATAGCCCCTTATAACTCCCCAAACTCTACTAAGTCTGTATCATGACCCTCATTTGACAGATGCACACATCTAGGCTGGTGGAGGAGTCATGTCGTGCTCCAAGTAGAAAGTCAGGACTGAGATGACAATTCCAAGTCTGCCCAACTCTAACTACTACACTGCAGTCCGGAGCAAGATTGTTCAACGTAGACAACAGCTGAAAACACCGATGGTGACGAGATCTCCCAGGAAGACGATCATGGATCTGAACCCTTCCTGGACACTGACTATGTGCCAGTAGGCAGTCCATAGGGACAATCACATATAACCTGTGTGGTTGACGTTATTATCCCACGCATGACATGACAGAACGGAGTTTGGTTCTGCGAGGTGGACGAGCCGGCCCTTAAACACAGACCACGTTTTTTCAATTTCCTTCTGCAAATGTGGGAAGCCAAAAGCAATACACAAAGCTACCTGCTTTACCCCCCTCCAAACAATGTGCTGGGGCTGGCTCTACAGTAAAGTGGCAGTGCTACTTCTGTTCAATCTGGTTCCCAATTTTCATAGACTTTCATGTGAAATATGGCTGCTTAAAATGTGAAAATGAAGTGGAACTGTGTCAAGAGTGGTTAAGAAAGGGGCATTCAGAAAAGCAGAAGAGCTCTGCTCATACCATCTTGGGAAAGATGATGAACGGAGTATCAAGCATGTCCTGGCAGGGCTGATGTATCCATCAGGTTCTGCATCCAGGGCCCACAGTACGTTTAGGGGCCAATGTGAATGTTTTAATCTTTCTAAAAACCGGAAGTGAAAGCAGTTTTATGTTTAGGTCAAAGAAAATGTTTCAAATATATTATTAGTATAATCACCTTTAGGGGCACCCGGGTTGCTCAGTCGGTTGGTTGAACCCCTGACTTCATGGTTCGTGGGTTCAAGCCCCGTGTCGGGCTCTGTGCTGACAGCTCGGAGCCTGGAGCCTGCTTTGGATTCTGTGTCTCCTTCTCTCTCTGCCCCTCCCCTGCTCACGTTCTTTTTCTCTCTCAAAAATAAATAAACATGAAAAAAAAATTAGGTATAATCACCTTTATGTAAACACAATTATAAAATATTTCCCAAGTAAACAATAAGTATTTTTTTTTAAATGCCATGGAAGAATGGCTCACAAAAGCAATAGTGCCTAGGTCTTCAGAAGTCATAAAGTTGCCTTGTATGCTGACTGTGTTATTATATAACCTTGGCCACTGAATGTGGAGCTAAATGAGCTAATGAGAATTAGTGCAATTAGGGGAGAACATTCTCAGGTATGTTCTAATGAACTCACATGAGATTCCCATGGGCAGAGCTAAGGTTCTGAGCACTATCGAGAGAAGTGGAAATATGCTCCTGGGTGCGTGTGGGCATTTCCCCTTCGGCCATGCTGAGCAGAGAAGGCTAAATTAAAGTTACCTTTAGTTTTAACACTTTCTCCAGCTCAAAATTCACTCTTATTATGGGTCCTTGGAACCTAATGGTATCCAGGAGATTGGAATCAATACCTAAACTCTGGTTAAGCAGATCTTTTCTGCCTAACCCAAACCCTGCTTCTTCTAGCTACAGTCTTTAGTTTTGCTTTTTAAGAATGAAAAATCTATACATGTTGCTTTCTTCGCATTATTGCAAGGATTCCTTGTAAGGAGACCCATTTGTGAGTCTGGGTACCTAATATCTTGAGGGATGGTCAGAGCCCTCGAAGGTCACTGAAAAGCCACAGACTGTAGTAACAATGTAGTCAGAAATTTTTATGAGCTGGACAAGTCACTTCCTCTCATGGACCATTTCTGAGGTGAGTTACTGGCATATGAAGTTCCTGGAAAATCTGAAGGATTCTGTGATACTGAACATATGGGATATTATGGATGGTCCTATCAGAGATCCCTTACAGTAAAATCAGTGTGATAGTGAGAATCTATCATGGTGGTGTTTGAGAAGCCTATTTTGCCAAAAGCAAGGCTTATTAGTTTCTGCACAGACAGTATCATTTCTAAGAATTTGCAGAAGAAAAGTAAAGGTCACACAGGTTACCTGCACACAGCAAATCAGGGGCAATGCCAGGTTCAAGCCCTGGGGACAGTGCAGTGTGGGGACACAAGAGTTGTCACATTACTGATACCTCAGTCTTGGAGTTGCAAACCCTACTTCAGCGCATGACAGCCGGAAGGAGAAATCCCATTTCACTTCCAATCATTTGAATGAGAAAGGGGTCAACACTAAACTGGGGACAATTGTCTTTACATCACCTGGACAATGATTCTAATACAAACTTGCAGACCATCGGCTTCTCCCCGCACTGATCTGGAATGTGGAAATTATAATTGACAACAGGCAGTGCCTGAAAGTTACTTTCTCAGCATCTGTTCCCTAAGTAGTCCCAGAGCAAGGAAATGAAGAAAGCTCAGGGGGTTGCTGGAGAAATGTGATCTCCTCCAGCTGCATCTAACAGTCCAATATCCTCCCCACAAACTAGTCTCTTCCTCTGCTTCCCTCATCCTGCCAGGCCTCTCCCTGTCCCTCTCTGTCTCCCTCCCCCCTCCCTGCTGTTGGAAGTTCTGCCCCTCCTTTAAGACTTTCATTCCAAATCCCACCTTTCTCCAAGAACCTGTCCAGCCCAACTCACCTCCCACTACCCGCTTCTGGAAAGTCCATCTCTGTCACCTGTGAACTGGGGGAAAGTTAAGCATGGCTTGAATTCAACCCAAATATAATAATTCTATGAGTAAACACTGGCTGGACCCTGATGTCACTCAGAGCCTTTTATTTTTATTTTCCTGTGCAACACAAGGCATAGATTCAGGAAGAAACACTGGCTAACATAAAAGGATAAATCTTGCATTCTGGACCCCTTAGGTATTGTACCACTTGTGCCCTGTCCTCATGCCTTGCCTTTGGGCATGAACCACAGTCTCCCCATCTGTAAAATGGGAAGTGATTAAACATTAATGGGTTATTCTGAGGATTAAAGAAAGCAAAAAGAAAAAAAACACGATTATAGGCAGTGATGTGCAATACAAACGCAAGAAACAGCTATTACTATCACTCCAATAATAGCTGATGGATGGGTAGGGACACCTGGGTGGCTCAGCTGGTTAAGCTTCTGACCTCGACTTCAGTTCATGAATTCGAGCCCACGTTGGTCTCTGTGCTGACAACTCAGAGCCTGGAGCCTGCTTCGGATTCTGCGTCACCCCCTTTCTCTCTGCCCCTCCCCCACTCACTCTCTGTCTCTCTCTCTCTCTAAACATTTTTTTAAAATTTTTTTTAAAAAAGAAGAGCTGATGTGTTAAGGGAAGTAACAAATTGGATGTTGCTCCTTTTTTTAGCTCAAGAAAGGCAAACGCTCTGAGATTTATCTGTTACATGCTAGGATAGAGTTCAGTCACCCAACCATGAATTAAAAGACATTATTAAGCACCTTCCATGTACATAGGTTCCAGCAGGAGAGAGAGAGAGAACATCAAAACACCATGCAAGGAATTAGCCTCTGTGCCTTAACTTGGTTAAATCATCTAGTTTTTAAAAGCAATGGGTCCTCATCTGGAGTATGGGAGTCTTTTGGTCAGTAGTCAGCACAGCGTCAATAGGTTCCTCAGTATTTGTGAACTTATTCCATCGATATGTAACTGGAACTTTCAGTAGTGCAGTACTGGACTGGGTTCTCTGATGATAATATATGTTGAAGGAAGGATCCAGGAATTTAGATCCCAAACTATCAGAGGCAGGAAAAAGGAATGAAGTCAAGGGTTACAGACCTGATTCTGACCTGGCCACTCTGTCTCAGTGTGACTCAATCAGCATAAGTGGCTTTAATCTCCGTACCTCGGTTTCTCTTAAAGTCATGAAGGAGAGATGCAATGATGATATAAACCAAGAACAACTAGATGAAGAACGGAATATATAGAGGCGGGAGTTAAGAAGTCAAAGTAATGGTGAACAGCAACTTTTCTCAGCAGCAGTAAACCAGGGAATAAGAGAAAGTACATGCAAACCATTGGCTTTGACTGATCGCTGAACATGACGTAACAGAAATCAATAAATGTCTTAATGACTCTTTCACTCTCAGGGCATGTGGGTAGTTGTCCAGCACTGAGAGATCCATGGATTATACTCTGAGGTTGGAACCATCTTGATTTGCCCCCTTCCTGTCTCTGTCAAACATTTACTGAACATGTCTGGCCTTGTGCTAAGCATACCTACTGGGAAAACAGAGAGTAAACAAGACAGCCGCAATCCCTGCTCTCACAGAGCTTACAGAGCAGGGGGTAAGACAGACAGTTTAACCAATAAAGAGGCTGAATGTAACGTGGAAATCCAGAAAGAATGCAGGGAATAATAAGGGAATATATAACAGGGGCTGTCTGACCTAGCCGGTCGTTGGAGAGGATCTCCATCTGAAATATTATGTCATGCCAGAATTTAAGAACGTATAGGAGGTGGCCAGGCAAAGAAGAGTGGAAACTGTACCCAAGAAAGGAGACACTAAGAAGACACAATTTCTGCCATCATAGTGCTACCGGTGTAATGGATGAGAGTTGAGAAAACAACATTCCAAAATCGTGCAGTACAAGCTGCATCACTAACCAGCACTGAAAAGAAGCCCCTCCCCATTTCCAGGACTGTATCTACAGTGGGCATGTACAATAGACACAGTAAGTAAGCAGCCAGACTACCTAATTTCGAGGCTTGGCTTTATGGACAGCCTGCTGTGTGACCCGCGACAAGTCCCTTGTCCCCTCTGGCCTCACTCTTCCCAAGGGGAGGTTATTTTAGATACTCACGTACAGGCTTCCAACCCGAAAATTCTTCACTCCAGGATGACTTAGCAATTTCCGGGATTTGTCCTATACTTCTAAAAGAATCAGTTTTTTTTTTCTTTTCTTCCACATTATGCCCTTTTACGGGGAATGGTGACATTATTTATTTCTCATATCCTCCGGACTTAAATCCCTGAATTATTCTAAATCTTGCCCAGGCCTGGCATCACAAATAAATTCTCCATCCCAGGGGGATGGAGATAAATGGGGGCTGCCACTACTGTGACCTCCATCAGGGATTTGGCTCCAACACTCCACCTAAGGAAAATGCTGCACCAAGTCAAGCTGGAGGCAGAAGGGGGTATAAAAATAAAATAAAATAAAACAGAAAAGAAAGACACCTAAAGCTAAGAATTCTTGAAATTTCTTGAAAAGACACAAGAAGGTGTTTCTCTCCAGATGCACCTCAAAGACCCCCATCAGACTGGGCGGGGGAGACGACGACCCAATGTGGGGTCTTTGCTTTTCATTTTCAGAAGGAAAGGAGTCTGAGGCTAAATGGAAGGCAGACAGGCAGGCACAGCGAGAACTCACAAGCCGGGGTGCCCCGCTAGAATCTGTGCGACCTCCACCAGTCATGCCATTCTTTCTGAGATGGAGTTTCCTTGGCTGGAAAGGGAAGATGCCATCATCTCCTCAAAGAATTGCCGAAAAGATAAAACAAAACTGTAGGGGGCGCCTGGGTGGCTCAGTCAGTTGAGCTTCCGGCTTCCGCTCACATCACGATCTCACGGTTTCTGGGCTCAAGCCCTGCGTCGGGTTCTGTGTCGACAGCTCGGAGCCTGGAGCCTGCTTTGGATTCTGTGTCTCCCTCTCTCTCTGCCCCTCCCCTGCTCATGCTCTGTCTCTCTCTCTCAAAAATGAGTAAACATTAAAAAAAATGCAGGCATGGAAATGCCTAATATAGGCATAGGACACATAAAATATTCAATGAAGAGTAGTTGAGGCTAAACCAAGGTGGGGGCTCTGTGGAAAACTGGCAGAGGTATCTACAGTTCTCAGCTCTCTGGTGCCAGATACTTCACAAGGGGAGTGAGTTCCTTAGCCCCCCCAAAAGGAGAAGGAACAATGCAGTTGAGTGTAAACATACGGGCAACGGAGTTTAACAGTGTTGGCGAATTTTAGTTCCATCATGTTTAAGACTTCCCTAACCTCAGGGTGCCTGGGTGGCTCAGTCAGTTAAGTATCTGCCTTCAGCTCAGGTCATGATCTCATGATTTCTGAGTTCGAGCCCCACATGGGGCTTTCTGTTATCCGTGCAGAGCCTATTTCAGATCCTCTGTCTCCCTCTCTCTCTGCCCCTTCCCTGCTTGCCCTCTCCCTCTCTTTCTCTCCAAAAGAAAAGAAAGGAAAAACAAAAAAAGAAAAAAAGACTTCCCTAACCTCTCTGAGCCCAAGGTTCCTCAAGTGCACAAAATAGTACATACCTAAGGTTATTTTAGGACTTAAAAGATCCTGCATATCATACACTTAAGGATGACACTTGGTGCTGGCCATGCGCACCATAAATGATGGCTACCAAAGTTTCATGATCTCCCTGGCTTCTCTGAGATCTGTATCTGACGATTACCCTGAGTAATCTACCCCACCCCCAAACCGTTTGCGGTGACCCCCTTTGCCCCAGGAGGCTGATTGACCTCTACAGCCTGGATCATCCAGGTGGGATTTGCTCGGGACAGGCACCAAGTGGGCAGATCATTGAGCGGCAGAGAAGTCAGGGTGTTTATCATCCTCACGCCCTTCCTCTGGAGCTGTGGTCTCAGTAGTGGATGGCAGTCAGCTGTGGCCAGTCCTTATAAGGGGCCCCTCCTCCCGGCATCATTATCCCCTCATCTGCTACCAACAGGGTGGCAAGAACTTCCCCCCTGAAATGAAGAATCTGGCTCCTGTTTTTTAATGTTTGGATTCAGATAGCTTTCACATCTCACCTTTCCCTCCTCACTCTGTGCTCCCTGTCTGGGCAACCTGATAAGAAAGCCTGGGTGCTCCCTCCTTTTGGTGCCGCCTGGAGACTCTAACTATATGCAAGTCCCCCACCCCCACCCCGCCCCAGCCCCACCCTTGAGCCACGATAGAAATCCAGGCCAGCCTCTTTCTCTGGCTCTCTCCAGCCATTCTGGACCTGCTTGAGAGGCCGGGCCTGCTCACCCCAAAGACCGTAATTATGTGAATAATCAACCTTTCCACACCCGCTTTGTGTATCTGCAGGTATCATCACTCTCAACGCCTAAATTAAATTTGTCACTCCTGCTCTTGCAGAGTGACAAAAACATCCCGGTGCAGGGGCGCCTGGGTGGCTCAGTGGGTTAAGCGTCCGACTTCGGCTCAGGTCACGATGTCGCGGTTCGTGAGTTCAAGCCCCGCGTCAGGCTCTGTGCTGATGGCTCAGAGCCTGGAGCCCGTTTCGGATTCTGTGTCTCCCTCTCTCTCTGACCCTCCCCCGTTCATGCTCTGTCTCTCTCTGTCTCAAAAATAAATAAACATTAAAAAAAAAAAACAAACAAAAACATCCCAGTGCTCACTGGCAAGACCTCATGACCACTGGCTGGTTCCCTTAGCCCTGCCACACCCTTCAGTAAACCCCCACAGCCACCTCTTCTGAATCTGTTCAGAAAGGAGCCCTCTGTTTCCCACCAGGACCCTGACTGATAGAACACTGATGGTCCCTGAGCATGTGCACTCATTAAGCATCTGTTAGTCACCTACTTGTCCAAGTTACCTTGTGTCTGAGCAGAATGCATGGTGGAGGACAGCTTTACAGTACGAGAAACAAAACAAATACTTTATGTACAGCATCTCACTCCATTCTTTCAACAGCCCTCCAGAATTTGAATCCTCGTGCTGTTCTGAAGCGAAACCAAAGTGCAGAAAGAACATTGTTCAAGGTAACAGCTCATTCATGGTGAGGCGGGGGCAAGAATCGAGGATGGACTCCACTCCACCCCTCCTTCTCTCTACATGAAGACACAGGCACGATGCCACAGTACGGGGTAGGCTGTGGGATGAGGTACACACAGAGCATGCTCTGAATGATCAGTACATAGAAAGGCCACTTGTGGTTAAGGTTGAGGGCCTGTGAGCAACAGGCCTGGAAGTATTCGTACAACCTGAACATAAGGACAGGCTATACAAAGTGGGTCTGTGAGCAGTACTGGAGACCTCACACGGAGATGTGGGACAGATACATCGAAGTCTGGTCTTGAAGACTTCGCACATCATCGGCCATGAGTCCCTACTTAATGCAACCATTCTTTGACCGCAGTCACAAATATACCTCCGTCCTCTAGCCACTGACACTGGGCAGTACACACTGCTTTTTCACAGAACCTCTGTTTCCCCAGTCACAATATCCACAATATAAAGCTGCTTTGCTTTATATCCACTCAATTAAACATGGATTAAATCCACTAGTAGCATCACAGTAATGGAACCCAATAGTTCATACTTTGGGACTCAATTCATGGTCAACTTATGTCTTTTCTTACCCACTCACTTCCACTAGCCTAGGAACCATTGGATTGGAAACATGACCTGGATATGTTTCTCCTTTAAGCCTGTATAGTACCTAACACAGAGGGGCATCCAATAAATGTTTGCAGAACAGTAGACTGATGTGGCCCAGCCTCCTTCTCGGCTAACCTGGAAAATCACAGACCAGGGAGGTAAGGACTGCTCCAAAGTCACCAAGTGGATTAATGGTTCCTTCAAGGCATCGACCTCGTAAAGACTCACTCTTAGAACTTGTCCCCAGGGGCTTGTTTTGTAGACCATGGGCCACAGTTTGCCGACTTCTGTCTGGTATTACAGATGGGAGGTTAAAACAAGAAACAGGCCAGGTGAGTCTTTCTGTGAGCAGAAAGAAATACGAGCCTTTCAAACTTGCCCGAATTCTCTGACAAGTTTAATCAAGTACAAAATAAAAGGTGGGCATGATTTACCTAGTTTTTCCAAATGCTGTTGATGAAGTACCTCATGAAAAACTACAGAAGGAGATCAACGACTGAGGGGGTGGGGTATAAACGATGTTGCAGAACAGGAGGCAGTTAAGCCTCAGGAAACGAAGGTCCGGTAGCTTCAAAGAAGAAAGGATGCTTGTTGAGTAAGCCCGGGGTAAGCATCCTGGCCTTACAGAAGGAGCTGGACTCAAACTTGGGTTACAAGGTATACCGGGAACTCTGAGGCCCCACACTGCATCGTCAAGGACCTTATAAAGAGGCACAGTAAATAGATAATAGACATCACTGTACTCTGCCCACATCTGTCACGGTGCTGCTCCTGTATCAGGTAACGTTAGAGTATGCTTCAGGAGCAATTCCCAAATCTTAGGGTCTTAAAGGATAATGGTGTATGTGTGACTAACGTTCATCTAAGGTTGGCAGTGGCCTCAACTCATTAGAGTTTCTCAATGACCCAGGCAGGTGGGGGCAGCCACCATGTGAAACACTGCCACTCTCCATGTGAGAAGGAAAGAGAAAGTTCTGGAATGTCTTTCCCTGACAGACAAGTGGCATATTAACACCTCCACTCACACCTTTAGTTATGTGAGCCATCTGCCGGTAAGCAGGCTGAGAACTGCAACCCTAGCATGAGCCCCAAGAGGAGAGGAACCAGAAATACTGGGCAAAATAGTACCCGCAGTGTGGCCAACAGCCCCTCCCAAAAAAGCCTGCCATGGTCTGACGGTGTGGGGAGGCTAAGCAAGCCGCTGAGCTTAGCAGAGGATGAAGGCAGCTTGGATTCGTTAGTGGAAAGGCACTGGCCTGGGAGTCTGCAGGTATCAGAGATGTACCACTCCCCTTCTGCTGCACGCAGGTGATGCCGTGAGCTCCTTCCCTGCTCTTTCCAAGCACAGATTCTCCCTGGCAGAATGTGACAAGTTAACATAGCATTCTGTTTGCTCTGTGCCCCTGACACATTACATAACTTAGCCCCGTTCTGCAGTCATCCAAGGCCTCTGTTCATTTCCCGTTGTAAACTCGAGGGCAGAGGCCTTGTCTTACTCATCGTGCAGAACCCAGCACAGTTCTTTACAGATTGGAGGCACTGCCTGCATGTTTATTTAATAAATGCACAGGTTAAATTTCCTGAAAACGATGACTTAGAGAACTCAGCCTAGCCAACGGTGGATGTTCCAGGGAACGCATACAACGATAATAGTGACAATGTCAGTGACCAGCTGATAAAGACTGATGATAAATATTAATAGTAAAAAACAACATGCACAGAGCAGCCGTCAATTTATAGATCCTTTTCACCTCTATTCTCTGTTTTGATGTTCTCCTGAACTCTGTGTGGGAAGCAGAGTTAAGATGAGGAATTTGAGGTCCAGGAAGTAATGGGATTCTCCCAACATCACACAGCTAGTCAAGGTAGGGCTGGATTACAAGTGTAGGTCTATGCTTCAGATTCTGTGTCTCCCCTCTCTGCCCCTCCTCCCACTTGCACTCTCTCAAAAATAAATACAACATTATTATTTTTTAAATAAAAGAAAAAGAAGTATAGGTCGATCACTCTTTTCCCGTGATCTTTCCATTAACAGTTCTCTCTCCGACTCCTCCCATAACGTGAATATGCATTTACGATAATATGCAGACCAAATTTTTCCCTGCGTCCTGCAGATTAGCCTCCTGAGCGATCCTTGTGACCTCAGCCTCGCATGTCTGAGCTCCCCACACCTGCTGCAGCCACCCACTTTGCCTTCCTGCTCAAGCAACCCAGCTCTCTGGGAACACCTGCTCTGAACCACAAATAGCATCGACTCCGTGTTCTTCAGTGAGTTTTCATTCGTGGGGATGTCTTCAGAGCACAATGGAGGCTCGCTCCTATAGGACTTCACTGCTATTTTAGAGCCACAACAATAAACACAAACGAACTACAATAAAAACAATCCAGACTATCTTGCAAGCTTCTCTTTGCCATTCTCTGTAACAACGCTCTGGGTGGAGCAGGGCCACTCACTGCACAGAGGAAGAGCATGTGGTCTAGAAATTAAGTGACAGAAAAGGCAGTGTAGTGGCTGGTTAAGAGCATTAGCCATGAGAATCAGCCTAATCTAGGTTCCGGTGTGGGCTCTGCCAGACGGTCACTTATGAACACCTCTAAGTCTCTCAAGTTCACCCTCTGTAAAGTAGGAACATGTTCCTGATCCTCTTAGGGTTGTTGTAAAGATAAATGAGAGAATGCATAGAAAGCTCTTGCAGAGAGACCTCATGAGAAGCACTGGGCACATGAATTACTTTACTCATGTCCGCTTTCCCTCTAGATGGGAAGCTCCGAACGGCTAAGAGCCCTCTTTGCTTGTCCATGCTTTCCCCAGAGTCTAACACAATGCCTGGGCCACGTTCAAGGCTTTATAAACTCTTGTAATTATTATGAGACTTGATTGAGTTCACACAGCTATCTAATTTCTCTATAAAATCGCTGAGGCTGTTGCTTCTCAGACATATAGAACTTGGCGAGCTTTCACCCAGTGTTATTTTTAAGTTCGCTTAGAATCACAGAAACCTTGAGGAAAGAGGGACTTTACGCCAGCCCCCATCCATTTGCAAGAGTCATCTCTGCAATGCCCTCTCTCGTTTCCATACAATGAGTTCTGTACATTATTCCCTTACTCACTGTGTGGTATGTGCTGTCCTAACAAACAATTTCCACTTGTAATTCTTCAGGTTCTCACTTGTAAAACAGAATAGCAATCCCAGGTCTCAAGAAAGGTCTCCCTGACCGCAAGAAAAGGGAGGGTGAATCAAAAATGACTTTCCTGTAGCTAACAATCTGGAAGTAGGCAAGAGGTGAACAGCAACAAAGGATCAGAGATTCACAAAAGTCACAGAATATTTACACAGTAATTCTTCATCGACCTTGGAAAAGGACAGTAGTTGACAAAAACAGATTTGAGAGCCCTAGAATTCTTATCACACAGGGGTTCTGGGAAACACACCATGCACACATATGTACATGCACACGCGCGCACACACACACACAGAGATATATGCAGAGTTTTGAACCTCACACTCAATACAAACTAAAGAAGGCATCCATTGAAACAAAAAAAGTCACAGGAGTTGTCTTTTTTTTTAATTCTCAAGGCAGCTAGTATACCAAATACCTCTCTTTTTTTTCATTTTTTATTTATTTTTTTAAACGGTGACCTCCTCTTACGTGTTCAGTCAACACGGACATCATGGTAAGAACTGTCAAAGAAGATTCTCATACGTGTTTTCCATTATGGAGTCTCTGCCTCATTGCAAAGTTTTTAGAATAAACTAAGTCCGTGTATTTAGGGAAGGTAAGCATATAATTGTATCTTCCATCACACTTAATTTTCCCAGTGTGTGTAACAGACAAGTTTGTATGTTTGTTTGTTAATTATCTCTGGGTTAAGAGCATAAGAGGGTGGGAGATAGCATCCTCAGCCTCTACTGAAGGGTAAACCATAGAACTGCTCTGGTTTCCCAGGAACCAGAATAATGATTGCCATGTGCTAAGAATTCTGATCTAAAAAACATATACAAAAATAACACGCATTTTTAACATGTTGGTTTATAAATATAAAATCCCATTATCACAGAGCCACAGTTGGCCCAGTCTCCAAGGATTACTGTGCATTTAACACAGTAGGAAAAATAATCACTCGCAGGCTTAAGAAATGCCCTGAACCTTGATTCTAAGTGTCGGCACAGAATAGTCCCGCCTGAACTTAGGTCAAGTAAAATGGGGCAAATCTATAGAAGTCATCATTTACTTAGGGGAAACTAAAGTGCTGTTAATGAAGACAGAAAATCTTACAACAAACACAGGACAATACTTGCCAACAAAAGTACAGGCCAGCCCAGATTAATGAATTCGCTTAAGAGTTCCTCCCTGCCATGGCTATTTGTTAAAACTGGAAGAGTGCTATTCAAACGTTAAAGTTCTTCTGGTTGTTAATAATATTATTTTATTTTTCTAAGCACCAGTGATCCTGGCTGCTCTTGGAATCTCTTGGGAAACGAGTCTCTATGTACCGTGATTATAATGATTCATTATATTTGTGTAGGGTTTTGTGGCTTGGAAAGCATTTTCCATTCGTTATTAATATTATCATTATTATTAATAATAGCTACCATTCATTGTGTGCTTTTTTAGGGGCCACGCACTGTTCAGTGGACAGAAAACATGGCATCTATAATCGTTACAATATCCCTGGCAAGGAATCTGTAGACACCCATTCTATAGGGGAGGACACGGAGGCCCCTGGATGGCTTGACTCCTAAGCAGTGGAGAGGATACTAAACCTCATGCCTGCCTGACCCCAAGATTCAGGCTGTTTGCATTCTACCTATGGCAATTCATGGGACCTTAACCTCATCTGTTTACTATCTATTCTCTGCCAATCCTTTCAGACTAAACACCTTTTGAAGGCAGGAAATGGATGGTGTTCAGAGTCGCCACATGACTCCCTCGCACAGTCCTTGGAACACTGCAGCCACTGGATGGGCATCTGCTAAAAGAGTAAGTGAAGAAGTGAGCACGCAAGGGAATTCTTACGTCTCTTCTGAGGCAAAGAGATTACTTGGTATTTTCTCTGTTCATAAACAGGGGAGTGAGGACTCAAAGAGGTAAAGCGACTTCCCCAAGGGCACACAGCCATGAAGGGCTAGCGACATAACGCCATCTGAAGCCATCAGGCTTGTGGTCTGATTGGCCATGCACAGGCCTCAGCTGCCTCATTGTATCAAAGCACGCGCACCTGCCGTGTCATGGCAGGTGGCTGATGAGTGGTGGGGAGGGGATGCAGGCCAGCCCCAAGCCCAGGTATACTGCCCACCTCCCTCCACACACACCCCCTTCTATCAGCCCAGAGGGCAAGCCCATGAATGAGTGTGAGCATAAATGCGGAGGCTTCTGCTTGGGAGTGGGTGAGGCTGGAGAGGTAGTAGATGTGGAGCTGACAATTCAGGCAGCCAAATTCAATTTGAGGGAATTTGGTTCAGTGCTTTCCATTAACAACACTCTAAGAAAAATATAATTCCCGGGACTACAGAAGGAAAGGAGAAAAGAAAACAACTTTTCATCGTGTGCAGTCAATGCAAAGCAAATCAATCACACTCCTTCTCCCCCCGGCCCGGCAATGCCTCAGTGAATGGGAATAGCACAGGGCCTCTGAGCCCTGGGCCAGTCCTCAGGGCGCGGCAGGAGACAGAATCAGGAAGAGAAATGGAAGACCGGCAAAAGGTGATCTCCATTCCAGGCCACCTTCAATCATACAAAGGAGCCTTTACAGTTGAGAAAACACTTTACCTACATTTGGTCATCAGAGCCTTTGGAAATAGGTGACATTATAATTCCTATTTTATAAATGAGAAATTGGATTGGAGTAATTAAATAACACGCACAATATGAGACAACTAGTGAGTGGTGGCGATTTGAAGCCAGGTCCTTTTGGCCCCACAGGCCAATCTCTTAAACTCGACATTATCAAATGGCTCCTATAACCCCACAGAGAGCAGAGTGTAAATTCAGCTGGGCGTCTGCACCCACAACTACAAGTTTTCTCTTCCAGTTCAAGCTCATCCCAACATGGGAACTGAAAGGGCCTATATGTATTTCAATACGTTAACATCACTTCCTGCCTCACCTCCCTCATCCAAGCAAACCTGGAACACACATAGCAATGCTTTAAATTCCGTGATCACTTTTCCTGTCAAAGTGCCCTCTCGCCTACCCACAGCGAGCTGGGGAACAAAGTTTCCAGGGAAGCCTGACCAGAAGGCAGAGAGGCACAGTGGCTGAAATGTGAACTTGGGAGCCAAATGACATGAGCCTAAATCCTAGCTCCATCCTTAAGGGTTGCATGACCTTGAGTAAGGCCTGCTACCTCCTTATGCCCCAATTTCTTGATCTGGGAAGTCAGCATAGCAGTTGGACCTCCCCTCTCAGGGTTATAAGGATTAATGAGATAATACCTGAAGCGCTTAGACAGTGTCTGGAAGACAGAAAGCATATCATAAAATTTTGTTATTATCATGGCTGCATGGCAAAGCACTGATGATCACAGGACGCTCCGTTGGGGAGGCCCTTGTAGAGACATCTAGTCTAACATGCTTATTCTACAGAGGAGAAGACTGAGGCTTAGAGACAGGAAGCCCGGCCCCCACAGCACTCAGGGAGCCAGTGGCAGTCTCCTGTGCCCAGATGTGGATCTTCTGCTGCATTTGCATACTTTCCTCCAACTCTCTTACTCCTCTAGGACTGTGCACCTGAAAAAAGGTTCCCTTTTCTCGCTTGTGAGAGGGAGTGGCTGGCCTTGGCTGAGCAGGGTTTTCAGGGAATCCTTAATGCTACTTGGCAAAGCAGCTACCGATATTTCCAATGTCTTGTTGAACATCCTCGATCCAAAAGCTGCACGAGGCCAGACTGCAGTCCCCTGGGCCAATGTGGGCACATTAACTTCCAGCCAACGTGATGATTCAAGGGCTGATTATGTCCTTGGTGGATTAGCTGTGTGCCTGGCTTTTCCTCTCTCTTTCAGATGTCCCTTGGCCATTTCATGGCTCGCTGACACTTTCCCCCCAGAGGGTAAGGAGGGAAGGGGAGAGCCTCTGAGCTGCCCATCACTCAGACACTGGCAGTAGGTAGCAAGTCTTAAGGACGCTTCCAGTGCAAGGGCTGTATCTGCAAGCAGGAACCCTGTTCATATGGACATTTGAGAGCCAATGGGGGGTTTTCACAGTCACAAGCTAGGATCGTAGATTCAGATGGTTCAAATCCCACTGCTGCCACTTACAAGCGATATGAATTCAGGCAACTTACTTTATATTCCACTGAGCCTCTGTCTCTCCATCTGTGAACTGAGAAGAGTAAGGGCCACCTACTCTAAGGGCTGCAAAATTTACGTGACATGATAAATGCAAAACATACAGGACAGTGCCTGCCACACGGTGAGTACTGGATAAATTTTATCCATTATTAAAAAAAAGTTAGGGGCACCTGGGTGGCTGAGTCGGTTAAGTGTCCGACTCTTGATTTCCACTCAGGTCATGATCCACTCAGGTTTATGAGTTCGAGCCCCACATCAGGCTCCGTGCTGGCAGTGCAGAGCCTGCTTGGGATTCTCTCTCTTTCCCTCTCTCTGTGCCCCTCCCCCTACATACTCTCTCAATAAATAAATCAACTTAAAAAATAAAAATAAAAATAATTTTGAATGGTCACCATTTTTTTTGCAGTGACCACTGAGAAATGGCTAGAACCCCTGGGTCAAGACGTTGTACACTTGACACAAATATAACATCGTGTGTTAACTGCACTTCAGTTTTCTTTTCTTTTTTTTTTTTTTTTTTTGAAAGTCTTAAAAAATACGTCCTGGCTAATGTGTGCTCCAAATCCTGAGGTTGTACAGCTCACCACCTCTCCCCCGCAAATCCTGGCTGATGTTGGCTGCCAGAAATATACTCTGCAAATTTCAGCATGTGAGTTCTTGTCTGCAAGCATGCTGGAAAGAAGACACATAAGGTGAAAACCGGACTATGGAGCCAGACTTCCACTGACTGCTCACGGTTCTAACACTTCTAAGTTGTAGCATGGTGTTCGGGAAGTCACTGGATTTCTCTGAGGCTCGGCTTCCTCATTTCCCCATGGTGGATGACAGCATTTCTGGACGTGCCACCTGCACATGGGTGGGGAAAGGTGGTGCACACATCTCCGTTGCTGTCACCAGCATCACTGTGGTTAGAGTTAGTGGCTGAGCTGTTCAACATTACTGAAGGAGCCATGTATTTGAACGTTCACCTAGTTTTACGCTGATACTGAAACTCAGTGTTCGTCCCCTTTTATAGATACAGAAACCATGCTTATAAAGAAACTGGTTAAAGCCTCAATTCTACAACTTTCTCTGGTGCCCACCTGCTCAAACTCTCTAAGTCTGGCTTGCAGTCCCTTCACCACTAATGAGATCTTTAACATTTTACTATTGGTTATTTGAGCACATGTTTATCTACATGAGGTGCTCCAACCAAGGACAGAGTTATCCTGATGTCTGCATCCCTAGTATCTCACATGGTGCCTAAATTATTGTCCACTGAAGTGAAAAACCACCAGGTCAAATGAAGGGGTGTAGCCCAATGAAATGTGCTCTTACAGAGTTAGAAGCCATCTGCTTAGAAAGGCTTCTTTTCAAGGGGAAATGTGATTACAGAGATGCTGAGGTTATCAAGAGTCCTTAGAAGGAATCCAGGTGGGAAATCAGAGTGCAAACTAGAACATATCCCCTCCTTCATAATGAGGGAGAAAGGAAATTAATGATGACTCCAAGGAGGCAAAGATCCTGAACCCATCTTTGGTAATATGTCTTTTGCCAGAAACAGAATAAAAAAATAAAAAAAAGAAACTGGAAAAAAAAAGAAAGAGGAAATGTGGACAATTAGGAAGTAATTAAGATCTCACAGAAACAGCTATGACAGAAAGCAGTTAAGGGAATACTTAGCAATTTGGGGGAAAACACAAATCAGCAGGTTGGACAGCATGTATCCTAAGGTGTTCCAGAGAAGAGCTGATATAGTTACTGAAGCACTTACAATTATTTCTGAAAAGTCATGGTAGAACAGCAGCAGAATATATACTTAAATTTCGTAAAACATCAAATGTCATATTTATCTTTTAGACAGAAGGGAAAAATACATGAAGCAGGAGCTTCAAGAGCTGAGAGAAGAGAGAAATACTTCCAACTGGTACATGACAGGCACTTGCATTTAGAGCATCCCATTGGACCATCCATCCACTTGCAAGCCAGGCCTGGCTTCTTCCCATTTTCCAGAGCAGGAAGCCAAGTCTCTGAATGGGAAGCAAACTGTCCAGGGAGAGCCACTAATCATTGCCTGAGCTGGGACTCAACCCCAGTCTCTGCCTCACTCTGGCAGGGCTCTCGTCTTACCCTTTTTATTGCTCTTCTACAACAAAGATTAACAAATTGGACACAACCCAGGAAAACAAAGGAATTATGAGACTGCATAAGACCGGGGTTATAAAAACAGCACCAATCACGGCTTGCAAACATGATAGCTTTTCAATAGAATTACAAAGACAGTGGATGAAAAGATCACAAGATGGCTTAATCTGGACCACAATAACTCAAAATCGTTTCTCAAAATTAATTCAAATAAGCTAGGAGGGGCTGCAAAACTGAGAGGCTCAGAAATTAGCTCAAAGGCAGTAAACAAAGAATAATGGTGGAAATAATTCAAATACAAAGGAAGGCACCAAGTCTGGGGAAGCTCGAACCCCCCCCCCCCCCATAATGTCATTTCATGACTCCTCCCAGGTAGTTAGTAACACACAGCAGGACTGAGATAAGGTACTGGCAGGAGAGTCTTATTGAGTGAAGCCTCATTTTGAGGCCTGGGGTTAATAAAAGAAGCAAGGCCAGACAAGAGATAGTTTCTTTTCTCACCATTAGCACTTACAAAAGAGGAGCTGTGTGCATTGTATAAAGGAGGAAGGAGTCAGGATGGACAGGAGCCTTGATATCTGGATGAACCAAACACCATCAACTCAGAATTGGAGACCCATTATGCCAGGTCCCCCATCCAGCCCTTTCCAACTAACTGACCAGCAGGTTGAGCTCTAGAATCAATTCTTCCTCCTGATGGATCTCCCTGATCCCTAGTCCTTACCTAGACTAAGATATGGAGCTCACTGATGGTACTAGACCAAACTGTCCTCCCACCCCCCCACATCACAGGTCAGTTTACACAACAAACATATTCCTGCACGACTACGTGTCACACACCGTGTTAGGTCATAAGGCTACAAGATGGACAAGGCAGGAGTCTTTGCCCCGCCCTCTAGAAGCTCAGGCCAGAGGAGGGTGGTTGAGCTGGGGTTTACAGTACGTCATTTAATCTTGCTTCAATTTATGGCCAGAAGATTCATCATCCTTCACAGAGGTTTAGTTGTATTGTTCAAGGTCATGGAGTTAAGCAAATGCCAGAGGTGGCATTCAAATATCTGTCTCTACTACATAAGCTCACCAATGTCTACCATACAAGTTCACGGCTATAGGTCAAGGGAAATAATAACTTTCATGACTGAGCACCTATTCTGTGCCAGGCATTTTGTTTAGCACAGGATCTCGTGCAATCTTCATAAATCCTATTAAAGGGTTCTCATTGACTCATATTGCACGTAAGGAAAGGGAGGCTCTAAGAGGCACAAGGTCACAAGTAGCTTGTACATAGAGAAGTGAGCGTCTGCCTTACATACTTAAAGAAGCCCACTGAGGATGTGAGGATGTATATGCTTCCTTACGGCCGCTATAACAAATTGCCAGAAACTTAGTGACATAAAATAATACAAATTTGTGATCTTACAGCTCTGGAGGTCAGGAGTCCCAAACAGGTTTCAGTGGGCCAAAACCAAAGTATTTCCAGGGCTGCATTCCTTCCAGGACCTTCCATGGAATAACAACTTCCCTTACCTTTTCTAACTCCTAGAGCTGCACTCTTTAGCTCCTGGCTCCTTTCTCCTTTTTCAAAGCTAGCAGCATGGCATCTCTGGGTCTCTCTGTGTCTCTCTCCACATCTCCTTCCCTGACTCTAATGCTAGTGCCTCACTCTGAAAAAAAGAACTGTGTGATTATACTGGGCCCACCCAGATAATTCAGGATAATCTTCCTTCCCTTCCCAAGATCCTTACCTTAATCACATCTACAAAGTTCCTCTCATCATACATCAGTGAGCACATTCAGAGGTTAGAATGTGGACATCAGTGGGTGGGGGCATTATTCAGTCTACAGAGGCTAGCAGAAGCATACTTAACTATAGTATAAACTATAAATAACAAGCCCACTGTCTGAAAGAGGACACTGAGGTTCACAGAGGTAAAATGGGTCTTTGGGGACATGTGTGCAAATGGCAAGGTGGAAATCTGAACCCAAACTGGTCTAACTTCAAGGTTCATTTTTCCCCTTCCCACGGCACACAGAGCCCCCAGGGAAATGTCACAGACACATTCAAATGGATAAGCAGTCAGATCCAAATGAACAATCATTTGGGAAGGTTTCAAGACAGGCTTGGTGACTTTCTAGGTTGGTGGGAAATGGTTGTGGATGATAGGATGCTATATGTCTTTCGAAATCACAAGAAATATATGTTTGGGGGTTCGGTGACTACTGAGGAGTGTGGACAAAGATTAAAAAAAAATCCTCTTTCTCAGCAGCCAGGCAGAGAGGAAGAAAAGGCTGTTGTGGGGAGAATAAGGCAAGTATGTATTCAGGCCCCAGACCTTCTCTGACTCCAGCCATGAGTACTTTCTGTCGCTTCTCTGGGCCTAGCTTCCTCACCTGAAATAGAGGCAGTGATGTCTGCCTGGGATGAGGCAGTGAGGCAGTACCTGTGTGGTGCCCAACACGGCATCCTGCACATGGTAGGAGCTCAATAATCACAGGAGTTTTCTTTTTTTTTTCCTTCTTTGTTCTAACTTAGGTTTAAGAAACATCCAGGTTTTGTTTGAAGGAAGACAGCAAGCTGTGCAACTCATCTTTAAAAAAAAAACCCAACCACTCCCTCCTCTTGCCTGTGCTCAAGGCTTGAATGAAGGCTTAGAGACATGGGCAGACCAAGGAGGGAAGGCAGGGGAGGAGAAAATGCAGGCATCCCCTAGTCCGACAGGACAAACGCAATGCATTATTCAGGGCGTTTGCTGGTGGGCCTCCATCAGGAGTGGGCAAGAGAGCTGGAGAGGTCGTTTAAACTCCTCAGGACTTGGCTGATCTCCGAGTAAGGCCAGATGCCACAGTCCCTATTAGTCAGCTGTTTGCCAGCCCCTGGCAATCTACTGGGACCTTCTCTGGAAACCCCGGGCTCCGAGCTGGGCAGGAGGTTAATCAAGCCACCTCCCCATTCTGGAAAGCCTTTACTAAAACCCTGGTTTAGAAACTATGAAAGCACTGAACTGTAAGAAAGTAGATGCAGAAGGCACTCCAGGCGGGACCTGCCTCACCTGTAAACAGAGTCACTAACAGCTGGCAGAGGGTGGTTTGAAGGGTGAGAGGCAGTATTCCTGGCCCAAAAAGATGCTCTTACCTTTGTTGTCACATCTAAAATTCCACCTGGACTCTCTCTGAGTGTAAATTGGTACAGCTATTTCGGAGGGCAATTTAGCAGTATCCGTGCAACTCGAAAATGCCTGTATTCTCTGACCTGGTAATACTACCCCTAGGGAGCTAACCTACAGAAATGCCCACACACAACAGAATGCTGCATATACAAAAAAAGTTCACCGTAGCATGCTTTTTGATAATGCAAGATTAGAAACAACATAAACGTCCATCAATAGGAAAACGGGTTAGATAAATGACAGCATATCCATACTACAGAATGAGGTCATTAGAAATAATGAAGTAGATCCAAATGTTCTGATAGTGAGAGATTTCCGATCATTTTTAAATGAAAAACATACACACGCAAGTCTCAGAATAATAGAGCAATGATCCTGCATATGGGGGAACATGCGGACGTGGATTTGGATTTATACACACATGCAGATGTAAATAAAGAGAAAAATAATTGAGAAGGATATACACCCAACAGGTCACAGCGATTATCTCTGGGTAGGGAAGTCAGATGGATAAGGCCAAGAGCAAGCTGCCCCTTTTTACTCCGTATGGTTTCACTTTATTTATAGTTTTACCCAAAGAATGGCTTTCTGTATTACTTACGTAATTTAGGAAAGCATAAGTTGCAAAATGAAAACCATTTCTACAGCTTATGGACAGGATGAGGCTCGGCGGGTGGATTCAAGTCCTCCATTTCTCAGATGGAGAGGACAGGCAGAGACAGGAGGGAGCAATCTGTCCAAGGTCACTTAATGGCCTAAGAGTTGACCCAGAGCTTCTGGCAACCAGACCAGAGCTCTTTCCACCACCCTCAAGGTCTGGAATCCTTGAGTGTCCATGGTATGAAGGCAAATCACCACTAGACAGCAGGCAAACTTTAATGATTATCAGATTACCTGGGGGCAGCACGCTCTAAAGGTCTGGGTCCGGATGCTGTTTCTGCCACTGGCTTGTCTGGGGCCTCAATCAAGTCACTTTTTCCTGATGAGCGTCTGATTTCTTATCTGCGACATGGAGACATGACCGCTTTTCTCACGGTGATATTAGGAACATCAACTAATTTTCCTTCCTTTTTTCTTTGAAAGACTCATTCCCTACCCTTCTTTTCTAAGAGGGACGTTGCTCTTAAAAAAGCTGAGACACAGCTAGGTTGAGTGTGTCCAAAAACTAAGAGTTCCAATTTCGGCTATACCCTGGACCTATATGGTAGCATTTGACAAAGTATAAAAACATTGTCTGTACTTCACTGCTGCCTCTCCCCTCCCCACCCAAGTTTCTGAATGCCTATGGGTCCTTCTTACTTACTCGGTAGAAAAAAAAAAAAATATGTCTTTGGACCATACTGCTGTCATCAGAAGCAAAGGTTTCAATGCACTCCCCCATCTCTGAGGTCTGGAGCCCAGGGTCATCTGCAGAGGAAAAGGCATGTGAGGCAAGATGCCTCTTGGAGATAAAAAGGGAACCTGGTGTTTTCCCAAAGCTGGCAAGAACGGCAGTCACTAAACAATCTCCCACTCACCCAAGGAGAACTATCCCCAAGTTCGTGAAGACCAAGCAGCTCTGACAAGGTGAGGTGATGGTGACTGACTGGCTTACTCCAAAAACATCTCCCCAGCCTGCCTGTGGTAGATGCCTGGGATCCCATCATTAATCCTTCCAGTTAAGTCTTTGAAGGCCTCTGTTAGCATACAAATGTTTCTCCTGGGAAGAATAATAAAATGTAATCCAAGTGAACAAACATTTACTGACAGTTGCTTTCAACCGGGCACTTGTGAGGTGTAGTGGGATGTCCAAAGATGAATGCAAAGTTCCCTGTCCTCCAGGAGCTTATAGCTCATCAGAAAGAGTAAAATGTGTGCTAAACAACTGAAAGCAAGGAGGGGGGAGTGGTTCAAAAATTATGTAAAAGAAGAAGAAAATTCCGTAATTGTTCTCTCCTCTGTCTAATGTATCAAGACCTCAACTGCAGTGCAGATCACCTTCAGGGACTTCCATCAAGGGTCACAAATTTTTTAAGTATTTTACAAAGATTGATCTGACAGTTTTGTGGATTACGAGAAAAAATGGACAAGGATTGAGGCTAAGCAGGTGGAGGTGGGTAAGATAAGAATCTAATCTGAAAGATGTGAAAGACTGTAGAGAACAAGACACAACAGGCAGGAAAGGGTGGAATCTGGAAGGATGAAGGTATCCATTCATGCTTGTATCAAACAGATACTTTCTTTTTTTTTCTTTTTGAGCACTTGCTAGGTGCAAAGCACGGTGTTGAAACCTCAAAATACAGTAGTAGAGCTCTCCCCTCCTTGAGCTTAGAGTTGACTGTGGGGACCACACAGTAAAATTACATCATAAAAATAAATGTATAATTCAAAAAAAATCTAAGTACTCTGAAAGAAAGGTCACAGGATGCTCTGAAAGAACAATGAGATTTGTTCTAGTCAGGGATGTGTCATTGGGGAAGTCTTCCTTGAGGGAGTGGTATTTTATTTGGACAGAACAGATAAGTAGGAATGAACTATGTCAATGAGAGAGTACTTCATCCCACTACAGTAGCTATAACCACAAAGACAAACAACAACAAGTTTTAGTAAGAATCTAGAGAAATTAGAACCCTCATACACTGCTGAACAGAATGTAAAATGGTGCAGCCACTTTGAAACACCATTGGCAGTCCCCCCAGAAGTTAAAAATAGAAGTCCTTGAGTGCCCAGTAATTCCACTCCTAGGTATATGCCTAGAAGAAATCAAAAACATACATACAAAATATTCCTAGGGGCATTACTCATAATAGCCAAAAAGCAGATGGAAGCAATCCAGATGTCCATTAACTGATACATGGATAAGTAAAATGTGGTATATCCATACAATGGAAGATTATTTAGCAATGAAAAAGAATAAAGTACTGATACATGTCAAAACATTGATGAACTTTAAAAACATTATTCTAGGGGCGCCTGGGTGGCTCAGTCGGTTGAGTGTCTGACTTCGGCTCAGGTCATGATCTCGCAGTCTGTAGGTTCCAGCCCCACATCGGGCTCTGTGCTGACGGCTCAGAGCCTAGAGCCTGCTTTGGATTCTGTGTCTCCCTCTCTCTCTGCCCCTCCCCCGCTCAGGCTCTGTCTCTCTCCTTCTCTGTGAAAAATAAACATTAAAAAAAATTTTAATAAAAAAATAAAAACACTATTCTATGTGAAAAAATCTGGTCCCAAAAGACCACGTATGTCATGATTCCATCTAAATGAAATGTCCAGGATGTACCAAGTCATAGGGACAGAAAGTAGGTTAGTGCTTGGGGACAAGAAAATGGAGTAACTGGTTACAGGGTTTCTTTTTGGGGTGATGGAATGTTCTGGAAGTAGATAGCAGTGATTGTTCCAGGAGTTTGTGCTTATACTAAAAATCACTGAAATATACACTTTTTTTAAAGGGTGAATTTTATGGCATGTGAATTATATCTCCATAAAGAATAAGAATGAATGAGGTAAAGAGGGTACAAATATGAATAGTGTTCTGGTCAGAGGGAAGAGAATATATAAATGACCATGGGAAGGGAAATGTGGTTCTGTAGTTCATAGAGAGAACTGAGGTCAAGGTCAATGTGGCTGGAGTATTGGGAGCAACAGAGAGTTATAGCACATGAGACAAGAAATATAAGCAGAGGTAGGTAGTGGGTGGCTTTCAGGACACATTAAGCTGGCTGGTCTTTATCCTCAGAATAATGGGACAAGGTGGGGAGGTGTGTGTGTGTGTGTGTGTGTGTGTGTGTGTGTGTGTGTGTAGGTGTGTAGGTGTGTGTGTGTGTGTGAGAGAGAGAGAGAGAGAGAGAGAGAGAGAGAGAGAGAGAGAAGGAGATACATTCACTTTGCCTATACTAGGCAGCATGAACTAGAGAGAGCCAAAAAGTAAGTAGAGGGTGACCAGTTGTACAGGTCAAAGCACGAGAAGATGTCAGGTCAAGAGAGGGTGGTGGGGGTGGGGGTGTGTATGTGGAGAGAACATGCTATGACTGATGTTTTCGGGAGTGAATGGCTGGGACGATTCTGAGTTCACCAATGGGGGGAAATGGCAGGTTTGAGCAAGCAGAACAAGTCCGTTGTGCAGAGATGTTTAGTCAGCACCTACGATGTACCAGGAACTGGGAAACTGAGGTTCTGAAGAGCCAAGTAACGTATCCAAATACACATAGTTGGTAGGGGGTGGCACGGGGATTCAAATCCAGGTCTGTCTGTTATCAGGCTCTCTGCATCCTTTCTCTAAATTACAATGCTTCCAGGCTAGGGATGGCAAATGACCTTCAATACACCCCGAATTCTTATCTATTAGTAGTGACTGCCCAGAGCACTGGGCTGAGACAAATTCTGAGCCCAAGCCCAGGCCCAGGAGAAACACAGACCATGACTGAGTGGGGATGCAAGCCCTGAGTACAAAAGAGGCAGCAGTGGGGCAAGTGCACCATATTTGCCATGCCTGCTCCAAGGGTTCAAGGGAAGAAGACACACGTGTAGCTGAAGGGATTACAAACAGCCACTTGTGAACTACCCACACACTCAACAATGGGCCAATGTCAAAAACATTACACCAAGTAAGGGCATCAGAAACAAGAGTGCAGGGGCGCTTCGGTGGCTCAGTCAGTTAAGCGTCCGACTTTGGCTCAGGTCTTGACCTCACAGACCAAGGTTTGTCAGCTTGAGCCCTAGACTGGGTTCCCAGTTATCAGCACAGAGCCCACTTCAGAGCCTCTGTCCCTGCCCCTCCCCCGCTGGTGCACTTGCTCTCTGTCTCTCTTACTCTCTCTCTCTCAAAAATAAACATTTTAAAAAAGCCACGAAGTTTAAAAAAAAAAAGATTAAAAAAAGAAACAAGAGTGCATTCTATATCGAGGGCCGAAAAAAGCCTTTGGTAAAGAGTCAGATGATGAACACGTTAGGCTTTGGGGGCCAGACAATCTCTGTTACAACGACTCAACTGTGCCACCGTAATATGAAAGCAGCCACAGACAATACATAAACCAATGAGCATGGCTGTATGCCAATAACACGATTTATGAACACTGAAATTGGAGTTTCATATACTTTTTATGTGTCATGAAATATCATTCTTCTTTGATTTTCTTTCCAACTATTTAAAAATGTAAAATCCACTCTTCACTCACCAGTCATACCAAAAAGAGATGGGCTATATTTGGCCCACACGCCACAGTTTTCTCTCTCCTGTACTTTATGTTTCCATTTATAAGGAGGTCAAGGATAGACAAAATTAATTGTGATATATATCAGTCCAGTAGTTGCCTATGGGTAGATAGGGGCTCACTGGGAGGGGTCACCAGGAAACTTTCTGGAGAGATGGAAAAATTCTTATTTGCAAGGGTTTGTCAAAACTCCTCACAATGTATACTTAAGAAGAGTGAATTTCACTATGTGTACGTGTAACCTCAATTTAACACTGTTGCTTTAACCTGAAACACTAGGGTGAAAGGGAAATGGCTACCTGGAGGAGGTGCCATTTGGACGATCTCTGAAGAATAAATAAACTCCCCTCCCAAGGGGGGAAGGAAATGTTGATGGGTGTAGGAGTAAGATTCAATCAGGGCTCAGACATAAACAAAACACGGGGAAAAATTCTATTTGGCAAGAAGCAATGAAAGTATACCCCCATCCACAGGCCTTTATTTTCCAAAAGCTCCAGCTCAGAAATAATTGCCTTGCACAATAATTGGGGGATGCTGTCTGGGAGCTGATACAAGTGGAGCCGGGTGCAATTTGGGGAGATTTGTTACGCTCAGCTCCCTTCTATCAATTCCAGCGGCTCAGATGTTCCTGACCTGTTGCTTGGCATATTGTGAAATCGTCTTTTATTTACTGCACTTCCATTAAAAGATGAAATCCACGAACAGGAGCTCACAGGCCAGAAAATCACCATTTACGTCTCCACTTATCTCCTGTCCGCGGCCAAGAACCTTGTCTCCTCGGCGCCTGGGATCTGGCTTCATGCGCCAGTTTCAGCACGGCCTGGGAATATCTATGGAGGAACCCACATCTGGGTAATGGGACTGGGCTAACAGGCAGGGCCGGGCTGGGTTAAAATGGTGCTCCTCTGGAAGGTGAGCCCCAGGATTACGCTGGGTTGCAAGGGAAGGAACGGATGCAAAGTCAGGATTTACCCAGAACTCAAGGTGTCTTGAGAAGTCTGGGGATCTGGCGGGGTGGTTGGCGGAATCACTGGAATGAGCTGGTTGAGTGATTCAAAGGCAAAAGTGAAACTCCGGATAACCTTAACCTGAGCGAATCACTGGTCCTTTTTTCAGCATAGCACATGCCTGAGCCTAACCATGTCAGAGATCTCCACTCCAACCTCAGTTATGCTGCCAGATGAGTGACTAGAAATAGGGTACTAGCTCCTTCCCATCGCTGAGCCTCGTTTTCCCCTTCTGTAAAAGGGGAAGAGCAAATTAAGCAATCTACTTCAGCTCTGATGTTCTCTCAATTCTCCCACGGTTCCCTCACTTGGTTACCTGATAGGCAACTTGGGGCAAGTCACATTTCCTCTGGGCTCTGGGTACCACTTTATACAGAGAGGGCTGAATGAGACAATCTCTAAAGATGCTCCCAGATTTCGAGGTCTCTGTTCTTGCGTGCTCAGAAGACCCAAGGCATCGATCTCATTGTTCTTGACAGACTGCCCCTTGGGTCACAGTTAAGTCCCTGACCCTTTTCCTTCCTATCCCTACTTTTCCTGGCCTGGACGTTCCTTGAGGGCACTGATCCTATCATTCTTAGCACAGAGAATGGAGAGTTGGATAGTGGATGAAAAGGCGGAAGGGTAGATGGGTGGATGGGTAGTTGAGGGATTAATGAGTGGTAGAAGATTGGCTGGCGAATGAACGAAAGGGGGTTTGAGAGCACCAGAGAACAGAGAAATAGAAGGGAAGATATCCACAGCCAATACCAGGCACCCCCTTCCCCACCATAGTTCAGTCGCAGTATACAGAGTAGTAAGTTACAATAAATTCTACTATAAACAGTCTCGTGCTTTCTGAAGCCCATACTTCAGGAAAGAGACTACAACACCCCTTTTATCTGACAGTAAGCACGTGAATTGTAAACACACATCATGCCTATTCATATGCTCATTGTGAAAGAATCACAAGGGAATATGTGATCCCTTGGGAAGCATACCTCAGATCCAGGGAACTAGGTAGTATAAAAAATAAAAGAATTAAAATTTTAAAAGAAGGGGCACCTGGGTGGCTCTGTTGGTTGTGTCCAACTCTTGGTTTGGGCTCAGATCATGGTCTCAAGGTTCGTGAGTTCCAGCCCCGCGTTGGGCTGTGTGCTGACAGTGCAGAGCATGCTTGGTCTTCTTGCCCTCTCTCTGCCCTACCTGCGTGTGCGCGCTCTCTCTCTCTCTCTCTCTCTCTCTCTCTCAAAATAAATAAACTTAAAAATAAATAAATAAAATTTTAAAAGAAAATATTTCTCGATTATGTGGTCCAGACAATAAGCACTGAGTGAGAAGTTTTAAGCAGAGAGAAATCTGTGAATGGAAAAGGCAGAGGAGTGGAGGTGGAGGGAGGTGTAGATGGAAGGGCTTTCCCAGAGAAGAGCTTCGGAAGGTGGGAAGGCATCTGGCAGGGGTGAACACAGAGCAGAGTGCGGGAGTGCAGTGGTCGGAGGACAGGGGATACTGACAAATGGCTGACAAAGGCCAAGGGGGCCAGAGGGTCCCAGTAGGATGGGGGTGGTGGCTCGGTGAAAGAAGTGCCTGCTGAGAGTACACCCATCTCTAGCCTTTCGCCTGCCCTAGGAAAGACAGAGAGGGCAGGAGAAAGAAAAGAGATGTGGTAAAGCGGGACAGAAGTGAAAGGAGAGCTCCACAGACAGGCAGAGACAGAGAATCCTCCACATCCAGGAGTCTGAATCCTGCCTGGAAGGGGCTGAGGCTGAGACTGTACTCTCTGTGACAGCAGAGAACCGGGGCATCTCTGGAGCCAGCCGCAGCTGGGGCGGGGGGTGCTAATGCATGGAGGGGCCATGGCGCCTTGCCCAGGGAGCCCAGCGCTCAGACCAGTGGGGCACCTGGAACCCTGTCTCTTTCTCCACTGCCAGCTTTAAGTTGCTAAGGTTACCTTCTGAACTGCCTAATTAGAGAAGCTGTCATTCTGACGAAGATCAGGGGGGAGGGGGGGAAAAAAACGAAAGCAGACATTTCATACTCTTAGACAAGAAGAAAATGATAAAGCCAATTCAACAGTCGTAGAAACTCTGCCTGCAGTCAAAGAAGACTGTGCCTTCACCGGGACCATCCTGTCACTAGCTGGGAGAGAGCTGGAAATGAGCAGCCACTTTGCATCCACAGGGAGCAGCTGACAGCCTCCAGCAAGACTACATGGGGTGGGGGGAGGAACAGAGATCTGTGTCCATTTTGCTGCCTTGCTCTGGTAAGTCTCAGCGACCCAGAAATGAGGTGCCCTTTGTAGCCAGCAGGGCTAAATTAGGCTGAGACAGCCTCTGTACCTCGTCAAAACCCACCATTGGGGGATAAAAACTCTGAGGACCAGGATGCCAGCTCCATTCTTCAGCCGTGTCGGGCCACCCCCAGGAGTATCCTGAACTGTGGAAACTTACACGTGCTGCACACACTCCTTTGCTAAGTGCCCCCCCCCTTAACCTCCCCTTCTCTGCACTTGCACACCTCATCCTTCTCTAACCAAGACTCCTTGGAGAAAGAACAGCACCATTGTGTTGCGAGCAAAGAAGTCCATTTTCAACAACTGCATTATCTCTGCAAGAAGGAGAGAAGCAAAGGGGAGCCTGTGTGGCTCAGTTAAGCGGCCAACTTTGGCTCAGGTCATGATCGCATGGTTCATGAGTTCAACCCCTGCATTGAGAATGCTTGGGTTGGGATCCTCTCTCTCCCTCCCCCTCTTAATTAATTAATTAGTTAGTTAATTAATTAATAATAAAAACTAAAAAAAAAAAAGAATGGGAGAAGCATAATAGCACTGTGCCAGGAGTCAGGAAGCTCAGGCATTAATCCCGGCACAGCCACCAACTCACTGTGTGACCTTGGTCAAGTCCTTTGACCTCTCTTGAGACTCACAGTCCACACCCTGTGGACCTCCTGGGATAGGTTAAAAATTATATGAAGAAAAGAGAAAAATTCTGCTACCCAAGAAAATAAGTATCTTGGGGCTGGATCTGTATCCTATTCAGAGATCCATCCCAGCTTCAAGGACAGGACCTGGTATACAAAAGGTGTTCAATAAATGCTCATTGAACTGAGTCAACACTTTGAGAATCGTACCATGTTCTATATTTATTTCTTCACTCCACATCTTTCAGCACCTAATAAAGACATGATTTCTGCCTATGCTAAGATTATGACATAGTGGAAAAGATAAACATAAATACATGTACATATATATTTAAAACCTAGTATCTATAAACCAGGGAGACCAGATCTAACCTGAGAAGTCAGGAAAGGCTTCTCTAAGGGAGTGACATTAGTTTAGGATCTGAAAAGTTAGCAGGAGTCAGCCAAACAAAACAAACAAAAACAAAAAAGGTGGAGGCAAGACCTTTCTAGGCAAAGAAAACAGCCTGTGCAAAGGCCCAGGGGCAGCAAGGGGACTGTCACCTCAGAACAACTGATAAAAGCCCAGTGGCAATGGAAAAGCAGAGAACAACGGGAGAATGGCAGAATGTGAGGCAGGAAACGTACACGGTACTCGAACCAGAGGGCCACACACTTGCTACCATCATTTCCCTTTCTTTCTGGAGGACAGGCTGAGTCCTGCCCCTTCCGGACATGGGCCGGGGCATGAGTGCAGCAGGGCCATGTGAAGGTCCCGGTCTGATTTGCCAGGCAAATCAGGCTCTTCAAGCCCGCAGCCACTTCCATGAATCAGCTCCCCTCCACACAGATCTAAATAGAGCCCTTATCTGAGATGCTCTGTTCTGCGGCAAAGGCCAACCTGGAAAGGGCCCCGCAGATGATGTAGCCCAGTGGTAGCTAAGTACACTTCACGGACTTTCAGGATCTGAACAGATATTTTAAGGAGACTGTGGGGAGGGAGAGGGGGAGGGGAAGTCCTGGAGGGCCGGGCTGGGGGCCCTCACACCCCCATCTCAGGTGGAGCAGCCTTGTCTCCCCCAGACTTTTCCAGTGGGCTGCCCAAGATTCCGTTTGAAAGAAAACGTCTGATGCTACAGGAGGATCTGGAACACCACTATCACCCTACAGACGAGAACACTGAGGCCCCTGATGAAGACATGTTTCTGTTGCTACTGAGCAGCCATTTAGTATCAGCCCCCAGACTCACCTTTTAAAATATCACCCTCCCATGGGGCACCTGGGTGGCTCAGTCGGTCAGGCGTCCGACTTCGGCTCAAGTCATGATCTCACGGTTTGTGGGTTCGAGCCCCGCGTCGGGCTCTGTGCTGACAGCTCAGAGCCTGGATGCCTGCTTCGGATTCTGCGTCTCCCTCTCTCTCTGCCCCTCCTCTGCTCACGCTCTGTCTCTCTCTGTCTCTCAATAATAAGTAAACATAAAAAAAAAAATTAAAACATTGTTATTTTCAGATCCTTCACTATTTTAACTATTTTCTCATAACTTTTCTAATCATTGTTTCTCTGAGCATGGGATCCCCAAAAGTAAACACATTGTTTCAGGTCTCATCTAGAACCTCTAAAACTAGTTATTCAGAACACTAGTCTTTCATTAATACAACTTAAAATGTGGAAACAGGGGTGCCTGGTAACTCAGTTGGTTTGTGAGTTCGAGCCCCGGGTCGGGCTCTGTGCTGACAGCTCAGAGCCTGGAGCCTGCTTCGGATTCGGTGTCTCCTTCTCTCTCTGCCCTTCCCCTGCTCATGCTCTCTCTCTTTCTGTCTCAAAAATAAATAAGTAAAATGTTGCCCTCCCTCCAACCATGGGCAGCCTGGAGGGGATGTCAATCCACTTCTTCCCCAGATGAGGGTAACTCCGCGGCCATGTTGAGCCAATGATTGCTGAAGGGAGAGGGGTAAATGACGGACAAACTCCTGGAGCCCCTCCATCCTGGTGGAGGTGCTCGGATCCCCAGAGCTGCACGTTCTGAACCTGCTTCTTCACCTCTTGCATCCTTCACTGAGCCACCTCAAATCCTTCCCTAAAGTCCCTTTGCTTAAATAATACAGCTGGTTTCTGTTGCTTGCAACCCTCTCCTATAGCTCAAGAATGTCTGGACTTGCTCAGGGCATTCAGAGCTAGAAGCGTGCCCAAGATTAGAAACCCAAGCTCTTCAGCCACAGCCTGGGGCTGCCCTGGCTGGTGACTATTTCCAGCTCCATGTTCACTTGGTTCTTCATCCCTAGTCTTCTGCCTTGTCCTCCTAGTCTCTTCCTAAGTCTCTTGGGGACGAAAAAACACAGCCACCTCTCTTCCTTTCCATATCCTCCAACAGAACTTACAGGCAATCCTGCCCTTGGGGTCCTTCACCATAAATCTGACATCAGCCACTCCTCATTGGCCATAAAATAATTTATTGAAAGTACAGAGAAACAAGTACAGATATTATGCCAGGAGCTGGATCCAAGCCAAACAAAAACAAGATAAATTCTTAACTGCTTCCTTACTACGCTACACCAGTATGCGTGTGCCTGTCTCTCCCACCCCAGCGAGGCTTAAAGAAATTTTTCGCAATTTTCCCTGCTTCAGAAGGCACCTGCGAATATCCTGTTTCTACATCACTCTTCCCTTTGCTCACGATCTAAAGGCAATTTAATTTCCTATATGAAAGACGCAGCAAAGGAGGCTGGCACTGGGGGGTGGCAGGGAGGGCGCTTGGTTTTTCTTCTTTCAGCTTGCTCATTGACTACAGAGCTGTTTCCAACAGTAGCAGAAGTTGCTCCCAAGGCACTTGAAGGAGATGGAAACACATGAGCCTAATTGCATTATACTGCGGTTTGACCAAGCGATCGCTAACTTTATTGCACAGAAAGAAAATGGAAATGACAGAGGCAAATTTAACCCATCTATTCCCTAACTTAAACTCAGGATTCAGCCCTCCAGCTTGAGGGAAGGGAACAGACAGAAACGCTCATGGGTGGTCAAGAAAATTATTTCTCTGGGGCGCCTGGGTGGCTCAGTGGGTTAAGGCGTCCGGCTCTTGATTTCGGCTCAGCTCATGTTCTCATGGGTTGTGGGATCAAGCCCTGCATTGGGCTCCGAGCTGACAGTGTGGAGCCTGATTGGGATTCTCTCTCTCTCCCTTTCTCTCTGTTCCTCTCACTCCCTCTCAAAATAAATAAATCAACATTTAAAAAAAAATATTCTGCTCTGTTCTGTAGCCCCCATTAGGAGTAGAAGCTGGTATGCATATGTGTTGTCTTAACCTAACTTTAGCCACCCACCATTCCCCCCTGCCCCGGTCTCCCCTGACTTGCCAGTATGAGGGCAAAAAGGAAGAGCCTATTAAACTGTGTGACCCGTCCATTCTTTTGTTCATTCACTCAATAAATATTTACTGAGTACTAATTATGAAGCAAATGCTTTGGGAAGCAGTGCTGAACACAGTCCCTGTCCTCAAAAAGTTTGTAGTCTAGGGGAGCCAATAGTCAACCAACACGGACAAACAGATACCAAGGTACAATTGAGATTAGATGGTCAGGGAAGGCTTCTAGGAGACCTCTGGCAAGCAACAGAAAAACAGAGCATGGGGGTGGGGGGCACCTGGGTGGTTCAGTCGGTTAAACGTCTGACTTCAGCTCAGGTCACGATCTCATGGTTCATGGGTCACGCTCTGTGCTGACAGCTTGGAGCCTGGAGCCAGCTTGAGATTCTGTTTCCCTCTCTCTCTCTCTGTCCCTCGCCTGCTTGCACTCTGTGTCTCTCTCTCTCAAAAATAAACAAACACTAAAAACATTCAATCTTTAAAAAAGAAAAACACAGCATGGGTAAAGGTGAAGGTGGACAGGGCCTCTCTGCATGGTAGCCCTCAAACCCAGCTGTATATTAGAATCCCTAAGTCTCCTGGAAAGATTATGAAACAGAACAGTAATGCTTAGTTGTTCTGATTTAATTGGCCTACAGTAGGGCCCAGGACCTGACTTTTTTTTTTAATTTAAGAGCAGTTTCAGGTTAATGGAAATATTGATGGGAAAGTACAGACCTCCCATATGCAACTCTGCACACACACACACACACACACACACACACACACACAGGGTTTCCCTTATTACTTATATCTTATATTAGTATGGCGCATCTGTTAAAGCTGATGAGCCAATTTAAATACATTGTTATTAATTGAAGTCCGAAGCTCCCTCTTTGTGCTGTGCATTCTATGAGTTTCCACAAATGTATAGTAACATGTATCCATTGTTACTGCATCATACAGAATAGTTTCACTGCTGTAAAACCCACCTGTTTGTCTCTTCCTCCTCCTCCCCAAACCCCTGACAACTGATCCTTTTCTTGTCTCCAGAGTTCTACCTTTTCAAGAATGTCATATATTTGGAATCATGCAGTCCACAGCCTTTTCACATTGGCTTCCCTCACTTAGCAAAATATGATTTTAAGGTCTCTCCATGTCTTTTCGTGGCTTGATAGCTCATTTCTTTTTATCACTGAATAATATTCCATTGTCTGGATGCATCCCAGTTTATTTATCCTTTCTTCTATTCAGGGACATCTTGGTGGCTTCCAAGTTTTTGGCAGTTTAAATTAAGCTGCTGAAAACATTCATGTGCAGGATTTTGCATGGAAACAAGTTTTCGACTCATTTGAGTAAAATACCAAGGAAATGCGACTGCTGGATCTTACATTAAGAGTATAGGTAGTTTTGCAAGAAACTGCCAAATTATCTAACTCCCAGTTATAATGATGTCATTAGCCTACAGTAGAGTCCAGGTCCCAGCTTTTTTTTAAAAAAAAAACTTTCCCAGCAGTGTGGAGGTTCCTCAGAAAATTAAAAATAGACCTACCCTATGACCCAGCAATAGCACTGCTAGGAATTTATCCAAGGGATACAGGAGTACTGATGCATAGGGGCACTTGTACCCCAATGTTCATAGCAGCACTCTCAACAATAGCCAAATTATGGAAAGAGCCTAAATGTCCATCAACTGATGAATGGATAAAGAAATTGTGGTTTATATACACAATGGAATACTACGTGGCAATGAGAAAAAATGAAATATGGCCTTTTGTAGCAACGTGGATGGAATTGGAGAGTGTAATACTAAGTGAAATAAGCCATACAGAGAAAGACAGATACCATATGGTTTCACTCTTATGTGGATCCTGAGAAACTTAACAGGAACCCATGGGGGAGGGGAAGGAAGGAAAAAAAAAAAAAAGAGGTTAGAGTGGGAGAGAGCCAAAGCATAAGAGACTGTTAAAAACTGAGAACAAACTGAGGGTTGATGGGGGGTGGGAGGGAGGGGAGGGTGGGTGATGGGTATTGAGGAGGGCACCTTTTGGGATGAGCACTGGGTGTTGTATGGAAACCAATTTGTCAATAAATTTCATATATATATATATATAATTTTAATTATAAAAAAATAAAAATAAAAATAAATAAATAAATAAATAAAAATTAAAAAAAAACTTTCCCAAATATTCTGACGTAAAGCTCAGGTTTAATATCTTGTAGGGCTTGGTTAAGGACCATGTACTTCGTTATAAGAACAATGGAAACTCGGGAACTTAAGCAAAGAAGAGGCATGCTTTGACATACAGTGTCACAAAGTCATTCTGGCAGCATGTGAGGATGGGTGGGGGAGGACTGGGGAGGCTGTAAGAGCAAGAGTGAACACGAGGGACCAGTCAGGAGTCTACTGAATTAGAGGTCAGCGATGACAGGTTATTCATGCCAGAGCAGGGATGGAAAGAAAGGGGTGGATTCGAAAGGCATGTTAGAGAAAATTAATGAGCTCTGGCTATGGGTTCAATATTGAAGTGGGGGGAAAATGAAGAGAGAAATCCAAGGATAACAACAGATATTTCCCATTGTGTTCTAGAAGCAAGTTTCAGTCTACCCTGCAAAGAGGCACAAAAGGTCATCAGCCTGGGGGTGCCTGGGTGGCTCAGTCAGTTGGGTGTCCAACTTTGGCTCAGGTCATGATCTCACGGTTTGTGGGTTTGAGCCCCATGTTGGGCTCTGCGTTGACAGCTTAGAGCCTGGAGCCTGCTTCGGATTCTGTGTCTCCCTCTCTCTCTGCCCCTCCCCCACTCAGATTCTCTCTCTGTCTCAAAAACAAACGTTAAAAAAAAAAAGTCACCAGCCTATTTTCTTTTGTCTTCCCCATTCTCTTCCTGCTATTCTTCCTCTCCTACCTCTCCATCTTTGATTTGTTTTCTTGTTTGTTTGAAGTAAGAAATCCTCTTGACTCAAGACCACTTGCTATTTTAAAGCACTACTTACTAAACCCTTGCAAACTAACTGAGCATCTTCCTTGAAGGTCAAATTCAAAATGGTGCATGATATTTTGGGGAAAAGGTAACTTGACTCAGATGCCACTCTTTGTCCCTTATAGCCAAAAATTGAAATTTCAGAAGGGATGATCCCTTAAGGTTTATCATTCTTGCAACTTTTCTTCTGAAACTCTCCAGCAGATGTTCCTGATGCCGTGAAGAAAAAAAGCTTTAATACAGAGCTGCTGCTGAACAGCACAAGAGCAGCAGAGGAGATTTGAAGACGAGGAACCCACCAGGGTCACCAAAAAAGAGCTTTGGATAGTTAGCAAAACAGGAATAAGTCATCCAGAGTCTTTTTACCAGCCGCTCTCAAAAATCCATCTCGTGCTGACAATCAAGGTGGCAGATAACTCTATACAAGATGAATCAAGTGGTCTCAGAGGCCTCCAAAGTCATTTGGGACATTTGGAATCACATCCAGCAAGGCCAGGTGCATGGAGGCCCTGACAGAAGAAGCTGGGTAGAGAGAGCTGCACCCTGCAAGGCCCTGCTCACCTCTTCCCTCCTTTGCTCTAAGTACTGCGCAGAAGCAGCGAGCTCCGAGTGGTGCATGGGGCCATAATGGTCACAAGGCACTTGGGCTGGCTTTTCTGGTCAGGGTGGGCAGACAGTGCTCAGGGACTGTAAAGAGAATTCAAGGCTCTGGGAGCTGATGAAGAGAGAGAGAGGGAGAAAGACAGGGAAGAAGACAGACAGATACACACAGCCAAGTAGAAAGACAAAAAAAAAAAAAAAAAGAGGGACATCAAGAGTAAAGAGAAAAAAAGAAAAGAAAGGGAAGGAACAGGGAGGACAGAGAAAAGGAACACACAGAAAGAGGGAAAAGAGGCAACAGGAGGAAAAGAGAAGATAAGTATGGGGGGGAGGGGGGAGGAGAGGAGAGTCCTGTCCTGCATTCTACTCCCACTCCATCCATCACAGGGGGATTTTCAGGAGGAGTTCTCTCTCGAAGAAACACTCATGAATCCTCCATGAAACCACCACGGAAACTCAAGCCTGGGTGTCTGCCGGGTGGTTCCGTGCACACCCGTCTCCACAGGATGAGAACGCCCAGGGTTCCTCTTCCTATACCCCCCCCCCCCCCTGCAGTGGACCTCACCTGGGCAGGGTGAGGCCATATTTGCCCAACAGCCAGATGGGAAGAAAAGGCATGGCTGAGAAATGACCCCCACAGGGACCGGGAATTCCTACCACTAAGTGTCATTAATGGATTAAGGTTAGACACCCTGGACTACAGGCACCAGATTTTGCAAATGGAAGTTTACGAAGCAACATTTCCATTAACAAACCTTGGTGTATTCGAAAGTAAGTTGCTGTAAATTTCCTTCTCAACACTAGAGCTCGTTGAGGTCAGTGGTTATACAGTTTGCCCAAAGGCCTGTTCTGCTAACATTCATTGACACCTATTCACTAACAGGCCCCATAGCAGGAATAGGGTACAGAAAAGACAGGACTCCATCCTGCCCCGTCAAGGGTTCCCAAGCAGTGCTAACAGAATGTTCTGCAGTGACAGACCTGTTCTATATCTGTGCTGTTCAATAGAGCAGACACTAGCCACATGTAGCTTTATTTAAATTAACTAAAATTAAATACAATTTAACATTCAGTCCCTCAGTCGTGCAAGTCGTACTTCAAGTCTCAACAGTCATGTGTGGCCAGGGGCCACTGTATCGGCCTATGCAGGTGGAAAATGAGGTAAGACGTGAATATATATATATATATATATTTAATATAAAGGAAGTGGTCTACAAGGAATATGTATTAACTTTTCTGAATAACGGTATTCAAATCTGAATCAGGGGAGGAAGGAAAGAGGACGAAGCAGGCAGGGTGGACGTTTCCGTAGAGAAAGTAGCTTACAAAAGATGGAGTTCTACCAGCAGAAATGGAGGGGAACAAAGACATCACGATGGAGGGCACGGCATGAGTAAAGTCACAGAAATGGAAAAGCTGAGCTCCTTTTCTGGGATCTGAAGTGTAGCCAGAGAGCAGTAAGAGAGAAGGGAATTACAGGTGGATTCAGCCATTAGGTAGAGGGCTCAGATGCCAAGGAGTTTGCTATTGATCCTGTAAAGGGGGAGGGGATGGGGTGGAGAGGAGGTGGTCACTGGGGATTCTAAGCAAGGGAGAAATCACCTTTGGGAATGGTCCCCCAGGCTGCGTATCTGCTCGAAGGAAGAAAATGGAGCAGTCTATCAAGAGACAACGGGGAGAGAGATGATATAACATGAAGAAGGGTGAAGGAGACCAGGAAGGAGTGGTTGCTGTTGAATTTTAAGATGCAAGGCTGTCTGGTGCACCCGGGTGGCTTAGTCAGTTAAGCGTCTGACTCTTGATTTTGGCTCAGGTCATGATCTCACAGTTTGTGGGTTCAAGCCCTGCATCGGGCTCTGCGCTGACAGCACGGAGCCTGCTTGGGATTCTCTCTCTCCCTCTCTCTCTCTGCCACTTCTCTGCTCCCTCTCTTTCTCTCCCTCTATAAATAAATAAATAAATAAATAAATAAATAAATAAATAAACAAACTTAAAAACAATAACAAAGACAGAGGGCTGTCTGGAAGCCTTATTTTGGCCCCAAAAAGGATGGCATGTGTAAGTCTAACTATAATTGTGGCAGGCAGTTCCCTGAAGTCATCTTCTGAGCCAATGTCTTTGCAGAGGAAGAATCATCCAAGAAAGGTGATCTTTTTCACAACCACTTGCCAGCCCATTAACCTATACTGCAGGATCCCTTCCCCCCAGGCCCACCCTCATAAGCCACCTCATAAGCCACCAAGGGCTCATCATCCAATGAGAATCTGGTAGAAAAAAAGGGAGCAAAGGAAAGAGGAAAATGAGAGGGAGAGGAGAGGTATTTAAAAAACTCGTGCTGGGGAAGTCCAAACAAAATCCCAGCCATTCCTGCTGGAGATTTTATGGAGCGAGACATCCCCAAAATGGGTTTTGAATTATACTCTGCACCTCATAAAGCACAGGCACTCTTGGCAGCCCGCTCACACACACTGCCCTGTCATTACCTGCCCAATCCCCCCGGCAGGAAGGCTTGCCGGGAGACCCAGAATGGTGCAGGTAACCCAATGGAGGCAAGGGAACACGGGACAAGGTGAACTGGGATCTACATTCAGATGCAGCCCCAGCCTTTTGAGTTTAGGTGCAAGGGACCGGCCTTCTCAAGGCCTTGTTCTCCGGCTGTGCAAGGAGAGGGCTGCTCTGGATAGGCCTGGGGGCCCTGAGTTCTAAGCTAGGAGGGCCTGGAGGGTTGCAATATGGATGGGCGCAGTTAGGGGGCCCCTTACAGCCGTGCATGTGGATGGGAGGGGCTGTGTGTTGCGAGCAAAGAGGACTTGCTTTAATTCCTTCACAAGGTGATGGAAAGAAAGATCAGGTGTGGTGTGGTCGTAATGGAAGACAATCTTCGATAACGTTTATTTATTATTATTATTTTTAATACTGGGCAAGAAATAGTACTTGGGATGGCATTCAGGAAGTCAACATGACCTGGGAACTAAACTGCAGCTCTGTCCCCCGTGCGAGGTCAGCTCACTCTCTAAACCAGTTTCCTCATCTGCAAAAGGGAAAACGTCTTGGGTGTCAGCCACGAGAATGTAACGGAGAACACAGGGAAAACAACTAATAATATTGTCGCTTTCTACAGTAACAGATGGTAACTGGATCTATGCAGGTAATCGTTTCATAATGTACAAAAATCACTGAGTCACTATGTTGCACACCTAAAACGAGTATTGTATGCTAGTTATTAATCAATTTTTAAAAGGCCACCCAGGGGCGCCTGGGTGGCTCAGTCGGTTGAGCGTCCGACTTCGGCTCAGGTCATGATCTCGCGGTCCGTGAGTTCGAGCCCCGCGTCAGGCTCTGTGGTGACAGCTCAGAGCCTGGAGCCTGTTTCAGATTCTGTGTCTCCCTCTCTCTCTGACCCTCCCCCGTTCATGCTCTGTCTCTCTCTGTCTCAAAAATAAATAAACGTTAAAAGGCCACCCAAAAGGGAAAGGACATTAGGGACACGTGCTGTGGAGTCCCAGGAGGGGCTGTGAACTCCAAGAGTCCAACGACTTGTGCTCCCGGCTCATCTCTGCTATTGCTTCCTTCTCTTTATTGTTTTTTTCCCACTTTATTGAGCTACAATTGACATATAACATTGTATAAATTTAAGGTGTACAATGTGTTGATTTGACACACTTATACATTGCTAAATAATAACCAAAGTAGCATTTGCTAACACCTCCATCACATCACATAATTACCATTTTGTGTTTATAGTGAGGACATTTAAGATCTACTCTCTTAGCACCTTCCAAGTGCATGACATCACTGTTAACTGTAATCAGCATTGGATTCCTAGAACTTACTCACCTCATAACTGGAGGTCTGTACTCTTTGACCAGCATCTCCCCATTTCCCACACACCCCAGTAACCACCCTTATAGCCTCGGTTTCTAGGAGTTTGGCTTTTTGAAATTCCGCGTACAAGTGATACCATATAGTATCCGCCTTTCTCGGATTTATTTCACTCAGCACAGTGCCCTCAAGATTTATCCACATTGTCACAACTGGAAGATTTCCTTGTTTCTCATGGCTCAATAATATTCCATAGCGTGTAACACCACACCTTCTTTTTCCATTCATCCGTTGACCGACACAGGTTTGCGTCCTGATCTTGGCTGTTGTGAATAATGCTTCAGTGACCATGAAAGTACATACCTTGTGTGGAACTGCTGCATTACATAGTGATTCTATTTTCAAATTGTTGAGGAACCTCCATACCATTTTCCAGAGTGACGACAACAATTTACATTTCCACCAAGAAGGCCAATGGGTTCCCTTTTCCTCTCCTTTAACTCAGAGTTGGGGACAAAAATGCTCTCTAAAGGTTCAACCCCTAAACTTCTGTGACAATGTCTCCGTCAACCTGAAACATGTATATATTTCAAAAGCTTTTCGCTGGCCTTCTCTCCGGTGACTGGCAGTGTTCTCTATTATATCCCTAAAACATCCTGAGGCTCACAAGCCCTGAATGCTCACACCAATAAGGTAATTCCTCTCCAGCATCCTTAGGACATGTCACTATCAAATCAGTTGCATTTTTAACAGAGGATCAATTTGTTTCCCAAACCTGTGGATGCCTGTTATGTGTTTTGCCATTTGAAAATTTAATGGAATGTTATTATGCACGTTAAAAAAAAATTATGAGCATCACAAGGAAGTGGCTTCTAGGAGGACGAAGTTGATTTTACCATAAAAATTATAAAAGTCACTTAAATATTGCTATTGAGCTAGGTCAGGTGCGACAACTATAAAAATTTAGAAAGGAATCATAAAACTCTAGCAGAATTACTTGGCAAGCACTTACGTTCTCAGTCCCCTTTAATGAAACCAACATTGGAGACCATATTTGGTCCATTATGAGCATGGTTTACACAAGAAAGATGGCATGAAACTCCACTCAGCTGACCCAGACTCCAAGAATTCTGGAGTCTACACCAAATAACCGGCAAACATACAGACTTCTACGTATCCTAAGTTACAAGGAAATGTTTAAGGTGCATTATTATTTTTTATGATTCCTTGCTTTAGAAGACTTTTTCTATGAACTGACCAGCCACCAATCCACATGGCCTCACAAATGAGGGTTTCTAAAGTAAAAGACTCAACCTAAACCCAGACAACCCTTTCCTGAAGAGTCTGTCTCCTCATTCAAGTGAGGGAAAGGTTTCAGGTAGGAAAGGAAGAGCTGCTTTATCAGGCAAGTCGGATACCATGTCAGAAGGAACACATTCACCCCCAACTCATTGTGATAAATGACTCCCTTGCTGGGTCCAGTTTCTTTTAGTTCCCCAGCAGGAAAAGTCATTATCATATTTTCCCTCTCGCGTATGTATCGGTCTATATGTATAACGTGTGTGTGTGTGTGTGTGTGTGTGTGTGTGTGTAGGATATATACAAGGATGTGTGTGTTATGTATAAACACATACAACATGCACATGTTTATATATACATACAGATGTTCTACATGTATACATTTTTTTTTCAAGCAGTGGTCAGTAAAGAAGGGGGCTCCCTGCCTGAGGACTGAAGTATATCTTGGAGGCAGATTCTGGGGCCTGAGCATGCACGGAGCAGCTTTGTAAAGTTGGCTTAATATTGAATATAAGAAGGTCAATGAGCTTTCTCCAATCACAGTACCTCCATAAAATATTATGGCAGGAACATTACCCATCTCCTTCCTAATATATTGTACATGGGGCACAGAGGATGATGCTGTGGTCTACCCATAGCACTGTGCTTGTACAACATATTTTAAAGCTGTGGAATCTTTATTAATATATCTGAGTTGCTTGTAAGAAACTTGCAGAGAGACACAGGACAAGTCACTTTCTCTCTGTCACCAAATGTGGCTGTTCAGGCGTGTATTTATTCCACAAGACTCCCAGCAAATTCTTCATCATGATCATTTCTGGGGACTGAGACAGGGCAAGGGAAAGGCATTCAATTTTTCCTTTATAATATCCCTGAACGGTTTGCATTTGGTACAGCAAGCTGGTATGCTTTTCGTTAAAATTAAATTAAAATTTACTAAGCATGCATGCACTAGCTGCTGGAGTTACAGATGTGAAAGAGACAAGGTGTTTAGCTTAGGAAGGTTAAAGACTAGGAAGAGAGGCAGACAATTAGCCAATAACAGTATTTCCATGAAACAAAGAACTTCAATGAATACACCACAGGCTTGGGAGAGAACTGTTCTTGGTGATGCCAGGAGAGTCATCTTGGAAGCAGTTAAAGTACATCCGAGCTGGATCTTAAAAGATAGGTAGTAGCTATGAGGCAGGAAAGGTATTTTTTTAATGCATATATTAGAGGAAATCTGACAATTAAGTGGGCAATTTTTAATTTTTTTTTTTTAGTTTTTCTCATGTTTATTTATTTTTCAGAGAGACAGAGAGACAGAGTATGAGTGGGAGAGGGGCAGAGAGAGAGAGAGGGAGACACAGAATCGGAAACAGACTCCAGGCTCTGAGCCGTCAGCACAGAGCCCAACGCGGGGCTCGAACTCACAAACTGTGAGATCGCAACCTGAGTCGAAGTCGGACGCTTAACCGACTGAGGTACGCAGGCACCCCTGTGGGCAAAATTTAAATTTTACATGAATATTTTTGTCTCAGTGGTTGGGCTGGATCTATGTGTTCCCAAAGTATGGTATGAGGGATAAATTTAGAGATCCTGTTAATATTACATATATACATTCATCTATTTGTGCATGTATGTAGCTATTTGTATATAGATATGTTTCCTTTAATAGTTACATAGTTACTCTTACAGGCCATCTTCTATTTATAGCAAGTTATTCTAGTGTTCCATTTGTGATAGTGATACAAAGATTCCTTTTTTTAAAAAAATGCAGCTAATCCCATTTATTATGTGACCTTGTACAATTGGCCTGATCTCTCTGAATGGCCATGTCTTCATCTGTAATATGGAGATACTAAAAATACCCATGAAAAGGAGGTGTTTTTTTTTTTTCTTTAAATCAGAAAGTACAAATGTTATCACCATAGACTATGAACTCCTTGCATTTCTGGGCCCCCAGGGACTGGGCACACAACTGGGATGGAAGAATCACTGAATAATGACTAAGGGGCTTAGCTCCAGGCAAGGGGAGCTTACGGTGAACCAGGGGTTGTTGTAGGGGATTCAGTTTTGTCTAGAAAATGTGAATAGAATTCATCTCCCATGCAAACCCCAGCTGATAGCAGCGGCTGCTGAAGACACTGCATTTGAGAAGTGATCTAAAGCCAATGAAGTTGCTGACTGGCAATGTCTGATCACAAGTATTTCCCACTTGTGCGGATCTTCATTCAACAAATATTTACTGAGTGCCTACTACGCGATGGGCGTGGCTCTAGGCACCTGGGATCCCAGTAGGTGGACAAGACTGGAAGATTCCTTCATTCTTGTGGAGGACTGTATGCAGCCCCAGCTTCTTGAAGGAGAGCTGGCTCCAACAATATTCCTCAATCTCACCTGAGGCTGCAAGAGGAACTGTCCTTTATTCGAGGTCCTCTAGTAAGGGAAAGGCAGACACAGGACCAAAATTGAAGGTGTTTGCCTCCCAATGCAGTACAGTCTGCTATTTAGCATACTTGGAAACCTGTTTGGTTTCCCAAGGTTTGCAGCTCTGCCCTTTCTCAGCCACCAGCCTTCCCATTTGCTGTCCCCTTTGGCTATCTATTCCCCGGCTGGGAACAGGGAGTCAGGTGAAAGGGGGACCCCTCCCTTAGAGGCATCTACAGTTTGGAGAGGTGGCTCTGAGAGGCCAGGAGAATAAAGAGGAGAGAGAAAAGCAGGGAGGGAGGGACAGGGAAGTCACCTATTGGCAGACGAGTAATTGGTTACTTTGGGCGGTCAGTTCTCCAGTCTCCCTCCCTGGGGGAGACTAGAAAGAAAGTAATTGAAGAAGGTTCCCTAACAAATTAGTGTGAGACTGGGCTTGAAATTTTGAGTTGCACCTGGATTCAGAGCTGAGGGTTTGATCTTCAGAGGCCTCAGGAAGGATGCAGAGAGGGAGGAAGGAAGGGAGGGAGGTCTTACTCCTCTGCAGCAGCTTCCAGCCTCAGAGACTCCTCGAGGGAGCCCTTTTCTCCCTCCCGGGCTCCTGCTGAGCTGGCTGGGCCGAGAAGAACCTCACAGATCACAGGGTTTAATCTAACCACAACAGAAATGGGGTGGGTGGAGGGGTTGGGGGGGGGGGGCGGAAAGCCCAAAATGCAGAAGGGATGGAACCACAGACACCCAGCAGAACTGAGACCAACCCCCAGGATTCCTGGCTCATAGTCCTGGCCACCAGATCACCCTGCCCCCTGGGTTCCAGGAGGTCTTTACTCCCAATACTCCCTTTGAATTGGCTTAAGTCCCTCCAATGACAAAGAAAGTGGGGAAGGGGCAGGTCCGAGGGATGAAGGTACAGGCCTATTTATTTCTGTTTCCTTAACGAACACCAAGGTACCATCTGCTGAGGGGCAGGCAAACATTAGTTCTTGAAACCCTAACAATCTCCCAAATAAGCAACGGAAAACCCCAATGAGGTGGGTACCCTCTATGGTGCTGTTCACAAACTATTGCTCCTGAGGTTGTCCATGTTGCATTCGTTTGGTCAGAAAACCTCCACTCAGCACCCACTATATGCTGTGTCCTGCACTTCGTGGTTCAGAGAGCAAAAAGATGAACAAGGCACATTCCCTACCTTCGAGGGGCCGTTAGGTAAAGGTTTGAAAATGAATGGGACAGAAAGCTATGAAGGGACTGTATACCCGGGTGAGGGAGGACTTCTTGGAGGAAGTGATATTTAAGTTTCATGAACAAGGGAGAAAAAGGAAAATGAATTCACAGAAGAAGGCGCATTTTTGGGATTTTTAGGCTCTGAAAAGGAATTTTTTATTTTATTTATTTTTTTTTTAATTTTTTTTTCAACTTTTTTTTTTTATTTATTTTTGGGACAGAGAGAGACAGAGCATGAATGGGGGAGGGGCAGAGAGAGAGGGAGACACAGAATCGGAAACAGGCTCCAGGCTCCGAGCCATCAGCCCAGAGCCCGACGCGGGGCTCGAACCCACGGACCGCAAGATCGTGACCTGGCTGAAGTCGGACGCTTACCCGACTGCGCCACCCAGGCGCCCCGAAAAGGAATTTTTTAAAGAGAAATGGGAAACAAAAGGATTTTGTTTTTGTTTTTTTACTTTACATACAGCTGGAGTTGGGGAGAGGGGCAGAAGGAGAGAGAGAAAAACTTAAGCAGGCATCACACTCAGTATGGAGGGCTCTATCCCAAGACCCTGGGATCATGACTTGAGCCAAAATCAAGAGTCGGATGCTCAACCGACTAAGCCACCCAGGTGTCCTGAAAAACAAAGGTTTTAAACAGGACAGAATGACAAGATCCAATTTGCTTGTTTTGGAAAAGATCCCTCTGGCTACTGAATTCAGCAAGGACGGCAAACTTTTACTGTAAAGGGTCAGTCGGTAAATATTTTAAGCATTGTGGGCCAGATACTCACTGTTGCTACTACTCAACTTTGCTGTTGTAAATAGAAAACAACCACTGACAATTGACACACCAGTGTAGGAGCATGGCTGCGTTCCAATAAATCTTTATTTGTGGATATGGATGTTTGAATGTCATGTAATTGTCACTATCCTGAAGTGTTACTTTTCGCGGGATTCTTTTCACCCATATGAATGAAGGAATGAATGAATGAATGAATGAATGAATGAAGTTTACAGGCCGTACAAAAGTGGCAGTAAGCTGGATTTGGCCCGTATGCTGAATACCATATACTAGAAAGAAAGGATGGGGACAGAGACACAGCCAGAAGATGGGAGACTGATACAACAGCCCAAGTAAGCAAGGATGAAGCTTGAATGAAGGTTATGGCAGTAGGAAATTACAAGCGAGGGACACTGAGAGTCATTCTAGAAGTAAAACCAGTAAGGTTGGCTGAATGAAAGAATGGGGGACAAGAGAAAGGACATTTCAAGGATGACTCCTTTGCTTGGGTAATTGGGTGGATAGAAGCCCGATCTCCTGAAATAGGGGAGATGTGGGAAGAGCAGATTTGGGGAGCAAATCACATGTTGCCAGTGTGGTCACTGACAGGAGACAGAGAAACAGAGTCCCTGGGGCTTGCCAGGTAAAATACAGGATGTCTGGTTAAATTTTAATTTCCGATCATCAGAGAGTCATTTTAAGTACAACTATGTCCCAAATATTGCACTGGACATAATTCTACTAAGTATTCATTGTCCAAAATTCAAGTTTAACTGGGCATCCTATATTTTATTTTTTGCATCTATTTTTATTCACAAAGTATGGCAATCCTAAGGGGAGGGGGATGAGCATTTGGGGGGAAAAATCTTTATCTAAGCCTTGGAGGAGAAAGAGAAGATTCCTCAGAGGAGGTCCTAGCTGAGTTAAGGCTAGGAGTTGGCCAGGTGAATCAGGGATGGGAAAAGCATTCTAACCAGAAAGAATAGCATTTCCATTCAGGATCAAGTGGGGGGAATGTTCACGGTGCCCTCATAAATCTGCAAGACGTCAGTAAGGCTAGAGCATGAAGCACCAAGGAGAATGGCAGGAGGCAGGTTGAAGAAGTATCCAGGGGCCATCCACGCAGGTCCCGGATGGATATGTTACAGAGTTGGTACACTTCTTAAGGTATAGATTCCCAGGCCCCTCTGGGTACCTCAGCAAGTCTAGGAATGAGAGACTGGGTTCCAAAGTGATTCTAATGAGTAGGGAACTTTAGGGAAAACTGGGAGCTTTCCCTCCTACAAATCCCAAGAGCCTAGGAAGTTGCTGCTGCCTCTAAATCTTGAAAGGAGTAACCCAAGTAATCAGAGCAAAGGCACTATAGTGTGAATGTACAGCCTCCCGTGGGGACGGACCCCTGAGGAGGAAGCCCTGTCCATTTGCAGGGAAGCAGAAGGTCCAGAACGTTCACGCACCCGCCCAACTCCCCAACAGTCACTCTGAGTCTGGCACCTGGCTCTCCTTGGGCGCTCTCGACTCAGTGCAAGTGAACCAGACGTCTCTGTGACTTTCCTTGCCACCCCACCCCCTTCCGTCCTCCGCCCACAGTCACCACTGAAATGATTCCCCCCAAATGCAGCTATTACTGTGACTGGAAATCTCTTTACTGCTGATTCTGCTAATGGAAATGTTCCTTCCCTTTTCGGCTGCTTGCAAAGCCACTCGTGACTTTCCTGGGTGCTTGAGAGCAAGGCTTTGTCAGCCAGCCACCACCAGAAGGGAGAGAATTCTGCCCCGATTGCCTCCTACAACACCCACCTGCCTCAGACTCAGGCTCTAAGAGCTTCTCTGTCCAAACTGTCCTCAGACAACCCTGGAGTCCCCTGCTTCCCCCTGCTTCTGGAGAAGGAGCAGAGATCAGTGGTCAATTGCATTCCTTTTTGCCTGGCCTGGGGGAGAAGGAAAGGGAGGGGGGAGTTGTAAGGACAGCGTGCTGGAGAGGAAGGAGGGGGAAGGGAAAAGTAATTTGCATTCATTATTTATTGAAACCTCCACCTCTTTCCAAAAAAGGATTCCAGGTGGCTAAGAGGCTTGGAGCGCAAACCTTGCCACATGCGGTACTGGGTGCTTTGCACGTAACATCTCTGTAAGGATCCTGGGCTTCGTGCAAGTAAAAACCAAGCACGGTGCTAGGCACTCATGAAAATCTAGTTTACGGAGGGAGAGCTCTCCAAAAATAATGGTCACAGCAACCCCAAAAAGTGATCATTATGTCGTCTTCACTTTACCGGTGAGCAAACAGGCTCAGAGAGGTGGCCCACAGAAGTCGGCAGTTAAGACGTAGAGCATCTGGGATTTGATCCCAGGGCTCTTGGTCCTCAGAGCTGGTGCGTGTTTCACCCCAGAACACTGCCTCTCAATCGGCAGAGCTGGGCTGGAGCCTGGATTAGCTCTGGGATCTTGGAAAACGTATTCTGCTTTGCCAGGTAAATGAGGGAGTTGGGCTGGAAGTCAGAGGATTTTACCCAGTTCTAATATTCTACGAAAGGTATACATTTATTTGGGTTTTTACAGCATTATATCTAAATGCTATAGATTCGTATATATATCCCATATGTATAGATAATGTAATATAAATTCCATTCTCAAGGCAGGAACATTAAAAGCGCACGATGCTGCAAAGAAGCGTTCAGTGGACAAAACTCAACATGGGGTGGAGAGGAGAGCACCTGGTCAAAAGGGGGCTGGATCTCTGACAAGGGACGTCCTGGCAATTTCTACAAAGAGAAGAGAGAGCTTCTCCACGTGCCTGAAAGGACAGGTCCCCCAGGATGACACTATGCCTAGCACAAGGAGGGATTTCCCTAAGCACCGAGAGAAGAGGAGAGTGGAAAAGGAAGAAGGGAGAGCAGAAAGCAAAGAGGGGGTGAGGAAAGAGGGAAGGGAGAGAGTGGAGAAGGCATGGAAGTGTAGGAATTTGCCTGTGGAGTACTCGGGGATAATGAGTGGCATCTAGAGAAAATGAGACCAGGCCTCGTGCTCTCTTGGCGAACCACCGCACAGAGCGGAAGGGCCTGGGGAGATGCTGAGTCAGCTCCCGGCAGCCCAGAAACAAGGTGTTCAGTCCCTCGGGCCTGTGAGGCTGTCACACCTGAAGTGCTTGTATAGAAACGTCTGCAACTTCTTGGTAATGAGAGCAGGAAGAGAGAAAAAGTAAGAGAGGTTGTCAAAGAGATGGAAACTGAAGAGCACCCTTACTTGCGTGCAGCACACGAAGGGAGAGAGCAGGGGGTTTAGAACCGGACACACCTGCCTGGGTTTGGAGCCAGCCCGGCCGTATAATCACTGTGTGCTCTTGGGCATGTCCCTTAACCTCTCCGAGCCTCAGAGTTCACCTAAAACGTGGCCCGAATCTGGTCTTTCAGGCCCGTAGAGAGGATGAAATGAGAGAACAGATACACCAGCATGGCATCTGGGGCACAGTAAATGTTCAATAAATGTCCTCACATAGCCTGCTTCATGCCAGAATGATAAAGTCTGGAACACCCGGGCCCCCCACCCCTAGTGGCCCAGTTGCCCCTCCCCCAGGCGGGAGGAAGACACATCAGAGGAGGGGTCAGTAGACTGAGATCTGGTTCTGGCTTCATCACTGTCTTGCTACGTGACCTCGACTTCCCCATCTTTAGACAGAAGCGTTTTGTTTAGATAATGTCCTAAATTACTACATTTGGTGATTCCAAAACCATGGTGTATCATCTTCCCCAAAACATTCAATGCTTCTCTGTTTGCCACAATGCAAAAAGTTCCAATCCCTTATCTGGCTTCCATGATTTGCAAAAGAACATCTTCCCTAAACCCAGCACACTTTTCTCCAATCAAACTGACCTCATTCTGAGTCCTATAAACACCCTCAGAATATTAGGGAGATAGGAGAAGGTAGAGGAAATGGCTAGGAGAGCTCAAAGAGAGAAGTCTCTATGGGAGGGGTGGCATTCCAGCTCAGATGTTAAGACTGATGAGTGCAATTCCAACACCTCTCCAGTTTTGCCCAGTACGGATGCCCATTCTAGGCCACCATCATGCCTCACCTGAACAGACTCCTACAGGCCTCCCGGCTTCTGTCTCTGCTCCTGTACACAGAAGCCTAAGTAATTCTTACCAAGCGTATGTCAGATGTTGATACTCTTTTGCTTAAAATCCTGCCTGGCTCTCTACTTCCTCTCCTGTCCTGTCCTCCTTTGCTCACTCCACTCTGGATGCACTGGCCTTCTTGCTAAGCCTTGGGCATCCCAGCCGTGCTCCCCAGTCAGGTCTCTGCTAGAACAGTTCTCTGCCTGGAATGTTCCCTTCGTAGATCGCTGCTTGGCCAACTCCTTCATCACCTTCAAGTCTTGGTTCTAATCCTACATTCTCAATGAGCTCCCCTCTCTCTGCTCTATGTAACATGAAAACCCATCTCCTCATCTCCAAAATTTCCCTTTTACTTAATTTCCTTTTGTTCATAGAATTTATCACCTTCTCACATACTACCTAATTTTATTTATTATGTGCATCATTAGCGCCCTCTCCTCGCCACACACCCACCCACACCCTCACTCGCTCACTTCTCTATATGAGCTCTCTGAATATAAGAGTGCTTTGTCTTTTGTTGTCTGTTGTATCCTAAGCACCTGCAACAGTGCCTAGCACAGTATAGGTGCTCAATAGTTAAGGGACTAGTCATAATCATAGTACTCTTTTTTAATGTTTATTTGTTTACGTATTTATTTTTGCAAGAGCGAGAGAGAGACAGAGCCCAACACAGGGATCGAACCCACAGACCACAAGATCATGACCTGAGCCAAAGTCGGATGCCTAACTGACTGAGCCACCCAGGCACCCCTATACTACTCTTTTATATCGATACTGGGCGTCAAGGCTCCAGTGTGCAACTCCAGCGTGAGGTCAAGAGAGGTTGCAAAGATGTGGTGATATTTAAATTCAGTCTCAAAGGTAAGAAAGAATTTTCCCAGGGGGGGAGTCACAAAACAAGAAGGGAGGGTTCTTACCATAGGGCACTCTGGACAGAGTCAGATCACGGACCTTATACCACAATAAGGAGCTTGAACTTCATACTAAGAACTGTGGGGAAGCAGTGAAGTGCTTTATTTTTTTTTTTAATTTTTTTAACGTTTATTTATTTTTGAGACAGAGAGAGACAGAGCATGAATGGGGGAGGGGCAGAGAGAGAGGGAGACACAGAATCGGAAGCAGGCTCCAGGCTCCGAGCTGTCAGCACAGACCCCGACGCGGGGCTCAAACTCACGGACTGCGAGATCGTGACCTGAGCTGAAGTCGGACGCTTAACCGACTGAGCCACCCAGGCGCCCCGAGTGAAGTGCTTTAGAAGAGAACAACCACGATCAGATTTGGGCTTTCAATGCAGTCACGCTGTCGGCAAGTACAGAGGGTAGATTAGAGGCAAAGAGACCATGGGGCTGACTTCTAAAATTGTAGTGGAGAGAAGCCTTGAGGTGTGAGCCTCCCCCTTTGACAATGGGGATGGAGAAACGGTTTCTCTTCAGGTGAAAACCCTAAGAGTTTACACCACACAGCAACCCTGTCGATGCTTCACTCACAGACTGGACTGCTTGCATGTTCTAGCACACCGGTAGGGAAGCTACAAAGGTTTCAGTCCTGGATCTTACATTGTGTAGTCCCCATCCATCCCCCTTCCCATCCAAAGGGACGTCTTTATGGGGACTGTTGTCCAGGAGAACTACAGACAGCAGCAAAGAGCCAGAGGAAGGAGAGCGCTGGCAAGGGAGAACAGATCCTGTCCCTCCAAGCACTGCTGTCTGCCTCCTTCCAGGGCAGAAAGGCTGCAAGCTCTCCCGGAAAGGAGAGACACCAGCTCTCTCTCTCTCTCTCTCGTTATAGTTAATCTTCTGTTGCCACTAGCTGGTCAGTGAGAGAACTTGGGAAAGCATGAGCTCTGTAAAGGAAGCAACCCCATAATGCTGCTCTACCGCAAGGTTAAATCCAACTTTCTTCCCTTTCCTGGAAAAGAGCAGGCTGCTTCTGCTCACCCCGAAAAGCAGCTAGAGTAAAAAGCAATGAGGCTTCCTCCTCCCCCAGAACAAAACCTATCAGCTCTGGTTCTCGGGAGAGATTGGAGCCAACCAGCTGGATACTTGGGCAGGAGAACAAATTCAGTTTCCTTAGGGATATTTTTCTCCCTAGATTTTGGTTTTTCAGGTATTTTGTGTGTGTGGTTTTTTTGTGTTTTTTTTTTTGTTGTTGTTGTTTTGGGGGTTTTCTTTTGCAGGGAGGAGAGTTTGTTCAACTGAGTTTCAGACACGGAGACATATTTAAACACACAGTCATGTGTTCAAGGTCCAGTGTGACGGAAAGAAACACAGAGTGGGACCCAAGACCACTGGGTTTAAGTCTGAACTGCCAGTCCTCAAGAAGGTTTCTTCCCCAGTCTGAACGCCCATGTTACCATATAAAACTCTGTGTACTCTGAGCCCATGAGCATTGACGGTCATGCTAAAAGTTTTCATGAATTCACCCAAGGACGTCACTGTCACTCTCCACCCTTCTCTCCCTGAAGCACATGTGTTCACACTGTCCTATGGCAGCCAAGGCCTAATTTACAGCAAAGCAAGGACGTGAGAAACAGATTTTGCTTGCCAGAGGCCATTTCAAACCTGCCGAACTTGCTAGAAATTAAAATTACAGAATACTCTTGCAGCCTGAGGGCCCAGTTCAGGAAACCTATCAAGCTGTGGGTCACACCAAAGCCTACAGAGCGGTGCTATCTCAGTTGGTGTCACTGACCCCCCGAAACAGCAAATCCGGCTGGCCCTGACCGGACTTGAGCCTCTGTAACACAGCTGAAGTGAATCCACCTCTCTCCCTGACCCACTGCCTTCTCAGGAACTTGGTACGTTCTGAGGGCAGATAATACATCTCTATCTGCCCTGATTATTAAATATATTTCATCAGATTCAAGCTGGTAAAAGGCTGGGGATGGGGGAGGGAAGCAAGTGGAAAGAGGAAAGAAGATTCAGATCAGAGACCACCGAACACGCCCCTAACTGCGACCCTCATTTACAATATCCCAGGAAGCTGGACCATCACAGCAGGATGGGGCCTGGAGTGTAGTACTACTGCAATACTTTATTTGGTGCTAAGGACCTGGTGCCCAATTGAGAAAGGAACATATGTATTTTTAAACCTAGCTTTGTTGGAAGATATCACATTCGCCATCTTGTCCACCCCAGAATTTCTCTCTCTGACCCATAAGGAAAAGAACACTGGAACTGATTTTAATGAGTAGTCTGTGGACAGAAATCCCTACAGAAGACCCAGATTACTACTATTTGTATGTTTTTTTCTCCCTATTAATAACTGGCATCAACCTTCAGAATTAAGCTGGAAACCAAAAAGGGCAGATAGTCTCATTGTCTCCTAGGACTTCGGTTCTGTGTCCAAATGCCTGCCAGATAGCTGTATAGTGTCTGCTTACAGGCTTTCTTCAATATGGATCCTATAATCATTAGAGGTCAGGATGCTGAGTTCTGGACAGCTTCCTGGGAACCAGCCCCCTAGTATTTGCACCTTGCACAGAAAAAAGCACGTTCCTCATTCCCTGTTGACATGTGAAGCAAGTTCCTCCGGCCCTTTGTGAACTGTCCTTGTTAGGCTAAATTCTCTGCTTCTAGCAACCTTTCTGATTTGGTGCCTGGGTCCTAATTCCTTCCAGAGGCTTTTCTCTTTTGGTATCCATTTTTGTCTCTGTTTTCATGAATCTTTGCAGACCAGGCCAATCAGCTTCCTGCAAAGAGCATCCTTTTGGGGCAGAACTTCAGGACACTTGCCAGATGTACTCATACAGGTACATTCAGACATACTGACGGACAGGCTTTCCTTTCTACGTACCCTCCCCCAAATAGAGAGTACATTCCTCAGCTATGCAATTGCTATACCAAGGCAGCTTAGTAAGAAATGTTGACAACGAGGGCTTCCTCAATTTTATCTTTTTCCCCCTTTTGCTGAATCAAGGCTGGTGGTAAACAGCCCAGTCCAGCTACTGTCAGGTCCAGGAAGAAGGATGCCATCTCCCTAACTGTGGGCATGAAAGCTAAATCCACAAGCGGACTCCAGGGCTGCCTGGGGGCAAATGAGGACTGAGTGATGTGCAAGTTCACCTCTGAAGCCCTGCACGGCACTTGCTCCTGTTTAAATTCTTTTCTTTTCAATCAGTCCTTCCCAACACCCTGTGTTACCAGCAAAAGAAAGGAGACAGTGAGAAGCCAGATGAGCTAGTCAGAGTAACAGAGTGCATCAGGGCACTTCAAGTTCATAGCGTCTCTACACTGAAGGATTATTTTAGGGCTTCTCTACCCACTCATATTACCACACAAAGCACTGAAGCTCTGGGGATAAATGACTTGTTCAAGGTCACAGTGGGCCACAGCTGAGATTTCCAGATCTTAACCAACACTAAGCTCCCAAGCTGCACGGAAGCTTCCAACTTCTCCTCCAACCTCTCCCCCCACAAAGGCCTCATGCATTTTTTTTTCCCCTTTCTGGAAGTTTCCCCAGGCTTCTCTGAATCTACAGAGATGTGTTCCCTCCCTGATGTTATAGAACGTGTAATCTCCGTCACTCATTGGCACCATTAAATAGAATGCCCTCTGATATCCCATGAATCATGGAACTTTGAGCTGGCAGGGTCATCAAAGGTCATGCCTTACTTTCAAACTCTCATACTTTGGCACCCTAGTGTAGCTGAAGTTCCTCTGAGAGATGTTGCTGTCATGTTGATGATTGGTGTATTTCTCTCCAAGACCCTGCCCCAGGCCCTCCATAAATGTAACCAACCCCTGAACACATCTTTGCCAATACACAACTACCAAGAAGGTAGGTGTCTGGTAGAATGAGATTCTGGTTCCAGGTCTGCCATTTACCCGCACTGCGACCTTGGACTAGATACCTGACCTCTCCAAAAATGCTTCCTGATCCGTGAAATGGTAATAACTGCAATGCTGACTTCATATGTTTTATGTGGATTAAAAATAAACGGTAAATGTGAAGTTCTTAGCACCTCATTAAGGATTCGATAACTATTTGCTATTTCTTGATCACTTTCAAGGAAATTCACTCTGTCAGTGCCAGTGACTTATATAATCAGATTCTAAAGAAGAGGCCCAGACACTGAAAATTGGGGGGAAACTTCAAGTCTGAGGCAAACTTCCATCTATATAAAGCAGACTAGAACATGATGGGAGAGAAGAGCTATGGAGAGGCATTACCGATAATAGAGCCAATAACTGGAACAAGAGAAGCAGAACGGAGGGAGACAGGGCCAGATATGCAGGGGACTTTGGTGACTGGGGATGGTAGGCAATGTATGCACCCTGAGGTGCACCAACTAACAGTAAAATGGGAACTGCACCTTTTATTTGTTTGTTCGCCCCCTTTAACGCCAAGGACATTTTCCCACCACCAACTCTGAGCCCACAACCCAAAGCATGGCCCGAGGGCTTCTGCGGACACTATCACCCCCTAGTGGTGGCTCCACACACCCCACTATTGGCAGGATTTGGCATTTGCTGACTGCGTAGGCAATTGTGGCGTATATCGTCTCCAAATCCCTTGAACTGTCCAGGAAGTGGTGAAAGACTCGCCCAGCACACCAGAGACAAAACACTAAGCAAGGATGTTTGAAAGGTCTGGGGATGAAATGATGGGATGGAGCTACCTTGGGACCTTAGGGAAGATAAGGCCATGAATGACTCAGTGCCCCCCACCCCCAGACACACACACACATACACACACACCGGCCCTCGTTTCCAGCCAGCCTGGCCCTCCCAGAGCTCATTGTGCACTCCATGTTTACATGCAAACAGTGGAAGACCAACACAAATAAAAAACCCACGTCTCCCTACACAGCTCCTGCTACACTCGGCCATCTGGTGACTACCTCGCTAGCCAAGTCCCCCGGAGGGAGCGCCTGAGCTGCCAGTCCAGGGCGCTGGGGGGAGAAGAAGGAGGCAAGACACAATTCCCCACATGCATCCTAAGGGCTCAGAGCTGCCGAGAAGGACAGCAACCCCCCACTCCTCAGCAGGCGGTCCCCAGCCGCCAGGCTCAGCTGCCTTGCGTCAGAGAAGGCGGAAGGCTCCAAGCGGAGGGCGCCTGGGGACTCTCCAGCCGATGCTGGGGTCCTGGGGGATTCAAGACTTCCAGCTCCCCACGCAGCTCCTCACTCAGCTTGCCCCAGCTCCCAGGCACCCACTCCCTCTTGAAAGCCTAAGTTTCAAAAGGCAGAGATTGCCAGCTTCAGGAATTCTTCGGGGACTCCGATAGCTGGCTGGACCCGGTCCTCCACATCCTTGGGAAACTGGAATGCTCTGGGGTCTTTGCTTCCAAGTCATGCCATACCCTAGAACGTCCCCCTCTACGCACTTACTTGAACAGCCATTTAGGAAGCTTCCCACTCATGACCTCTCAGGACACCCTAGAGTAGAGAGATCACGAGGATGGAAGAAATGTGAAACTGTAAGTGGTGCTGAAGGCACACCCTTCGGGTCGCTAGAAGGACCCTTCCCTGCGAGGAGGCGGCACGAGTCAGCCCTAAGAACCCCTATCTCCACCCTCACCCCTTCCTTTGAAATGGACAGGCCCACAGGTGCACGTGGGAAGAGCTATTGGTGTGTGTGCATGTGTGTCGGTGCGTGTGTGTATGCTTGAGTGAGAGTGAGAGTGTGTGTGTGTGTGTGTGTGTCGCACGCTAGACGCGCCGCCGCGGGAAGTCCCCAGGGAACCTGCAAGGCGCACTCCCGCCGCGCCTCCCAGAAAGCTCAGCAAAGCTCAGGTTACAGCCAGCTGGGGAGAGCCCCGGGGCCAGACGCCCGAGGCTGGAGCACCGACCGCGAGCGGGCCTGGCACTCCCTCAAATCTCCAGAGGCGGCCAGCGTGAAAGGGAAGGGGGGCGGGGGTCACAAAAACACATTTTAAAATATTATGGCTCCCAGGAGACAGGATTCTAGTCTCCGGATTCGTCTTTAGGGCTTCTCGGGCAAGCGAAGAGTTAACCTCGGAGGTTCAAGCCGGGATCCCGAAAGCGCTTCACCGGCGAGACGCCAGGGCCGAGCCGGATCCCGAGAAGGCACGGATCCGGGGAAGAAGGGCTCGGGAGTCTCCCGGCGAGCCCCCGGCGCCTTCCAGGCGCTGTCGTTGGCCAGACTCCGACAGCCAATCGCGCCCCGCGCCCCCGAAAGGGGAGGAGAGCGAGCGATCCGCGAGCGCGGGAGAGCTAAGGGGGAACGTTTTTGTAAACGCTCTCCGAGATAATTAAGCTATCAATTACCCGGGTGGGAAATCAGCCGCGCTTCCCGCAGCTCCTCGGAAGGGCCGACTCCTCCGGGATTGGCGCTGGGAACCAGCAGGCAGCGAGCTGCTGGCGAACTTTCGGATTAACTTTTCCATTCGAGCCCCCACCCCACCCCCACCCTTTCCCCCTTCCCTGCCGTTTTCTGGCCTTTGAGTTGTTATTATTGGTCCAGCGAGTGCGCCGTGAGGACCAACCTGGTGTCCCCTGGAAGGGGGATAGAAATGCGACTGCGACAAGGACGGTGGGGGGAGAATCAGAGAACCTGGACGTGGCGACCTCAGAAATCACTCAACCCTCCCCTGCCCCATTTCACAGATGGCCAAAACTGAGGCCCAGGGAGGGGAAGCGACTTGGCCAAGGTCACACAACCCACACGGAGACCGAGTTTACGCGGGTGGGTGATCCCACATGGAGCTTCTCTGCTCCGATTCTCGAGAAAATCTATCTGGAAGAGCCTTGCCTCCAACTCCGAGGTGAGAGTGAGGGGGCGGTAACCGCGAGCGGCCAGGGACAGTGCCCGGAGGAGCGGTGAGCGGCTGGACGACCCGGGTCCCCAGCTCCAACACACTCAGCCATCTGGGTTCTCCGGCGTCGGGGATGGATCGCGGCAGAGCTCAACGCCTGGGCTGAGAGAGCGGGGGACACAGGTCCCCACTGCGGGAGTGTCGGCACGCCCCCGAGCTCCCGCCACGCGCTCTCGGGGACCTCCTGCCCGTCCTGCTCTCCAACCACCTGTACGTCCTTCGGGCCCCGCGGCCGCCCTCTCCCAACCCCGCTCGGGGCAGCCCGGGGCGGGGATCCCCAGGGCGCCCCCACCCGTCCGGCTTCACTTAGGGGCTCGGGGCTCCTCGGGATCCCGCGCGTGCCGGCGCCCAGCCTTACCCAGGGTGAAGAAGGGCAGCTCGGTGTTGTCCAGGTCGTCTTGCACGGCGATGCGCCCCGGCAGCTCGTTACGCACAAAGAGCAGGAGGCGCGACTCGGCGGCGGTGCCCGCGGAGCCGGCGGAGCCCGAGGACGCGGCGGCGGCGGCGGCCCCGGTCCCGGTCCCGGCCCCGGCCCCGGCGCGGGCGCCGCTCCAGCCGATGTCGCTCTCCCGCAGGGCGGGCAGCGTGGACACCGTGACGGTCTTGAGCCGGCACGGGCTGTCGGGCTCCCGCGAGGCGGCGGCGGTGGCGCCGGCCAGCAGCGGCCGCGGCGGCAGCAGGAACAGGAACAGCAGCAGCAGCGGCGGCGGCGGCGCCGGGTGGAAGCCGAGCCTCAGCCGCCCCCGGAGCCCCGAGCCGGGGCCGGGGCTGCGCCGGGCGCCGGCGGCCGCCATGGCGGGAGGGGCTGCGGTGCTGCGAGCGGCGGCGGCGGCGGCGGCGAAGCAGGAGGAAGCGGAGGAAGCGGCGGCGGCGGACGCCGGAGCTAACCAGGACGCCGGAGCTAAGGAGCCGTGGGAGCCGCGCGCCAGCAGCCCCCAGCTCCCGGCTCCGCCTCCCGATCGGCCCTGGACCGCCCCCCCGCGCCGCCTCCCCGGGCCCCGCCGCCCGCCCCCCCCCCTTCCTGGCTCCCCCCAGCAGACCCCGAGCGTTCCGGAGGCCCCGCCCGGCCTCGTGCAAATCCCAGTCGCCCCCTCTCCTTTCCCAGGATCCCCCAATGCCACCCTCACGATGGTCTTTAGCCACACCACCCCTCTCCAGATTCTTGACACTTAAGGACCCCTCGCGCCTCCTCTAATTCCTCCCGGCTCAGCCCAGCTCGCCCAGCCTCACCCCCACCCCTGGCTCAACCCTCGGGCTGCACCTGGGGGCGCGCCTCGGCCCAGCCTGGCTCCAAGCCCCGCCCTCTAGGGGGTAGGGGGGCGCCTCTTGATGGCCAAGACTTAACTTTGTCTCCCCAGGAGCCCAGTAACAAGTCCTGGACCCTCTTCTAGTCCCTGAAATAATTGAGCTCCCCTCCTCACCCTCTTTCCCGCAACTCGCGTATTCAGTCTCCAGACACCAGGATCCCACCTCTCTCCTCCACCCAGGCCTCCGGGGTTGCATTAAATGCTTGTAGACGGAGGGGTGTCATACCCCACCCTCTAGCCCCCAAATTGACTCGGGCCTGGAAGCTCTGGCCCCCTAAGCTGCCGCCAGCCCTGCAAGCCCGCCCACTCTCGCGCTTGTGTTTTGGATCCCTACTCCGAGCTTGGAGCAGCTCTACTTGGCTGCTTCTGTTCTCTGCGTGAAATTCCTGAAAAGGGTATGAGGTAGAGAGACCTGCTACTCTGTCTGCTTCTGGCTCCCATGGGCTCCTACGTCCTCTCCCCCATTCCCAGAGGAGGGGTCTGTTCACCAGTTCTTTCCCCCACCCCAGTCCTTCCAGAGTCAAGTTGAGCTGGGAACCTAGGCCCTGTGTCTGAGGGCCCTGTGCCCTTTGGCCTTGGGCTGATTCTCCGTGACCCACATGACCTCAGATCCTTCGGGGGAGCCATCGCTGGCATCCTGGGGGATCTAGTGCTTGGGCAGCCCCCCTTCCCCACTCCCCTTACTTCTCCTCACCTCTCCTCTCTGTTTTCTCTTTCATCTCTACTCATGTCATTCCTCCTCTTCTTGACTTTAATCATATAAATGCTTCCTCCCTATAATTTGTGAGACTCTCTCTCTCTCCATCTCTCTCTATTGCTTTACCCATCTGCACTTTTTTGTGGAGTCTCTGTGCACCAACTTGTCTCCTCTTAGCTCTTCCCTCTTCTGCCTCTTCTCTCCTTTCTGTCTTTAACTCTTCGCACGCATTGCCCTTTCCCCTCTACCGTCACATTTTATTTACTCTGTTATGACTTTGGATAAAGGCAGAAGACTGAAAAGAAGGAGAAATCAAACCTATGTTGTGACCTTGGACATAATACTGCTTGTTAAGCACTCCAAATGCTAGGCAAGTATATATGTTAGCTTTTATACGTAACCATACTCCATGGAGATGGGTATTATGATTCCCATTTTTCAGATGAAGAAACTGAGATCAGGAGGTCAGGGAGGTGAAGGGACTTCCCAAGGTCACACATCTGGTGAGCAAAAAAGCTGAGATCTAAACTGCAGGCTCCAAAGCCTTTGCTGTTTCTATTAAATCATACTGTCCTCAGTGACCTTGGAAAAACCCACCTATCGAAGATGCGAAAGGCACATCTGCATGCGTGTGTTTGGGTCTGTTTCAGCTCTGAGGTTTGTAAGATAGGTTTCTCCTGTCTCAGTTTACTAATCTTGTGAACCCAAGGTGGGGGGAGGTGGAATCTGGCCTTCCAAGCCCTCTGATTCTAAACCATCTCCTGCCTCTCTAATGCCTGCTCCAGTTCATTTACTCCTCCAAAATATGTCGTCCTGCCTCCCTCAGTCTCTCCTTTGTACCCTTACAATCCGCCACTATCCTCTGCAATGGGGCTTTCTGATTCTCTATGCCCCTTTCTTCAAATATGCTGACATAGTCCATTTATAGAAGTGCACACCAGGAAAAAAGGGCTCCCTTATGTAAGGCAGAGTCTGTGCAAGTCCTTCGTGGACCTCTGGTACAAAGGCCTGTCGAATGCGACCAACGCTACCATTCATTCATTCACCACCCAATGCCCAGGGCTCCTCCCAGGCACTGTATGGGGATGCAGAGAGGGATAAACACAGCTCCTGCCCTTGAAGAGTTTATAATGATGGGGGCGCAAGGTGTGGGGATGAGATGAGCACAGAAATATCTCAGGTACCAGGCAGGCACGAAGACATGTGTCTTTTCATGAGGTGTTTTGAAACTTATGCTTGGAGAAATCAAAGAAAGCTTCCCAGAGGAGGAGGCACTGGAGTTGAAACATGAAGGACTCGAAGCGGGGGGGGGGGGGGTAGACATCCTGGGTTAAAGCTGGCATTTGGCATTTTTGCAACTGTTTGGCATCTGAACGAATCCCTCTCCTGTGCCAGAGGGTGCTTCGCTCTCTGAGGCACAGCCCACGTCCCATGAAGAGGCTGAAATTTCCAGATACCTTCTCAGCCTCCACAGCAGCTAGGACTTGGGCATGTGACTCAGAACTCACCAATCAGATTCACCCCTCCCAGAGGCTGGAAAGGAAGCTGGAATCAGGCAGAATCCCCTTGGGTACCAAAGTGGCACTACTTGGTTCGGTTACATCCAGATTTGATTGCTAGAGGGAATGGTTTTAACAGCACTGGCTTGGAGCACGGTGTCACTGATGTCAACAGTGTGAATTGCCCTATTTATGCCTGACAGCAACTTCAGGAATAGTGTCTCCACCAGCCAGTTCTGTGCTGTGATTTGGATCGGTGCTCTTGACTTCATGGACTCTACGCCCCGATCCCGTGCCCTCCTGGAGATTCTAAGTAATCCAATATCACTTTACTGAATTCTGTTTCTGCTTAAATTATCCAGAATTGGTATCTGTTGCTTGCAACTAAGACACCTGGCTGAGAACACAGAAATTGGAAACAGATGGAGGGCAGAGAGGGCAGAGCTTACAAAAGGAAAAGGGGGAAGTTCGGTGAAGGGGGGGGAGGGAGTGATTGAAGACAAGACAGAAAAGGCAGGCAAGGAGTTTGCTGTTCGTCTTCAAGAGGACCAACTTTATCTAGTAGGTAGTGTCGAATCTGGAATAACCACAGGAAAAGAACTCGTATTTCTGAACACAAACTGCGACTTCACAACTTTGTGTGGTGTATCAGTGAACGATGACAATTCCTGCCTTCTGGTGGTGGTGAGGCTTGGGAAATAATTATGCGAAGTGCTTAACATTCTAGGTGCTCAATAAATTATAACTGCTGCTTTGATGTGTCATCCCAGCGATATCTGGAGTTAATCTTGTTATCCCCATTTAATAGATGGCGAGTTTGAGGCTCAGGGTAGCTAAGGAACTTGACTTTGATCCTGTAGTTATCAAGTGGTAAAACTCAGGTCTGACTTCTCACTCCCTGACATCCTACCACAGCACAATTTTTCCTTTTCTCCTCCTCCTACCCCATACTCTATTCCCTTCCTTCCTTCCTTCCTTCCTTCCTTCCTTCCTTCCTTCCTTCCTTCCTTTCTCTCTCTCTCTCTCTCTCTCTTTCTTTCTTTCTTTCTTTCTTTCTTTCTTTCTTTCTTATATCCATACCACCTGACCGAGGCAGCTTAGCATAGTTGAAAAAGCAGGGACTGGGGTGGCAGACAGGCTTTGGTCTGGATATCACCTTTGCTATTTATCTCCTGGGTCAAGTCAGTTAATAAGCGCCCCTACTCGATCTTTCATTTTCTCACATGCAAAATAAGGAAAGCAGTGCCACTTTTCAGGACTGTGGGAATTAAATAAGATCGCATGTATGAAAAATGTCTAGCTTATATTAGGTTCTCCGTAATGTTCTAAGTGAATCTAAGCATTTGACATCATCGCATTCACTATTTTCCTCTTCAGCCCCATGTAACAAGATCCTCACCACCGCCACTCTGTTCTAGCCTTATGTGTCTCTTTTCTATTCCCAGAAGGTTCCAAGTTCCTTGCTGCCCCAGTGTTTTCACACAGGCTCTTCCCTCTGCCCGGAGAGATCTCCCTCCAGACTTCACCTTGTTACCTTTCACTAACCTGTAAGTGTCAGCTAATAAAACACTTTTCCTAAGATGACTAACCACCCAGTCTAAACTAGCCTGAGCTAGCACTAATATAAAGTAGAGATGTAAAACAAGTACTTTGTCAGTGAATGATCATGTATTTACTGACTTTTTACTCTCACACAGGTATTGTAGTAGGCACTAGCCTTAACTCTGCAGTTAAGAAAACAAACCATCCTTCTGGCTTTCTACAATGAGTACATTCTCTTCCCTCCCTCCTTTCCTTCCTTCCTTCTCTCCCAGCTTTCCATGATTCAAGAATTTTTTTTTTTTTACGTCTTTCTTCCTTAAGCCTTGAGATGATCTCTAGGACACAAACTCCAGCTCAGGAGGAGTTTGCTATCTCCCACTTCATCTCTGCTCTATCTAAGCTCCATGTCCCATCCATCCTCTTGGAACCCACAAATCTCCACCATTTGTTTTCTCTCGCTTCAATCATGGCCGTCTCTGTAACTCACACTGTCCCTTTAGTCCTGCCTTCTCACTGCCGCACGTTGACTCCACTCATCACCTGGCATGTTGTTTCCTTTCCTATCCTCTCACCACCTCCCCCAGACACTCTTGGTTGCAGCTCCGCCAGCCCCTTGAACAGAGCCCAGCTCCATCAGTTGGTATAGGGTCACTTACAAGATTAAGGTCAACCTTGTATCTTTCCCTTCTATTGTTGTTGTATCCAAAATAGATCATTGTAAATATGCCTATCACTGCTGCTTCTTCAACGCAGATACCTCTCTTTGGTGTAAGTTCAAATTCTTTTGTAGACCACTTACTCTCTGGCTAATTTCTAATGATTTACCTCTGTGAGCCTTAATGTTGGGGTCATGGGAAGGTTGAATGAGCCAGCAGGTATAAATGGAAGCCCCCAGTGCTCTCGGGCACATAGTAGGTCCTCCAGTAACAGTAGCTTGTTTCCACTACACACGTCTTATTTATTTGGTCCTTCTGTTACTTCTCTGTCTCTTTGCTTCCGACCTTCCATTTCTCATTTCCCTTTTCAGAACATTTCCACTATATCTCATTTAGAGCAAACTTTTACCATTGTCTCTAACTTCTCTTTCGTGAAAAATGAAAGAATATTTTAATCACCGTTGTCTTTCTTCATTTCTGCTTGCATTTGTTTGACTGATTTCTGCTTCAACCCAGTACTTCTCTGACTCTTTCCCTTAACAATTCTCAAATTTATTATCTTTTTTCTCCAGCTCATACCTTTCACTACCTCCCGCTCCCTCTGTCCTCGGTCCTCTAAATCAACCCCTTCTTGTTCTGTGATTTACTGCAGTCATTTCCTACCCTTCTTGCACCATTCAGTCGAAAACCTCCCAATCCTCACTGAGAGTCTCCGTCTCTTTCCTCCTTCCTCTTGCATTTTCTTTTTCACATCCCCTCGTCTTAATTCACCCCCATCATTCATTTGCTTATGCCCAGTCTCTGTGTCTCATTGCCTACTTAATCATTTAACCTATTCGTGTTCCCTTCCTCCTTTGTTATGTGTGTCATCTTTCATCATTAACACACATTAATGGGTGATATTGCTTTGGGTCTCGTTTGTTACAAATCTTACTATTGGTGTATTATCAGAATCCTCTTTCCAGGTCTCGTTGACACCTCTTGTCTGGAATCTTTTCTCTCTGGGAGCCTACTTGGAAAACAAAACAAAACAAAACAAAACAAAAACAACCACAGCAACAAACACCTTGCAGTATATAATCTATATTTATTCAAGCTGAACTTCTAACCTGGTGCATTAGAATGTCTATTACTAATGAAAAGAACAAACTTTATTCTCTGCTATAGAATCCTAGGTCATTTCCCTTTTCTGCAGCACATTATTTTTACGATTACATTTGAATTGGTGAAGGTGATGTCAGCATAGAGCGACTGTTTCTACAACATCATCTGAGTGCCTAGTCTGAGGAAGGCATACGATACATTTTTTTTCATGTAATTCTCACAACCGCCTGTGTAGTGGGGGTTTTAACCCCCCCGCTTCACATGGGTAGAATTGAGAATACATGGAAAATGTGTGGCCTCATATAGGCTGGGCAACTGATACGTAATAAAGTCTTTCCAACTTCTTTGGGTAGAAATTCAAAATTGGCCCCCGTATGCAGAGGGTGAGGAGAGACTGAAGAAAGATCCAGATTGGTAGCTGGCAGTGTTAATAAGCAAGGGAACTCAAATTTGAGGCTTGCCTCGTGATGCCACAAAATAAGTGAATTTCCTCACCCACTTGCCAGAATCTTAAAAGTTTCTATGGAGGCCCTAACTGCATTCAGTCGCATATACCATCACATGATCTCAACAAGCCATTGTTCTCTGAAGGCTGCATCCTTGAGAGAATTTTGGCTAAGGGAATAGTGGGCAGAATGTATATTTCATGGGCTGGGGAGGAGGTGAGGAGTCTCTGATTGCCCCAGATCAGCTCATCATGGTCAACTGCTGGGCATGTCCTCAGGATGACCTCCTCCAACAACACAGCATAGTGTAAAGGCTAAGAGTTCCCATACTTTTGTAACAGGGATGATAACAACCACTTTGCAGGAGAGTTATTTAATATTTGTCTTCCCTGCTACATTATAGTTACCATGAAGGCAGAAATCCTGCCAATCTTGGTCCCTGCTACCTGGTATGTGTTAGGCCATCACTGATGTTTTGTTGAATGAATGAATGAATGAATGAATATTAAAAGCACAATCTCTTGCATAAGACAACATTGGTTTTGAATTTCAGCTCTGCCTCTGCCATTTAATACATGTGTGACCTTGAGCATAGGAGAAAGAGAGCAGATAGAGTCTCACAGTCTATATGTTTACATTTGTTGAAGCATGGTTGTTTTTGATTTTTAAGTGATATTATTTAACAATCTTCAGAGGACAAACCCAGCTCTCCCGCTTGCTAGCTTGGATGCCTTGGGCAAGTTACTTATCTCTTCCAACATCTTCATCTCTAAAATGGGAATGATACAATGTCTCTATCACACCCAGGGGCAAGAGCTAGTTTGGTTGGTGATCTGGGGTGAAACCCCAAGACTGCCAGGTTTCATGCACATTTCGTGACAGTAGAGGTCTCACTGGTCTGACTCCTGACTCCACGGCCCCCTTTCACTGCTTCTCTTGCTGTCCTTAGGAGCTCCCGCAAACAGAACTCCCAAGACCTAGCCCAGATGTATCTCAGAGAGGCAGAGGACGTCCCCCACTCCTGACCTACTTACCAAGCTATATTTGATGACTATTGTATGATAATCTGCAGACTCAGCAAGACTGGGACTCTGCAGGCTCCCTGTGTCTCCTGAAGGTCCAGCTGTACTCCATGTCATGCTAGAGAGGCTTCCAGCAAAATCTGTTGGAAGTCCCTCTTCCCAGCTCTGGGCACTATATATCACAGATATGTAATTTGTTTATTTGTTTGTTTGTTTGTTTGCTTACTGAGGCTCTGGTCTACAGATGGACAAGGAAAAACAATATTTAAATTCAGAGAGCCCTGAGGCGCCTGGGTGGCTCAGTCGGTTGAGCATCCAACTTCGGCTCAGGTCATGATCTTTCAGTTTGTGGGTTTGAGCCCTGCGGCGGGCTCTGTGCTGACAGCTCAGAGTCTGGAGCCTGTTTGGATTCTGTGTTTCCTTCTCTCACTGCCCCTCCCCTGCTTGTGCTCTTTCTCTCTCTTTTAAAAATAAATAATCATTTAAAAAAAATTAGACTCAGAGAGCCCTTCCTCCTTCCCTTCTTCCTATCATCTCTCCTTCATGAAATACTATGCACCAGGAATGGGGACACAACAATTAGTGAGACTAAAATGGTCCCTGCACTCACGGGGCTTACAGTCTAGTCAAGAGACAGACAAAAATAAATAAATAATGAATATATGGGAGGAGGAAATGGTGAATTGCTATTTAACTGGTATAAAGTTTCAGGTATGACAGATAATTAAGTTCTAGAGATGTTCTGTACAACATCTGCTGTGCCTATAGTTAACAATACTGTATGGTATACATAAAAATTTATTAGGAGGGTAGATCTCATGCTAACTGTTCTTACCACAATAAAAAAGAGAGAGACTATATGACTGAAAGTGTTTAAACGTTCTGGGATGTGGAAAAGAATATGGTTCTGTGAAGTGGAATAATGAAAGAGTTATTAATTTATATTTGAGGACTAGGCGATACAGCTCTAAAAATGTGGCACTTCATTCGAAACAGGGACAGACGCATGGGAATTGGACCGGCAAAGGGGGTCGGGAGGTTTCCAGGCACAGGGAGCGGCAAGCCAAAAAGTCCTTGAGGAAGAACTTGGTAAATTCAAGGAGCCAAACGTTTCAAGCTATGTGGCTAGAGAGTTGAGAGGGAAGAGTAGAAAAGGATGAAACGAGTCTCGGAAAGTTAGTATGGCTTAAATTATTCAGCTGTATGTAGGCCATGGTAAGGAGTGTGGATTTAATTCTAATTTAAATGGAAAGCCATGGGCAATTTTACGTACGAGGATGGCATAGTCAGATACATGTTTTGAAAATGCTACTTTGGCGGTGGGGGGAGAGTGGATTTGTATAGCGCAGGGGAGGAAAGCAAGAGTAGAATAGGGACTCTCTCAGGGCATCCAGGTGTAAACCTCTCTAGCAGGCAGGCTTTCGAATTACAATGTCCCCACACCATGGGGTGCTGTAGCATGCAGACACTGATCGTGGGGAACCTGTTATCTCTATTGAAAACTAGTTCTAGTTTTGGTTGGCCCTGACCCACAGAATGTCCTGATTTGTATTTTTCTTGTTGAATCTACCACTTACTGATTCAAATTCCAAAATTTGGGGGAAGCTATATGGGACAAGTTTCACGAAGATTCTCCAGGTATCTGAAGGCATCTACCGTTTCTTCTCCTTCAAGGAATGGCTGTCGCTGTTGGCCACCTCCGCCATTCTCTGCCTGAGATTAAAATACAAACAACAATAATAATTAACAACTTCCATTTTACTGAATGTGTGTCTGTTCGTCAACATAACATTTGACTTCTATGACATTGTGAGCCAGCAGTACAGGAATGTTTAGCTTCATTTACAAGTGGCAAAAATACAATTCAAAGACATGAGTTACGCAAGGTTGGGAGACAAGTTGGAAGAACTGAGTCCTGAATCAAGTCCTACAACTCCAACTCCAGGCCCCTTTTCACCTCAGAGCAAGAGTCAGTATAGACAGAGGATAAGCTCCTACACTCTGGTATCAGATTGTCGGAGTTCAGACACCGACTCTGATACTTACTGTGCGACCTTGGGTAAATTACTTAAAGTCTCTGAACTTCAGTTTATCTGAGAAAAACAAAAATACCTACCTCAGAAAGTTGGACGAGGATTAAAGGAGCTAATAGATTAAAAGCATGAAGCACTGTGTCAAGCCTATATTAATAATCAATAAATGTTAGCTATTATAGCATCCTAGAACCTACTTGACCAAAAGCAACACTGGCAAAATAGAGATTGCAGTGGGTTTAGTACAAGGTATCCTAGTTTAGAATATTAACTCTGCCATAATGTCATGATAAGGTAGCTAATCAGTGACCTGGTTCATCTGTAAAATGGGTGTAATCATACCTAGCTCACAGAGTTGTTTATAAAAGTAAATTCTCTAAATAGTAAGAGAAATCACCTAGCATTGAGGATTAGCATCCGACAAATAGTAATTTATCTCCTTTCTGCTTTAACATTTCCTCCAGAAAGACTTTCCTGATGCCCCAGGCAGTGTTAGTCATTCTCCTTTCTTTGCCCTTACCACGTTGTAACTACCTGGAACAGAGCACAGATCACGATGCTTTAAAAGTATCTGCTCATCCGGGTGCCTGGGTGGCTCAGTCAGTTAAGTGTCCCACTTGGGTTCAGGTCATCATCTCGCAGTTCATGTTCGAGCCCTGTGTTGGGCTCTGTGCTGACAGCTCAGAGCCTGGGGCCTGCTTCTGATTCTGTGTCTCCCTCTCTCACTGCCCTTCCCCCTCTCAAAAATAAACATTAACAGAAATAAATGTTAACAGTATCTGCTCATCTGTCTTCACCTCTAGACTGGAGTTACTGGATGTGCCAGGTACTGTTCTAAGCACTTTGCAAGTAATAATGTATTTAATCTTGATATGAACCCGAGGAAGGAGGGGTACTATCATCCCCTCAATCAGGAAACTGAGGCAAGGGAGGTTGAATCATGCATCCAGCTTGCATGGCTGGCAGAGAGGGGGTGCTCACTTTTTCTTTCTTGTTGTTTGGGTCTCCGTGGCGATGTCATCCCTGGAGAGAGGACTTTTGTGACTCCCTACTCTAAAGGACTCCCCCATTCACCACCATTCCCATGGTGGCATCATTTCCAAGGGGACAGGAGGGAAAAGCAGGAGGACGCTTTACAGGGGAGAAATACTGCACTTGCGGCATTAAGTCTGAGGTTTGAGATGCCTACTAAGATTCACTGAGAAAAAATAATACTTGAAAAAAGTGTAATGTCTAGTATTCATCACCATGGTCTACTGGTAGTTCATTCTCCCTGACATCTATGGAGATCCTTAGGAGCTAATAGATTGTTTAAAGCCTACCTTGCAACGCTCTCTGTACTCCTTTTTCTTGTGGTTAGCTTTCTCACCTTACTCTCTAATTAATTTCTGTTGCCCTGGGTCTTATGTAATCCATTAGCATGATATTTAAGCTCCAAGACAATTCTTCTGATCTCTCTCACTAGTTTTTCTTCCTATAACCTGTACCCTCATCAAAACAGCTGTCCTCACTATTCCTTGTGCACACTCCAGATTTCCTGTTATCTGTCTAGATTATTTTTCCCTAACTAGCACTCTGCACACACATACGGCATCCGTCCATCAGGGCCATTTCTGATTCTCATCACATTCTTTATATATAATAGTTATTTTTTCCTTTACGTGTCCTTATTCTTTGTATAGCTTATTTATAACTCTCTATTTTTTTTTTATCACATATACTAATTGTATTTAAGGCTACAATCCATTAGTATTGAACTTGGCCATGCTGGTTAGTGAGATATAAGCAGTCACAACGTGTGCCAAGGGTATTACAGTGGGACTGCCTCTTTGCACTTCTGCCTATGGCATGAGAGAAAAATGCCCTATCTAGCCCACTGGTCCAAGTAGGGTGGCAGATATGGGATCAGAGCTGGACCTAGGCCACAGTTTGGAGACAAGCCTGGCCAAACCAGCCTACATCAGCAGACTCCCCAAGGCAACCTTCAGATGTTTGAGTCAGAATCTGTGATTGCCCTTTTAAGCCATTGAGTTTTAGAGTGGTTTTATTACACAGCATTATTGTGGTAATAACTGACTGATACAAAGTCTTAGCTCCTATCCTATACTCTGAATATCTTGAAGCTAGATAGAGACAGTCTGATTCATCTTTTTTTTTACTCATGCAAAATTCCAAGGCACAATCCGAATATGTATTTGCTGAACAAATGAATGGATAAGTGAATAAAGAGCTGTAGTGAGAGATTTAAGAATTAAGGAGACTAATGTATTCATTCGTTCAGCAAGAATTTACCAAATACTAATTTTGCATCAGGCATTGTGTTAGAAAAACAGTATTCAGCGCTAAACAAACCAGACTTGACTTCTGGCTGCTCCGTGGTGGCTTGGGAAAGCTTGAGAACCGGGGATTCGTAGTGCAGTCAACGTGCAAACTCTGATTATCCTTGAATCACATGCGAGGGCACCAAAATAATCAGAGAAGTGATAATGGATAGAAAAGAGCAGAAGATCCCTCGCTCACTGCTGATTCCCATTATCTCAGGTTAAGAGCAAATCCCCAGACAGATGGAAGGAATTTGCATCCATTTGAAGAAAATGAGTAGTAGAAGCTGACCCAAGGGGTAAAACTGAAATTTATAGGGATAGGTATTGGTCATTTTCTGATTGCTGAATGACACCTCTGTCCCTTTCCACTATCGTGGAGAGGCTGTCGGTATGCTGAGCCTAAATGCTGTTACCATCTGTAAATCAAAAACCTGGATTCATGACAGTCTAACCTCAATGCCCTTTTCTGAGAGCATTTCTGATCATGAAGCATTTCTGTCACACTTTCCTGCCTAGCCCACCTGCTCACTCCAGAGGTGTGGCTATGGCAGCTTGTGGCTGATGACTTCCATGTCACAATGGAAGGGGCTCCAGGAATGCAGAGCAGATCTGGAATTTCTAAATTGTGAGGTCTTGACCAGAGCCAAGGCTGAAGGCCAGTTCCCCTTGCTTTGGGTACCAGCCACTGAGAGGGAAAATTTATCCAGCTTGTGCGTTAATATCACCTAAGGTTTTGTGTTAGCCTCTATGTTTTGAAAGAGCAGGTGGCTAGGACAGATGGACTGAGAGAGAAAAGGCAACTTTTGCAGGCTTGAAGGATGACACTCCAAAAGGAAATGCATGACTATTTCCAAAACTAGCACCTTTCAGCTTGAAAGAATGAGTTGAGACATTTTACTACCTTCAATCAATGACACGTTGACATGATACCTAATGGGTATAGTGGGCATAAAAAAAAATAAACTTTTAGGTCAGGTAGACAACTATCAACAGAGATCCAATTTCTAATCATTGTGCGATCTAAATGTGAGAACACATGTGCAGCATGTAGTTCACGATTTACTATATGGCAAAAAAAAAAAAAAAACCCACAAAAAATAATAGTAACATTTATTGAGTACACACAATATACCATGAAGTATGCTACATGCTGTGAAGGGCTCATTTCAATTCACTCTTTCAATAACTGTAAGAGCTAGGAACGGTTAGTATTGCCATTTGACCTATGAGGAAACTAGAGCACAGAGAGGTAAAATTCCTTTTCCAGAGTCACACAGCAAGTATATGGTGGCATCAGGATTCGAACTCAGGCAGTCTTATTCCAGAGCTCTGGTCACAACCACTCCTCCATATTCCCCCTCAAAAATCAAGAGTAGACATACAATAAATCAAAGCTAACATCATCATCATCATCATTTGCTTTATCGTAATAATTATTAGGTACGCTAACAAAAAAAGTCACTACATGAGGGTACTTTCCTGAAATGTTCCTACTGAAAGAAACTACTGATTCAAAAGCAAAGATGCAAGTTTAAAGGTGGCCTTTGGGGCCAAACTGTAGGAGAGAGGTAAAAGGAAGGGAAGGCTCTGTGAAGTCCAAAATGCTTACTTCTGACTTCACCGTATGGTAGCCTACACAAGATCCCCACTGAGTCATCTGAAAAGTGCAATGCAGTGTGAATTATATCATGGGCCATTTTTTATTTTTTATTTTTTTTTACCTCCCCCAGTTTGTGCAACCTTTGCCAGGCATCTTTACAGTTACTTTGCTCCTACTAAACAGGCCTATTTCCCCTCCCCTTGAATCAAAGCCTGGCTCTGTGACTTGTTTTGACCAACTGACTGAGGCAGAAGTGAGGACAGACCAGTTTTGAGCCTTGTGTATTTCTGCTTTCCATCCCTTGCTTCCGCAGTCATAGGGGAAGCACATGCCTGGGCTAGCCTACGGGCCTCAGAGGCAGGATGGCAAGCCCATGGAGCACATGTCATAGCTACGTTTTTGCAACCAAACTCAGCTGAGAGCTAAATCTTAGCTGACTTGCAGACCCGGTGATGAGTCTCGCCTAGGTGGCTGACCTGCCATCAGCCCTCTGATTCCTAGGCTATAATGATAAATCATTGTTTTAAGCCACTGAACTTTGGGGGTACTTTGTTATGCAAAAACAGGTAAACCAGGGTAGGGAATGATCCTGCCTACTTATACCCAGGAACACAGCAATTGAATAAAGAGTGGTTCCCTTTCATACCTTCTTGATCAAGCAGAGGAAGTCTCAGTTCCTTCCAGTTGAAGTCCCCCAATTACGTTAGGTGGAGGGAGCCAGCCGAGGGACAGCAGATATCTGTGCTTCCCCTTTGGCGCATCTAGGAGGTGGGGAAGTGCCTGGACACCACGTGGACCTCCTGCCCGGGAAGCAGACAGCTCCACCGTCAGCACAAGGATGGCCCGACAGCCTCACAGCAAGCTTCCCAGAATCATTGCTTCCATTGCCACAGGTGGTGATTTCTGCGTCAAAGCCGGTGCCCCCTCTCCACTCCTGATTTCTCATTTCTCTAAAAAGGACAGTCTCTGATTTAGCTCTTGGAAGAGGGCAGGGAGTTTAGGGAGGGATGGGGCCATGGAGGAGAAGGCAGGGGAGGAAAGGAACAGACTGCCTCACCAGAACGGGCTCTAGCCATATAAAGTGCTAATGAAATTCGAAATAACAACAATAATTACGCTTCCAAGGCCGAAGCCTCACATTTCTCACCATGAATATTCATCTCCATGTTATCTTTCGAAGGAATAAAAATTGGGTGGAACAGTAATGTGCCTGTAAGCTGTTATTCTTTTCTTTTCTTTTTTTTTTTTTAATTCTCCTATTCTATTTTTACCTGGATCCAGGCAGACCCCTGGTTTGATAGTGCCTGTATTCTAATATTCTTTGTAGCTGTGATTTGAGTCTCACTGGGGTGGCCACGTGCAGACGTCTGACACGTAAGATGCTTAACATGTCAATAAAAAGTAAGTTAAAAAGAAGGGGGCTCTGGAATCAAGCTGAAACTCCTCTGTTTGTGGCTGCTAAGTGGTCACAGGCGGAAGATCACTGTGAGTGTGGCAGCCAGGACTCTGGGCAAAGGAGTCCAATGGATCTTCTATCAACCGGCACAGAAGATCGGGAGGTTACCGCTAAGCTATCACTAGCTATCAACGGGATGGGGGGAGGCACCTGGCTGTCTGCAGTGGTCTTCAGTTGGTCCCCAAGCTCAGAAGAGCACCTGTGAGGCAGCACTCATCCCGATGCATGGTAAATGCATGTAAAATGTATCAGTCTGCTCAGGCTGCCGTAACAAAATTCCACAAACTGGATGGCTTAAAACAAACAAACAAACAAAAAACAACAACAGTAATTTATTTTCTCACAGTTCTAGAGACTGGAGTCCAAGATCAAAGTGCCAGCTGGATTAGTGTCTGGTGAGAGCTCTGTCTTTGGATTGCAGATGGCTGTCTTTTCTCTGTATCCTCACATAGCCTTTCCTTGATGTGTGGGTGCAGGCAGGGTGAGAGAGAGGGAAACAGAGAGATCCCTTCTTTTTTAAAATTTTATTTCTGAGTAATTTCTACACCCAACACAGGGCTTGAACTCACAACCCTGGGATCAAGAGTCACACACTCTACTGACTAAGCCAGGCAGGTGCCCCATCCCTTCTTCTTATGAGGCCACCAATCCTATCTGATTAGGGCCCCACCCTCTTGACCTCATTCAACCTTAATTAGCTCCTAAAGGTTCTATCTCCAAATACCATCATGTTTGGGGGTTAGGGCTTCAATATATAAATTTTTGACAGGGAGACACAGTTCAGTCCATAGCATACGGTACGGACAACCTTCTCTGCAGGCACTTGCGAAGGTTGTATGGCTCCCACTGTCACCAAGGAAGAAAAAAGGGCTCATATTACCCAGTCATGATGTAATCACTGGCCTATATTTCAAGGATGAGAGTCAGAATGTCAGCATTGATAACATCACTCCGGAGAGGGTGGAGGAAGTGGAGGAGTGAGACACGAATCACAGGCTTCAGTAAATCCCATGGGAACAACTGGGCCCAGGGGCTGTGAGCCAGAGGGCTTCCTCTGCCAGGTCTCTGAGAAGCAGCCAGGTTTGCCTAAGTCAGCAATCAGGTAAAGAGCCCCAGAGACAGGAGAGAGGCCTTGGGGAATTGCTAAGTGCAGGTGTGTATCGGGAAGAGGGGGCAGCCAGGTCAGTAGGCTGATGGGGTGAGTGTGGGAGAGAAAGCCTAATAAGACGGTAAATGTTGACACATTAAGGCTTCTCAAAATATAACTCTCATTATGTCACCCGCAAGTTTGCTTACAAACCTTCAGCAGCTTTTTGGTACCTTCATAATAAGGGGATGAAGTTCTTAACTTGACATTCATGGCTCTGTCTGCTGTGGTTTCAACGAGACCTCCTTGTCTTTTGAGATGACAGTCATAGCGAACATTTAGGGCATGCTTATTTGAGATAGCCACTCTTCTGAGTCTTCGGTACGTACAAACTCACTCAACTCTAACCATAACCTGAGAAGGTAGCAGTGACTTTCCTCATTGTACAGATGAAAAACATAGGGCTCATGAAAGTAAAGTGGCTCAGCGAAGGTCATATACCTAGTAGATAGTCTAGCTGGAACTCGAACCCAAGACAACTAACTACAGAGTCCATACACATAAACGTTACAGGCTACTCTTTTCTTCTTGCCCTCCATGCGGCAGAATCTCTGGCTTTCTCCCAAACATGTCCTATGTTTTCTGTTCCTGGGGTGTTCAACCTCATCCCATTCTCTGCAGATCCCAATTCTCATGAATATTCATGGCCAAGTTCGAGGGGCGTCTTCTCCTTACAGCATGGTGCCCCCTGCTGTAAGTGGTACCTCCCAATTCATATCCCACTGAGCATTTTATCCTACCTCTTCTTGCGGTGATTACCATTTGGAAGCTAAAAGGAAAATTAATATGACTGGAGTATATAATCATCATATATGGATGCATAGAAGCTCTCCCATAGGCTGTGAGGTCCACACAGGCATGGAATAGGTGTGTGGGCATGTGGCATGCCTCACAGTGCCTGGAACAGTGCTCTGAACTTAGTCATTGTATCAGGTGGGATTTGGTTCAGGGGAAAGTAATAAAAACCCCAAAATGGTGAGTTAAGTAGGATAGAAATCTAATTCTCCCTCTCTCATAAAATAAGTCTGGAGATAGAGTGCAGAGCTATTCTAACAGTTCCAGAGTCATCAGGAATCCAGATCACTTCCACAGTTTTCCTTTGTAATCCCTAAGGTGTGGCTCTGTTCTTCATGGTCCAAAAGGGCTGCCTGAACTCTCTCTGCCATCATATGCATGATCTAAGTAGTATGACAGAGTAAGAGGAGACTCTATGGAAGTGCAAACACAGCAATCCTGCTTATATCTTAGGGACCAGACTTAATTACACAGTCACTTCTAACTGCAAAGCAGCTGGGGATGTCTTTTTAGTCATTTAGTTGGAGGTGTGGCCTTCCAGGTAAAAATGAGAATTATGTTATTAAGGAAGAAGGGATGGGCAGGTGTTGCAAGCAACCAGCCAACTTGTCATAGCAGGTCCTCAGTAAATATTCAACAACTATTCCTTGAAACCTGCTCCATGCCAGTCCCTGTGTGAAACAAGGACACCTAAGTCAACAAGAAAGCTCAAGTCCCTACTTACTATGAGCTTATGCTTTAGATGGGAAGACGAAGTAAACATTACTTACAAAAAGTTTGTGATGGAGGCTACAACAGGATGATACAGGGTACCGCAGGAGCCCTGACTGGATGAGACTTGGACGGCCTGATGGAAAGAATGAATTATTTGCATAAAGCTATAAAATAAGCCCTTCTTTGGTTCCATTCTAGTAGGAGTAAATGAGCAAGGGGAGATACAGGGGTGCTGAGGGAAGGTAAGTTTGGAGAAAAGAATATGGCCAGACTCATGGTATTCTAAACATGGCTGGCCCACCTGTTATATTTTGGACAAATTACTCACCAGCTCCAAAACTTCACTTGATCTTAGCCAAAAGGCCGAGAAGCGATCCCAGCTCCAAAACTTAACATCTTCAATCTGTCCAATGAAAGGATATTGAGTCTTTCATAGAGTTTGTGGGAGAGCTGATATGGTATACAATAGGTGCTCAACAAATGTTAGCTTCTTTATTGGAGGCAAAGGGATGCAGCCATTCCCACATTACGCACGCTCTTCCCCTTCTCGCATTTGCCCTGCAACACCAGCCAGAGCCCTCCAGCTTCAATAGAAGTCAGTTTGGGATGAAGCTGATGTTGAATTTGATTTTCGTTTCCCCTGTAACTGACATAAAGGGGTCTGTCCCTTAATTACTAGTCATTGCCCTTCACACACAAAAAGTGGTAACCCGTTCAGCCCATCAAAGCATGCCCTTTGAAATGCTGAACTAGACAGTGAACAGAAAGTATCTGCCAAAAGACGTCTTTTCTTCCAGAGATAAAAGCAACTTGAAAATGTATGTAAGTCCTGCGCCCTTGTTAATTAATCAGGATTCGCATTAAAAGCTTAAACGTCTTTGATGCGGGAAGCTCGGGGAGTCGGAACCTTTTTTCTGTTTTATAGAGGGGAAATGGGTGGACAGGGCAGCCCAAAGAGGTATGTGTGGGGACGGCAGGGGATGAGTCCCCTGCTGCTACCAGGACAGCTGTAACAGGCAAGGAGGGGATGGGTTCCAAAGTGAGAAGACCACCACGTTCATGCAAGCTTCACCCATTCATCAAAAAGCAACGCAAAACTCAGAACTACCAATGCTCCTGACACAGGAGTTTATAGCAGGAACGTCTATTCATTTATGCAACATTTGATTAGTGGCTTTCTACTACACGCCAGGTTAGGGAAGCAGTTGTGAATACAACACAGTCCCTACCTTCTAAAGAGTTGGGCGCATAGGTTCTCAAGTGGTGTTTTGTGCCCCAGGGGATATTTATTTGGCAAAGTCTGGAGACATGCTTCGTCGTTGTCACAACTGGGGGAAAGGATACTGGTACATAGCGGGTAAAGACCGGGTCTGCTGCTGGACACCCTACCATGCACAGGACAGCCCCCATAACAGACTTATCCAGTCCAAAATATCAATAGCGCCGAGGCTGAGACAGCGGGAGAGACAAACATTTCAACAAGCAATTTCAATAAAGCATAATAAGTGCCATGTCCTAGCAGGAGCAAGCAAGTGATCGTCAGAGAAAGCTTCCCTGCAGAAGTGGTATATAAGCTGAGACTTTAAAGAGGACTGAGAGTGCAGGCCGGGTGGGAACCAGGGCTGGGCAGGGCAAGAAGAGGGAAAAGCATGTGAGAGCTCCAAGACAGGAGAGTGAGGAGCGGCTGTGTAGCTGGAAGGGAGAATGAGAAGAAAAAAGGTTGCACAGAGGAGGCTAGCAGGCTAACAGGGGCTGGGACTCGTGAGCAGTGTTTAGGAATAGGATTTTATCTGAAAATCATTGCAGAGTCACTGAAGGGTTTTAAACCAAAAAGTTACATCATACAGATTTATCATAGAAAAATGCATTGCCAGACGCTGTCCTGGGTACTTGGGAGGAAATACAAAGATTGCCCATACCTTGACAATCTGATGGGGAAAATAAAATGAAATCAGAGACTTACAATACTAAGCACATGTAAAAGAAGACTTGGGATGGATTGGTTTTCATTTACAAGGTCAGGGGAAATCAGTCCTGTCTTAGTTTGGGCTGCCCTAACAGAACACCATGCACTGGGTGACTTAAACAACAGTCAGCACTCACTATGCTAGAAGGTCAAGATCAAGGTGCTGGCAGATTCTGTGTCTGGTGAGGGTCCTCTTCTTGCTTTGTGAATGGCTGTCTTCTCACTGTGTCCTCACTTGTCAGAGAGAGAGAGAGAGAGAGAGAGAGAAAGAAAAAAGGTCTCTTCATCCTCTTATAAGGGCACCAATCTCCTCATGGGGGGCTCTACCCCCAGAATTTATCCAAACCCAAATGTCTCCCAAAGGCCCCACTTCCAAATATCATCCCACTGGGAATTAGGGCTTTAATGTATGAAACGTGAGGGGACGCAAACATTCAGTCCATAGCAAGTCCCTTTTGAGATCAAAAGGAAGAAGGGATCATAGTGCTGGCCCAAACTGGGGAGGTGATTCATAGACTGTGGGAGAGGGGTCGGAGCCAAAGTTGGGAACTGTAAATAAAGAAGTTGGCTTTTGCTTCCTGTTTACCTTTGTCCCATCTTTCAATTTCTTAAATGCAGCAGATTCTCTCTTGCCTCCCAGTTGTGCAACTTGGAACATTCTGCCTTCCCTTCCTTCTCAACTGTACCTTCCTCCAATTAACACCTTCTCAGCCTTTGGGTCTCAGATTGGACACCACCTTTTCTGGGAATTTCTCCATGGATTTCCCCGGTCTAAAGACTGGACTTGTTTTATGGTCTTGTACCCCATTAGATCATAACCTCCATGAGGGCAAGGGGCATGAATTGCCCACTGCTGTATCCCATTTAGCACAACCCTAGCAAAGAGCAGATGTTTGCTAACTATGTATTGACCTGATTTGCAGGTGGAAGCCAGAAGAACACAAACAAGGTAGAATCTAATCTGAGGAATGACTCAAGGTCATGGTCAGGATCGGAGTTCAGAACTGAGGCTTCAAACTCACAGGGGTTTGGGAACCCTATTTATTTGGTGCCAGGTGGATGCTGGGGGAGGGGATCAGCATGGGTGCTTAAAGTTCAGGGCTACACCAAGAAAAGTGAAACAAGTGCATCTATTTGAGATAATTTTTTCCCCCCAGGGGAAAAAGCAGTCCTGGAAAGCTATGTGGTTCAAGTGGTATCTTAGCGTGGCCTTGACTGACGGACAAGCTTGCCTCTGCTATTGCACGGTCGTGTTCTCTGCCTCGGTATATGTTGATCTGCAAATTCTCTACATACGATTGTCTCTGTCAGAGCACAGGTGTGGCTTAATGTGCAGAGTGTCACCTAGGTTACATCCCACAGAGGACACCTATTATGTGCTTCTACAGGCTGTGATCTCCAGGCTCTTGCTTTCTTTTTTTTTTTAAATTTTTTTTTTCAACGTTTATTTATTTTTGGGACAGAGAGAGACAGAGCATGAACGGGGGAGGGACAGAGAGAGAGGGAGACACAGAATCGGAAACAGGCTCCAGGCTCTGAGCCATCAGCCCAGAGCCCGACGCGGGGCTCGAACTCACGAACCGCGAGATCGTGACCTGGCTGAAGTCGGACGCTTAACCGACTGCGCCACCCAGGCGCCCCCAGGCTCTTGCTTTCAAAGCACAAAACACCTACAGCATATTCAACACAGCATACATTATGTATTCATGATCATGAATAGTGTATGTGTGTGTATGGATCCGTGAAAACTTGTGTTTTGTTCAGAGGCTTAATTTTTCAAAGAATTTCCACAACTAGAACCTCATTTCTTCTGCTGGGCAATAATATAAGGTAGATGAAGATGCCGTGGTTCTCCCTTCACAGAGGAGCAACCAGGAGTGCCAAGAGGTTAGCACCTCGTTCAAGGCCACACAGCTATCGTGATGTGATGTGATACTACCAGGGAGGGGACCCACGCCTCTTAGTTGTCAATTAATCAAACCCGTCCAACCCACTGTAGGTGAACTCTCTAGACTGTGAGAAAATATGTTCAAACGTGTTCTCGAAAACAACAGCTGCCATTGGCTCAACCTGCTGTGGAATGTTTAGTGGAGGCTTAACGTACGATCATTAGATATGTGAATGATCTTCAGTTAAACAGTTGTATCTTCCTGTCTGACCCAAAAAATAATTTCTTTAATTATAAAATATGTATTCTTTTTTAAAATAATTTTTAATGTTTATTTATTTTGAGAGAGACAGAGAGAGAAAGCATGAGCAGAGGAGGGGCAGAGAGAGGGGGAGACACAGAATCCAAAGCAAACTCCAGGCTCTGAGCTGTCAGCACAGAGCCCCACGTGGGGCTCGAACCCATGAACTATGAGATCATGACCTGAGCCAAAGTCTGATGCTTAACCAACTGAGCCACCAGGCACCCCATGTATTCTTTCTTTCAAAGTGTATTTATTTATTTATTTTGAGAGAGAGAGAGAGAGAAACAGCAGGGAAGGGGCAGAGAGAGAGGGGGACAGAAGATCCGAAGCAGGTTCTGGGCCGACAGCACAGAACTCACGAACCGTGAGTTCATGACCTAAGACGAAGTTGGACGCCACCCAGGCACCCCTAAAATGTGTGTTCCTATGTTTCAGTAATACGTGACATGGTGAATTTTAGAAACAAATGAATGATTGGTAATAACATGGACTTATATTCATCTGAAGTTAAAAGCGTTTGGTTACGTACCCAGCCTCTATTGAAAAAAAACTGAGGTTAATCAGTAGGGATCAAAATCCTTCAAGGAACCTGTTTCATCCCCCAACTTGAACATCAGGCCAAATAACCAGAAGGTTATTGTTGAGATACTCTGGCTAAAGGAAAAGCCTATATACATATGCAATTGTAAGTAGTTATACTAATGCATAAAGTTCTCATAAAACCTTTCAACTCAAGCTTGAAGCAAATGCATTCTCTTTTGTTCCCTTTTCCATACCCCTCCCATCAATCTTTTATTTTTATTTTTTCCCCCTTTCTCTTCTTTTCTCCCACCTGTTTCTTTCTAAGACTGTTTCCTCTCTGTGAAGGTTTACATAAGAAAGCCAATGATAATGCAGGCTCACTAATTCTGAAGAAAAAAGAAGTGTAGCTGTGCTGAATTAGGCACAGATTCATTCCTGTGATCCGAAGTTTTTCAACACCGTATGTTTTCAAGCATTCATATAAAGAAGTGCCTTTTTATGGCATTCACATTGTCTTTATCTTTTCCTCTCACTGCTTTCTGCGTGCACTCCCATACCCACATGCTTGCAGAGACAGAGGCTGTTCCTACGCAAACTTTGTCGAAACAGTGTTCTCCCACAGATAAATCACTTCCTTCCCAAGGAAGCAAATACCTTTGCCACATGGCTGCAGTGGGCGGGAAGACGCCTTGTCCTGCACCCTGCCTGTCAATCACTTAGCACGCCGGCAGGGAGAGCCTCTGGGAACGTTGAGTGGTCAAGAGGGTTGCCGTACCGGCCACGGCATGGAGGCCCTTTCCTCCAGGTGACTCCAGCGACCAGCTCTGGATGGTCTGAAGGACCCTGTGTTGGGAGATGGAACTGATTAGTGGTAGGAGCCCTCCTGGATGATTCCTGTGATTTGCTTGAAGAGCAAAGCATGTGTCAGCTTCCCAGAGCTCATGTCACAACTGAGCAGAAGCCTCGGACAGATGACTTGTGGCTTGGAGATCCTGTGGAGGACAGCTCACCCCTCCCACGTTACTCGAGGGGGAAAATCACACACAACATACTGATGGGTTGCAAATATATGAACGCCGATAATGTGCTTCCCTATTGCACAAAGGAAGAAAACACATAAATGGGTTAATTAGCTCCTGTGCAGAATTTAATTGGAGCATCTTTGTTCACTCTGCTTCAGCCAGAATCTCAATTATCAACCCCTAGCTCCATGATTTTTGAGCATGGACGTAAATTTTCATTTGGGGCTTCCCATCAGAGGCTCAGGGTCCCGGCTGTCTTCCCCATGGCAGTGGTAGCTGATTTCAACATGGAATTTTGATTACTTGGAATTCATCCCCTTATCACAAGGAACAATGACTCCTGTCAGCACTCAAAGGCATTTTTCCTCTGTATGTGTATAACGATAAGTAGGTTCTTGAGAAGTCCAGATTGGAGCCAGGGCTGGGACCTCAGTAACTTTTCTGTCCCATAAGATGAAGCAATCGTAAGTGACCTGGATCATGTTAACAACTCATTGAATCCTTACAAAAATCCTCCCAGGCAGGTATCATTATTATTGTCAGCATTCACTAGATAAAGAAACTGAATCACAGAGAGGGTAAGAGATTTTCCCAGGTACTTGACTGAGCCCGGGTGGTCTGGATCCTGGGTCCACGTTCTTAATCATCGTGTTCCTGGGGCGCCTGGGTGGCACAGTCGGTTAAGCGTCCGACTTCAGCCAGGTCACGATCTCGCGGTCTGTGAGTTCGAGCCCCGCGTCAGGCTCTGGGCTGATGGCTCGGAGCCTGGAGCCTGTTTCCGATTCTGTGTCTCCCTCTCTCTCTGCCCCTCACCCGTTCATGCTCTGTCTCTCTCTGTCCCAAAAGTAAATAAAAAACGTTGAAAAAAAATTAAAAAAAAAAAAAATCATCGTGTTCCTACGTCTCACAATAATACGATAGCTTCTCACTGCAGCCACGCCAATGTCAATTCTAGTGGAATCATAAATTGAAACAAACCATTCATTTTATAAGAATGATATTATTTAGAGTTATTTTGGTTCTGAACAACAGAAATCAGACCCTCACTTAACTTATGCAAAAAAGGAAACTTATTATAAGGGGTGGGTAAGGGATGAGTCTTTAGAAAGCCAAGGGCAGGAATGCAGCTGGATATGAGGAACACTTGGAAGTAGGAGCTAGAAAAGCATCAGGATTTTCTCCTGGTCTCTCTTCCTTATTTTTTAAAAAAATTGTTTTTAGTATTTATTTTTGAGGGAGAGACAGAGAGAGAGACACACACAGAATCCGAAGCAGGCTCCAGGCTCTGAGCTGTCAGCACAGAGCCGGATGTGGGGCTCGAACTCATGAACCGTGAGATCATGACCTGAGCCGAAGTCGGACGCTTAACCGACTGAGCCACCCAGGCGTCCCTCTCTTCCTTATTTTTAAGTTTGTTTGTTTGTTTGTTTGTTTGTTTATTTATTTATTTGAGAGAGAGACAGCACGAACAGGGGAGGGAGGGAGAGGGAGAACTTCAAGCAGTCTTCACGCCCAGGGCGGAGCCCGACGCGGGGCCTGATCCCACGACTGTGAGACCATGACCTGAGTTGAAATCAAGAATCGGGCGTTCAACCCACTGAGCCACCCAGGCGCCCCACTCTTCCTTACCTCTTTCGACTATCTCTGGCTCCTGCTGTCTTCACTGTGTCTGTCTGCAGACCAACAACCTGCAGTTGCATCGGCAGAAGACATGCTCATACCCACAGATTCGGAGCTGTGTTTCTCATACACTTGGATCCAAAGAGAGACTTTACCCGGTATTTGCTCCTAATATGTCCACAAAGCCCAGAATGAAAGTGAATGCTATTTTTTGTTATCACTGAGGACCCTGTCGTCCATAACTCTATTGATTTCTGTGTCTGGTGCTTTGAACAGCTTCTTTGCCCCACGATACTCGCACGCCCGAAGTAGGAGCAGCTGCATTTTAAAGCAAAAACCTTGCAAGGGTCCCCAAACCTTCCTGGGCCAGTAAGAGGCTTCCTTGAACTTTTTCAAATCTACATGTGCTTTCCAGGATTTGATACTTGAAACAGCATCAGGAAGTAGGGAAGGTGGTTACTCTTCTTTTTTTTTTTTTTTTTTTTTAACAGAGAAAAAACAGAGGCTCAGAGAGATGGCAATTCTTATTTAATGTTGCGCTGTTATCAGGTGGCGAAGTTCTTTGTTAATGACTCTGTACAAGTAAATCAAAATTCAAAATTCAGCTTTTAGTCCTGATCTACCCTGCACGGGAGAATCAATCCAAAGGCAGTGCATCCGATTTGAGGATTAGGCGCCAGATCTCCAGCCTTCTGGCCTTGCCACGAAACATTTCTCTGCACTTTTAAGAGGTTTCAAGAACATGTTATTTTGTCAGCCCAGGCTTCCGGATTTAACCTTTTCCCTAGAATCATTCCTCCTTGGCAATAAGCACATACAATTTGCTTTTATTATTTTCTACTTAGCTCCTGTTTCCTCTGCCAATTCTGGGTTCTGAAAGGGTGGCCAACATTGTAGAAGTCAAAGCAATTGAATGTTCATCTCTCCTACATAGAAAGCATGAGTTTCTTTGCTTCTACCCTACCTCCTTTTAAGAGGATTTCCTACGCTCAACGACCCATCAATCTTTGCCGTCAGTGAATACATATGGGAACCCACTCCTCACTTCACACTGAGCTAGGCACGGCTCTCTGCAGGGGCTGTGCGACACATTTCCAGGGAAATGAGAACAGATCTCTTGGGTGGATGATGTCCCACAAATCATGACTATGTAGTTAACCAGCTGTACAGCATCTCTCACTCTAAGGCACAAAAGTTAGTTTTAATTTTGAATTTTAAACAGCAGCTACTGAGGACGTATCTAAAAGAGAACCTCCTGATCACCCAGGGGAAAGATACTGGCATGAGCCACTCAAGGACGATGTTGCATCTTTGTCCCTAGAACAATACCAGTGCCGGCTCTTGTGGCAGCCAGCCTTCTAGGTGGCCCCCGATGATCCTCACCAGCTGGCATTCATGCCATTGCATAGTCCCCTCCCAACGTGACCACGACTGAACTTGGAGCCAATGGGAAATTATAGAGATGACGGTGTGTAACTTCCGAGGCTAAGTCATTAAAAAAAAAAACAAAACAAAACAAAACCCAACAACTGTGACTTCTAATTCGTCTCTCTTGGACTGCTTGCTCAGGGGGAACCAGTGGCCATGTCCTGAAGATACTTGGGAAGCCCATGAAGAGGACTGTACCGGAAGGAACTGAAGCCTTCTGGAAAAAGCTAGCATCAACTTGCAGGCACGTGAGTGAGTCAACATTGGAAATGGATCCTCCAGCCTCAGTCAAGCCTGCAGATGACTGCAGCCCCTGCTGACATTTGACTGCAACCGTATGAGAGATTATGAGCTAGATACCTGGACTGCTACCAAATTCCTGACCCACATAAACTGTGAGATAATAAATGTTTACTACAATTTTAAATTCTGGGGCAATTTGTTAGGTAGAAATAGGTGACTAATATAGCTTTAAAATCCTGCTCTGCCCATAACCTATCTTAGGGAAGCCACCCTAAGATAACTCTTAATGAATGAGCACAACTGTGCTATGTACCCAGCGACCTCCTGAGCCTGACCGTAGCACAATGGAACAGACAGCCAAGCACAGACAGGACTGGCCTCCTCATTCAGGAGCTTGGGTTTGGGGAACTGAAAGACTGACTCAGAACCTAGTGGGCACTGCTTCTGAAAAAGGAATAGAGGGTTGGGTGTTTTGTCAGCCAGCATGGGCCAGGGACAGGCAGAAGGCAGAAGATGCTCATGACCAAGAGAGAAGGACAAGAGGCAAGACAGAAGCAGAGAAGAGGCGCCTGGGTGGCTCAGTTGGTTAGGCGTCTGACTTTGGCTCAGGTCATGATCTCACTGTCCGTGGGTTCAAGCCCCATATCGGGCTCTGTGATGACAGTTCAGAGCCTGGAGCCTGCTTTGGATTCTGTGTCTCCCTCTCTCTCTGCCCCTCCCCTGCTTGTGCTCTCTCTCTCATTCTCAAAAATAAATAAACACATTTGGGAGAAAAAAAAAAAGAAGCAGAGAAACAAACAAACAAAAAAACATAAATGAGAAAGTAGTTTCAGGTCCTGGTGGCTACTCAGTGCCTCTTCTCCGCAGACTTGAAGCCAAATCTGAATTGCCAGGTCTCCATGAAATTTCAGATGCCTTGATTTACGCCAATCTAAAATGTACCCCAAATGGTCCCCACACAAAAGCATCTTCAGAAAGTCATTAAATGATCACCTGTCCAGATGTTAGGATATTTGCCTAGAAGGAAAGGATTCAGGATTCAGTCTTAAAAAAATTTTTTTTAACATTTATTTGTCTTTGAGAGACAGAGAGAGACAGAGCGCAAGTGGGGGAGGAGCAGAGAGAGAGGAAGACACAGAATCCGAAGCAGGCTCCAGGCTCTGAACTGTCAGCACAGAGCCCGACGTGGGGCTCGAACCCACAAACTGCAAGATCATGACCAGAGCCGAAGTCGGACTCTTAACCAACTGAGCCACCAAGATGCCCCATGGACTCAGAGTCTTAAGAAGTAGTGTCCCATGGAGGTGATGGCATATTTTCCTTTTTATATCTTCATTTTAAAGGCAAAGAAATGACTGAGAGAATTTAGTTTGCACACATTCTTATTATGCTTTAAAGGGATAATGCTCTCTCTCTCTCTCTCTCTCTCTCGTATCACATAGGGACAGAACTAAGAAAACTGCCTTCTGTAGATGCCGGTTCACTCAGGTTCAAGAATGAAAGAAATTCACTTAGCTTTGGAACAATGATCTCGCCCTTCTGGCTCCCATGATTTCCCATGGATACCTGGACAGGTGACACACCCCTACACTACTTACTGGTGTGAATCCTGTCTCAGGGAGAGGACACTTCCTTGAGGGGCCCTGAATTGCCTTGCACATTAATTTGGCATGGAGACTGAGACCTCTGTGTGCAAAGGAGTTCTGCTTAGGTATTGCTAAATACGCAGATCATGTTCCAGCTTCCCCTCTGGAGAGAGCTTACAAAAAGGAATCTTTACATGTGAAAAGTGTTGAGAGCTGCCCTTCCTTTTCATTGCAAGAGGGTGTAATAAGAGGCAGTGTTTGCACCTGAGAACAGGAAACGTGTGAGGGACTCCTGGCCAGAGGAAGTCCTATTAGGAAGGCGTTCGTGGGGATCTGCACAGCTGAGGGTGTCTGTATGCAGGAGGAGGGATAGGAGCTGCACCTTGCACAGGTCAAGAGGTGTGAGGGGAACCCTGCAGACTTGAGAGGCAGAGAAATGCAGTTCTTGTGCTAATTTCCAAAGAGAGTCTGATGAGGTTTCCATCATGAATACGAAATGATGTCTTCTGCAAGGAATGTTTCATGCTTCCATAAACAGCCCACGCCTGTGTGATTTTATGGGAGAAATTCTCCATAATGGTGAGGGATTTCTACTTACAGAGAGTTTTAAAGTGAGCTGCAATGATGTGTCTTCAATAAAAGAAGAAATGAAACATCAGAGACACTTATAGGAACGGTCTTGGAATGTGTAACCATCTCTTTCTTTCTTCTTCTTCTTCTTCTTCTTCTTCTTCTTCTTCTTCTTCTTCTTCTTCTTTTTTGGTCTCTCTGGAGAACATTGGCTGTCTAGTTTTTGCTTTGGCTTCTCAGTGGAGGGGATTTAAGGTTTCAGGGTCTTGGCTCTACTCACTCCCACCCCAACGTTGGCCATCCCCCTTCCAAAGCTATTCCAGCTACATGGAACTGTTGCCATTTTCCATCCACAAGCTTACGCACCTGCTGTTCTGTCTGTTTGTCATGAACACTCCCTGCAACCTGTCTTTACCTGGCTGACTTCTTGCCTTGTTTCAGGGCTCAGCGGAGACATCAATGCTGAGGACCTTGTCACACTCCATTCTACTCTCCGTCCCCCTAAATTCTCCTGTGGAGATCTGTAATGGATACTAGCCTCGCTTTTTCGCCTACCCAGCAGCTTTTGGACACACACACACACACACACACACACACACATTCTCTCTCTGGTTAGCAATGTCCTGTCTTATTCCAATGTGATCGGTTACAGCCCCAGCCTGACCAATCAGGCACACCCATGTTAGACCTTGAATAGAAAGTCAGGTACATGAAGAAGGAGACGTGCACAAAATCTCCTTCTGGTGAAGCTGACGGTAGAAGCATCCGGTGTTGAGGCCACAGGAGGTGGAGGTTCTGGAGTCCCACACCCAGGGCCAGTGGCATGTTCTGACATCTTTGGGCAGAGAGCAGCAGGCTGGGATTTGCTGCCACATTCGCACACTATAGTTTGGATATTATTACGCCTGGCTGTCTATGAGCCATTTCAATCTATTCCTTTCATCAGCTCCTTTTCTGCTTAGATTGCTTAAGAGAGTTTTTTCGGCTAAGAACTCTTACTGAGGCAGCACCCCCTCCTCTATGCCCTGATGGCACCTGACCTCCCTTTCACTGTACCTTATACGTTCTTCTACTTAGACATCTGTCCTCCTCTGTATCCATCAATGTCCTGAGGGCTGGGACCAGGTGTGCCTTCTTCCTAGTGATATCCTGGTTCTTATTGTGACGCTGGAATAAATATTTACTGATTAAATAAAGGCACAAAGGAAGATTCTTTCCAAGTGCCTTAAAAAAATTTTTTTAACGTTTATTTATTTTTGAGAGAGACAGAGACAGAGTGTGAGCGAGGGAGGGGCAGAGAGAAAAGGAGACAGAATCTGAAGCAGGCTCCAGGCTCTGAGCAAGCTGTCAGCACAGAGCCTCACATGGGGCTTGAACTCACAAACTGTGAGATCATGACCTGAGCCAAAGTCGGACGCTCAACCGACTGAGCCACCCAGGTGCCCCCCGCTTTTTAAAAAAAAAATTTTTTTTTAATGTTCCAAGTGCCTTTTATCATTCTCAAATTCGGGGGAATTGTCAGCTGTGGTGTCCCCTAGAATACGTAAGCCCCAGAGCACATGTGTGTGGGTACCAGGTGTCCTGGAAAAGGTGGTTAGGATCAGAATAGAGGTGGACAGTTACCCAGCAGAGCCAGAAATAAAATACAGGCAGTCTAATCTAAAGAAATAGACAAGCTCATTATCAGGCGAGCTCCATATCAAGGACTTCCGGTGGATTCAAGAGGTAGGTGCAAGTCTATGCACAGAGAATTGGGAAACTGGGGGCAGTAGAGGAGGACAGAAACAGGCCTGAGGGGTGCAGTGTCAGGTGAGATGGAGAATGAGCAGGGCTTACCTGGTGGCAAGTAGGAGCTGGGCAGTGGGAGAACAGCTGCATAATGACCTTGAGATGGACGGTTTGGGCATGTGCCAGGGATGAAAAGAAAACTAGTGGGATTGGGCTGGGGATAAGTCCAAAGCTACAGGAATTAAAGCCCAGAGAGGTAAAGTGACCAGCATAAGCCTGCACAACCAAGTCAGTAGCAAAAGGGAGATATGAACTCGAGCCTGCCTAATTTCAGAGACTCTGTCCTTATTAAACACTAGGTTATAGTGACTTGAGACAACATCTCAGCTGAGTAAACAGGTGCTAGTTTTCTTTTCCCTTTCGAAGTTCAAGAAGCCAAGTGAGGATCTAAGAGTGAGGAAAGAAAAGAAGCTTGTGTGGATGGCTCAGACAGTGAATGACAGGGCTGGAACCAGCTTCCAGATCCCTCAGCGCATCCCAGATGATCACCTCGCTCTGGGAGAACAAGTCTAGGAAGATAAGGCTGACCCAAGTAGATTGGGGGTAGGCGCAGGGGGAGGAAGGGGATACCAGCCACTGGCTCTCTAGGTGGGCTAAATATCAGTGCTCAGAGAACATGATTTCTGCACAGAGAGTTTGCAAGGCTGGGAACCGATGTCTTGTCAGCTTGGACAATCTGCTGTCTTCCAAAGCCGGCAAAACCTGTAGAGACTTGCTGCCCGTTTACCTGACATACCCAGACATTAGATGCTCTGAGGCGAAATGCTTCTGATCTGCATTGGCTCCCGTCCCAAAAAGCAGAGATTTATGGACAGGCCTATGGGGGGAGAGTTGAGACTGGCTCCAGGCCCCATTTCAGCTCTCTCCACCTGGGGACCATCCCCCCTTTTCTTACCTTCCAGATGACAGGTTAAGGGACACTAAAAAATGGAATCTTAAGCCTGGCCGTGTTTTCTGGGACCCCCTGAGATGAGGACCTAGCCGCGCCTCACAATTATGTGGGGGCCTTGTGAAAAACACACGCTATGAGTTCCATTTAAGCCCCCAGAGGTCTGGGTGTGAGCAGTTTCCAATAGTCCCTTAAGGGACGCTGCTCATCAGCCAGGTGGAAGAGTCTCTGATCTAATCTAAGAGAACGATAGTCACATTTTACAAGTGAGAAAGCAGAAACGCAGGAGGGGAGGGGACAAGCAGCCTAAGAAAATGGTTTAAGCCTGAACTCTGCCATGTGCTTGCTTTGTAGCTTAAGGAAAGGCACTGAAACTTCCCAAGCTCCAGTGTTCTCATATTTATAAACATAGACAGGGGTGCCTGGCCGGCTTAGCCGGTTGGGTGTCCCACTCTTGGTTTCAGCTCGGGTCGTGATCTCAGGATCTCACGGTTTGTGGGTTCGAGTCCTGCAGTGGGCTTGGTGCTGACGGTAGGAAGCCTGCTTGGGATTCTCTGTCTCCCTCTCTCGCTCTGTGCCCCACCCCTTCGCTCTGTCTGTTTCTCTCTCAAAAATGAATAAACTTAAAAAAAAATTTAAAAACCAACATAGACATAACAGCTTATTTTATAGCACTGTTGGAAGATAGGAAAGTTCCTAGCTCAGCGACTGATGAAGTAAATGTGCTTATTAACTAGTAGTGGGAGAGCAGATGAATGAAATAAATAATTGTATCTAGTCGGATAAATTATTTTTCAACCATTGTTATCACTGTCGTTGCCGTTTCTTTTCTTACGTATTTTTTATGAGATTTCACGCTACTTACCATGCTTTCCTTCGTACCCTGCTAGAAGAAATCATCCCCAAACCATAAGCTGATCCTCACCCACCACCATATGTATCTGTGCAGGTGAACTCCCTTGCTGCAACATAGATCTTCTTCTGTTCTCTGACTTTTCCTCTCTCACCAGGTCAGCCTCCAAATACCCAAAGAGACCCCATGGCCTGACCTGCCATCAGAGTCCCTCTGGAGCAGAGCATCTGAGAGAATAGGCCCATCCCACAGTCCACAGAGCAGCAAGAACACAGATAATTCCCAGAGACATTGGCCCAAGGCATGGCCCCAGGGCATCTCCAGCTCAAACTCCCCAGGCCCCTCTCTGGAAAGACTCTGAATGCAGAGAGCTGGCCAGTGTGAGTGTGTAGGTCTGGGTGTATCTGCATGTCTGTGAGGCGAGGAAGGTGATTTGGGTTGCTATGTGTACGCATGTGTGTGCACCAATATTTGCAGGCATGGAACAGACAAATCTACCACGCTGAGACTGGGTGGAGAGAAAAGGCCCGGAGGCTTACACATCTTCCATGGCCATAGGTGTGTGCCACATGTTTATTAAACAGATGAATGGAGGATAGAAGGAGTGAATAATGACAGAGCGAATGAGTGAAACAGAAATGTCTCAAGTGGAAGCCAAGGGAAAGTTCTGTTAATCCAAAGTCTAAAGCCAGGAGCTGTTAATCCATGTCCCTGGAAATATCTACACCTTCTTTTGAGGTGGCATCATTATGAAAGTCCTACAGATTTTATAGTTAGACAAACTTGGATGAAAATCCTAACACAAGCAGCTTTGCCTCTCTGGGCAACAATGTCTTTGTCTATAAGTCAGGGATGTCAATTTCTAGTTAATAAGATTATGTGGAAGGTTAAATAAAATGCCATATGATGTTCAGTGCCGAGCATGGTACCTGTTACAGAAGAATTTAATAAATCCCTTCTACCTTCCTTCCTTCCTTCCTTCCTTCCCCTCCTTCCCCCACCCTTGTCTTTCTCCTTCCTTCCTTCCTTCCTTCCTTCCTTCCTTCCTTCCTTCCTTCCTTCCTTCCCCTCTTCATTCCCTCCTTCCCTCTTTCTCTCCTTCCTCCTCTCTGCTTCCCTCTCTCCCTTCCTTCCTTTAGTCCTTCCTTCCCTCTTTGCATTCCTTCCTTCAGGGACACAGTGGAGGATTACCTTTCAAAGAACTTTACTAGTCATGTTGGCCAAACTGCCTAGGTCTGGGATGGGTGCCAAGAAAGACCAACTTCAAGACAGGAGGCTTCTAGATGGTTTCTAGCATTGTTTGCAAACTTCAAGCCCTGTTAGGAGTTGACTGATGCCATTCACTTCCTTTTAAGAGTCAATGTAGTGCAGTAGAAAGAAGAAATTACCAAAATAGACTGATTTGGCATTTTGTCCTTTATGATTGGCTATGACTTGGACCAGTCTCTCCCCCTTTCTGGTCCTTACTGTCCTCACATCAGGGCCCTGACAACTCTACAATGCTAGATGAGAATATAAATATTTTGGGTGCTGGAGGCAAGGGGTTCGGTGTCCAGTGTGCAGGGCCCAGGATGCCACGGAAGACAGAATTTATACAAGGTTCCTACTCATATGGCCCAGGCCACATAAGACGGTGACACTGAAGTTAAGTGCTAAGGTAATTTAGGAAAAAGGGGGACCTCTGGGAGTCACAGTCTTCCGGAGAGGCTCTCCAGATGTGAGGCAATAGAACACCCTTCACGAATGCCTCCTGTGACTAGGAAGAAACAACAATTATAACAATGACAACTACAATTTATTAAGCATCCGCTCAATTCCACGACCCGCACCGAGTGCTTTACATGAAACATCTGGCATGTTTCTCACAAAATGTGGGGTCACTGTTGCCACTATTATTCTCATTTTGTAGACTGTAAGGGGCTCGCAAGGTAAATGGCTCATTTTGTAGACTGTAAGGGGCTCGCAAGGTAAAAGGTAGGATGTGAACTGAGACCATTGAACTCGACAGCTGGTGCTCTCAACAGCAGCCCTGCCCAGCCCCTCTGGTCGCTGTCCTGACCCCACAGACGTGACCGACAACTCTGCTGCCACTGCCAGAATGTCTGCCGGGACCACAGGTGCTGACGATGAGCTGCCCTCTATGCAGACGTGGCAACACTTTTCCAGATGCTTTTTCATGCATATGCCCCACCTCCTCTCAACACCACCCAACAAGGAAGTTGCAGTGGGATTAGTCCCGTTTTGCAGACTCACACAACAAGACTCCCGGAATTTGCTTCTTGCAGAAGACACACTTAGTGGGTGATGGAGATCATCCCAGGACACTGGGCTCCAAACGTAGCCGTTTCCTTCAGGGTGATGTTCAAGTGTCCCTGGAGTGAAATGCAATGGTACCTCTAGCCAAAGTCTAACCTGAGGCACAGAGCCATCCAGCTGTCTGTCAGCATCATCTTATAGGGAGTTGTGAGCGCATTAGGTAGAGGCTGGGCTCCCTGCTCACCATCGGTCATGTTTGCATTGGCTGCCCCACTCTGTATGCCTGCTGGAAGGTTCCCTGGTGTCACCTGAAACCTGAGAACAGCCCTTGGGTAGATCGGGATTTCTAACCCACATGCCTTAGTTCAGCCCTCTGCAGAGGGAGCTCAGATGTCATTAATCACTGTTCTGTTTCCATAAATGCTGTCATCTCCCATCCCAGGCAAAGACAGACCCCCCCCCGGGGAGAAACTCTAGAAACAGAAGCCAAAGCATGCACCCCAGTGCCAGACGGGAAGGAAGAGGCTGAGGTTAATGCAATGTCAAGGGAAAGAAACCTTTAGCACGCCTGTGGGGGAAAGAGCTTCGCTTAGAGACTTGTCAGACTACCGGAACCTCAGCCTCCAGGATCAGCTCAACCAGAATTAAATCCTGATGCCCTCTGTTGGTGTTTTCCAGTAATGGTAAAATTTTGGAGATCTAGAAAGGAAGCAACAATCTGTGGGACACAGATGTAAACCCCACATTCATACACAAATTCACATGTACTGCGTTTTTACACTCAGAGCCTGCAAGCCAGGACCATGGACCGTCAGGTTTGTAGAGACTTTATAAACATCTGAGTCTTGTCCCTTATTTTTTGAAAATGAAAAAAACAAGAGGCTGTCAGAGGAACAGTCAATTTCTGTCAGAAGATGGAAACCATTCTCCTGGCATAGTGCATTGAGCCTTAACTATATGCAGGCAGCGTGGCCATGGTCAGTTCTCTCCACATACCGTCACATCTGATCCTTCCTGCAGCCTCGCGTGGTGTGCATTATTCTCTCCCGTTTACACAGGAGGAAAAGGAGGTGCAAGAGAGTTATGGAACGTGTCCAAAGTTAGTAAAGCTACTACTTGGCAGGTCTAAGATGCTATTCCAGGCAGATCTGGCTCTTGAATCCATGCTGCCTCCCATCTCAGTTAGAACTTCAACTTGAAGTTGGATCTCTAACCCTCAATCTTGTGACCTTTACACGAATGCGTACAGAATATACATATTCGGTCTCTCCCAGAGCGCACAGAAACACGATGAACTGACTTTAGGCTCATGCCCTGGATACCGCTGTGGAACATAATGCCCGTCCCGATAAGTAATACCTTATTTTTCTGCCTGTGTTTAGAACCATTTGAAAGATAGACACAGGAGCCAAAGGAGAAAATCAGACCATCACCATTGTTGTTAACGCTCTTAGATTATGTGGCGTTGGTTCTATTGCTCAGGTGGGCTTGCCAGAACTTCACCCCTGAGTAAGTTTGGCCCACCTGCCAGTCGCTGCTGCAGAGGCCTCCATCGCAGAGAGAGAACCTGCCCAACTAAGCTTAGAACATGGCACAGGGCAGCTGAGAACATGCCTTCATACAGAGAGGCAGACCTGAACCAAACAAACTTGCACATTAAGCTTTGCATGCCCATTTCTTTTGGCAGAAGCCACCAATCAGATGCTACTTTTCCTCCCCTGGGGGCATCAGGAGGCCAGGAATATTTTGCTAATGGAAGTTTCTTCACATGAACACGTGAGAAGCTGAGCATAAGTGATTCCCCTAAACTGTTATTTCGGGGGTCCACTAATTCAGAGCATATAAAGTTCTGTGTGTTATCTACCAAGTTGGCCCGGTAAGTAAACACGATGATCTAGCCTACCCAGAATGATCCAGACTCCTTTTTCAAGCACTGTGTTATGACTAGCATGTCAGATCCTAGTTTTCAATGAGTATTTTTCTATTCCCATCAGCATATCCCCAGAGGGACTTGAATGGAATTCTAAAGCATGCACTCCTGGAGTTTAGACTGGCCTTCCCTTAATTAGTACAAATGACAGGTCTGGCTCTATGTAGATGAGTTATAGAGTTAACTCGTGTGAGCTACATCATTGCACGAAGGACAGTTTTCACTGTGAGTCCAAATTTCACCTGCTTGAAATTCTTTGGAAAGCCTCCTTTTGGGTGGTAACTTGTCAGACCCATTTCTTGTCATAAGTTGCAGGAAAATCAATCCCACTATTTGGGAGTTGGACTCAATCTGAAAGCAATAGGCTTGTCACATTTAATTATTTCACACTCCACTCACCAAGCCATGAAGGTGTCAATTTCACCTGAGGGGTAATGGGACCAGGGAAGAAAAATCTGCCCAAGTGTGGGAAAACAATAAGCTATAGTTAACAACAAGAGCAAATTTTGGAAGTTAAGGAAAAAAAAAAGTTTCCCCAGTGAGGAACTAGAAAGGGTGGGAGAGACAGATTTGCAGATTGATTTTCTCCTAAAAAAATTAGAATTCTAGAAAATATGTGCAGAAAGGGAACCTTAGAAGTTATGAAATCAAACTCCTTCAGTTTATTGATATAGTGACTAGGGCATCTCTGACATTAAGTAGTAGTAGTAGTAATAATAATAATAATAATAATAATCAACTAGTATTTATTTAACACTGATTATGTGCCAGTCACTTTTCCAAGGTCCCCTCGCCAGTCAGTGGGAGAACAGAGGCCAGAACCTAGGTTTCCCAGTTGCTACTATTTTTATTCTTTAAATACCAAAGTAAGAAAGGATCATATAGAAAAGCCTGACAAGTTTGTATTTTATTCCCGTGAAATACAAATACAAAGAATACATTCAAATGATACTATTGTTTTAACTCTGGCAGACACCATGGCACTGAAACCTCCTTCCACGGAATCAGGACTAGTTGACCCCCATCCCCCCACTTTTTAAAAAATAAATGTTGACTCAATGGGTGATGGCCATTAAGGAGGACACTTGTGGTGAACCGTGGGTATTCTACTGCTGAAACAAACAAACAAAAACAAAGTTGAAAATAGAAACTTCATGACAGTACAATGTGTTTTTTTCCTCTAAGTCCTTGATATGAATAAAAACATATTCAAGCTTTGCTATTTTTAACAGTTGGGGTGATGGGGGAGTGGGGTTAAGATTCTTAAACTATAAGATCCAAGACTGTAGATGATGATTTGTTCTAAGTTGCTGGGGGGAGGAGACAAAAAAAGCAAGAGTGAGAATAAAAAGATCCCTTTTACACAAAATAAAGGTGTGTCCATTGCACTCTGCAATTTCCCTCAACTTGGGAGTATAAAAGATAGAACAATCTGGTATTTAAGGGAGCTGATTTAGACAGATAGGGTTTTGCCTCTCAACTCTGCTACTTATTTCCTGTGTGAGTTTGTCAAGAACTCACAGGGCTCGATCTCATGACTGAGAGATCATGACCTAAGCTGAAATCAAGAGTCAGAAGCTTAATGGATTGAGCCACCCAGTCACCCCAATAGCCGCTTTGACCATTTTAAGAGTACAATTCATTTGTATTAATTATACTCATAGTATTGTATAATCATCACTACTATTTATTTCCAAACAATTTTATCACCCCAAACAGAAACTCTTTACCCATTAAACTATAACCCCTCATTAATCTTCTCCCCCAGTTCCTAGTAACTTCTAATCTCCTGTCTCATGAATTTGCCTTTTTTCATATAAGTGAAACCATACAATCAATATTTGTCCTTTTATGTCTGGCTTATGTCACTTAGTATATGTTTTCAAGGTATATCCATGTTGTAGCATGTATTAGAATTTCATTCTTTTTAAAGACTTAATAATATTCCACTGCATGAATATACCACATTTTGATTAGCCATTCATCTGTTGATGGACAATTGGGTTGTTTCTTCCTTTTGGCTATTGTGAATAATGCTTGTTGGTTTGAAACCTTGGAATCTTCCTGGGTGAAATCTGAAACGGGGCGCCATACATGGAAGGTAAGGAGAGACCTGAGAAAGAGACCACTCAGATTTGTAGACAGTAGTTTTAATAAGCAAGGGAACTTATACACAAGGCTTGTCTGGGATGGCCACAAGATAAGCATATCTTGACACCCACTCCCCAGAATCTTAAGTTCATGTAGAGGTCTTAACTGGATGCAGTCACACATATACTGTCTAGATGGTCTTAACAATACATTGCTCTCTCAAGGCTGTGTCCTTGAAAACAGCTTCTGCTGTGAACAATAGACAGTACATTCTAAGGACAGGGGAGCAGGTGAGGAGCCTCTGATTGCCTAGGACCAGCTTGAGGGTCAATTGACAGGCATGTCCTCTTGATTACTTCCTTCAACAGTGCTGCAATGAACACTGGTGTACCATATATATTTGAGTCCCGATATTCAATTACTTGGGGTATATACCTGGAAAGTCGAATTGCTGGGTCATATGGTAATTTTATGTTTAGCTCTTTGAGAAGTCACCAAACTGTATTCCACAGCAGCTGGTATTATATACAGATGGTATTATATCACCATCAGCAATGTACAAGGGTTCCAATTTCTCCACATCCTTGCCAACCCTTGTTATTTTCTTTTTCATTAATAATTCTTTTAGGGCTACCTGGGTAGCTCCATTGGTTACGCATCCAACTCTTGAGCTTGGCTTAGGTCATAGTCTCACGGTTCCTAATTCAAGCCCCACATTGGGCTCCTTGCTGATACTGCTGCTTGCATGGAGCCTGCTTGGATCTCTCTCTCTACCCCTCCCCTGCTTGCGTGTGCTTTCTCTCTCTCTCTTTCTCTCAATGAATAGACTTTTAAAAAAGAAATAAATTTATTTGAAAAAAAAGTATTTTTTTATTGTAGCCATCCATAGGTTTTGTGTGTAGATAAATAAGATTGTATTGTCTGAAATGTAGCAAAACCCAGTAAAGGGAAGTTGAAAACACTGATGCTGTCGGAGGTGTTGATGACTGTGTCCACCCAAATTGTTCCCTGCTTTTGGAATATCCTCCCTTCTTACATTTCCAGGTTTTCAAGTTATATCCATCCTCCTGACTGTCCACACAGGAGTAAGGAAATATACACTTAAAGATAGAGGAGTGGTACTGGGGTCCACACTGCTGGTAAGGACCTAAGGGAATATCAACCTTGGCTCATATTCATTTTTCTTTTTCTTTATTCAGCAGAAATGGGAAGAATGATTTCCAGAGTTATAACATCTTTCATTTAATATATTTATTAAACAAGATACTTGTTGGGAAGCCACCCTCATTTTTTCTTAGGTTATCTTACTTGATTTATTTCCTGATGGTATGTAGGATTTAGATATTTTTATTCAATTTTTAACCTACTGATGCAAGATATGAGCAAAGACCAGATGGATACCATTTGCAGCAAGATCATGGGATTCCCCCAGAACTTCTCATGGGTGTTTTAAATTACAAGATGCCAAGAGTCACAAGGAGAAGCAAACTTTCTGGATAAGACCTTTGAGTACAAACATCTCTGAACTGGAAGCCGTGGATCCTTACATCTTGCTTCTCTACCTCTTCTGAACATTTTCTCAATGCTCCAATTAATTAACAAGGAGATGAGTTGATATATTTGAAACATGAGATGAATCATGAAGATGAGAATGTTGATTATTATCATGTTTGTGGAGTTCATCACACTATGTTATGGTGTTGCAGCAACTGAAATGAGGGAGGGTTACAAATGATGCAATGGGGAAATTGCTCCTTAATAATCAATAGAGTGGGCTAATGTTTTGAATTAGTAACATGTTCTTACATTGCTTTACATGGTTTGGCTCTTCCTTGGAACCAGGAACAAGGACATTCTACCTTCATATTCTCTGGGAAGCACTCTCCCAGTAGAGTGTGGGTAACAAAAGAAATCAATCCTCAGTCTTTGAGGTTCAGAGTGAGATTTTGGAACTTATAGATTTAACCATGGTTAAAAAGAAAATAATTTTGTATTTCAGGATTCTGGACACTATAAATATAAGGTCCAAGATTTGCTGCTGTCATGATGCCAGAGGCCACATTAGGGTAAACACAACTACCTAGGGTTCTGGAAGGTCGAGCTTTGGCCAAAGGTACAGAGAAGAGTTGAATCTTTATCATGGCCACACTTTCATGGGAAACTTGTATCACCTTTTGCTTGGAGAATTCACTGATCACTTTTGGCAGTAAGTGATCCCTTTTGCCCCAAATTTCCTAGTGATGTGTTTGAACATTCTTTAGAGTACTTAATAGTTTCATACATTTTGCTATATGAATTTACACATGTGAATTATATTTCTTTTTAATCTTTATTTTTTTATAGGCTAGAAAACTTATAAGTGTTATAGTAGATCTAAAACTTCATGATGGAGATGAATCACTTGGAGTGCTAATGCAGATAGCCGATCTCTACCTATAGAGATTCTGACTCATTAGATCTCAGATGGCATCCAGGAATCTATTTTATAAGCAATCATCCTAGGCAATCCTATTGCAAGTCTAAAGGCCACATTTACAGAAACTCTTCGTGACACTGAAAATTATATCTTGCATACAAAGTGTATGCAGTAGGTGAATGCTGAATTAATGCAAGAGTAGACTAAGGTGTTGGCAAATTCAACAGTTAGTCTTCTTGGCAAGTTTTCTATTTGAAGAGAATCATAGGAACGAATTGGGAAGGAAATTAAATATGACTGATTATCTCCCACTCAGTCAAATTCCTTGAGTGCCGGGAACTTTTTGACCATACTCCTGCCAGGTCGTTTACACAAGTGGAAACTGAGGCTTGGAGAATCACTCTCTGTCTTAAAATCAATGAGCTAGTAAGTGACTTCACACCCTGGTTCATCCTATTTTAAAAACCATGCCCTTTTCATTTCTCCAGGCTTCCCAGGGTACAGGGCTCAGATGTCACAATCCAGAAAATGACCTCTCCCAGTAGTACTGAGAAAGGGATTTAACCTCTGTGTGCCTTAATTTACCATTTGCAAAATAAGGGCAAAGATACTTAATTAAATAGGGTGTATTATGAGAATTAATCAGTGGAGGCTTGAGATGGGAGGTGAAAATGTAAAAGCATCTAATCACACCGTGATTATTATGAACAATAATAACATCATCAACGTTGGCTTCATAATTTAACCCACAAAGCATTGAACTACCAGCTCTGATTATTATTATTGATAATTAATAGGGATAAGACATGAGGTTAATGAGGGTTCTTTGTGGCTTTAAATCTTTATAGGGTAGGAAGAAAGGAAAATTAATTCTTTTCTTCATACCAAATGTAACTGGATTTGGATTTGTTGCCTGTTTTTGTGTTTCTTTATCTCTCCCTTAAAATTCCCTGAGGCCCACTTGGAATAATGGAGTAAATGAGTTAGTCTGTAAAAACACATTTTAAAGCCCACAGTGAGGGCAGCTTCAACACATGATATTTGAGACAGTGGCTCATCAGGGAAGCATTGGTTCACACCAAAACTTAGCTATCTTCTGAAATTCAGAAGGAAGTGCTTGAGGCGAAGATAACCCCCAGGAAATATGAGCCTCTTAGTTGGAAAACTGCAGATGGCCTCTGGCCCCATGATTGACCAGTCTATGAGTTTCGCTAAGTTGTACCGTCTACGTGATCTGACCTGCAAGACAGGGATGATAGTCCTCGTTCAGTTTGCAAGGCTGTTTTGATGTGTATGAAAGTCCTGTTGTCATTAGCTCAGTTTGCAAAGGTGGTCAGAAAGGGAAAGTAAAGACTTTGAATCCTAAATACAAAGACAAATTATATGCTTTATTAATAGGTTCATAGTGAGTTATAAAGTTAGAGGAATGATCTGGATCGAGTGTTGGAAGTTGCTGCTCCAGAGTGATGTCTATAATGCTCAGAAATCAGGCCACCCAGCCAAGACACCATCATCCTGGGCCAACATTATCTCCCTAGGAATAATGAGAGCTACTCAGCAGATCTCCCTCCTCAGTGCCACAGAGACTCCAGTAACTTGGTAACTTGCTTACAGGAAGCTTGTTATTGAATACCTTTCTTGAACCTAATTTGACCAGAGAAGTGACTCCACTTTTTCTTTTTCATTTATTCTAAATTCAGCATCCATTCAATGTAATGCCAAGTAGTATTTTGGACATTTGGGAAACATGGTTCCAAAGTTAGAAACTTGTAGGGTGAATGCAAAATTGGCTACAATTTTTTACCTTTCCCTCTGTCCACAGCCTTTGCAGTGCAACTTGTGTATTCCCTCCATTAAGACGGAGTCTTGTCCCCTGTCCCTTGAGTGTGGCCTTGTGACTTAAATTGGCTAAGAGAATATGGTGGGAGTGACAGCGCAATGGTTCTAAGCCTAGGCTTCATGAGGTGCTTTTGCTCACTTTCTTTGGGAACCTAACCATTGGCCATCTCAAAAGCCCTGAATAACCTTCTGGAGGATCAGACTCTTACAGAAGAGAACCCGGCTGAAGCGATCTAAGAGCTATTTATAGTCAGCAGCACTGACTGACACAGAGCTGACAGCAGATGTACAAGTACGCAAGTTAAGACAAGATGAACCACTCTGTTGATACACAAACTCAAGAGTAATAATAATGTTTGTAGTTTTAGGCCATTAAGTTTGAGGTAGTTTGTTAGGCAACGGTTGCTAACTCATATAAATGCACAATGGAGATATTCAAAAGGAACATTTTTGTGACTTTATAAAAGGAAAACAAAAGTAAAGGGGAAAAAAATACTAACCTAGCATGAGTTTACCAGCAACCAGACTTATCCGCTCTCTAGCTGTAGTTTTAAAATGTTTAAATTGTGATAAAATTTCTAATTGCAGTTTTATTGTTCATAGTAGAAAAGATCTTGACCACCTATAGAGCTGAATGAAAGAGGCCATGGAATGACCTATTTATCTCTTGATTCATTTAAAAAACAAAACACCTTTCTGGGTACCTGCTCTGTGTCTGAAATCTTGGTAGGTGCTAGGATGTAAAGTCAACTACGGAATGTTTGACATTTCATTTTTAGTGAATTATTCTTTGAAAATCTGCTTTGAAATATCCCTAGAAGTTAGGCCATTTTAAGTTTACCTCAAGGACCAATGCAGATGAAACTCTCTGTGTATATTCACCTTAACTCTCTTCCCTTCATTGATGGTCAATTTTCTTGTTTGAAAAGCAAAATTTTGGGGCCAAGTTCTCTTCCATTTCTCTATTATTTGATGTGAAATCGGTTTCTTCATTTTTATCCCCAGGTCATATATGACTGATACAATGGCTGAATGGATACCGATGACTTAACTCAAAGCAATGACATTCTAATGGTGAGAATCTTGGGACACTGGATTTCAGCACCACACGTACAGAGTAATCACTTCAGTTCTAATAATAAAAAAAAAAACCCAGACAAACTGAAAATCAATGATTTTTCTTGGGCCCACTAGAGAACTGAGTCTGTGGGGCAGGCAAACTGCCACTCTGAAATCTGGAGAAACAACTTCGTCCATAAAGACACAGCTAGACTTCCTATAAAAGCTGCTGGAGCCATATACTGGAAGGAACACTGCAATGATCATTTTGAAGAATTTCTGGCCGCTGAGTCTAGCCTAGTATTGGAGTGAAAATTCCAGGGACTTTGATCTTAGGGCACCCCCCACCCTTTCATGGGCTTTACCTCCAGGAACCCCACCAGATTCTCATTTTGAAGACCTGAGAAGAACCCTTGTGGTGTCCCTGGCAGAAAGATGGGAAGGGATGAGTAATCATTATAAAATACTCCCAGAAGCTCTCCATAACAAATGTCTACACTACAGGCGAGATTGGTCCATCATTCTTTGTTGTGGGAAGGGGAAGGGCATTCTTTAAAAAAAATTTTTTTAACATTTATTTATTTTTTGAGAGAGAGGCAGGCAGACAGACAGAGGGTGAGTGGGGGAGAGGCAGAGAGAGAGAGAGGGAGACACAGAATCTGTAGCAGGCTTCAGGCTCTGAGCTGTCAGTACAGAGCCCAACGTGGGGCTTGAACTCACAAACTGTGAGATCATGACCTGAGCCAAATAAGCACGCCTAAACCAAATGAGCCACCCAGGCACCCCAAGGGAAGGGCATTCCTATGCTCCGGCCCTTCTAGCATTCCCGTTTCATCTAAGGGCAGAGAAGGAAGAATGGCATAGTCCATAGGGATCTGGGATTCAAGGAAATTGATGGAGAATGCTTCAGCCAGGGAAGGGAATAGGTGGCAAGTAGGGGAAAAAAAAAGTTATAGCACTGGGGAGGCACCTGTGGAGGTCATAGCCCTAAGATAAAACCTAGGTAAAACACTGAAATTTAATGAGAAGAGTTCAGAATGCTCCTGTGGTGTCTGACTCGTGGCATACCACTGCTAAAATAACCACATCTTAATCCCCAGAGCCTGTGACTATGTTATCTTACATGGTAAAAAGGGACCTGCAAGATATGAATGAAGTTAAATAATCTTGAGGTAAGAAATTATCCTGGGTCTCCCTAGTGGGTCTTAAATCATAAGGGCCCTTATGAGAAGGAGGGAAAAGGTCAAAGCAAAAAGAAGGAGATGTGGAAAGAGAAGTAAGAGGTTGGAGTAATTCAAGGAAAGGGTCACCAGCCAAGAAATGCATGCAGCCTCCAGAAGCTAAAAGTCGAATGAATGGGTTCTCCCTTACAGGCTCCAGAAGAAACCAGCCTTGCTGACATCTTGCTCATTGACATAGATTTCAAGCATCTGACCCTCAGAACCATAAGAGAATACATCTATGTTGTTTTAAGCATCTAAGTCTCTGTTAATTTATTGCAGCAGCAGTAAGATATTAATACAGCTTCCCCTCCCCTACACCTTACTATCACACCAACAGGATTACAGTGTAATGACGCTGGGTTGCACTTGAAGCAGCTGAGAGACGCAGACTCCTTCTGAGTAGCACTTGAGGAAGCCCTAATTCAAGAGGGGAGACAAAAACAAGGACACAAGAAGAATGTGAAGCTTCTGAAACCTAAAGTTACACTAAACACAGCCCAGTTCCTAGCCAGACCACCATAAATCCTCACACGAAGAGTCTATTAAACACAGTTCTTGTTATTTGATACATGTCTACCTTTCAACAAAAAAATGATCAGACATGCCAAAAGGTAACAAAAAGCATAGTCTTAAGTGACAAAGCTAGCATCAGAATAGACTCAGATATGACATACCTATTTGAACTATAAGACACGGCATTTAAAATAACCCAGGTGAATATGTTAAGGATCAAATGGAAAAAGGTATAGAACATGCAAAAACAGATGAATAATGTAACTAGAGAGATGGAAACTAGACAAAGAGTTTTAAGGCTAAGGCAAGTAGAAGAAAAAGAATAATAAAAATTTGGGCAGAAATCAATGAAATTGAAAACAGAAAAAAAATGGAGAAAATCCACATAGTCTAAAGCTATTTTTTTTTGAAATTATCAATAAAATTGAGAAACCTCTAGCCAGGCTAACCAATAAAAACAGAGAGAAGATATAATTTACCAGTGTTAGAAGTGAAGGGGAGGTCAGGAATATTGATCACAAGAACATGAAGCGGAGTCTAAAGAAATATTATGAAGAGTAATTATAGCCAAAATTTAATAACTGAGAACAAATGGACCAATTCCTTGAAGGATAAAAATACACACACAAAGAGAAATATATAACCTGAATATCACTGTATCTAATAAAGAAACTGAATCAATAACAAAGAGCCTTCTGAAAAAGAAAACACCAGGCCCAAATGGTTTCACTGGTGAATTCTACTAAATATTCCAGGAAGAAGTAACATCAATTCTCAACCACCTCTACAGTAAAGAGAAATCAAAGGGGGTGAGGGGGGAACATTTTCAAACTAATTCTAGCAGGCCAGCATTACCTTAATACTAAAACTGAAAAATTACATTATGAGAAGAGATAATTACAGACCAGTATCTCTCATGATCATAGATATGAAAATTCTCAGCCAAATATTAGTAAATAAATTCCAACACTGTATAAAGAGAATTATATACTATGACCCAATGGAATTAATTCCAGGTGTGTTAAGTGTTCTTCAACCATTGAAATAAATGTAATCAACCGTATATATAAATAGGCTAAAGAAGAAAAATCATAGTATTAGATCAATTGACACCAAAAAAGCATTTGAAAAAATCCAACACTAATTCATGATAAAAACACTCAGAACATTAGGAATAGAGAAGAATTTCCTCAGTTTGATAAAGAACAGCTACAAAAATCCTACAGCATCATACTTAATGTTGACAGGGCACTTTCCTCTTAAGATTGGGAACAAGGCAAGAATGTCTTTCTCATCACTTCAATTCAGCATCATAATGAAATTCCTACCTAGTGCGATCAGAAAAGAAAGAGCCATAAAGAGTACACAGATTGGGAAGGACAAAGTGAAACAATCTTTATCCTCTGATGGCATGATTATCTATGTAGAAAATCCCAAATGATCAATTAAAAAAAGGTCCTGAAACTAGTATGTGATGATAGCGAGGTTTCAGGATACAAGAATAATATACAAAACCAACTGCTTTCCTATACCCCACTAATGAATTTTACTATAAAAATACCATTTACAATAGCACCCACAAAATGAAATATTAAGTGTAAATGCAGTGAAATATATTATAATATCTGTATGTGGAAACTACAGAACACTTATGAAAGAAATAAAGGCAGAATCAAACAAATGAAGAGATAATTCGTATTCGTAGACTAGAAGAGTCAGTACTGTTAACACGTCAGTTTTTCTCAACTTGATCTATAGATTCAAAGCAATCACAACCAAAATCCCAACAGAGTATTCTGTAGATATTACAAACTCGTTGTAAAGTTTATGCAGAACGGCAAAAGACCTAGAATACAATACTGATGAAGAATAAACTTGGATGACTCTGCTTCCCAATTTCAAGTCTTATTATGAACCTACAGTAATCAAGACAGTGTGGTATGGGTGGAAGAACATAGATTGAGCAGCAGAATAAAAGATCCCCAAGACAGACCCACAGGAATATAATCAATTCATCTTTGAAAAAAATGCATAGATAATTTAGTGAAGAAATAAAGACTTTTCTTTTCAACAAATGATGCTGGATCAAGTGTACATCCATATGTTAAAACAAAACAAAAACAAAACAAAACAAAACAAAACAAACAAGAATCTAGGCACAGACCCTCCACAAAAATTAACTCAAAATGGATTATATACCTAAATTTAAATGTAAAATTAGAAAACTTCTAGAAGCAAGAGAAAATCTACATGATCTTGGATTTGAAGGTGAGTTTTCAGATATCCTAACAAAAGAATGATCCGTAGAAGAAGAAAATTGATGTTAGACCTCATTAAAATTAAAAATTTCTCCTCTTTGTAACACATTCCTAAGAGAACGAAAAGACAAACCACAGCCTGGGAGAAAATATTTGCAAAACACATATCTGAACTTGTATCCAAATATACAAAGAACTCTCAAAAACTGGGGCAATAAGAAAACAAACAAATCAATTTAGGAAAAAATATCAGAACATGTCTCACCAGAGAAGATATACAGATGGCAAGTAAGCATATGAAAAGATGTTCCACATAATTTTTCATTAGGAAAATGCAAATTAAAATGAGAAAACACTGCACACCTATCAGAGTGGCTACAATCCAAAAAGCTGACAATACCAATTTCTGGCAAGAATGCTGTGCAACAGGGGCTCTCATTCATTGTTGGTAGAAATGCTAAATAATACAACCACTTTGAAAGACCAGTTGGCAGTTTCTTACAAAAGCTAAACATAGTCTTACCATACGCTTCAGCAATCTCACTCCTGGTATTTACTCAGCTGATCTGAAAACTTATGCCACACAATAACTAGCATTTAAATATTTATAACAGCTTTATTGATAATTGCCAAAAAAAACCCTGATATCAACCAAGATGTCTTTCAGTATGTGAATGCATAAACAAATTACGGTACATCCGTGTAGTGGAATACTATTCAGCAGTCAAAGGGAATGTGCTTTTCTGGCCAAACATGTGGATGAATCTTAATACTGCTAAGTGAAGGAAGCCAGTCGAAAAAGGCTCCATGTGGATGGAACTGGAGGGTATTACGCTAAGGGAAATAAGTCAGGCAGAGAAAGACAGAAACCGTATGTTTTCACTCATATGTGGATCCTGAGAAACTTAAAAGAAGACCATGGGGGAGATGAAGGAGGGAAAAAAAGTTACAGAGACGGAGGGAGGAAAACCATAAAAGACTCTTAAATACTGAGAACAAACTGAGGGTTGATGGGGGGGTGGGAGAGAGGGGAAAGTGGGTGATGGGCATTGAGGAGGGCACCTGTTGGGATGAGCACTGGATGTTGTATGGAAACCAATTTGACGATGAAATATATTTCATATTAAAAAAAGGCTACATGTTGTATCATTCCATGTATAAGCTATTCTGGGAAAGGCAAATCTACAGAAATGGTAAACAGATAAGTGTTTGCCAAAGACTCGAATTAGGAGAGAGACAAGTGAAGCACGGGGTATGTATTGGGACAGTGAAACTGATCTATAGGATACTCTAAGGGTGGGTATAGGACATTAGGTATTTGTCAGAACACATAGAACTTTACAGCACACAGTAGTGAATTTGCATGAACCTTAATGCATGCAAATTTAAAAAATAATGTGGGAGTCCAGAGACTCCCAGGACGAAATGCAGAATATCACAAGAGACTCTAATTGTATGTGATTGTATTGCACATACAACCTCACTGAAGGGAGTGGGGTGTAGGAAAGGTGCTGACCTAGGTAACCTTGGAAATGAGTGGCGTCCATAAGACTAAGGACAAAAGGAACTGTACATAAGCAACGTACTCTAGTTGAAAACGTTATTTCCCATGGAGGTACAAGTTAACTATTCTGAAGCCACTATTCTGTACACTGACACTGAAAAATTAAGTAAATGATGGCAGATGGTAGGAGTCAAGTTTCTCAGTGTTGGAGGAGGAGATTATAGACCAGCAAGAAGAGGCTATAATGATCCACGTGGACCAGAGTTAGTAACATCAGGATGAACTCATGTTTTGCTTAATATGGATGCAAGTGGTTACACGGAACTATTTATAGATGTGTGCACATACAAGGGTTAGTACACACACGTTTCCTTGCTGTGCCAACTGAGGGGCTCTATAAGATGAAACCCCACTAGTATCAAGCATGTGTAGTGCCCATAAATTTGTTTCTAATACCATTCTCTAGTAACAGTAAGCAGGGATCCTTGGAGAAAAATCAGATTTGAAGACTGTGGCAGGAAATGTACACGGTGAAGTCTCATAGAGCTAGAGATGAAACCACACACACACACACACACACACACACACACTTACACACACACACCCACAGGGACTGATACAGGAGCCATTTGTAAGAGCTCCCAATGGCAAATGCTGGAACAATTTGAGCAATACAAGAAATTTTATGTGGTATTGAATTATAGCCTAAAGTGTAAAATAACTATCTATGAGTCTACAATGATTTAAAGAAATTGAAAGACATGATTTAAGTAGATAAATATATGGGGGAAGTTAGAAAAATCTGTACCGAAGAATCCCAAGTAATTTTGGTGGAAAATTATGTATGGAAAGGGTGTGAGAAGGGGGAAAGGGAGAAAAGTCTGGAAAGAGGGGAAGGTTAACTGTGGAGTGGAGAAACATGAAAAGCACTATCTCAGCCATGTAATCAAACTGAACATTATCAGTGATAAGTCATGTTGATAACGTGCCCCTGATAGGAGGTGATCAAAATGACATTTCATCTCTGTGATCTTCCTCTCCAAAACCCATACGCCCAGTTCAATCATGAGAAGATCAGACAAATCCCAATTGAGGGACATTCTATGAAATACCTGAATAGTACTCCTCAAAACTGTCAGAAATAAGGAAAGTCTGAGAAATACCTCAGTGAAGAAGAACCTAAGGAGACCTGATGAATGGATGCAATATGGAACCAGAAATAGGATATTAGGTAAAAACTTAGAAAACCTGGAAAATACACGGATATTAATTAACAATATGTTAGTATCAACGCATTAATTGTGGCATGCTAATGTGAGATGTTAATAATAGGGAAAGATGGGTGAGGGTTATACAGGAACCCTGTACCATCTTTACAGTTTTGTATAAATCCAAAAGTATTCTAAAATTCTAGAAGTTAATCTAAAAAAAAAATGCTGGGAACTGCAACAAGGTTGGTGAGACGAATATTTTCTAGGTGGAAGAAGAAGCCAAGGAAATCAACACAGCGCATGGATGTGGGGCATTAGTGCTAGACTCATGGGTTCTGAGGTCCATCCTGCTACTTCAGGGATGTGTGCTGCTGAGCATCTAATTTAACCTTTATTTCCTCACATGTTAATTGGGCATCATGTAATGATGACAGCTGAATTATATAAGGCATGTGGCACATATACCATATGTGGCTATGGCTGCCATTCTCATTATCACACGACTCTTCTTGGGTTGGTTATCCTATCTGATTATCCACCTCCACTGGGTAGATGTCTGTGGTGTATCTGGATGGCTGTTGCATTAAGAAAGTCCTTCCTTGAAACGGGAACCCTCTTGCACTGTTGGTGGGAATGCAAATTGGTGCAGCCGCTCTGGAAAGCAGTGTGGAGGTTCCTCAGAAAATTAAAAATAGACCTACCCTATGACCCAGCAATAGCACTGCTAGGAATTTATCCAAGGGATACAGGAGTACTGATGCATAGGGGCACTTGTACCCCAATGTTCATAGCAGCACTCTCCACAATAGCCAAATTATGGAAAGAGCCTAAATGTCCATCAACTGATGAATGGATAAAGAAATTGTGGTATATATACACAATGGAGTACTATGTGGCAATGAGAAAAAATGAAATATGGCCTTTTGTAGCAACGTGGATGGAACTGGAGAGTGTAATGCTAAGTGAAATAAGCCATACAGAGAAAGACAGATACCACATGGTTTCACTCTTATGTGGATCCTGAGAAACTTAACAGGAACCCATGGGGGAGGGGAAGGAAAAAAAAAAAAAAGAGGTTAGAGTGGGAGAGAGCCAAAGCATAAGAGACTCTTAAAAACTGAGAACAAACTGAGGGTTGATGGGGGGTGGGAGGGAGGGGAGGGTGGGTGATGGGTATTGAGGAGGGAACCTTTTGGGATGAGCACTGGGTGTTGTATGGAAACCAATTTGTCAATAAATTTCATATATATAAAAAAAAAAAAAAAAAAAGAAAGTCCTTCCTTATACTAACCCAAATCTAGCCTGCTGTCTTTCAAACATGTTCCGCCCCCCCCCCCCCAGGGAGACAGAAACCAGATGCTCCCCTTTCCCTGAACAAAGATGTTGATTATTTAGTCAGATTTCTCTGCAGGCTTTGGACTTCTCATCCATCTTTTGCATTTGTGCAAACTGGTCCTTTTATTATTACAATAGAAAGAGACTGGAGGCTGAAATATTTATTATGATGTCATAAATAACTGTTCAGAAGTTTTCCTTTTTCTTACAAAAACAACAGATCTTCACTATAGAAATTTGATAAAATGCTAACATTCAGAAAGAATTAAAAACCGTCTATAATGCCAATAGTCATAAAGTTTTACAATCTGCTTTCAGAAACTAACAGGTATCTTGTAAACGCACGATCATGTTTGTGCGCCTAAATATTGTCACACAAATAATTTCTAACTGCTGCATAACATTCGACTCATAATGATTGTGCCATAGTTTATTAGTTCAATCGCTTACTTTGGGTGTTTGGGGAGCTTTATTTTATTTATTTATTTTTATATTATAAATAGTTTGGGGATGAGCATCCTTGTAATTAAGTCTTTATGTGTGTTTTCAATTATGTCCTTCGGGTGATGTGTTATTTGTCACTGTGGCTTAGGTTGTTTCGCATCAGGGAGGAACTTTAAACCAGCACTGTTCTCAGGCCCCAGGGGAGAGCGAGATGGAGGCTAGGAGGTAAGGCGGTTCAGAGTACAACAAAACAAAACAAAACTTGTATTTATGCTAGGTTAGACTTTGAGTCTCAGTGTCTACACATCTGCCTTATTCTGGTAGCAAACAATTCAACTGCTGTGCCCTTTGTAGTCAGTACTCTTGGCTATTAATCTGTTATGCCACACGCCAGCAGTGTGACTCATTATCTCCATCTGTAAAATGGGGTTGTCTCGTGAAAACTAAAAGAAAAAAATACGTGGACATCTTCCTACACCTGATACAGGCTCCATGAACAATGGATGGCCTCCACGTGAGTGATGCTTGAATCTTTCTCTAGCCCACCTCAAGGCATCCCCTGTGCCCTCACCTTTGGGCAATTTATTATAACCAGGCAATATTTTCCTTCTGAGAAAAGCAAAAAAGACATTTTTCTCCTTCTTCCTCCTTCTGCATCCTCAAAGCCTCAGGCCCTTCTGAGACTCCTGTGATCACAAAGTCACTTCCATTACAATCAAGACTAGAAGAATATCTATCCTTGACAAACAGGGTTTTAATTCACCAGCCCTCCGTACAAGCACCGCCCCCCCCCAGTACCCTAGTGTCCAAAATGCTTTATCTGGCATTTTCTTGGCTGACACATGGATAAGGAAGAAAAGGCAAGACGCTATGCAGAGTAGAAATCTAACAAGCCCTGGAAAAATTCACCTCCTGCTTCCCCTCGCCTCCTTTTTTGGGAGCTACCTGTTTTCCAACAGCTTCAGTTTTGTATCAGAAGGGACCTGAAGGAAAGGACATAAGCTGGGTAGTCAGACACATTAGGGCTCTACTCTATGTCTTTGCTACTTACCAGCTTTGGGATCCTGGGCAAGTTAATTGAGGTCTCTGAGCCTCAGTTTCCTTAAGTGCACAAAAGGATTATAACAGCTGGTTGGTGATAAGTTCATGAATTGTGTAAAATGCAGGGCATATAGTGCCCGGCACATCGTAGCATTTCCCCATTCATTGGGTTTCTTACCATCGCAAACTTTCCTTACTATACCTCTATTAAAGTGAGCCTAGGAGAGAAATAAAATCATTCATCAATATATCCCTCTAGTTGTGCGGTCCAGAGTGCTTTAGTTAGAAGAGCTGCCTCAAAACCTGCCTAACTAGACTCGTTCATTCATCCATTCTCTCAGCTTGTGCCAGGAATTATGCTGGGCACTGGAACGACAAAATGAACAAGGCATTCTCTGCCCTAAGGGAGCTCATAGCCCAGTGTGGGAGACAGACAAGTAAACATGAAATTATAATTCAGCCACAAAGGATCTGTGTGCGGCAGAGGGATGTAAAAGGGCCTGGCAGGGCACTGAGCAGGGTCACTTAACTCAGCCTTGTTGGGGACGATGTCCTGGGAGAGAGGACAGCTGAGCTGAGCTCGATGATCTGGAATGAATTAGGTGGCTATAAGTCAAATCATGTGATTTAACTTTACGACGACTCTGAAAAATAGACATTTTTATTTTACGAAGGTAGAACCTGAGGTCCGAAGAGATTGTTTTATCCAAGATTACCCACAAGTGTGGCGACCCAACAAAGGCTAAGGGAGCCTGGCTCCAGAGCTCACCATTTGCCCCCTGTACCACGCTGCCTCTTCCAGACTGAGAATGTACCCTTGCTGGTGAAAGTTTGGGCAGCATGTCAGTACAGCTGCTGCATAAGTAAAGGAAGCCCCGTAGAATGCTCTTCGGCCTCCTTTGATCCCTCCATCCTTCGTTTTTCACGCCAAAGCTCTTCTTTTTCAATACTTGAAAAAGTATTATGTTGGGGATTTAGAGGAGGCAGGGATTCAGCTTTGCTCCCAATGCCCAGCCCCAGATGTGGGCTGCAGGGGCCTCAGCCACCCCCCTGTCATCATTATTTTTTCCAGGGACAGAGTTATGGCCCCCAGGAGAGGTCTGTTCCACCAGAGTAGTCAGTTACTAATGAGCTTCATTCTGCTTCTCCGCCCCCGGCTCCCCAGCCATTCTCCACCCCCACATCTCCTAAGTCACCTTCATCTGACAGCTGGAGACTGGTGGGAGTGTGTGTATGTGGGTGTGTGGCCCAGCAGCTAGATGCCCCCCGGGGCCCCTGTGTATCTACTGGGTGTGAGCCAACCTCAGAGGAGAGGGGTGTAGCCCCTTGGACCACTGCTAAGGACAGACGAGCCTGGCCTCGGTGCCTGAGGCCTTGTGGCTCCCTCCCTTCTGAACAACCTGATGCCCACCAGTCTCTGGTCTTTCTCTGCCAGAATCCTAGGACCCCTCTGCTAAGCCTGTTCCTACTTCATGATAGGATTATACTATCACATGAATCCAAATTAGGAACATCAATGTCAGCATACCATTTACTGGGAACTTGCTATCTGCAAGATACAATTATTATCTCTGCTCCAAATTCTTTTTAATGTTTATTTTTGAGAGGGAGGGAGAGAGAGAGAGAGAGAGAGAGAGAGAGAGAGAGAGAGAGACCACGAGCAGGAGAGGGGCAGAGAGAGGGAGACACAGAATCTGAAGCCGGTTCTAGGCTCTGAGCTGTTAGCACAGAGCCCAATGCAGGGCTCAAACTCACAAGCCATGAGATCATGACCTGAGCTGAAGTCCTATGCTTTACGGACTGAGCTACCCAGGCGCCCCTTATTATCTCTGTTCTATACATGAAGAAATTAAGGCTCAGAGAAGTTCAGTAACTTGTCCGTCTGCCCACAAGTGTAAGCGATAGATCCAGAATTTTACCCCAGCAGTGTGACTGCACACCCTGTACCCCTAACCACCATTATATAGGGAGAGGGACTAATGTTTGAGTACTTACTGTGTGCCAAGCGTTGGGCTAAGCTCTGTGCATAGATTATCTTAGTGGCTCCTTCCAACCAGCCTATGGGGTAGGTACTTTTATTTTCTCTATCTTATAGATGAGGACACTGTCATTCAGAAAGGTTAAGGGATTTTCTAGGTCACACAGTGGGAAAATGGCGGGTCTGAGATTCAAGTCCCAGGCAGCCTGACGCCCGAGTCCACAATCCTAGGCAGCATGCTACTCTGCCTGTACTGATTTGAATCGTGTCCCTCTCAGAGTTTATGTCTGCCTAGAACCTCAGAGTGTGACCTTACCTAGAAATAATATCTTTGCAGATATAATCTGGAATCTGGGTAAGATGAGATCATCTCGAAATAGGGTAGACCCTAAATCCAATGACTGGTGTCTTCATACATAAGAGAAAGGAGAGGAAGAAGCGGACACGTAAACATAGGCACACAAAGAAGGAAGATGGCCATGTGAAGACAGAAGCGGAAATTGGAAAGATGCAGCCATAAGCCAAGGAATTCCAAGGATGGCTGGTAACCACCATGTGCTAGAAAGAGGCAAGGAAGGATTCTTCTCTAGGACCTTTTTGGAGCACGGCCCTACCAACAACTTGATTTTAGACCTCTCGTTTCCAGACCTGTGGGAGAACAGACTTCTGTTTTAAGCCACCCAATATGTGGTAATTAGTTATGGCGGCCCTAGGATATGAATACACCATTTGAGAACCAAGTTTTCTCCTTGAAAACAGGAGACAAGGCTTCATGCTCCCACGGAGTTCCTTTTGGCTCCAAGAAGTATGATTCTATGATTCTTAATTAAACCAAAGACTGTGGAGTTCCTGCAGTAAATGGTCTGTGGGAAGCCACGGTTACTAAATGGGGTCTAACAGCATGACTCCGTCCTTCGTCTTCATGTGGCGTTCTCTGGAGCAGGGAGAATGGACCTGAGCTTTCCAACTGAGTGGTCTTAGATGAGTCAGTTAACCTCTTGGCCTCAATGTTCAAATCTATAAAATGGGAGTAGCTGTATCCTTAAATTTTTTATGTTTATTTATTTATTTTATTTTTTTAAATGTTTATTTATTTCTGAGACAGAGAGAGACGGAGCATGAATGGGGGAGGGGCAGAAAGAGGGGGAGACACAGAATCAGAAGCAGGCCCCAGGCTCTGAGCTGTCAGGACGGAGCCTGAGGCGGGGCTCGAACTCACGAACCCTGAGATCCTGACCTGAGCTGAAGTCAGACGCTTAACCGACTGAGCCACCCAGGTGCCCCTGGAGTAGCTGTATCCTTGAAATTGTGAGGATTGAATAAAATAGTGGATATGTAATATCTGACCCATGGAAAAGCAAAATATGTGCATTGGTCCTTCACCTTCACTCTAGGGAAGTTTTTGTTTGTTTGCTTTTGAAGGTGTAGCATATTTGCAAGGACATTCCCAGTAGGAGAGGTGCCAAGGAGAGGGAGTGGAAAGCGAGGGGTGCAGGTCAGGGCAGTGTCATTGGGTCTTATGAAGACGTTTGCACAGGAGACATTTGCTGCTGGGGGTGGGTATTAGACAGGATTCAGCAGGTCAGTTCAACAAAACCTTTGCTGACCCTCTGCTATGTCCTGGGCACTGGGATCGATGCCATGGCAGGGGAGGAATCCCCCAGAATCTATGTGCCAGATGGGGTTGATTGCTCCCTAGTAAAGTTTAGCTGTACCTTTCTATATTTAGATTCTATCTTTGTCAGGCAAGAAGACTTGTTTGACAGGGCTCTGGTTTTTCATCTCTGAAAAGCCACTCATCCGTAGAGCTTGGGGTTTGGGGGAGAGGGAAATGGGAGGAGATCTGGCTTCTCTCCCCCAGTCGGAACAGATGGGATCAGAACAGGGCCCTTCCACATCCCCAGCCAAGATGCCTGAGCCTTGGCAGGTGTCCCAGGACACAGACAATGGGGTCTGATGGCAGCCTCTCCGGCCTGGCTCTCCCTGGGCAGGAGGTTTCTCCTGGGGCTGGCAAAGCCATTTCTTCAGACTCAGAAAAGGGATCTGGGGAGAGAAGACTGCACTGAGGCAACTCCTAACAGCTTCCCTAGAAAATTAGGACACAGCTTGTGGGATCCCAGCCCAGCGGCCCTACCACCTGACCCTTCTGTCTCTGCCAGGACCATTGTCTGGGGAGACAGAGGCAGAACTGGCCTAGGAACATTGATCTGCTGGGTGGTGAAGAGGGAGGATGGCGTACAGGGTGAGGTGGGGGGAGGAGGGTCAGGCAGCCAGGATGGTACAGTTGGTTAGAGTCTGATGTTTTGCTCTATTGGTGAGGCAGAATTTGGAGGGAACGGGTAAGAACAGTTGGCCTCTGAGCACAGCCAAAATAGAAAAGATTAAGCATCGGGTAGGGGAGGGATCTGTCTGCCCATACATCTTAGACACAGACCTGAAAAATGAAGGAATCAGATCCTGAAGAGTCTTTCAGAGGTGCTTGAGCCCAGACTCATGCCTTCAGAAAGATGAATTTCAAAACCACCCAGGGAGGATGGCTGAACGATAAACCCCCATTCATCTCCTGGTGACTCCGTCCTGCAGTCTCAGCTACTTGGATTCCCCATAAGTGCTCAGCTTCCTCCTTGCTAAGTAGATGACTTACCCTGTTCTTTACTGAAATTAAGCCCATTTGGCGCGATCTCCCGCTACTTCCTCCCTCTCTCTCTCTGAAAATGTGTTGATCTTCAGCCCAGCAGATTGTAAGCTCCTCAAGGGAAGGTACCCTGCCTCATTCCTTGTCTGTGTCCCCATGATCTGGCATAAAAGGAAGAGGGAGGGAGAGAGAGAGAAGGGAGATGGAGATATCTATGGATACAAACATAGATATAGATATAGATATAGATATAGATATAGATATAGATATAGATATAGATATAGATATATAGATATACAGAGAGAAATTCAGCAAGCAAGAGTCATAGAGAAGCATACAGAAAGCAAGCCAGTGACAGAACACTAAAGCATGTAGAATCCCTGTTATGTGCCCAGCATGGCGCTAGGTGTATCAAATACATTATTATTACTATTTTGATGGGGGGACAGTTCATTGGGTTTTCTCTTCAAATTACAAAGGGCAATAAATGCTGGTTGACAGGTGGATACTTGCCAAACAACTCAGATGTGAACACACATAAAACCAGTAATCTCCCTCTTCCCTGGGCACACCTATCCCCACACACTTTGTAATAAATATCAACAATTAAGTGTGTTAGCTTTTGTCTTACTTGGGCTTTTCATATGCTTGTATAAACATAGGCTTCTTTTTCCTCTATTGCTTTATTTTAAAAAAAACAATATTCTATACTCACTGACTCTGTATTTTGCCTTTTTCGCTAACAATATATCGTAGACATCCCTTTCTGTCAATACACATAGATCTAACTCATTCTTTTAATAACTAAACAACTCTCCACAGAGTAGATGCATGAGAATTATTCTACTATTGATGGACATTCAGGTTGTTTCCAGACTATGCTTTATGTTACGATAAACAATGATCTAATAAAGATCCTTGGCTATCTATTCATATAAAAATGGGTGTTTTTATTTCTATATGCTGGACTCCTCCAAGTGGGATTGCTATGGTAAAGCAATATGGTAAAGCTATGGTAAAGGTTTATGGTTTTTAAAATTTATTAGATCCTTCCAGCTTAATTTTTAAAAATGTTATAGCAATTTATAGTCTCACCAGCAATATGAGACAATTTTATTTTCCTAACCCCTCATCAGCAACTAGATGGAATCAATCTTTAATTTTCATGCATTAGACGGGAAAAAAAAATGTTATTTCATTGTTGTTTTGATTTGTCTGTCTCTAACAACTAGGGGAGACTAATCCTATTTTGAACTTGTATTGGCCATTAGGGTTTTCTCTTCTGATATTTCTTTTTTTTAATGCATTTTTTATTTATTTTTGAGAGACAGACAGAGAGACAGATAGAGAGAGAGAGAAAGAGAGAGAGAGATGTAGAATCTGAAGCAGGCTCCAGGCTCTGAGCTCTCAGCACAGAGCCCGATGCAGGGTTCAAAACCACAGACTGGACCACAAGATCATGATCTGAGCTGAAATCGGATGCCCAACAGATTGAGCCATCCAATATCTTCTGATATTTCCCTGTCACATTCTTTGTCTTTTCCTATGAGGATGTTCCATTTTTCTTTCCCCCTCCTGGGATGCTCCACATTTTCTTACCCATTTGGCAGGGTTTTTTGTATAGTATGCATAATGTACATACATAATTTAATTTAATCTTTAGGATGATGCATCAAGATGCCCAGGGGGCCACAGAAAACTTAGAGGGACACCAAGATGTAGTAAACACTTTAGGGAGAAACTCAGTGACATTTAACATCTGCTGAATCCCTGAAACTACTAAAAAGGGGGGATTCACCATCTCAACAGCAGATCACGCTACAATTCCATCAATGATAGTGTATGTATGTGGTGCTGGGTTTCAGAGGGTTGCTCTAAATAAAAAGCAAGTAACATGCAAAGATCAATGTGGAACAAGAAATGGCGGTGGTGGTGTTCAATCTGATTCCAAGTTTTGAGAAGCTGTGCAGTGTCCAAAGTCCCATGCAATCCACATATAAGTGACTGCATTTCTTTGAAAGCAAAATGACAGGGGGACCTGGGTGGCTCAGTCGGTTCAGCATCTGGCTGTTGATTTCAGCTCAGGTCATGATTTTGCAGTTGAGGAGATTGAGCCCCATGTTGGGCTCTTCACTGGCAGCACAGAGACTGCTTGGAATTCTTTCTCTCCCTCTCTCTCTGTCCCCACCCAACTCTCTCTCTCTGTCTCTCGCTCTCTCTCAAAATAAATAAATAAACATGAAAAAAATTTTTCAAATGAAATGATAACATCATCTTTCTTTCAAATTGTGTGTATAAGATGATAGAACATTCATACTTCTTATATTGCTTGACCCTAACTTCTCAATAAATGGAACTGCTGGGTATTTCTTTTGGCCTAGAAGTCCTGTGAAAAGTCACTTAGACACTAACCAGTATGTGAATCAGGCATGTTTGGGAGTCTTTAGGAACAATTCAAAGAGTCGGGTAATGACATCTCTGTTTTGCATCTTTTTTTCACAGATGCAGAAACTCAGGCTCAGAGAGGTTAATTGATTTAAGATCAGAGAGTTAGAAAGTGACAGAAATCGGATTTGGACCCAGGTCTCCCTTGCTCATACCCTGAGACTTACCTCAGCAATCTGATGGTGCCGTCTGTGGGCCCAGGTCTATAAAATGCCCAGAGCCTTAGAGGAAGGTGACCCCCATTTCCAAAGTGCCATCCTCTGACATCGCCTTGGATCCAACCACAGCTTTTATCCTTCATCTCTCCTTCTCCACCAAAGCCTGTAGCCCATGACAATGTCCAATTCTTATCTTAAAAGAAGTGGGGAAATAGTCCTTGACTTTGACGATCCCTTCAAGTCATTTTGTCACTGTTCTCCTCTGGACCACAAATTTCTCCAAGGCTAATGCTGTTACCTGCCCTTCCTCACTTCTCACTATGATACCAGCGCCGATTGTAATCCAGCCTCCTGTGCTCAGCTGACATGGTGGTGTTCACCGAGGCTATACCTTGGCGAATTTTTTAAAAACTCGTCACAAAAGTTCGAGGCTTGTTTTAAGGATCTCATCCCACTTGCCCTTGTGCTTATTGGAACTGCATGCACTAGGTGCTCAAAGCATGCCTAGGACTTACTTGTCTCTGCAAGTCTGCCCCCCTCAGTATCCTTCCTCAACTCCAGGCCTCTGTTAGTTTCTGGCTGCCTCATGAGTACCCCTAACTGAATGAAGTTCTGGAAGGATTATCTATGTAAACCAATCTTCCCAACTGACTCTGAACTCTGCCTGTCCCAGTCCCAAACCCTCTTTGTCCACCTCCCACTCTTTTCCTTTTTCTGTTGTTTAATGGAAGTATTGAACTTTTAAATCTATTCGGAGCTAGGTTGGAATGATCCCTTATGTGACCTTGGGTAAGTCATTTTACCTCTCTGAGCCTATTTGTTCATCTGTAATAAGACATAACAACAACGACAACAATGAGAATAATGCATTGTATGGATGTTATAAGGGTTAAATGAGAGATTTCACAAAAAGCATCTAACATAGGGCTTAGCACTTAGTAGGGTTTGACACATGAAGCAAACATAAGTGTTCATCTATCAGCGTCATCTTTGTGGTCATTGTCATTACTATCATCTTCCCCACAATAAACCTGCTCCTCTTTTTCCTGTTGAAAGAAAATGTGCTTTGGTGAAAAAAAAAAAAAAAAGAGCACCAGATTTGGAGTCAGAAGACCTACATCCAAAGCCCAACCATACATCTACTGTATGACTTTGGGCAAACGACTTCACCCCTCTGAGTCTGAATACCCTCCTCCACAAAAGGGAATTCCCATCATTCATCCATAATGGAGTGCCAATGGGACAATAGGTGAGAATCCACTTTATAACTTATATATTGCAACACAGGTCACTTTCAGCCGATGGTTTATGACTGTGTCCCTGGGGCTACCATTCTCACAAGAGAAAAGTTCAAAGTCATCTTGACATCCAGTCTCTACGTCTCCCACACACACCTGAGGCCTAGCGTTCACTCTCGGTTCTTCAATTTGCCTGTGCTGGTCAGAGATGCGCACTGAATCTGGGAGTACTTTCTCTGGTTGTGTCTACTCTGGGCTCACAATTCATGTTTAACCCTCAGCAGGACGAGAGATTTAGTCCCACGGGTGCTTTCCCAGCATCTTTTCCTAACACCATATGTTGTCTACTTGCCTGATAAGGTTTTCCAACAAGGTGAGTATACTTTCTGAGTATCTCCATATCTTAATGGAAAATTCTCCTGCAACTTTTCAGACACTTTATCTGTGATTAAATATTAACATTCCCAACCAGCATATTTTTCATCGCAAAGTGTGAAATATTACAAGATCCTCTCATGTTGTCTATTCACACGACTTCCTGAAGCCAGTGCCAGATTGGGAAGCTGATTGGAAATACAAAAGACGTTAAAAAGAGGAGAAGGTACAATGACGCTGAGGGTGGAGAAGGAGAAAGAATGCAGACAGACCCCTTGGTGACTGCAGGGACTGGCTTGGAACAGCTCTCCCTTATCACACTGTGATTGGCAGGTACCTTGCAATGTTCCCAGATATCCCCTCTCAAACGGCTGAGCCCCCTGAGATTTATTTATATGACTCACAAAACATGGGGAGCAAAATGCAACTGCCAGGAAGATATTATAACCAGGATCTGTTTTTAATGCAAAATCTTTAACTCACCAACTTATTCATCTCCAGAAAAAAGGTTTCCCTGTCCAAACCCCTTGCATCAGAACTCGGTGAAATGTATTGAGGGAGAGAGAGGAGTTCGCTTTAACCGATAGCATTCACCGTTTTTTACGGTGCTATTCGTCTAAGTGACAAAGCCAGAAGGCAAACCTATACTTCTTTCTGACTTTTTATTGCTTTTCATCCCAGTGGGAACCAGCAGACGGGGAGAAAAAAAGGCCTTTTGAATGGTGAAATGTGCTTAAGATTTTTTTTCAGAAGGAGGAGGAGAAAAATGATCAACAAATGTGATTCGAGTTTGTTATAGTTTGGAGAAAAATGTTGTTGAAGGTAGGCTTCTGCAAATTCTCTGTGACATCTGGGGATCCAGCTAGAGATGAAGGGTAGCAGTGGGATAAAAGCTATGGTGGCAAGAAGCTACTGGGACTTGCGTTTTGGCCTACTGTTAGAGAGTTTAGCACACAGAACTGTGTACAGAGTGAGCGATCGTACAGGTGGGGAGGTCCCTATCACCAGAGGTCTTCAAATATATGCCTCCCAGTGGAGGTGTTCTAGAGAGAACACAAACACTGGAGAATAAGTCCAGTGGAGGGCCGCTGAAAACCTTTCTAGGCATTAGAGTCTAGGATTCTTTATAATCAGCTGAAGGAAAAAAAGGGAGGGGGGCTTTGGTAGTGAAAATGCAGGAACTTTCTTATCTTCTTTGGATCCAAACAGAACTGAGTTTTGATCACTTTACTGAGCGAGAGGGTATATATTCCATTTTATAATGGGAGGGACCAATAATATTAACATTAGCAACAACCGCAGTGATAATAGTTAATTTACATTTAGTGTTGGCTGTGTGCCAGGCATGGTCTTAAGTGCTTTCTAAGCATTATCTACTTCACTCCTCAGAATAACCCTATAAGGGAGAAGCTGTAATTATTCCTCCCAATTTAGCGTTAGGAACAGAGATTCAGAGAGGTTATGTAAGGTCACTGGAACCTCCTTATTGATGGGAAAATTGTAGCCCCAGAGCATGTTTGAGGCAGGATGATCAGAAAGAATACGGAGATTTGGAGTGGGAAGACGAGGGTCCGAACGTTCTAGGTATCAAGTATCAGAGTGTGTCCATTATTGTACTAGATACTTTATCTCACTTCATCTCACAACGACCATGAGAGAGTGATAATTTAATCTCCCTTTCATGGATGAGCAAAGTGAAGATCAGGGAGGTTGAGTAACTTCCCCAATATTGCACAGCAAGTTCAAGGTAAAGCTTGATATTTTCAGATTGCTTGCTATGTTTGTACACAGACACCCTGATACTTAGATCTCAGGAAAGCCAATTAACTTTTTTCTTTTTTTTTTAGGTTTGGTTTTGCTTATTTGAAAAACGAGCCATAATAGATGTCCTTGGCTTGCCAGTCATCCAGGGTTGTTCAAGTCTGAAGAGTGCAGATTAAAGTACATTGTGAATTAAGTATAGAGTCTCTCATTTTTGCAATCCCTGAGGCTTCTGATTATAAACCTGGGGATCCTCCTACTTGGTACCGGATTTTTTGTTCCTTAAAGCAGCAGCTAGAGGCCAGGGCCTGGAGCTTCTGAAAATGGATCAGTGTTCTTTATTTTTTAAATTTCTTTTAACGTTTATTTATTTTTGAGACAGAGAGAGACAGAGCATGAACGGGGGAGGGGCAGAGAGAGAGGGAGACACAGAATCCTAAACAGGCTCCAGGCTCTGAGCTGTCAGCACAGAGCCCGACGCGGGGCTCAAACTCGCGGACCGTGAGATCATGACCTGAGCCGAAGTCAGACGCCCAACTGACCAAGCCACCCAGGCGCCCCTGGATCAGTGTTCTTTAAATGTCAAGGCCTTGTTGAGTGATGGTTCTGTATGTTTGGGCAGGTGAAAATAGATGCTGGTTTCTCTGTCTGACGTTGTACTTACCGGGTCTCAGAAAGCAGAGAGGCCAGAGGAAAATGCTCTTTGAGTGAACCTGGCCTAATGGGACCCCCCAACTCATTATCTGAATCCCCTCCCACATAAGTGATGGGGTCTCTGTGGCCTCGTTTGCATGTACGCTCTATGTGCCTCTGTCTAGAAGGAGCTTCCGCTTTGAGTTTTGCTCTTAAATCTCACCTGTGTGTGTCCAGTCTGGGGGAATAGAATCCAATTGCTAAGGTCCCGAAAGGCACTCCTTCTTTCCTCTCTGGTAGTCCTAAAATTATTCCTTAATAAATTCCATGTTGAACATTTCTTTTTCTTTGAAGTGGGTGATCTATGGAGGGACAAGCCAAATGCTTGAGGTCTTCAAAGGCCTTGTGACGTCCCACAGCAAACAGAGCTCTTGAGCTAGGAGGAGACCTATATTGGCCTACTGCCTCTGCCATGAGATCTTGGGGAAGCCATGTCCACTTAACAATCCCATCTAAAAAGGACATGGAAATGCAGCAAGAGAAGTGTATGCTACATGAAGGCATGGGGTGCTGAAATGCCCAGAGCAGGCACTCCGTCGATTCTGGAGTGAAGGGGTGCAAGCAGTGAAGGCTTCCTGGAGGAGGTATGATGAAGCTGACACTTGATGGGCGAGTTAAAGTTGGCAGGTAAACAGGTGGAAGAAGGGCATTCTGCAGAGGGAATAGTTGGTTCAAAGGCACAGAGGGACAGTAAGAAGGTCTGGGCCTGGTACACTGAGCAACCCAAAACCATAAGGTGTAGCTAGAGCATGGGGTGACTCTTAAGGGATGGTGAGGCCAGGTGATGAGGGACATTGTAAATGCCAAGAGAAGAGTGTGCGTCTATCCTTTAAATTTTTTCTAGGTTTATTTATTTATTTTGAGAGAGAGAGAGGGAGAGGGAGAGGTGCAGAGAGAGATGGAGAGAATCCTAAGCAAGCTATATGCTATCAGCGCAGCGCCTGACGTGGGGCTTGAACTCACGAACCATGAGGTCATGACTTGAACCAAAATCAAGAGTCGGACACTTAACTGACTGAGCCACCCAGGTGCCCCGCTGGGTGTGCCTCCATCCTAACAGCAATGGGGAGACATCAGAAAATGCTAATCCCTCATGGGGTAAGAGGCTTATATACCAAAAAGACCACTTGATTTGCAGTTTGAAGGGCGATGGGAGGGGGCAGTAGAGACTAGGACCAGCTGGCACTAGTGCGTTTGTCCAAGAGAGGAGAGACAAGGCATAATCTAAGGCAGGGGTGGTGAAGAAGAGGTATGACTTGCTCCTTTGGGCTCCCCCTTTCCTCATCTAGAAAATGTGGGGATCTCTGTCCAAATCCTTCATCACTTCACTCGTAACTTTTTCATCCAGAACTTTTCCTTCCATAGACCCCCAGTGTTTCAAGAGGTTATGTCTATTAAGTTACATTTATTGAGGGATAATTAGCTTTCCAATAAGTACCGATTTTAGTTGATAAAATTCCCACCAAAAGCAATTAAAGTCTGATTTTATTGGGGAAATATATGATTCCCGTTAGCATTTTTGAAATATTGAAAGGAGATCATGGACTGCCATTATATCTTCTGGACTTTTCTTGCCAGGGAGTGTGGGGCAGAGAGTGAGCAAACCACTGGATGTGTTCACCGGTAAGGTTCACCTCTGAAATTTTACGAGTCTGGGAAATAATCCCCTCTTCAACAAGTACTTGGTAAGTTGTAAATCAGTCTGTAAGTGTGAGGGATCATTACAACTCATTATGATTAGGTAGATTCTCCCAAAATGGGAGACTTCAGACACAAGAGGTAGTAAGGTGAAACCCCATGATTTAACACAGGAGAAACCAGAGGCTCAAACAGGTTGAGTGATAGGTTTTAAAATGTCAGCAAATCAGTGAAAATAGCATCCATGGCTCCCCCTGCTTGACTTCCTTGGGCATCTGCTGATTTTAAAGAATGTTTGAAGCTTTCCTCTCTCCACCTTCGGCCATTCCCACTTAGCGGGAAGGATTCATTTCTTGGTGCAAGGGAGCAAGGAATCAAAGGGTGGTGCTCATGGGAAGTTCAAAGGGGTCAAGTTCATGAGTGGAAGGTGATATCCCTCTGCACTTGGTCCCAGAGGGAAGGGCAGAGAGTGCGCAGAGGGGGGGAGACGTTGGCACAGCGAAAGCACGGACCATTATAGAAAGGCATTTGCAGGCTCTCAGTTCAGCCCCCAAGTGGGAGGTGACAGAGGACAAGATTAAGAAACCTGGGAGTGGCTGTAGTGACCTGAAAGCCCTATACTAATCTGAACCGGTGATAGGAGGAACAGATGGGGACTGAGTTTCAATATCAAGGTGCACCTAACTGTGACACATTTTAAATGGACAAAAAGCACATTGTGGGCTGATAGGTCTGTATGATCCCATTTACGTATTAAAGAGATAGTAACTCAGCTTCAGCATCCTTATTGGCAAATGGGGGTAAAAACAGCACCTATCTTACGATGTTGTGCAGATTCAATGAGTTCAAGTATAGAAGTGTTTAGAGCCATGACTCGCATGTAGAGCAAACCGTGAGGATGTTTGCTCTCGTATTTACCACTTTGTGTTTTTTTTTTTTAATTTTTTTTTCAACGTTTATTTATTTTTGGGACAGAGAGAGACAGAGCATGAACGGGGGAGGGGCAGAGAGAGAGGGAGACACAGAATCGGAAACAGGCTCCAGGCTCCGAGCCATCAGCCCAGAGCCTGACGCGGGGCTCGAACTCACGGACCGCGAGATCGTGACCTGGCTGAAGTCGGACGCTTAACCGACTGCGCCACCCAGGCGCCCCGTTTTTTTAAATTTTAATATTAAAAATAATTTTTAAGTGTTTTTATTTAAGCAGGCTCCCTGCTGTCAGCATGGAGCCCAACACCGGTCTCAAACTCACAAAACGTGAGATCATGACCTGAGCCGAAATCAAGAATCGGACGCTCAACCGACCGAGCTACCCAGGCACTCCTATTTTTAACATTTTTAAAAGTTTATTTATTTTTGAGAGAGAGAGCAGGGGAGGGCCAGAGAGAGAGAGAGGGAGACAGAGACTCCCAATCCCAATCCCAAGCAGACTCCGCGTTGCCAATGTAGAGCCCGACACAGGGCTGGAACCCACGGACTGTGAGATCATGACCTGAGCCAAAAACCAAGAGTCAGACGCTTACCCAGCTGAGCCACCCAGGCGCCCTATTACTGTTTCTAAGCATTTAGACACCTGTGACTCAATAGGATGGATTTGAAAGATCCAATGGTGGTTAACTGTGGGGAGGAAGAAGTATGACAAGGATGTTGAAGGAGGGCTTTTCCTTTGCTATTATTATTTGTTTATTGTTATTTTTTATTCCTGTAGTGATTATTTCTTTTGCATGAGACAGTGTTTCTGTATTATATACTAAGAAATAAATTTGGCTTCTTTGCAGCTCTGATAGCATAACCCATAGTTGTGGAAATGCAGAGCCAACAAAGGAAATATTCTCATTTATTTGTTTATTCATCCATCCTTCATTCAACTAGTACCTGCTGCATGCCTGTTTTGTGCCAGGGACCGCAGATAAAGGAACAGAACAGACAACCCACCTTTGCTTTCCTGTGAAAGGTGGAAACCAGAGGAAAAAAACGAGGAAAATATTTGCCATGTCCGATGGAGGTAAATTCCCTGCTATGCACTGTCGGCCAACAATGGCCGTGTTCTGTGGGGGAAAGTAAGGCAAGGAAGAGTAGGGGAGGGACAAGAGGGAGGAGCATTGCAATTTCAATGGGGACGGACAGGAAAGATCAGGGCAAAGGTCTGAAGGGTGGCAGGGAGCTAGGCAGCTACGGGAGAACATTGCAGGCATTATTTCATTTAATCCTTTCAAAAATCCTCCCCAGAACCCTAAGAGGTACGGATTATTAAAGCCCTCATTTACAGATGGGGAATCAGAAGCTCAGAGAGAAGGAGGTTGTGTAAATAAGTGTCATCTTAAAAAAAAAAAATGTACCTGGCTTTGGGACAGCTCAAGGCGGCTCCAAGCCCGTGCAGGATCTGTGGCTCTGGGGGGAATGAGCCCTCTAGTGCCACCTTTTGCTGCTCTAGGAATATTGGAAAGTGACCTGCATTTCTCCCTCTCCCTCTCCCTCTCTATCCTTCTTTCTTTTCATTTCTGGTATCTCCTGTCCTGAGCTCAGAAGTGTGGGCAGAGCCTGGTGACTCATTTCAAACCTGCACACAAGCCTCCACCTGTCACACCTTGGCTCTCCCGAGGTCCCGCTGACACACTGATGCGTGAGTGAGAGGCAGTGCATTGATGTGGAAGAGCATGGCGTTTGGAGACAAAAGACCGGACACTGGCCATCTCTGTGAACACTGTCAGCCCTCATCAAGCCTCAGTTTCAAATTTTACCTGGCTAACTCCCAGATTTATATTGCTGATTAAGTGAGAAGCAACATAACTAAGATTCCTCTCCCCAATTCCAGTGTGTGTGTGTGTGTGTGTGTGTGTGTGTATGCACAGACACACAGGTGCACGGGGGTGTGAGGTGGCACCTCCTCTACAATGACAAGTAATTCTGGGACACCAGCTGGGTGTCTTATAATGCAACTCAGTTCTGACACATCTACCTGGAGATAGCATCAGATTCCATAGGTTAAGGGCTCAGTCCCAGAAGACAGCCCTCCACTTCAGATCACAACCTCAAGTTCAGGTTCTCACCTGTGCTTCTGACTGACCGGCTGTAGGTTGGAGCTTCTAACAACCCACTCCTTGGGTTCAGTTAATTTGCTAGAGTGGCTCATGTATCTCAGAGAAACATCTTACTCATTAGATCACTGATTTATTATAAAAGGATGTGACTCCGGAACAGTCTGATGGAAGAGGCATAGAGCAAGCTCCAAGTGCACAACTCTCCCCAAATTCCATGTGAGCATCAACCCAGCAGCTCTCTGCACCCCATCCTTTTGGGTTTTTATGGAGGCTTCATTACATGGGCATGATTGAGTAAACCATTGGCCATCGGTGATTGATTCGCCCTTTAGAAATCAGAGGGTGGGACTGAAAGTTCCAAACCTCTAATTACAGGGATGGCTCTCCTGTAACCAGGTGCTTCCCAAATTCTTAGGTGCTTCCCCAAATCTCCTCATTAACATAAACCCACTTGTGGTGGAAAGAGGCTTGTTATGAACAACAAGACACCCATTTCACACTTATGTCTCTGAAACATTTCAGGAACTAGGAAGAGAGACCAAACAGAATAAAGGATGTTCCCATTGCTCTTATCCCTCAAGAAATTCCAAGACTTTTCAGAGCTGTGAGCCAGGAACAGTGGACTAAGCCTAAATATAAACGAAAAAGATATTTTCGTCATCTGAGTGACCAAATACATATTTCTTATGAATCACAGTAATGCAGTAACTTTATTGCAATAATATAATATATAAATATTCAATATTTAGATAGGCTAATAAATATTCCATTTGTTAGAAGTCTACCCTGAGGCTTAAGGTCAAGGCAACAAAGATAACAAAAACAGGAGCTCACTTAGGTGTCCAAATGCCCAGGTAATTGTGCTACCATTTGCTTTACTAAAACAAAGTCTAATGATATGTGGTGAGAGAGAAAATAATAATGTTTTATCTGATAACTTGGAAGCCAAAGTCAGTAAATGTGGTTGTAGATACATCATCCCACACCCCCTCCACTTCTGTCATCCAAGACCCCACCAGTTATTCATAGCTCCGGCCTTCTTTCATTCAGTCATACACAGCCACACAATAGCCAGAATGAATTCATAAAACACTCATGGAAACATGCTACGTCTCTGCTGAAAACTTTTCCATGGCTCCCCATTATCCTCCAAATAATTTTCAAACTTTCCAACGTGGCTCAAAACACTCTTGATGAGTAGGCCCTGCCAACATCGTTAGACTCATCTCTTACCATCATGATTCTTCCCCGTTTTCTCCATGACTATAAACTCCAGCCAACCTAAGGTGCTTGGAGCCTCCCCAGTGCACCGGGTCTTTCTCATCTCCTGGGTTTTCCCACATGCCATTGCTTTTGCCTAGAGACTGCCTACGTCTCCACTGCATTTCCACCTGCCATGGCCAAGGCTAGCTGCGTGGCCCTGCTCTGGGCTACCCTACTGCTCCCACTTGTCCCTACTATAGCATCAGATGTTTGCAGCATCTCCACTCAGAACATAAGCTCCGAGGGGAGAGGTCGTGTCTACCTGCTTCACTTTTTACTGCCCACAACCTACCACGGTTTCTGACATAGAGACAGTGTCAGTAAAAGTGGAAAATGAATATAAATAGCAGTCATTTATTGAATTCTTCCTGTATAGCAGATACTGTGCTAAACTCTTGACACACTTAGCATTTAATTGTCGTAATACAGGCACTGATCCTTTGGACAGCACCCAGTCTGGGGGTGGGAGACAGTTGGGGGGAGAGTCTGGGCCGCTCTGCTGTGCCTGGCAGTAATTCTTCAGTAACTGAATTATCTATTTATGCACTGTGTCCCGGGGCAGAGGCTGGGCATCCAGGTGTGTGGTGTGTGTGTGTGTGTGTGTGTGCATACACGTGTGTGCATATGCATGTACATGTGCAGCTGCTGTTTGCCAAAAGGAATGGAATTGTTTCACAAAATATTTTAGCCACCATAGCTATATTTAGGGTGACCATACAATTTACTGTCCAAACGGGGACCTTTTAGCATTGAAAGAAGGCACAGTTAATAAGTAACTAAATCAGTGATTTAAAGTGAAACTTCAGTGTGCATCAGAATCACCTTGCAGGGCCTGTTTGTGATTCAGTAGATCTAGGGAGGGTCATGGAAATTTGTATTTATGGCAAGTTACCAAATGATTCTAAAAAGGGTGGGGTGGGGGAGGGAGGAAGAAAAGAAAAGAAACATACAAAGGGAAACAACCACAGAATATAGGAAGAAACAAAACGATCTAATTTCTCTTACTTTCTTAGACTTCCCTACCTCATTTTCCCCCTGTTTTGAAGCAGTTGTTATAATGCTCTTGTCTTAATAGAAGGGAGTGTAGTTCAGTAATTCTCAAATTTTATTTCCTGCTAGACTATTTCTAGGCTATGGTAATAACTGATTCCTGAGGGACAGCAAAAGCTTCTGTGGGTCAGATAACATTTCTAGCTTAAAGGCACTGAGGATGTCTGCATAAAGAAATTTGCATAATTGACAACTCAATTTCATTTTTCTATGAACGGTTTAAAAACATTTTTTTCCCTAGAGAACATTTATTATCATTTCACAGAAGGAGACTTTCCTGGCACCCAATCTGGGAAATCTGTGGAAGTAAAGAGGTTTTGCAGAATGTAAATAGCCATTTAGACCCCCAAAACATGAAAATTCATGTGGTATTTTCATAATTTGTAATGCACTTTAAAATGCATAGGATAGTTTGATTATCTCATAAACCTGGGAACCTGATGGAGAAGGCAAATTGGATATGAAAACTAAGACTCAGAGGAGGTGTCCAAGATGGCTCCAAGAGGAAATGGAGCCAAGAAGAAATGAAGTTAGGCTATCTGCCTCCCTGACACCTGGTAGGATGCAGGGAAAAGCAAGAAGTGGGAACCTTGGCGTCAAAACATGATGCACGGAGATGTGTACATTTTTTGTGGCAGAAGAGAGCATCTTGCGAAAGCAAGTCCTACCATAGACAAGCTTATGCCAAGAGAAGTTATAAGATGTTCATCTGACATTAGTGGGGTAATGAGAAGAGGGAAAAGAAAACTGATCTCGGCCAGGGCCCTGTGAGGACCAGAGAGCAGGTTCTGGCCGGATGATGTGAATGATATTCTGTAATTAGTTGGCAAATAGATGCTGATATTTCTTTTAACTGCCTGGAACACGGCCCTGGCGCTGTGCCTCCATCCTGCTTGAGCCAAACGTGGGGTCCCAGCTGCTGCCACAACTTTGGGTCTTTTGTTGTTTCCCTTGTCATTTCTAATCAGGTCATGTGGACACCTGATTGTACCACTCGAGAGCTGAGGTTGCCACAGTAACCCCATAAAGGTGCTCAGGTACAGCTGATGTTCCATCATCCGGAGACATGCCACCGGGACCCCCTTGGGCCTTTGCTTTCTTCAGGAAGGAGGAGATGGGACAAACAAGTAAGAAAAAAGGGAAGGTTGCAAAAGGAGAGAGAAACAGACCGATTGTGTGAGTGCCTCCTTCATTTGCTCTAGACTATCATGTCGGGTTGAACCATCCAATATTATTCCATCTCTCCCACTTTGCAGATTGGAAAACGAGGTAAAGAGAAGGGAGGTGCCTGCCCAGATGTCTCCCAGTGAGTCAGAGGCAGAAATCAGGCCAAGCTGAAACCTCAGACTCCTGGTAGAGTGTTCTTTCAACTACCCTAAACTTTTATTCAGAATATTTATCGCCAATTCTTTTCAAATTGTATTCTCCAGAGATGTAAGGTTTTCAAGAAACGTTAGAAAAAGAGTAGAAGAAGAGACAGGGTGCCCGGCTGCTCAAAGGAAATCCGAAAACAATTGCTCCAGAAGGATTCATAGAGAACTCATTCTCCAGGTTTGGATAGGTTTGGATTTGCTCATGTGATGGGATATTTATCACTGTGTTCAATGTGAACATGGAGAGAAATTATCCTGTCATCCCGAGCCAGTGACCAGAACAGTAAGGCCTTTGATTTATTCATCCAATAAGGCCCCGCTTGGGCCAAGATGCACATAGCAGTGGACCAAACAGCCAAAACCTGGCTCTGGAGTGCTCAATGGCTACAGAGCTGGCAATACTCTTCCTGATTCTGCCATAAGTAACAATCCCTTATGAGGATGGTGTGACTTCCGACTTTGCAGAGGGCTCCTGCACCTCTTAGCTCCCTCGGAGGCAGGGGTGGGTGGGGATGGCATTTTATGCTCACTTCCTGAGACAAACTTGTGGTTACAGAGAGAAAGAGGTACAAGGGGCATCTGATTCTCACTGAGGAATGATGTCGGATCGTTATAAACCTGGAGTCTAGCACGGTGTCTCCCATGCATGTTTTTTTTTTTTTTTTTAATTTTTTTTTTCCAACGTTTATTTATTTTTGGGACAGAGAGAGACAGAGCATGAACGGGGAAGGGGCAGAGAGAGAGGGAGACACAGAGTCGGAAACAGGCTCCAGGCTCTGAGCCATCAGCCCAGAGCCTGACGCGGGGCTCGAACTCACGGACCGCGAGATCGTGACCTGGCTGAAGTCGGACGCTCAACCGACTGCGCCACCCAGGCGCCCCTCTCCCATGCACGTTTGACTGCATGTCGTGTGCACAGCACGGTCAGGATGGTGAGGATGATTAACATCTCATGCCAGTCAGCGTCCTCCAGACAAACAGACTGATCTCGTGAGTGAAATCCTGAAGCATCCAGGGGGTGAGGCTACTTATCTGCGTCTGACACGTGGTGGCCACTGTGCCATACAAAAGAGACCTAGAGGTTCAATGTGCATACAGGAGGGTTGGGGAGACTTCTTGGAGGAGGTGAACCCAGGTTTGCATGGATGAATCTGGAGTTTATCCTACATGATGGAGAGAAGGGTATTCCTGTCAGAGGTAACACCTTTCTAAAGCAACAAGATGGCCCTAGCATAGAGAGTGAACTCGAGAACCAAGAGTGGACGGGTGTCAGGTCATGAAAATTGTGAGTGTGACGGTCAGGAACTTGGAGTGTGGACATCTGGAGCTGGGGACAGGCTTGAAGTGAGGCTAACACAATTTTCCTTGAGTTGCAAACATTATTGTGAGGTTTTACCAATCCAGTGAACATAATACTCTATCCTCATGATGGATTCCGACAGTTACATATCTGTATCAAAGCACTTAAGACCAATTCTCTCAACGAATGGTTACTTCCACCCATGGCACAGGTAGGAAAGGATCACAGCTGGAGCACATTCATGGCTCAATCATCCTGGACAAATAGGACAATGCCCTCCTTTTACAGGTGAGGGGTCAGGCCCAGAGAGGACAAGGGACCTACCTAAGGACACTGAGACAGAGGATGTCAGTGTCAGGGCAAAATCTAGGTTACTATATACCAGGGTCTTTTTTCCCCTCCTTCCCCAGGAGATATCCGACAATTTCTGAAGACATTTTCACTTGTCACAACTGGGGAAGGTGCTACTGGCATCTGATGGGTAGAGGCTGAGAATGCTTCTAAGCCTTCTGCAATGTACAGGACAGGCCTCCCCAGCAAGGCATTGATTCAGCTGAAAATGTCCATCACGCTGAGGTTGAGAAACCCTGCTTCTGCCATGCCTAACTGAAGCTCTTGTTGGATGGGGTCCTTGGAAACCATCTGGCTTCCTTCCAGCTGAGTTAATCCAGGTCCAGTGAAGACGGGTGACTTCTCCAAGGTGGACAGTGGAATGTTGCCATGTTTCCTTAGCTTCTGGTTAAGCCCTAACATTTATCAGGAGCGTCTCATGTATCTGAGCATAAGTCAGGTATGGAGACAGTGTCTTATGAGGATAGAGGAGAGATGCCACCTCAAAATGGCCAGAGAAAGTTGTCCTGACCAAAGTTGTATAGCGGTCACTCATACCATCAACTGGAGGGAAAAAAACAGGCCCTAGTGGAGTAAACAGTCATGGTCAGCACACATGAACTCAGTGGATATTTATGGGATGGCTGTCCCTCTTCAGGCACCGTGCCAAGCACCAGGGAGTCAATCACGAACAAGACAGGGTCCCTGCAAATAAACACACTCTCCACCACCCAAACTTGAAGGATTCAGTGCTTGAGAATCCAAGCTCTGGATTCAAGTGAACTAAGTTCATACACTCCTTTGCTGCATACTAGCTGGTGGAGCTTAGGAAAGCAATTTAACCTCTCTGAGCTTCAGTTTCCTCATCTGTAAAATGGCAACAATAATAGTGTCTCCCTCAGAGGACTGATTTGAGTACCGAATGAGGTGGTGAACATAAAGGGTTCAGCATGGTGCAGGGAACAGCAAGCGAAAGGGAGCACCGTAGGTGCAGAAGTCATTACAATTGTATACAGGAACCCTGAATTCTTATCTTGCTTCTCCTGTCCTCGGCGAAGTGATCACTTCATTACCCACCATTTCTGGTTTTCAGTAAAATAAGAGATTAGACTAGCACTTTGTGGGTTATGAATCTTATCCTCTGTCCCTTAACTAAGCGACTCCTGGGTCCACACCACCCTTCTCCTCTGGAACGTGGCCATTCGGGCCCCCACGTCCACCTACAACGCAGCCAGCCTGGGGATGGCTGGATCCCCGTAGTTCAGCAAAGCAGATACGATGACAAAGCTGTGGTTTCAGGGAGGCCGGCCTCCTGGGCTGCCCCCTGGCTGTCCCTGGCTGCTTGGAATGCATATCAGTGCCAGCCTGCAGTGATCATGAACAAAGCCATTAGAGAGAAGATGGTAGTGTTTTTATTTTTAACGAAATGACTCATTCCCCCTCCGGCTGTGAGCTGTTGAGGGCTCAGGAAGGGAGCAGGAGATGTTAGAAGTGCAAGTTCAGGACACTTTGGCCCCATTGGGAGCTAAACAGGGGATGTCATACACTTTTTCGCAGTTTAATAGGCCCTGGAAAAAGGTGTTTAAACTGAAAAGGCTGTCTCGGTGTTGTGGCTTTAAGGGCAAGGGAAAGGAAGGGCAGAAACACAGCCAGTGACAGTGACGGAATTAGAACCCGGGCTAAGGGTGGGGAAAGGTGCTTATGGAAGCTTCATGTTAGGTGTGGTCAGGGGCTGGACACTTTCTGGAACGTGGTCTCCACATGCTGTCTTAAATCAGGAGCCTTTAAATTACATTACACAGTGTTCTAGGGGTTCACTTGGAGCACCCCGTCGCCACGCAGTTCTGGTTTTCTGCCCTGCCCACCTGCAATGGCTGTGCTGGTGTCTACCTCACATGTTAAAGCCTCAAGAGTTAACATAATTGGGTCCTTATTAGGTACCAGCCATGACACTAAACACTCAATGGGTGTGAAATCATTTAGTTTCATAACAACGCTATGAAAAATTTACAATTACTATCGCTATTTTGTACTTTATGAAATAGAGGCCTAAAGCCAAGGTAAATCATTTGCCCTGAGTCACAAGGCTAATAGGCAGCTTTGCCAGAACTAGAAATCAGACCTGTCTGTCTGCAAAGCCCATTTTTCTCAACCACAATGCTACATGGCCCCCCATGCTGGGTTTCCACATAAGCTTTCATTTTCAAAAAGTGTTCCATGGTTATTTTAAAAGGAATAAAAGTTTGAAAGTGACTGATTAGATGTTCTGAGATCTCTCCCGGCTCCAAATTTCCAACTTTTACATTTTATAGAGAAGAAAGCAGAGGCCTCGTTAACAAAGGTTGATAATGGGAAACAATGGACAAGCCCTGGAATAATAATAGTAGCTAATATCTGAGCACTTATAGGCCAGACGATGCTCTAAATCCTTCATCCGCATTAACTCATTTAATCCTTGCACCAGCCCTCTTTAGTAGGTGGTATTATCACTATGCCCATTTCTAGATAAGGAAACAGTACAATAAGGTCATAACTCAGATTCAAGGTCATACAAATAGAACGTAAGAGGCCAGTTTTCAAAGCCCGTGCCCGTGCTATCACTGCTGTGCTCTGATGAGATGACTAACACTGGGGGGAACCCACTTTCCTTAATATCAGCATTTATTTTGTAGCATCACACCAGTGCAAATTTATGTAAATAGACATGCAGATCAGCTGCTACCCTGGCATTGGTGCCAGCTTCCCATCAGGGATGTTGATGCAACAAAATTTGGCCATTGTCGCGGATGTGAGCTATCAAAGTGGTAGACATTTCAATCATTCCCCACATTTTTCAGGCTTGGAAGAAATGAATGCATATTAGGTAGCTATGTGCCTATACATGCTGAAATTTTGCATTTTCTTTCTTAGAAGTATTTTTTCCAACGGCGGATGCTTGGTATCCGTTGAAAATGAGATAATGTCTAGTACTGCATTTTCATCCTGCTGCATTGAGGCCTTGCCACAGTCCTACAAAGAAGGCAAAACATACCTTCTTTGAGAAGCAGCAGAAAGGTTGAAGGGGCTTTCTTAGGATATCCCTGAAAGTTGTTGGCCTGCTTTGTCTTTCTTTGTCTCCTACTCCTTCACCACTGATTCTTCCTTATGGTGCTGTATTATTTTCTTGGTTGGATGCAGGAAAGCTAGTCTCCAGTCTGTCCCATAGAAAGAAAGGGAAAGGACACCGTATCGCCTCTTTAAAAATGGATATATCCATTCACAGTAGAAGATCGGCCACCTAATAAAGGAGAGAGAAGCTAGGACTCACTGAGGAACTACTATGCCCAGCAGTAGTATGCCCTAGTGCTTTGGGTAGCATGACCATATCATTTATCATCCAAAAAATGAATAGGGGTGCTGTGAATAATTACGTCAAGACCACAGGATGAACTGAGACCATCCTGGGCAAACTGGGATGTGTGGTCGCACTCACTGAAGAGGTATCATTCACTTTGCATTTACCGTAGCCCCCAAATGTAGGTGACTTTCTTTGTTGTGAATCTCAGAAAGGTGTAACATGTCCAGGGTCATATTGCAAATGCATGACAGTGCTGTCTGTCTGATTCCAAATCCCTGGGTCAAGGGTGACATCAGAAATGGGGGCGCTTGGCAAGCGAGCCACATAAAAGGTGCCTCTGGAGGTTGCTTTGCTGTCCAGCCTTTCTTGTCCCCACCATATTCCCAGCCATTGTCCTTGACCATCAGAGCTCAGGTGGGGCGCGATGACTGCACTGTTCCAGTAGAGGGCAGTGTTGCCATGCCGGCCAAGGCCAAGGGCTACAGAAAACAGGATGGGGGCCCTGGCTAAACAGACCCAGTGGCCTGTGCAGCATCCCTAAAACAAACCAGCCTCATAGGGCTGCCTGCTGGCCAGCTGTTTCCCAGGCTCCCATCCCCTTAAGGCTCCACTGTGGATAAACCTGTCGTCCCCCTCATCTGTCTACTGGCTCCCAATATACAACACCAGAACAAATCCAAGAGCTTTATACCACCTGGGGTAGAAAAAGACCCAGGGAGAGTTTCCAGATTAGAATCAGGAACTGTTGCCATTTTCTTGTTTGCTCAGAATTACTCCAGAGCTGGCAGTGTTGTTGACATATGTGTTACCACTTAATCTTTCATAAGAAATTCTTTTCAGGGGTAGCTGAATTCTGGATCCATGCCAGGTTAGATAATTACATTCCCCCAGAAAACAGGAGCTCTGACGGCTGCATTCTTTTTCCAGCAAGAGTTTGGGGTTTCAAGGATGCAGGTTAGGCGTTGGTGGGAGGGTGACAAAACGGTCCATGAAGAAAAAAGACCAGGGTTTGATGAGAAAAAATAAACCTCAAAGTGTCACCCACTAACCATTTTTTTTACTTCCTTTGGCCTCATTCAAAGTGAGATTCATTTGTAGTTTTTGTCTGTAACTAAGAATTCAATTTTTGCTCTTTTAAAAGAAACCTGATTTACAGGGGGTGTGAAACAAAGCAGAAAATGATAAGAGGAGGGAAAAAAATAACAATTCAAATGGAAAAAACAGTGAAAGAAAAATCCTTTTAACAGTTTCTCTCATCTAAAGTGGATGGGACAGCATTTTTACATTAAGTTCAGCATTTTGTCAGGAGGGGATGAAAATGCCCTGTGATCCTCAAACTAAGAATTGCTGGTGATTTCAAACCCTCCTGCTGGCTTAGATCTTAATCAACCAGAAAACCTCAAAATGACAAACAAACAAAAGACAGCTTTGCTCTCTGAGGTTCATTAGCTCAGGCCAAGGTTGAGAAGACGCGCTAGAAACAGGCGAGCTCCAGAAGTCACTTTGTGGGTAATTCTTCTCCCTCCCCTCCCCCCACCCCAGGCCTTCTCTCTAACAACGAGTGGCCTTTCGTGATTGTCTCCTGGGTACTTCCCGGGAGCGGAGCTGAGGATGGGGTGGGGGAGGAGGCAGGGGCTCTCCGTTGTGCGGGCTCACGCCCCCCCCCCCCCCCCCCGCCCCGTGCATGCCTCTGGTGTCAAGGACGTTTGCCAGCATGCCCAGGACCCAGGAGAGGATCCTGGTAAGCGCAGGCTGAGCTCCACCTCCTGGGCTTCCTTCCTCCCTGCCGCTCCTCTTCCTCCGCATCCTCCTCATGGTCCAAAGTACCTGCATCTCCTGGATGTCTGCTCAGAACACACAGGCACCTGTTCTTGCCTCGCCTTCCACCGCCAGTTTTCAATTCTATCAAACATCTTCCACCTCTCTCCCCTTCTGCCTCCATTCTCTCTTTCCCTGCCTCCCTGTCTCTCTCTCTCTCTCTCTCTCTCTCTCTCTCCACACACACACACACACACACACACACACACACACAGAATCACACACACTCACATTCTGTCTCACACTCATACTCATACCCACTTAGCCTCACACACTCTCACACACTCACATTCTCCCACACTCATACACTCACACACTCATACTCTTTCACACACACACACACACACACTCACAAAGACACACACCTCCTCTTTTCTCCCAGCTCCAGGTCTGGCCCTCAATATCTTTCCCCTTAACAGCTTCTTAGCTGTTCTCCCTGCCTCTCTATGCAAGACAGCCAAAGTAAACTTCCTTAAGCCCATTTCTGACGGTATAATTTCTCTCTAAAATCCTTCAGCAGCTCACTACCACCTACAGGATCAAGTCCTAAATCCTTAGCTTGGCATTCGAGGTCCTTCATGATGCGGCTCTCTCTTGCCTGTCAGGCTTCTGTCAATGTCCTGTGCTCCAGCCGTACGGATCCCATTACTCCTCAGCAGCTTCTTCATACCCCGCGTCTTTTCTCAGCTCGTCTCATGTGCTCATATCGTTCCCTTGACCTCGCTGATCCCATGCAGATTCTGTCTACTCATCATGGATCAGCCTAAAGGCCACTTCCTTTTTTTATTTTTTTAAATATTTCTTAAAAACATTTTTTTTGGGGCGCCTGGGTGGCGCAGTCGGTTAAGCGTCCGACTTCAGCCAGGTCACGATCTCGCGGTCCGTGAGTTCGAGCCCCGCGTCAGGCTCTGGGCTGATGGCTCGGAGCCTGGAGCCTGTTTCCGATTCTGTGTCTCCCTCTCTCTCTGCCCCTCCCCCGTTCATGCTCTGTCTCTCTCTGTCCCAAAAATAAAATAAACGTTGAAAAAAAAAACAAAAAAAACAAAAAAAAACCCACATTTTTTTTAATCTTTATTTTTGAGAGAGAGAGAGAGAGAGAGAGAGAGAGAGAGAAAGAACAGGCAGGAACAGAGAAAGAGATAGAATCCAAAGCAGGCTTCAGGCTCTGAGGTGTCAGCACAGAGCCCGATGCAGGGCTTGAACTCATGAACCTGTGAGATCATGACCTGAGCTGAAGTCAGGTGCTTAACTGACTGAGCCACCCAGGCGCCCCAAAGACTACCTTCTTCTGAATGATCTACCTCTCACCCCCTATATCTCTGCTACAAAGCAAAGTAAATCTTCCTTGCTCATGAACGTCCACCATGCTTTACTTGTAGCATATATATTTTTAATTGATCTAATATTTAGTCTTTTTTATGCTCATGTTTTTTCCCCTTAAGTGTGCATTCCATGAAGATGGGGAGTCAGCATGGTTTAGTTCAGTGCTTTTTATATGGTGAATTTTAAATGGCAATTTGTTGAACAGATTAATGAATACTTTTAAGAACCCATAAATGAAGGAGTGAATCAAACTTGCATGGATGCATGAATAAATGACTTTGTGCATGGATGGATTAATGAATTTGTGTACTTACGCATTCAAATATACTATAGGAGCCTACTATGCAAATTATCCCAGGAATAGATGAATGCTCACATGCATAAATGAGTAAAAACATGCATGCATGAGCCTGTGAATGAATGACCAGGTGGCTGGATTCCTGATTCTTGGGATTGTCTCTCAACAGGAAAGTTGACAAAGTTACTACAATAATTAATTCCAGGCATTTTCTCAGTCCTTCTTCTTCCTCTTGACTGGGCTTCCTATTCAACTCTCAGATCTTCATTCTTTCTCGATTTTTGCACCCACTAGCTTCTGTTGAGGATGGTCTCCGCCAACCCCAAGCCAAGACATCCACTGAGAGGATACTATTCTGTTCATATTTGTACTGAAGTGGTCTGGCTGTTCCTCTCAGAAAGCAGTAAATGATCCATTCTTAAGTGTTCCCAGAAGGATGGCATCTTTACCTCTCTATATCACATAGCGGCCGAATCTATGGGTTTTACTTTAATCCACAATGGAGATTATCTGCACTCTAAGTTCTTGTTAGAGGATTTTATTGTGAATCGAATGAGAGCCAGCACTTCTCAGAAGCTCGTTTACGATATCTGATGTTTGATAGAGAAAGTCTAATAGACATGCTAACTATCCATTCATCTCCAGTCTCCACTGGAAAGGAAATACCTGAGTCACATTATCTCAGCCCATGGCAGAAATGTTTTCCCTGAGTTACGACTTAATATTTTGCTCTTTGCCTTTACGAAGGGTCGATAAGAAAACTGCCCAGAAGAAAAAAGCATGTCTGTATTTCTCCGAAACTGTGATTGAAGATTGGATCCACTATTTAACTCAATGGACTTCAAAGTCCCTATTTATATTACAGAAAAAGTCCTAAAACTAAATAATGGGCCACACCATGAAGCTGATAAGGAGCACGTGGGCTGTGTTCTACCATGATGTACATGCCCCAATGAAAGGATATGGCATAGTTAATGATTGATGTGGGCCATATCTGACACAAAAAAATACCACAGCATGAGATTTAGGACCTGGGACCGGGCCTGGGTCACAAGGTATTTATTGGACAGAATGGGAACTCAGAGGCCATTAATGTTTATTTTCCTGTTTACCTGGCTTATCACCAGGTATCAGGGGTGGGAATCCAGAGAGCATTCTAGAACAGAGGTCACACAATTATTGCCTGTGGGCTAGCTGCCTGTTTTGTAAATGAACACAGCCAATTCAGTGTTGGAATATAGCTATATTCATTTGTTTATGCATTTGCTATGGCTGTGTTCACGCTGTCACAACAGAGATGGAGTAGTTGCTATAGAGACTGGTAGACCACAAAGCCCGAAATGTTTACTCTTCGGTCCTAGAAAAAAGGGCATCGGGATGGGGTCAAAGTATACGAGTTAGTATGCAAAGTTTGCACGTATTTAAAAGTTCCTGCACCATCTGAGATGCAGTATTCTCAGCTGTAGAATGGGATTACACATTCTGTCTGTATTACAGGTTTTGGCAACATGGAATGAGAAAATGTGGTTGTAAATAACTATCATGGTTGTAGTTCTGTGTGAAGCTTAGGAAGCAGGACAGGATGACACTTATGCAGACACAGATGTGATCTTCCAGGCAAAAGTCAGTGCTTCACTTTCTCTCCAGGAAAGCCACTCTCAAGAGAATTTTCTTCAACAGCCATGGCCTGGAGAAAGACCGTTTTCCTGCCAGAAAGGGCAATTGAGCATCCTGTCAGTCCTTCTCACTGCACAGGAACTAGACTGAGATAATCTCAGGTGGGAGAGCACGATGCATTCTTTCCACAGCCTCATATGTCAGGTATGATTTTAATTTCAGATAATGTCCAAACTCGATAAGAAGCCCATTGGTAGCGTGAGCAGAACTTCTGGTGCTGCCTGTGTCTATGGCAGCAGCATCCCCCTCCCAGACCCCAACTCTAACCTAAGGGAGACCTCATTGAGATGAAGGTGTACTCAAGCTTGCTCGCCCCCCACCCGCCCCCGCCCCTGCCATTGTTTCCTAAAGCTGAGTTCACTAATGGAAATTATCACTTGAGACTCAAGTTTGCTCCAATGCCTGAGTGAAGCGGTTCCTGACATCTCCTCATCCCCGGTACCTAATATCAATATGCCCAATGCACTCAGACCATTCAAACAGATCTGATCCATCCAACAACACGAATGCAGAGGACAAGACCACAACATATGGCACACTGCAGACATTCAGTAAATTCAGTTCCAGTTGAACTGAACAAATTCGGGTTTGAATCTTGCTGGGGCAGATGATGATGATGATGATGATGATGATAACAGGAGTATGGTGGTAGTGGGATGATGGCAGCTACAGTTAAGGGATCAGAGTGAGGTTTTGCAAAATTGAAATGTATTAAACCAAGAATTGAATAAATGCTCAAAGCCTGGCCTACCGCTCACACACCCCACTGACTCTCAACTGAGGTGACTATATACATAGGGAAAATATCCATATGAGAGACAAAGCTCTTCGTTATTAATAGCTGAGCCAATATGCAGTAACCTCCAATGATGAGCTGTGGTAAAAGCCTGCTTGCAGCAAGAGGCTTAGAAATCTAATTTGGTCTATTTAACTCCTCTCCTTAAATTTGAGGTGGCTGAGTCTTCAGAGGAAGTTATGGTCCGAGTCACTCAGCTACAGGAATGCGTGAAGTGGGGTAGATATACAGACTTGGCTTGTCTTTCTTCAAGGAGACAAAAAGTACCAAGAAGTCCTTATTCCAAAGGATCAGGAAGTAACCCTGAACAAGAACACAGCCAATCCAATGTCCTGGAGATGACCAATCAGATTGGCTACTAAAGGAGCTGACAGATGGAAGCATAGGAGATTTGGTAGAAGTTCTCCTTTCCCTACATTTTACCATGCTAGAACATTTTACTAAGCATCTATGAACATATTTGTTTTCCCTTTGATGTTCAAAAAAGTCCTGGGGGGATAAATCAAATCATTTTCTAGGTGAGGGAATAGGTTCAGAGTGATCAATTAATTTGCCTGATTACTTGGGCTAGTAATGGTTGACCTGGATCTCAAACTCATGTCTGTCTGGTTCCAAAGCCCATGCTCTTTCCACTACACTCTTGCTATTCAAAATGTGATCCATGGACCAGCTACTCAGCATCACCTGGAAGCCTAGAAGTGTTTCAGGAGTGTAGGTACCTCAGGCCCACTCCAGACCTACTGAATCTGAATCTGAAATTTAACAAAATCTCCAGGTGACTAATGTATGTATTGAAGTTAGAGGAGCACCATGAGACACAACACTAGCTAGCTCCAACCATTCCCTTTTTCCAGAAAACAAGACCACTTATTGTGGTCACACTGTGCAAAGGAGGCTGGCTTTGATGTGGGTAACTGGGTAACTTGACTTATCCTGACTACTGGGTGGGAAACCTAAGGTCTGAGTTTCCTGAGGACACTGGGCACTTTGTATTGACTGGTCTGTTCCCCTTACTGGATCCAATGTCCCAGCTGCTCCTGCATTTTCCTTTACTTCCTTCCATTCAGTCTGAGGCCATGAAATCCAAGCAGATGTTAGACAGATTTTGTCCAAACATCTCAACGTGTGACCACCCTAGACTCTCAGAGGAGGAGGCTGTTCTATTTCCCCTTGAGGAAAAAGAATACACAGATAGGTCTGTAGAATCCTGCGGAAATGAAGTCCCATGATAACCTAAAAAAAAGAGTTTGTTATGAATTTATAGTCACTTATTTTCCTTTTTCACTTTTGATATAGTTTTGTTATTTCTCAGTGTAATTTCCTATGGCAGATTAAGATCCATAATGTTCCAAGATACTGTGATTCATGCATAAGAGAGATTTGAAATAAAAGATACATTTGTTGTCACTTACTGCTCAGATACTTGATAAATATTCTCTCACTCTAGCCTCAAGACAACTCTCTGAGAATAGGGAAATTATCCCCACTTTATAGATGAAGGCAATATGTTCAGCCTCTGGTCATACCACCAAAGCAAGTTTTCAGTGTAGATTGGAACCATTCAAAGATACATCTGTTTGGGTCACCTGGGTGCCTCAGTCGGTTGAGCGTCTGACTTTGGCTCAGGCCATGATCTCATGGTTTGTGAGTTTGAGCCCCGTGTCGGGCTCTGTGCTGACAGCTTGCTCAGAGCCTGGAGCCTCCTTTTGACTCTGTGTCTCCTTCTCTGTTTGACCCTCCCACACTCGTGCTCTGTCTCTGTCTCTCAAAAATAAATACATGTAAAAAAAAATTCGAAGATGTATCTGTTTGAGGTGAATGACAAGTAATATGTTAGGGGTGAAGTATGCCTAAAAATGAATAAGACACAAGGTCCTAAATCAACTATCTTATCTGAATATTTTAGGTGGGGGAGATTAATAAATTTAATTGGTAGGTATTTTTTAAGAAGTATGCACAAAGAGTAGAAAGCAAATGTTGAAATTTTGAGTGAATTTATCACAAACAGAAGATTTGATTACAATGTTGAGATTATAGATGTTCTCTATAATCTCTTCAAGTATGTTCTGAAACCCTGGGGATGGGCTTTTCGTCTTCGGTCTGTTGTTAGCAAATGCAGCAGCAGCAGTAGAAGCAGTAGCAGAAGGAAGAGTATAGTGGTAATAGCCTCAAAGCTACTGTATTCATTATCTATTGATGCATAACAAATGATCCCCAAAATTAATGGCTCAAAGCAACACACATTTATTACTTCACAGTTTAGGTAGGTTAGGAATCAGGATGTGCCTTGATGGTTCTCTGCTTCATTCCCACAGGCTGTGCTGACAATATTGACTGAGGTGGTAGTCTCATTTGAAGGCCTGACTGGGGAAGGATCTCCTCCCAAGATCACTCGGTGGTTATTGATAGAATTCACTTCTTTAGAGGATGTTGGATTGAAGGCCTCAGTTTCTTGCTGGCTGTTGGCCTGAGGCCATCCTTAGTTCCTTGTTCCATGAACCTCTCCAACATGGCAGCTGGCTTCATCAGTGTATGTAAGATGAGAAGGCAATAGAGAGAACCCAGCAAAATAGAACTCACAGCCTTTCATAATGTAACCATAGAAGTGACATTCTATCATATTTGTTGTATTCTATTTTCTAAAAGTGGTTCACTAAGGGAGGGAATTATGTAAGGAGTTGAATACCAGGAAGCAGAAATCATTTGAAAGATACCCATCATAACTACTGTTTATTGAGTGTCTCTGAAGTGCCTGGAATTCTGCTAATCCCTTAATTTACATGATCTCATTTAATATCCACAACTTTTAGTTAAGTGTGGATTACAACACCCATACCCATTTTACAGATGGGGAAGCTGAGAACCATGAGGCTAAGCAACTTATCCAGGGTTACATAGTGTCAAAATCAAGATGAAAATCATGATTTGTGTGATAGTAAAGCCCATGTTCTTAGACAAACTCTTCAAGAATGTTATTTGTAGGGAGCAAGGACCAGAGGCTCCTTTTCCAGCCATGTCTTTGGAACTTAGAGGTCTAACACAACCAGGGGGCTGAATCCAGGATGACAGATACTTATTAGAGATACATTATAGTAAGCATATAAAGTGGGCATCTATTTATATGAATTACTGTTCATAGGAACATTTAGTTTTGGCTGAAGCACAAGAAAGGAGACTCTGGGATATTAAGAGAGGGATCCGAAAAATGGCAATGGAATGGTCATTACCTCATCATACACTGGTGGACTTTGTTCAAACACCTCTGAGATAGGACCAAAAAACCCACAAAAACTAAAGAAATAGTACTTGAGCAGGATTTAAAAAGTCTCTGAACATAAGCAGAACCAATTTGGGAGTCATGATTCAAGGAGTAGCACAGAATTGGTATATCCTTGGGATGAGGCTTTTTTGTGAGGGACACAGAACTCAATCACATTGGCCAGCAGGTTGGTAGAAGTAGGGCAGACTTCAGCTTGGTTTGATTTATTGGCTCTATGGTGTCACCAAGGCCTTGATTTCTTCCTGTTAATTTGCTTCACCTTCTATAATGTTGACTTTATCCTAACGCTGGCCCTATTTCTTAATCATAAACTATTGGAATGTCCAGGACTACCTACTTCTTTGCCCCTATCTAGAGACTGTCTCTGAGAAGTACAGCAGCCTTGTCCAGAAACACTCTACCAATGGCTCTTTCCTGCTGGCCTGAATTTCACCACATGTTTATATAATAACTGTGGCCACAGTGTGAGATTATTGCTGATTAGCTAGAATGAGATATATGTCCTACCCTTATTCCAGAGGCATTAAAAAGTCCCTTTTTGGGGCGCCTGTGTGGCTCAGTTGGTTAAGCATCCAACTTCTGTACAGGTCATGATCTCGTGGTCTGTGAGTTCCAGCCCTGCACCGGGCTCTGTGCTGATAGCTCAGAACCTGGAACCTGCTTTGAATTCTGTGTCTCCCTCTCTCTCTGCACCTCCTCTGCTCACATTCTCTCACTCTCAAAAATAAATAAACATTAATTTTTTTTAAAAGTTCCTTTTTAACCCAATTTGGTTATGTCATCTATTTTTATTGTGGTGTTTGATTGAACCTGGCTATGATTGAACATCAACCCCCTGAGAATGAAAGTTCTCTTATCTCATATGCAAATTTTTGTCCCAAGACCATATGTGGACACAAAAGTCAGGGACAGAAAGATTTATTGAGAAAAACACTGAATATGATATCAAAATATTCTTGTTCTAGCCATTCATATTTAAGTGATCTTGGGTATTCTTTGACTCATTCAACTAATGTTAATGATCTTATCTGGGGCTGTGCACCATGGGCTATGCTCTGTAGGACTAAGCACATAGTAAAATCTTAATATGTCAGTTGAATGCATTAATGTCTTTTGATAATATAAAGATCAAGTCAGACAAATGTCATGAATCAAAATATCCCCCAAATAGTACAAAGTGTAATTCCAAAATTCCAAGCCAACACTTTCCCTTTTCCTATATTTATGCCTATTATGGCTTAAATCCCCAACAGTGACTAAAAGAACCCCCTTCGCCAGCTGTCCATAGGGCCATTGAGTCCACATCAAGTGAAAATTTACTCAATTATAAATTGATTGAATTACTCCAAATGATATCCAAATAAGATGGAAATGAAAGACATCCTTGAGATTAAAAAAAAAATGAATAGAATGGGTAGAGCAGAGCAGAATGGTTAAAGAGAAGTCACAGAGGGCTATGTGCATGTTGAATGCACATGAAATCGGAGAAAGTCAATGCCATGTGCTGATGGTGGGAAGGGCCATTATACATTATAGGCCGATTGTATGTACATGAAAGACTGCCTTATTTCAAATTAATCAAGAGAAATGTAGGACACTAGACACTAGCACATTTTAAAAGGCACTATTTTCAGTGAGCATCCATCGAAAACAAAACCATTCCACTGTAATAAAGCATGCCCCATTACAAAGGAGAGTGTGATGACAGTACGATCTTATGGGCAGGAAATGACCTGTGTTGATGTCAGTATGGCTCAGGCCACTTCACAGCCACAACATGGTGTGGGTTTTAATGGACAATAACCATGACATCACAGAAGTCTAAGTGGCCGAGAGAATGGCTTTTTTCTTTCTTTCTTTTTTTTTTTTTCAGATAGGTTTGGCTGGTGACGGATTTTAAGCATTAACTTATAATTATGCAAATATATGCATATTACATGTTAATTTAAAAACCAATTTTAAGAGAATCAAATTCCAGAAATACAGTTGCTCCAAACAGTGCAGGTCCAAGACATTGCTTTTTCTTGTTTGTCCTCTTTCCTTCTCAGTCCTACTTATTACTTCTTTAAGACTTTGGGGATGGGCTTCTTAATTTGGAACTCTATGTGGATTTAGGGGGTCAAGATACTCCCTGAAATTTCATCAAATTTTTTATATGGAAGAAAATGCATTTTTTTTTCTGGAAAGAGTGTCTCATAGTCACAAAGGGATGTGTAAAGCATCCATTCCCCCACCATGCCAGTGTTTAGAATCATTACATTAGTTGGAAGGAATAGAGTGTGCTGTGAAAAGAGCCATAGGTTTTTGAGAGTAAGAGGGATTTAAACTCTAGCTCTACAAATTTTTTGAACAAATTAGTAAACATCTCTACTCCTTAGACTCCTTTGTTGCCCTGCAAGGTTATTCTTTAAATCAGATAATCAAATAAGCTAAATAAATATTTAGAACATCTAATTCAATAGTAGGTATTCAGAAGTGATAGCTGACATTATCATTATGACTTTTCCTTTCTTCTTTCTTTTTCTTTCTTTGTTTTTCAGAGCGGTAACCAAAGCATTTTAAGGGGATCACTGTGTTGTGCATTGAGTGCAGTCAGGAGTGACCAACCCAAGTCAAGCAGTTTGGCATATTCCTCATATGTATTATTGGAGAGTTAGACTAACATCAGTTTACCCTACATATGCTAAAGTAATTTTCAGGGATTTTTCCGTGAGCCGAATGGTGTTTGGAGACTGGCCCATGAACTCCACTTGGATCCCTATAAGTTAGTAGGTAGAAAACATTTAGGTGGTTCTACAACTGAATACGTGGCCTTAAACAAGTCATTCAACTTTTCTGGGGCCAGTTTCTCCATCTGTAACATGGAAAGTCTTCACGCTATTGCTCAGACTATCACATTCTTTTCCTTTTCTCACAACTTTGTTATAATATACTTTTTCTGAGGAAATTCTTTTGATCAAGTCTATAAGGCGAATCATTCCATTACTTCGTGTGCCTCAGGTCTTATGTGCAGAATCTTTAAGAGTTGTAACTTCAACAAAGGCTTTCTTATTATCTATACAACTGTCCAAGTGACTCAGCTGTGTGCACTCCTTTGACCTATGAGAAACTCATACTTGGGATTTTTACCACTTATTAGGCCTCATTTATATATGATTTCCAGAAGCAAGGGACCTGGTCACCTCCCCATTTTGCCCTTCAAAAGGTTCTGTGTATCAAAGACTCTGTTCTTCTTTTATCTAGATACCCATCCACCTAGCCACCCACCAACCACATTTGCCTACTTCTGTATTTTCTCCTGCTCAGCTCCTTTCTTGAAAAGGCCTTCAGTTTTCCATCCCTCTGTTTAGCCATTTAACTTAACCTAAACCATTTTTGACAATGAAAAACAAGACTGGGATTATTAAAAAAAAATCTTCTTTGATCTTTAATCATGGCTGAAGATAATTCAATCTGGTCTTCATTATCACAGTGGTTTATAACCAGCAGCTGCACGCCCTGACTCAGATAAATGCTTGGCCTGTATTATTACAATAAAACCAACACCATAGAATAATATTTTTTTCTCCCTTTCATGATGATATCATCACAGAGAACTAATGTTCTTTTTTTTTTCATTACTGCTTCATTGTATGAAATATGGACTAAATCAACCCTCTGGTCAGATAGTTTCTTCTACAGTATTGAAGTATTGAAGCGGGTGGGTGGGCTTAACCATTGAGATCAATAGGTGAATGCTACAGTGTGGAATAATCAGGGGAGAATGTTTGATGTGTGTTCACAAAGCGAGGAGACAGAGTGCTCCATTTAAAGTTTTCTCTTTAATCTAAGCTGTTCTGTGTCATCTGTTTGAGTTAATGGCATTTCTGTCCTCACTACCATGGAGGTCCAGACTGCATCTTGATAATGGTAAAATGTTGAAGCGCTACTAAATAGTGTTTGGCCAGGAGACAGATGGAATACCTGAATCCTGTCTTACTCCATCTATTCCTTTTCTTTGCAAGAATTCTCAAGGGCAATAAGCACATAAACAATGGCAGCAAGTCAGAAATCAAACTTCCACTTTCTTTTTGGCAGAGCATATGCCAGAAACCCAAATCTGACCTCTTTGGTAAATTGGACTAGAACTAAAGGCTAAGTGGGGGAGGAGAAAATGAGATTATTTCTCTCATAATGTCCAAATTGAAAAATTTTAAGTTTATTTATGTATTTGTAGAGAGAGAGAGAGAGGCTGCACATGAGTGGGGAGGAGCAGAGAGGGGAAGAGAGAGAGGGAGAGAGAGAGAGAATCCCAAGCAGGTTCTATGCTGACAGTGCAGGGAGTCAAACCCATGAACCATGAGGTCATGACCTGAGCTGAAATCAAGATTCAGATGCTTAACCCACTGAGCCACCAAGGCACGCCTCCAAGTCTAAATCTTACCTTTAGCCTAGTGATTTTCAACCTTGACTGCATATTGGAATCACCTGGGTAGGAGATTTACTGCATGGGTCCTACACCTGAAGATTTTTTTTTTAATTGGTCCGGGATGCAGCCTGGAGAATCAGGAGGCTTAAAAGTTCTCTAGGTGATTCTAGTATGCAGCCCAGGTTAAGAGCCCTAATTTCTGGCTGTCAGACACTGAAGAGACGATTTCCTAGAGTAGTACTTCTTAAACTCTAATGTGCATAGGGATCACCTAGGAGCTTGTCAAAATGCAACTCTGATTTGGTAACCCTGGAGTGGGACCTGGGAATCTGAATTTCTTCAAGCTCCCTGTCCCTGCTCCTGGTGGCTCAGGGACTGTGCTTTGTGTGCCAAGGTCTCAGGGTTCCTGACAGGAGAGAGAAGAGGAAGTTGCAAGTTTGATCTGCTGATTTATTGATCTGGTTGAAATAGAATAGAACATGACAATTTTGAGAATATCCCAGTAGCCCTGCCCTGGGGTACATTCTCCCTATTTCTGTCCTGGAGTATCACCTAAAGAGATTAGTAACTCTTTCTTTAAAGCAAGGTAGGGTAGGGAGAGGAATCCCTTCCCAACAGCATTTGCAGTGAGAAGAATATGAGATTTACTCCTGTTCCCTCGATGAATCAATCCATTGCCATTCTGTGTTCCTCCTCTGAAATATTACCCACGTTCTTCTCTTCATTTCAGCTATAACTACTTAATTTTGGTATCTAACCATCTAGAGTGATCTCTCTGCTGCTAATTTCTTTGCTGCCAAAATTTTCTGCATGCCCTTGATGGTTCTGGTTATTTACATAACCTTATACCCAATAAATTCCTTAGCCTCCAGCTTTCTGTGCCCCCAAATAGGCTGTATCCTAATCCCTCCAGACTTGCCATCTTCTGAATATATTATGTTCATATATATGTATATATAATATAATATATAATATATTATATTCCACTCATCCATTCTTTCATTCACACGTGCATTCATTCATTCATTCATTCAGGAAAGATGGCATCAGACACACAAAGAATTGTGACACAGTGTGACAGGATCTGAGAATATCAGGAAAGACTTCATAGAGGAGGTAATATTTGATCTCAGTCTTCTAGGAGAATGGCTTTTAAGGTGGATAAATCAATTTGAGTTCAAGAGACAGCAAATGCAGGCTTATAGAGGCATGAAAGAGAGGTCATCATGTTCAAAAGGTACGCATATTTTGTAGTGTCATTTTGGGAGGCTGGGGTATAGGAAAGTATAGTGAATGGAGTAGAAGCTCTGGCAAAGAGCCTGTAGAGCCCCGAGATGTGTTGTAGGCAGCAGGGAAACTAGAATGATTTCATGCTTGTAGAGTTATATTAAGACGTATGCTTGCTCACCTTTTGGCATTTGCCTTTGTTGTTCCCTCTCCCTTGAATATTCTTTTTCCTCCATTTTCCCTGTGAAGGTTTACTCACTTGTGTTTTAGTTGAAATACGGTCTCCCTACTAGAGAGAATCAATCTTTCTTTCTGTACTTTGGATTCACGTTATTCAGGTGACATGTGTCTCTTTGCCTAGGTTTCAACATATTTCAACAGCAAATATTATGCTTTATTAATCTTTGAATATCTCTTTACCATTCAACACCTAGGCTTTCTTCTGGCACATGTTAGCTGTTCAATAAACAGTTGTTGAATTAAATTAAACAGGATAGGAAAAGCCATGCCATCAATTACGGCCTTAAGCATCACCATCTCTACTCTTCTTATATTTGACTTGAGTGTTGATCAAAGAGTATTTACTGACAAAACCATGTATTCATTCCAGTTCTGTCTCCACAGAGACTTTGCTCAAAAGCAAAGGGTTGGGAGTTAAAAGGCCTCTTGCATCACAGCCAAATTGATGGCTCAATTTCTTCTGTCAGGGCTTCAAGTCCAGATGCTGACTACCACCACAAAGCACAGCTGGAACTTCTTATGTCAGATTGAAATGAAGAAGCAAAAGGATAGAATGGAACTAGCCATTTCACCCGTGTTTTCACTAATGACTCTTCAGGAAACAACAGCTATCTATTGGGCCATTCATTAATGTCAAATATACAGAGCATAATAATAGTAGCTATCATTTCTAGTATGCTTACGACAATTTAGACACTGGGATAAGCATGTCCTGTGAAGTGTTGCACATGATGTTCACAATCTTGCAAAGTAGGCATTATTATTCGTTGTTTGTAGCTGAGGAGACTGAGGCAGGGAATGGTTAAATAGCATGCCCAAGGTCAAATAGCACTGGTGAGTTTTGGAATTAAGAATTGAGCCCTGGCTGTTGACTCCCTAACCTGGGCATTTAATAAGTGTATCATATTGTCTCAAGGAATTAAAAAGGATGGTCTGAGAGTCAGGGAAGGTGGAGACAGGTTCAGGGAGGGCATGAAGAACCTCATGCGAACTAGGAGTCTCTAAATCTATACCCCTATTGTCATCAGCTCCCATTGATGCAATATCAGTGGGACACATAGGAGCATTTGAAAATGTTCCTATTGATTGGAAGTGAATAATTATTGCCTTCTCTATATTACAGATTCACTATCAGAAAGTAATAGCAGAAATGCTATCCAAGATTAATAGCCACGTTTCATTATTTTTAATGCAAACTATTGATTTTAAAGTGGTGTAAGGTATGGCAGTTTATTACAATAAAACAATAAAATAGACTATATGAAATAATTGAGAATAATCTTTTCCCTTTTTGCTGCGGCTAAGGAACATAATGTGCTGTGCATGTGAAGGCATTTATGGCAAGCTCTATCCAGTGACGGCAGCTTAAGCACTCTATAAAGAAGCACTTTGGAACCAGAGTATTATAAATAATCGACAATAAAGCTGGTAAATGGGCCTTTAATTTGATTCCATTATGTCACAGGACCACAAGGACCAAGGGGCCCCAGCATCAAAAACACTAACTGCTGAGCAGAACACAAAGATAAGCAGATCAGATGGCCTCGAGATGGCCTTTCCACCTGGGGAATTCCCAGGAAAAGACTGGGTCATTGGCAGCTAGGTGTGGGGTAATATTTTACCTATGAGCCAATACATCCATGGTCAACAAGCCCCCCACTCCCAACACAGTGTCTTCTAACAATCTTCCCCCTCGGCATCGTTTCTCCAAGTATCTCCTCTACTTCCCTTCACTTTGGCTATTTTCACAGTTAACAGTAGACACATTCAGAAGCAATTTCCCTCTGGAGTCATTCTGTTGATTGGGGTTGTAGAGGCTGCCAAAATAATGTATGACTTCATTGCCAGAAATAGACCATAAACGATGAAGGAGGTGATAGGCCAACTGTATATGTTGTGTTAACCAGACCACACCTGGAGGAGTGAATACAGGTCTACACCAATTGTAAAAGCAGATTAACATTGGACATGCTGGGCAGAGATGTGGATGATGAGAGATGAAGATGAAATCATGGCAAAAGAAGAACAGTGGCTGAAACTGTGGCTGTTGAAACTAGAGGGGACTCTGGAAAATGGAAGAAGTGTCCATGAATACTTGAAGGGTTGACATATGAAGGAGGATTTGGGCTTATCCTGTGAAGCCCTAGAAAAGAGAAATTTGGTCTTAGTCAGACATGGATCCGAGCTCTACTTCTCCACTTAGAGTAGTAGCGTGACCTTATGCAAGTGATCAAAACTTTTCAGCGCTCCATCTCTTTGTCTGTACCATAGAGGTAATGATAACATGGACCCTACAGGATTGGGAAGAGGTAGATTAAGTGAGACAAACCACATCAAGTGCTTACCTCAGTGTTCAGTACAAAGCAAGAGCTCCATGGATACCGACAATAAACACCGACATTAACAACAGCAAAACAAGAAGGCAGATGGCACCCCTTCCTGAGGGGCTGCAGCAGACATAGTTGGCACTGAAACTGGGGTCACGGGGGCTTGGACTGGCTCCATAAAATTACCCCAAACTTCCCAGAGATCCGGTTCGAGGACAGAGTGGAAAAGCCTGACCAGCGCTATCTTTTAAAGCATAGTGGATTAAAACTGTGAAAGCCAAATTGAGGCCAATTTCAGAGGCAAGCATGGGGCTGGAGGCAGAGCCAAGGGGTGGGGGTGAACAAGAGCACAGAGAGAATGTGAGATGAAGGGGTAGGAAGGAGAAGCAATGACTGGTTCTTAAGACTGTTCATGGGTCATGGTGGCTCACTTTGGTGGCCTCTCATTGCATAGTGGGTAGGACAGTAGGATTGATAGTCTTGGGTTTAGAGTGGGCACCAAAAATTCCAATTCCAGGTAGTATTAAGAAGAAATTCCTAATTGGTAAGCAATACACTATAATGGAGTCAAGAAAGGAAGTTGAATACCACTTTACAGCACAGACTCTGGAGCCAGACTGGGTAGATGCTAATCCCGACCGCTCCAATTAGACTGCCTCACCTCTCTGTGCCTCCAGTTCCTCATCTGAAAAGTGGGGATAATAATGAAGCCCACCTCTTCAGGTTATGAATGTTTAATGATAATGCATACAATGGCAGTTATTATTGTAGTTAGAATTATCCAAAGATGGTATGGATTTCCATCCACATATGAGTCTAGGGTCAGGGTCTGAAAGTAGATGCAGCAAAGCATACCCCTCTCCCTGGGGGTGAGACTCATTGTCTATTCCACTACTCACAGCAGAAAAAAAATAATTTAAAATAGTTTTTTTTTTAATTGTCAGAGATATATGAAGATAGGGTCCAAATATAAGCATGTGGTCCAGAAGGAGTCATTTGGAGGAAGCAGTCCATTCCTGAAATATGTATGTGTACTGATCACAGAGGAGGCTGAAAATATCCAGAACAATTTTAACCCCTGGTCCTGGCAGAGCTTTGGATCATCTCTTTCTGCACATTCATCCTCTTCCTAACTCATGGAGATACTGGTAGTGGGACTGGAGCTGTGTTCTTTGCAATCTGGATTCTTTTCTCCCTCTATCTACCTAAGAAAACCTATTAGATTCCATATTTTCTAGGGTCATTCAAGAGGCGGTCTTTCCCTCAACCCCACACTGTTCTGTTACTTCTCTGAAGTCCTTAAATTTTATAGAACATCACAGTGCCTGTGTCCTTTACCTTGTCTCCAAGTCCCCCATACCACTCATACTCACCAAAATTCTCCAACTTAAAACTAGAGCATAAACACTTTAGGGGCAAGAACCCCTGCTGCTTCATTTTGTCTCTCATTGTCTCTAGCACAAGTCACCTTGGGTATGTAACATTTCTTGTCCGGACCACAATTTTGCACTTAGTGAGAGGCGGTAGGAGTTCATTGAGCAGATTAAGAGCATATATGGTAGACAGTTTCTGTTGTCTGAACAATAACTACCTCCACCTTTTTCCTTTTGACAGAATGCCAGCACCAAACCCAAGGTTGTGGGACATGGTCTATCTAAGTTAATCACTTCAAATCCACCCTTTACTCTCCCAAACTCTCTTGCAGCTAAGGTTGGCCTGTCATACAAATATGGCGATTGAGACAGAAGGGAAGTCACCAGAGTGGGGCTTCTAGGAGAACTTGTTTTTCTGATGAAAGGGACCAGGGGCCCATCTTTCTTTCCTTCTTTCTGTATGGAAGGCCCTGGTATTGGTTTCTGAACCAATGGTAGGTGACACCTACTTGACATTTGTAATATGAGAAACACAAGAATCTGTTTATTTAAGCTATACTTAGTCAGGGTTTGGGTTACTTGCAACCAAAAACATCCCTAACCCATGTAGGGAAAGGGGCATTGAATTTTATGCCAAGGAAACCAAACAGGTAGAAATGACAATGCATGAAGTGGTTAGTATATATGGGGGAGAAAGGATGTTAGGGAATAGTGTTAGGGAATTGATGGGCAAGACAGTGGTAAAACAAAGAGGAAATTTGGCCAATTTGTAGAGACTCTACAGAAGGTATCCTCAATCCTGGCTGCACGTTTGCAATACCTGGAAAGCTTTACAAAACGATGGGGGCTCAGGCCCCTCCCATAAGGTCCAAAGTGAATTGAGTGGGGGTAAGGAACAGGCATCTGTAGTTTTTAAAACCTCCCCAGCATTGAACATCAGGGCTGAGGACTCTCATCCTGTCAGGTATTATGCGGCCAGAGCCTGGCCTACCTGTCCACTTTCACATCTCCCTCGAGTATTAGGCTCTGGTCACACTGTCCTTCTTGAGCATGACGTGATGTTTCTCACATCCTACCCATGCTCCAGACTTTACTTAGACCATCAGACTCCACAGACTTCCCTTGGTCTCCTCATACCAACCTAAGCTCTTATTTTCTCTTCTAGTAGTATTTGTTTTTTAACCAGATAGTTTGAAGTTATATATTTATTTTTTGTGTTCTTTGTTTACTTATTTATCAGCTGTGAGAGCAAAGGCCATTGCCTGTTTTAATCACTGCTATACCTCCCAGATACCTTGTACACAATGTCTGGCATACACTGGGTATTAAATAATTATTTGTAAAGTGAATTAATAAGACAAAGGCCCTGTGTCCAGGACTCAGATGTATGATGGCAATTTTTGCAGTCACTGGAGGGAAACAGTCCCATTAGTCCCATATCAAAGTGTTCCGGTGTGCCTATGGAGGTGCAACAAGGGTTAAATGGTGAAGGGACACCAGTCAGAAGATTCTTGCAGCATCATGGGAGAGATTGGGACAGAACCTGGGCAAAAGACAAACACTCCACTCTAGGTGCCCAGTCCCCAGCTCTATTCCCAACACCAAAAACCTAAGGATATTTGGAAAGGGAAGAAATGGAGGATTGGATGAGTGTTGATGGAAGAGCGGATTTATATAAAGCAGATTCAACAGAGCAGGAGGCCTCTAGATTTCCAAAGAGAGGCAGAGATGCAGAAAGTGTAACGGGGTGGTGGTAGATTAACTTTACCAACTTGGCACCACCTTTTGCAGGCATTAAGAATTTCCTGAGTCCCCAGCTAGTGCATGCAGTTGAGGACAGCAGGTTAAGGCAGCTTGTGGCATTTTGTTTTCTTTCTTCGCTAGTAAAGGGAGAATTTAAATGAGTTTAACCTTTGATGATCTGGCGATTGTAAAAATCAACCTACCAAAGTTCAGGCGGTGTCAGATGCACAGACACCCTTTCTGAACAGCTCATCTTCCCAGACCTTTCTCTGTCAAATGTCAGAGCCCAAATGAGCTTGTTTGGGAGGCAAATTACATGTTGCGAGCAGTCATTTCCTGTAGCTGGCAACTTCTATTCTGAATAATTAAATAACGCAGCAACAAAAAGGCTCTGGTTTTCAACTCTAAACATAAGGGTGTGTGTGTGTGTGTGTGTGTGTGTGTGTGTGTGTGTGTATTTAAGTATATATATGTGTATATATATATATTTATATATAAGTATATATATTTTAAAAATAAACACATGTGTGTGCGTGTATATATACACACATGTATATATGTATATATATATATACACACATGTATATATGTGTGTGTGTGTGTATATATATATATATATATATATATATATATATATATATAGTTGTTCTCATGGTCTCTGAACATTGGGGGAGTTCAAGTCTTAAAGCAGACATCAACAATCATTTACCCAGAATTTGTCATTATTTAAAGGTTGTGGTCTTTCTGATATAAAGGCTGAGTTGTGAACACGGTTTTAATGGGACAAGAAAAGGACATTATTTCTTTCTGGAAGGGGAGAAAGGGTCAGGGCGATACTGAGAGGGATTAAATAAATGGATAGAGCTTGGTCTGAGAAACCAAAGGGAAATGATTTCTGGAAAGCCGGGTCCTCATCATCCCCATCTTGAGCTTTCTCTGCAGTATCCACACAATAAAGCGTTACATCACAGTTTAATATTTGTTAAGCCACAAATGCACGCAAGCAGAGGTCTTATAACCATCATTTAGCATATGAGAAAATGGAGGCTGAGAGAAATAGAGTGGCCTGCAAGATAACCCAGCTAGTAAGTGGTAAAGGCCAGAGGGTGGGGTCAGTGATACCCCAAGTCATCTGGCATCTGAGAGACACTGTGATGCAGGAAAGACTGTAGACTTAGAGACAGTATGCATCTGTCCAAATTCATCATAATGCACACATTAAATACTAGAAGCACTTTGTGTATCTAGTATATGTCGATAAAGCTGGAAAAAAAAACAAACGAAACGAGTTCTGAATCTAGCTGGAACGGCCCTCAGCAAGTCAATCGATAGTGACTGTTCCCAACACTGCTTCTTGATTCAGGGACTCAAAGCTTTCATCTGGATGGCTCCACCAGCCTGTCCACTGCTCTCCCAGCCTCCTGTCTACAGTCACCCCTATCCACCCACCAGGATGTATTGAGAATAATCATTCTAAAACATATACTTGATCAAGACATATCATGCCCTTCTATAACCAACCATCATCCTGTAGTCAAACCATAACCCCAAAGCCTATTCACAAAACTATTGAGATTTGGAACCATGTATTTCTGAACCTGGCCTCTCTCGACGCCTTTTAAGTCCTGGACCCCTAAGTTCCAGCTGTGCAAAGAGTCACAATATGTAAAATGCTCAGAACAGCGTCTGACACATGGCAAGTACTGTAGAAGTGTTAGCTGGTATATTCCTGCCATTATTATTACTACTATTGCGGTCATCATCAGCACTCTCGTTGAACTACTTGGATTTCCCAGCAAGCATCATGTTCTCACCCCACCCCTCCCTGGCCCCATGCATTCACATATATCTTTCCTTCATTTGCTTAACTGTAACACTCTCTTGGAAAGCTAGCATGGATGCTGCTCCCTCTGGAAAAATTTCTTTGACTTCATCTAGCTGAAAGCGGTGACTTTTACAGTCCTCTGTGCTTCCAGTATAGTCCTATTTACCATATTGTATTACAATTCTGTTCACTTTTTTCCTGGTTCCTGCTCCTTTCCTTACCAACAGAGACTTATATTTTTTCCTCCACAACCACAGTACTTAGCATGGTGCTTGGTGCACATTCTTAGGCCATGTTTGTTAGTAGATCGACAGTATGGCTGAGGCAAAAGGAGTCTATCTAGGTGCCTATTTCTCTGAGTGTGTTTTGGGGTTCTAAATATCAGGTAAATGGTCTTCATTCTCTGTTCTCGTTTCGAAAGCATTAACTATGGATAAGCTGGTTATTTTCCTCAAATTTTAGCCACCATCTTTCACACCAGTTAGTAGGAACATGTACTTAATGCCTCTGGCTCTGATCTTGTGGCTCCCCAGGGATGAGGGCAGGTGGGCCAAGTGGCTTGGGGGACAGACTGAAACAGAGTGGCACTAGGGAATCCCCACAGAGCCATCCAACCAATTAGGGTCTGAGTGTGAGGCAGAGCTACAGGTGCGGTAGAGGAGAGAGAGCTAACCCAGTCAGGACTGTAGTACACACACACACACACACACACTTCCGCACACATTCACACATACACACTCATGCATACACATACTCACACACACACACACACACATCACACCCCATACTGTAAAAGTCCTTGTCTATCTTCTGTCTTCCAACATTCATTTCATAAACATTTTGAACCTATTTTATGTACCAGCCTCTGGGTTAATAACCAGTAGTGAGCAAAACAGGATTCCTGTTGACATAAGTAGATAAGTCCAGAGATAACTGCCATAAGCTCATGATGTGATGAAGATGATGGTGATGATAAAATTAGTGCTTATTTTTTGAGAGCTTACTGTCTGAGCCAGGCCGCGTGCTGAGCACATTATATGTATTCTCTTGTTTAATCTTCCTTGTGATAGTATGAGGTCTGTGCTGCTATCCTGGTTACACAGATGAGGAAATAGAGGCTCAGCAAAGACATGCAACATGATAAAGTCCAACTGTGACCCAAGTAATATTTATCCTCTAGAAAAAGCCAATCTTAGAGGAGATAAGAGTGAAGGGAAAGAAAGAGAATGCAGAGGAAGGGGATTAAGGAAAATGAAAGCCCCTTTCTTCTGGAAAGAAATGCTAGGGAGTCAGAAGTGGCCTTAAGTCTTATGGATAAAGGCATGTCTAGGTCATCCATGACAATGGCTGTTACCAGACCAAACATCGGGGACAGGGAAGACACAGCCATCCAAGAACCCCATCCTCTAGATGTAAGACCTGGGGTCAGGACTGTGGGGATGCCAGCATTGCTGTTCCAACAGCAATGGTGCATGGAAAAATATGCACCAGCACTGGGGTAGGGTGGTTACTGGGGTTGGCAGAAGACTTAGCATCATGGTCAAGGACATTCTTAGAAAACACACCCATATCATGGGTAGTTTTTTGACTTACATACGAATCATTGAGATCCTGTGTTTTTATAGCTGTATTCACTTTGTTTTTCAGATAGGGGAACCCAGAAGGGACAGAGATGTGTCTGGAGTCTGATAATGAGTTAGTGGCAGAAAAATGTCTGGAGCACGATTGTGCTCTTTCTCTCTTCCTCTATAGGAGGAGAGTTGCTTCTGCTCTGTGTCCTGGCCTGGCACAGCCCAGAACCTCTGGAGCTCCCTGTGGCTTGCCCGACAGTTGCTTTCTCTCTTGTTTCCTGTGTCTTTGGTTCCTGTGCTATGCCTACCTGCCAGCAGGTACAGAGACCAACAGAGGGCCTGCTGGTCATATCTGCTCAGATTGTACCTGAGAGATGGGGCATGGAGCTCCCTTTCCAGTGGTACTTCTTGGAGCAAGCCTCTGCCCAAAGCAAATGCCAGCCCTGTACTGAGAGGAACTGGCCTTCAGCGTCTTGACTGGTAGGCTCTGTCCATCTTGGCAGACCAGGAAGTCCCTGTTGAGAGAATCCAGCTCTGGGACAGTGGTGTTCTGGTAGGACAATACATTTTGAATTAATATATTCCTTAACAAATATATAATAGTGGGGGCACCTGGATGGCTCAGTCGGTTAAGCGTCCAACTCTTGATTTTGACTCAGATCATGGATTCACAGTTTGTGAGTTTGTACCCTGCATCAGGCTCTGTGCTGACATCACGGAGTCTGCTTGGGATTCTCTCTCTCTTCCCTTCCCCGCTTGTGCTCTCTCTCAAAATAAATAAATAAACTTTAAAAAAGTGTATGATAGCAAAAATACAGAAATCAAGCTATAAACCACCATGTTGTAGAAGAGTGTCTTTTTTCAATTAGCTAGAAAACAAATAAAATTCATAGTTGCCTCCAATTTTAGAAAAAAAACCTTCTATGATATTTTTTCAATATTTCAGATGTGCTCTTTAATTTTGATTTTAAATTGATTCTCTATGAATTATAAAGCCATTTGGATTAAGCACAGTTAAATCCAGAAGCGATAAAACAATCATCAGAACCACACAAACGCCTAGGTATCATGTATTGAAGACTTGGTATATGACAGATATGTTTTTAACTTTTCATTACAAGTCCAGAATAAATATATTATTGTTCTAAACTTGCAGATGAGAAAACCGAGGCACTCAAGGCCGTACAGTTCACCCCCAAAGCATGCAATAAGAGGCAGAACAGGAATTTAAATCCAGATCATTTAACCTCTGAGCCTGCTCTTCTCCATCACAATTGATAGAAACAGCAGCAGCATCAGGGCATCAGAATCACCTGGATGGCTTGGTGTTGCACCCCCACTCCTAAGGTTTCTAAGACTAGAGTGGCGCTAGAGAATTTGTCCTTCAAAAGAGCTCCCAGGCGATACTGATGCTGCTGGTCAGAAAATCCTACTTTGAAAACCACTGCCTTGTAGGGTCTCTAAATAACATCTTTCATGATTATGTAATTTAATCTTCACACGATGTATGAGAAAGGAATTTTATTATAATCCCCATTTTATAGAAGATACGAAAGCATTTTGCCTAAGGTCATCCAGTGATAAGTGATGGAGCCTAAGTTCAAAGCAGAAAGCTCTGCATTCAGAACCCACACACATACTAAAGCATTATGCTGGGGTGATTGCCACATTTTCCTTGATTATATTAAGCTTATTATAGCTCCGCTTCTGCTGCAAGTAGCAGCACTTGCATTTTCTACTTTCCATTCACAATTACAAGACAGGAAGGTCAAAATACAATAAAAAAAGCAATCACTTGGACAAGCACACCCTGCTATACAGAGAACACAGCAAAGCTGTCCACTCTGAACCGTTGGCTGGCATGCAGTGCCACTAGGTGGTAGCTCAAAATGTTGAATGATCAGCAAATGCACAGAAGTCCAAATTCAGTCCTTTATACTGTCAAGTTTAAAAATGGGTGTAGAATATTGCTTCCATGGGTTTCTAATTCTGGGTCCTCCTAAGCCCTGTGCATCAACCAGATTCCCATACTCTCCATGGGAGAGACATGGTGACCATGTCCACGAAGGGTAGCAGCCACAATTTGTACAAATAATGTTCAGTCTGACATCTCTCCTCAACCGCACATCCATCTTTCCTACCGCACAAATCAACCCAACTCAATGGAAGGAAAGAGAACTGGGGGACATCACCAACAATTGCTAAGTTTACCAGGAAATCTAGAGTAGCTTGATTGAAAATGACTAGGGAAAACATTTTTTTTTTTTTTGTTTTTTGGCCACAGGGAAGAAGGGAAGTTGTTTTGAAATTACTTATTCTTTGTCTTGTTGGTGAAGATGAGAGAAAAGGAGGGTTTTATATTACAGTTTAGCCCTCCATTTGGCCAAGACAGAGAATCTTCCTTTTCAAATTGCTTAGGCTTGGATTAAATGAGATCAAATGAGATCATGCTTGGTAAACTGTAAAGTGTAGTGCCAGAGGGTGAGATTATTATGATGAAACACAGTGGAGTGAAATTGGTCAATTTTCTAGCTTTGAAGACAGACAAATTGAAGCTTAAGTGCCAGCTATGCTAATAGCAATGTAATTTTGGAATGAAAATTAACCTCTCTGAGCCTTTTTTTTAAACTGTAAAATGTAAATTTTAACCCTATTTCATGAAGGTAATTGTAGAGTTAAATTAGAAACTAAAATATGGTCAAGAAATATTATAATTGGCTATTATTTTGGAGGAATACTGGTTTGAGAAAAAGTTTTAAAGGCCAAAATATACCAAAACATAATAATAACTAGGATACATAGGCCAAGATGCTTAAATATAGATAAAAATTGGCAAAAACCGTTGTCGTTTTGCACTGAAATGATATGTGAAAAATCATGAATAAAAGACTCATTTTTGGCCAAAATCTGGCCTTAACTAAAATTTTAAATAATTCATAAAGTAAGAAATTGCTGGATGGTACCAAAATTATGGGTTTAAGATACCAGAAAGATTTAAAGTTGTACCCAGTAAACCTTCACAAAGGGCTTCTGAGAATTTAAAGGGCATTTGTCCTACAGCAGTGTAAGAAACAACACATGGACAAAGTAGAGAGGCATGTCAAAAGAATTGTAGCTGTTGCTTCTGTCTAGTGGTTCTGCATTTCTACACTGATATGCTGAAAGCCCAGAAAGCTTTTGAGTTGGATCACCAATGTACTACCAGCTCGCACTAGAAGAGACTGAGAACGTTCATGTTTCTGAAAAGACGCTAAGCCCCCAGCTTCCTTTAGGCAGGAAATAGCCTAAGAAATTTACTTACTTGTAAACAGGGCCATTTCTTATAAAATAGCAAAAAACATCTCAGAGGGTAGAGTCAAGATTCCCGAGGGCAGAGTGAAAAGCTAAAGATAAAAATGACCTTGGGAGCCATTTCCAAGGAGTAGATCCAGACCCTATTCAAAGGACATTACCTGCTCCTAAATTAGGAGGGAACTGACAACATGTAACCAGAATTGTGACAGCTATGGCACTTACATTTCTCCCCTTTTTAAGTGGAACTGTCTTTTATGGCCATCCAGTTTCTACTCATAACATGTTGAGTCAGTGATGGAATGGTGATGGTGAGTCAGTGATGGATGGTGCCTTTTTAGGTCACAGAATTTTGGATAAAGGAGAGTGATACATAAGGAGACGCATCTGAGAGGCCTCAACCACATCTGGACTTGACTTAAATAATAAGATTCTGGAATTGGAGTCTGATCCCATAATGGCTTTGGTCAGTGTTTCTTCCAAAAGCTGCAGGAGAAAAAAGGGAGAAGCCAACTATTTCTGGGAGGAGACGATCTCCAAAGGACATTCTTTGGCAATGCTGCTGATCACGGGTCTTTGTGTCTTGTGGCAGTAGAATTTCCAGTATGGGGATCCCTCTGGGACTGTTCTTCCCCTCAGTAAAAGTTCCTAGATGACTGAGGGTCTGCCACATTAAGCTCCTAAGGGTTGCTTTTCAACACTTTTGTAGAGTAGTACATTTCTAAAATGTATTACATGCTTCCTTGATTCTTGAAATAGTGAATTCAGAACATCAATTTTGTGTGTTCCTATGACTAAGCCTTGTTCATGTTCTTCCTTCTGCTAGGACAATCTATCTGATTTCTACCTGTGAAAATCCTCGCATCCACCAAAAGCTGCTGAAATACCATTTTTTTTTCATGGAGAATTTCTTGATTCTTCCTCTCCAACTAACTTAATACTAACATATAATTATCATGATAATAGCTATCATTTATTGAGCAGTTGCCATGCACTAATTATTTTACCTAAATTACATGATTTAATTTTTACAACAGATAAGTGTTGTCCTATTATTATTTTACGCACACAGATGAGCTGGAAAGCTATGGGATTTTGCAAATGAAGAAACAGGTTCAGACATTTACTGAACCACCAAAAGTCATAAACCAAATGGCACCTGCAAAGTGAAAAGAATCTGGAATGGGTCCCAAACTGTACTGCTCCTAAATCAGACTGCTTTCCATCTCATGTATAAAGATCTACCCAACCACAGGGAGAAGATGATGTTCTTTTTCCTCTTCCTCCCTCTCCTAGTATATTTCTCCATTCCATACCAGCTCAGGCTATTTAATGGGACTTAAATAGCCAGATTGGCTAGGTTAAATGCTGACTCTCCCTTTTACCAGCTATTATCTCTACACTTTGGTCCTTACTTGTAAAATACGGACAACAAGAGTAACCTCCCTATTGAGTACTATGAATAGTAAATGTATTAATTCATGCAGGGTTCTTAAAACAGTGCCTGGCTCATAGTAGGAACTCAAAACATGTTAGCTATTATTGTATTATTCTTTTTCCTTCCTTCTTTCTCTCTCTCCACATCTCTCTCTTTTCTCCTTATGTTTTCGGATTTAAAATATAACAATTTGGCCTCTATTGATGAAGCTGAAAAGTAAATAAATAGCAGGTGCAGGCGGAAAGCAGATGGAATTCACTCTGGGTTTCCTTTCCTGTTAACTTTGGACAGGTTTGCTGTTTGCATAACTTGTTCTCTGCCTTTTCCCCAAACAGCCCCTTATGAGTCTCTATGTTTGTTATTTAATTCACAAATTCTTTTCACTTCCTTTTCTTGCAGCTATCCCACCCTGTCCTTTCCCTCAATATTAATAATAGTTGTCATTTGTATTTTCTGTGTGTCAGACACCCTTCACGCTTTCTCTTGCATAATACTCACATGGTCCCCAAGGTATACATATAATTATTTCCTTTTTACAGATGAAGAAATTGAGATTCTATGGAGATAATCTCTGAAATGTCTGCTTGTATCTAATATTTATGTGACTTAAAAAAATAAGGCAGGCTTCAAATTGTTTATGGAAAAGTTTAACTTCAGAAATTCTCTCTTGTAGGAAATAGAGAAAATGCCACTGTGTTCACTGAATGTTCATGTTTTAACAAAAATTGTAACCGAGTCAAAAGATTAAATTTTAGAAAACAAGATCCAGGCTGAAGAATGTTTGATTTATTGGAAATATCATCCTCGGTAAGAGAAAGGAGTTGAATCAATTATAGTAAGATGCCTCCTCCTTCACGTGGTCTCCAGAGTAAATAAGCCAATGAGAAATGAGCCCCTCACTTACACTATAAGGGCCTCAGGGAGAAGGCCCAATGTGGAACTGCTTCTGCTCTGACAACAAGGGTAGGGATGAGGTAACAAGGTCTGATCTTTGACTGTAACCTGGGGCTATTGCATCTGGTACTGCACTCATATTGCCACTGTGGTATCCTAAGATCCAACTCTTTTCTTGTTTTTCTTTTTTAAGTATTTTATTTTACTTTTGAGAGAGCACAAGTTGGGAAAGGGCAGGGAGAGGGGCACAGAGGATTCAAAGCGGGTTCTGCACTGACAGCAACAAGTCCGGTGCAGGGCTGGAACTCACAAACCATGAAATCATGACCTGAGCTGAAGTTGGATGATCATCTGACTGGGCCACCTGCATGCCCCCCCTCCCCAACTCTTTTCTTTCAGTTCTTCCGAGGACAGAAATGTTGAGATATTCCTTAATTACTTCTGTAGACCAGCTTCATTTGATTTCTTACAGGTTCTCTGTGTCCTCTTTCCTCTTACCTACATGTGGATGTAGCTTCGCAAACTCTGTTCTTAGCAGGCCTGAGTGTAAATGTGTCAGTTTTTATCTAGGTTATGCTGGATAACAAATAATCTCAAAAGCCTATCAATACATATTTAATTTTTACATTTTTTGAAGGTTTTGGGTCAACTACAGCCCTGCTAGACTTAGCTTGATTCCACGTTTTCTTATTCTGCAACCCAGGCTGAAGAAAAAGCGACTACCGGGGGACATGTTGTTTTCAGAGAGGTGGCCCAGGATAGGAGAACTCAGGCAAGCCATGCAATCAAATTGAAAGCTTCTGTTCATGTGAGAGTAGAATCATGTTTGCTTGTATCACATTGGTTGGGATATGTCACATGGTAAAGCCTCAAGGAAAAGAGTCTGGGAAGCATGGCAGGGGTGAAGTGGGAACAAATCATTATGAACAGATAACATACAACAGTAAATGATACTGAACTTGCCATTTTACGAGGCCATCATTGAGGTGCCTGGGTGGTTCAGTAGGTTGAGCATCTGACTTCAGCTCAGGTCATGGTCTCATGGCTCAGTGGTTCAAGCCCTCACATTGGGCTCTGTGCTGACAGCTCAGAGCCTGGAGCCTGCTTTGGATTCTGTATCTCCCTCTCTCTCTGCCCTTCCCCCACTTGCACTCTCTCTGTCTCTCAAAAATGAATAAACGTTAAAAAAAATTAAGAGGCCATCATCATCTGGCTACAACTGGCGTCATGATGAAAATTCTTGACTTCCAATTCATTTAGGATAGCCCAAACTGTGGATTGGTTTTCCTGGATCAGGTGTCCAACCTTGGGCCAACAACAGTGGCCAGTAAAAGGGGGTATGCTAGCATTATTACAAGGGAAAAACAAGAATGGTGGCCAGAGGTAAATTATGTAAGAGTGCATGAGAAAAGCATGCAAATTCACTACACTTATGTTAACTGAATGTTGACCTATTGCTTTTCTCCTTATTATTAACCTCATTATTCCCATCACCTTCACTTTTAACACCTCTCTACCATTGTTGCCACCACCATTATCAGCATCATCTTTATTGCCTTGATGGCTTTACCACTTCATCAGCATAATCACCTCCATCATCCTTATTCTTCTCTATGACTTAGTCATCTTTATCATCTGTACCACTATCAGCATCACATTTAATCCAAACATTGTAAATTATGGTATTCTCTCCAAATCTATTTTTCCTCTTAACTACTGTGTAGAACACAGGAGTTTGAGAAGAAATTAAATTCTCCCCTCTCAGCTAAAGGAGTTTTAAGTGATTTCAGTAAGCCAACAAACAGGTTACCATGAGAATAGTTATTGTATATTATGATACTTATTGATTCAGGAAGAATAAGTGATGCAAGTCTGTCCAGTGAAAGTCAGGTTCATAACTCCGGGTCAGTCAGAAGGAAAAGATGACTCATCTCTTATTGGACATACATAAGGAAATACGTAGCCCAGGATATTGCAGGAAAGCACCTTGTGACTATAATGGGAACCACCCTTAGGATGAAAGCATGCTGAAGTTAGAAAGAGGAGACAGAAAAGCACTTGGTATTTTTTCTTATTGACGCTGTTTCTCTATTGGATCAATCCTGACCTCAAGCTTGCCTTGTATATTTGATGCAATAAATTTCCTTTCCTGTCTATGTCTGAATTTGTTTAACTACAAAACCCATCTAAAATTATATAATCAAACTAATGACCTTCACTAACTTCATCAAAACAAATATCACTAATTCCACAACTGCTACATTTCAACGACTGCCTCTACAACAACTCTGGAGTCCTTAATTGGAAATCAAATTATAGATATGAAGGAAAGAAGTACAGAAACATGGTAAGGAGATATTTTCTGTTAATATTTTTGGCATTTTGAAAAAAAAAATCCTCCTATTTTTCCTGCATCTTTCATAACAGTTAAACTGTTAGTCTAAAAGCAATCTTGGATATGCATAATGCATTTTATGTTCCAAAACTAATAAAATGATTTTATATCTGAAAAAATTCTAAAAAATACTCAGTACTATGTATACAGGCAACAAAGTGGTGGGGTGGGAAGTACACTGGATGGGCTTCCTCCTCCTCCTCTTCCTCCTCCTCCTCCTTCTTCTTTTTAATGTTTTTATTTATCTTTGAGAGAGAGAGAGAGAGAGAGAGAGAGAGAGAGAGAGAGAGCACGAGTAGGGGAGGGGCAAGAGAGAGAAGAAGACACAGAATCCAAAGCAGGCTCCAGGCTCTGAGTTGTCAAGACAGCCAGACCTGGAGCTCAAACTCGTGAACTACGAGATCATGACCTGAGCCGAAGTCAGAGGCTTAACTGACTGAGCCACCCAGGTGCCCCAAGATGGGCTTCCTTCTTAACTATGACTGTGGAAGCCTACCTTTTAAGAGTTTCAGACCCTAATTTGCATGTGACCTTGGTTAAGTTCCTTTCCTTCTCTGGACTTTCGTGTCTAAATTGATAGGGTTAGTCTAGGTTTTCACTAAGGAGCCTGAGATTCTAAGGTGGATTTTGTTTTTTTTGAGCAGTGGGGGAATTTATTTTAATGGACTTAGTATTTCTGGACAAGTCATGCGTCTTAGTTCAGTAGCTTATAAATTTATAAAAACAGAAGTAGAATCATAGTCTCTTAGAGTCACACAGGACCACTGAGATCACCTAATCCAACTCCCTTACATTTGAGATAAGGAAACCAGGGGCCAGAAAGGTTAAGTGACTTACCCAAGGGTACCCAAGCAATTTTGTGGCCATGCCTTTCACCCACTCCTTATGACCTTAATTTTATCTGATTTTCTTGAGTTAATCCTGCCCTGACATCTCTTTTAAATTGAGAATTCCCCAGTGGTAGGTTATTTTGTTTTTCTTCCTAACAGAGCAAATGAAACACAAGACCATAAGCTCTTCAAAAATGAGACTGTGACTTGATTATTTTTGCAGCCCCCTGTCCACTTAGCCTGACAATCAAGGCAAGTTGAATGAATGAACCTCAGTGAGAAATAAAGTAATTTCAAGCATTCCCCTGCTTCTTCAATGCTTTCTCTTAACTATTCCAGATGAGTTGGTTACTTGACTTTTTAACCTTTAAAGAATTCAGTTACAAACTCATTGAAGTTCTGAGACTGTATCCCAAATATTTAGATGTTCGGGAAAGACTAAGGAAGTCTCCTAAAATCATCTGCATTTGTATACCACTGGCTCACTTTACCTGTCTCAAACTTGCCTTCCACTTCTGACACACCTACCAGGTAATCATTGATAATGGACATAAATGGTTATTTGATTGTTTCACTGTAAAATTTAGTCCTGCCAATTAATAATCTATGAGCCTTCTTTGTCTAAAGCAAGGAGGGGACAGGTCCTCCATGATTTTTGCTGACCTTCAGAAGCTGAGAATCCAAAGGGAGATTTTATTTTGCAATTACAAGGGGTAATGCAAATAGGGCCAATTGAAAGTGGCTCCCTGGAGTCCTTCCTTCGGACTGAGATAGATCTGTGATGAAGGTTGTCAGTTTATTCTGCTTTGAGTGACCTGCAGGGGTCACAGTAGGATCACACATTCTCCTTAAGAAAAGCATTTTCTGAGAAACCGTACTTCAGGATCTCTGCAGGGAGCTAGAGACCCATCTCCTGCTCAGTCTCCTCTCTGAAACTAACAGACCAAGCTGAATATGGATGAGTCTGCAACTCTGTGACCTTTTTTTGCCTCTTCTCCCCTTTCAGATACGAGCAAGTACATGGCTGCAGAACGTGAGTCTCCCAGACTGCCCTTCCCAGAGGCTAGCACGTCAGGACAGCAGCTGTGGCTTCATGGATTGAAGGTCAGAAGACCTGAGTTCAAGCCCTGGTCCTGCCACTTCCTGGTTGAATCACTTTGTCACTCGGTGTCTGTTTTATTCATCTCTTAGGCGGGATAATGCCTACTTAGTGCGGTGAGTGTGACTGTTGTAAATGACACAGGTGAAATGTTTGGTTCGTGGTTGGTGCTCAACAAATAGTATCTGCCATTGTTATAATTTTAACAGCTACTTGGTTGTGAGAAAATATTGCTTAAGACTATTAAATTCAGGAACAGCATTTGCCTAACTTTAGGATACATAGAAATGTCACTTGGGGAGCTTATTAAAACACAGATTCTAGACATTAGCCCCAGAGAGTTAGATTCAGTAGGAGTGCGTCTGAGAATCTACATTTTTAACATGAGCTCCAGGTGATTCTGATGCAGGTGGTTCATGATCCACACTTTGAGTAAAATGTTGTGAAGAGGAAAATGAGCAGCAAGCAGGCTTAGCAAATATTTGTTGATGCATTGATTGACTCATTGGGGATGCTAGCTCTCACCTGTACAGGAGCCTAAAAGTAAGCATCATTTTATCCCTGTAGTAATCAAGAAATCTCTCCGTATGTCTAATTGCATCCTTGCCTGCAATAACCTAAGCCTGTTCCTCTTAGTAAAAATGAGAACAAGTGATCAGCGGTCCCATCATAAAAACTCCTTAGATATTTGCAGGGAGCAATCATGTCATCCACTAGTTATCTTATGTTTTCACAAGACATCTCTTTTATTTGCTATATTTTAAGTCCCTACTAAGACTCAATAAATGATCTTGAATGAATCAAGTCCTGATAAAACAGGAGTAAGGACCAAAGAATATCAGAAGTCAATGGGACTTTGGAGATTTTTGAACATAAATTCCTCATTTGACAGATGAACAAATTAAGACCTAGAGGTCACATCACACATTGGTGGCAGGATAGAGATTTAGACCATTGGTTTCCTGCATTCACATGGCACACATTCTAATTCATTTCATACCAATGAAAATCTACCCTTTCCAAGGCAATGTACTGGGCACCGTCAGGAACAGATGATGGTGGACCATAAGGCAAGCTGAGGGCAAAGCACAAGCTAGCAACAGCCCCCTGCCCCCAGGCGGGATCTGTGTGATATTCCTCAAGCACTTCTGGCTGCCCAAGAACAAAGGAAAGGGCAGAAAACAAATGGTAAACTGATAAGGTTCTCCATCAGTTTATAAATATCTTAGTACAATTACAAAATGAAGAGCAATCTTACCAATAGCCTAAAGTCCAGGAACTCCCTACTGTCTTAATATTAATGCTTTACTAGAGGGAAAAACAACCTTAGTTTGACAATAGTTAGGCCCTATCACAGGGAAATGTGTTGACCTAAAAACAACAACAACAACAGTGCCTGCATTAAAGAAGAGCACAGTCCGGTGGAGGAAGCATAAAGCCAACAGACAAGTGACAAATGACCTAAGGACCGTGAAGTAGGCATTCTTCTCCCTATTTTACCAAGGTGGACATAGAAGACCAGAACAGGTGAGTAACTTGCCGTGGATCTAATAGTAGCTGAAAGAGCCTGCACATGATCTTTTAATTCATTCAATAAACACATATTTATGGTAGGCTTACATACTATATGCCAGTCCTATGCTAGGCCTTTGTTATGTAATGATGAATGGGACCTCCACCACACCTGTGTAATAAGTCAAGCATGGAGCATAATAAGTCAAATCCTAGAGCCTATGGTCTAGAGATCTTCTGCTCTCTCTCTCTCTTTAAGTAAAGACCAATTGGCTTGCAGTCATCCTGGGAATTCCAAAAGGAAAAATAAAACAAAGATTCTTTCTTACCTAACAAAGGTAAAGACATAATCCATGTTAAGTCAAATCAATCTTTCCCTACTCTGGGGAAGTCTAACTGCTTAAGGACCCCCAAAGATGGATGGCTCATCGTGAGGCTGTAATTACATTTGCCACAATTATGTTTCCAGCAGTCAAATGCTGGGGCAATGAGGGAAGGAAACACATCCTGGTTGCCCCCACCCACGTTAAATGTTGAATTATCTTACAGTTGATAGTTCCCTAGATTCCTCGACCTTTAAATGCCGAACGCTACATGCCTTTTGAATTTTAATCAATTTATTTTTTTCAACTGGAAATGTCAGACTTCTGTATAGAATTACTTGGTGCTGCTGATGTGACAAAGACTCAAAGTTCAGTGTCTGAAGTCATGGAATTGCAGAGGAACCAGCATGCATCAAGAGACATAATTTGTAGGCAGCCAAATAAGGAAGTGAGAGAACATGTATTTTTCATTAGCTTTCATTTAGAGGTTCTGGGACCTGAATTTCTTTTGTCTCCTATCCTCCAGCACGAATAAAACTAGTTGGGATGGCTAATGACTTGGACCATGTCACTAAGAAACCTGAAGATGGAATGTGATTTCTTATTTATAAAGTGCCTCCTGGGTGTCCGGAGATATAATATCACTTAATCCTCACCCAAACTCTATGATGAAAACGTTATGATTCCTTTTTATAGAAGAGGAAACTGAGGCTGGAGGAAACTTGCTAGTTACTGTCGAGCTTGTAAGTGACAGAACACAGTTCAAACTGTGAAGTGCTGAACTCCAAAATGCATGCTCTTGCCATGCCGCTAACTTCTCTGATGTGAGTCACTGTTACTTTACCTATTTCTTAGGAGAGTCAGTCTTCAGATGCACTTACACAATACACAACTGGCTGCTTCCTGTCACTGAGTTTCCATCTGCTCCAGGCTTCACTGACCCAGAGCCTTGACATTGGTGTAGTTTTGTATTCAGATAAATAACTTCTACAGTATTTGTCTTCTATGGAAAAAAAAATCATGTCTAGCACGTTCTCCACCATATGGTCCCCAGTTTGACCACTAGGAAAGATGCATGGCACATAGTAGATGCTCAAACATATTTGTTGAATTCTTTTCTGCTGGTAGTTGTCTCTCTCTGTGTCTGTTTCTCTCTCCCTCTCTCTCCCTTTCTCCCTCTTCCCTCAACATGTGTCCCAGCATTTATCTCTAAGTTAAGAAAATGCCAAGCCAATCTTAGAAATTCAGTGGGTCTCCCCCCTTCACTGAGCCATTACCGTTTCCCCGGCTGGCTAAATAAAGCTAACATTTAAGTCACAGAACAGGCCCCGAGGTAATAATGGAGAAGTAGGACTTCACTAATCACTGACTAGTTTCACCTTTTAAGAAAAGGCTGTTTGACCAGGTCCATAATTCCGCAGCCCTCTACCCCTCCCAAATGCCTACTTTCCATTTAGAGAACTCTCTGCACAGCAGGCTTTGCAGACTGTAAATTCCTGGGCAGGAGTGGACTTGTCCCGGGCTGTCACTGCACCTGGTTCTATCTCCCCACACAGGGAAGTGCTAAAAGCTTATTTAAACAGCTAACACCAGACAGGCTCAGTACCCCTAGCTGACTTTTCCATCAACTGATCCCCCGAGGCAAGGAACCTGCCAATGCCTCTCCTTCTAGCTTCATCTGTTGTCACTTACTTTATGTCTTCTACTCCATGGGTTGAACTCAAATGCACACAGTGGCCGAGCAGATGATATAAATGTGTATCTCAGGAAAGAAAAGTAGAGTAGACACTGCTTATGAAAGAGGCAGATATTTGTTTCTGCAGAGTGTATCCAGGGGGAAAGATGGCCATGTACTACTACAAATTCCAAACTTTCAAAAGGATTCTGATATATATGTGAAATCAGTCAATCTTAAATACTGCTCCAAATGTCCTAAAATTAGGTACGTGGCTATGGAAACCTCTCTTCTTTTGTTCTACAATTTTCTATGATCTGCTGTTTTCTGACCCTTGGATTTTCTTCATGCTGCTTCCCATGCCTAGAATTCTTGTCCCTCTGACCTATCTATGCACACTCTTGAGATGCCACCTCCTCTGTGAAGGATCTCTCATCTGTAGCTGACCTTTCTCTCCTCTGAGTTCCCATGACATGTCCTGTGGACTTCGCTCAAATGTGATACTTTCTGGACATTAAGCTCTTTGGGTCTTATTCAAATTTCCATTCTCCTTACCCCATATCATCTACCTCAAGGACTAACACTCAATAAATATCTGTTGAAAGAAAAATGGAATAAATGAATGAATGAGCAAATAAAAAGACAGTGTGGTGTGATAGAAAAAACATGAATCTTAGAAAAAGACTTTGGTCTTTGGGTTTCAATTTTAGATCTGCTTCTTATTAACTTTGTCATCTTAGAGACTGTACTCTTGTTGCCCGAAAAGAAAGACAAAGATATCTACACTGCAAGGTTGATGTGATGATTAAAGAAAAGAAGTTTCAGAGCCTACGCTCTCATTACTCCTACTGCAGTGTTTTTCAAACATTGCTGCTCGTAAGAATCCCTGAGCCATTTGCTGTTAACCATCCTGATTCAGGGTCCACCCAAAGCATACTGAATCAATTTCTCTAGGGGAGGAACCTAGAGATATATATTCTTATAGTCAGGAAAGCTTGGAAAATAAAGCACACTCATTATTACATTTTCTATGTTTCCAATAGCAGCCTTCCAGTGTCTCAAAGTACTTCACCCTGTTGGGGTCACCCTTACTATGAATATATTTCATATATGAATGAATATATATATATTTTTAAAGTAGGATCCACACCCAACATGGGGCTTGAATTCACAACCCTGGGATCAAGAGTCAGATGCTCTACTAACAGAGCCATACAGGCGCCCCACGAATATTTAAATAAAAATGGAATGAGTCCTCACTTTTTTTCCCACAGTCTGATTATGAGGCAGTTTTCCAAGTAAAAGCAGTCATTGAGGTTTTTTCTGTAAGTCTTCCTTTGAAAGCTATTAAAAATTTATTTCCTGATTCCTTAGGATCCCATTAAAATGTTAGCACCATAAAGGCAGGGATTTTGTCTGAATTGCTATATCCCATGAGCTTAGAACAGTGCCTGAAACATGGATGTTAAATAAATATTTTCTATGTTTGAGTCAGATAACTTCATTCACAGCACATGTGCTCCAAGAATAGACTCATATGTTGAATATCAAATGGTTTTTCTATATGACCTCTCAATCTCAAATAGCGCCTGGAGTAGAGCCATGCAAAAGTCACTTCAAGTCCCAGCTCAAAACTTCAACAGCTGAAATTTCAGCAGGATAGTTGATGGTTCTATCATTATCTGTTTATCCTCCCATTAGTCACTTTACAGCCTGTGTGTCCAAGCACATGCCTTCATGATGTATAGGACCAAGGGATGGATAAGAAAGACGGAATACAAGTATTAGTATGGCCATTCGCTGTGGCAGGCCCCAGAAATGTGTCTGATGACAAACAAGTAAGGAATCCTGAATTTTTCTTTGTTAAATCACATTGGAAAAAAGTTGAGGTAGAGGTGACTTATTTAATCAATCAGTATTTTATATTGCTAAATAAAAACCACCAACAACTATAAACTGGGAAATAAGAAGTATATTGTGTTGAATATATACTTTTGCTCACACAATTCAAGGGAGCAATATTATGACAACCCTCTGATTAAATCGGGGGTTATATGTCATTTTATAATTTATCAAAAAGAATTAAGTATATGGTGAAATGAAAATTCCCTTTGCCAAAAGAGAAGGAGGCAAGATAAGGATTAGCTAGTGGGTGGCCAAGAACCAAAGCCATGAATAAATAATCAAAAACAAATAAATAGATTAATACATAAATAAATAACAAGCACACGTATTTCAGGATCAGGAAATACTGAAAATGTAGCTGAATGATATCATGGGGAAAGATAATTTAAGATTTCATAGTCACTTGAAAAAAAAAGACCTTTAGCTAAATTTTCTTGTTCCACTCTGACTTCTCTGGTAGAATGATTTTTGTTTGCTTTTTCAATCCTTCACTTTAATAGAATTATATACTCGTGCCCTTTTTCTATGTGGTGTTGAAGTGCCTATAGGTAGAATAGGTGGAGTAGACATCCCACTCAACCCCAGCCCCATTCACTTTAGGCTTGGCCATCCGGCTTACTTTGGCCAATGATATGTTAACAGATATGCCATGAACAGAGGCTTTAAATGTTCTTGCTCTATTTGTCTCAGTCCCTTATGCCTTTGTCGTTCTCCATGAGAAGAAGATGCCCTGGAAAGCTTCTGGGACCATAATGCAGCTTATGACATGAATGACACACAACCTGAGGTAGAGTGTCCCCATCTCTGTGGGCAACTCATAAACTAGTGAGTGAAAGATTCAGGATGGTAAATGATTTTGCTATAAAACCACCAAGATTTTATGCAACATTATCGCTGTAATACTTGGCTACTGTATCTCCAAACACCTGTTATTCCTGATGAGAACTACATATTGTTCAAGGTGATGCTCACTTCACACGAAGTGTTCTAGCCTGTTGCATGCACAGAACTTGGACTATAGGAAGAGAAGTGATTTACAGTATCAGTGGTAGAACCTCATGTAGTTGCTTGTGACAGACTGGGTGGCACAGATACAGAGACCAGCCATGAACTCTAAACCTTAATGACACCCGTGTTTTTACCTTAAACACTAAAAACTAGTGTTTTTACCTTAAACACTAACTGTAAATGCAAGTAGGACCATGTGGCATTATGCTCAATTATGGAAGAAACCTTTATTGGTAAGAAAAGGTAGATTATACCACAGTGATAAATCCAAAATCTCAGTGGTTTAGCAAAAACCCAGGTGTATTTCTCACTCATGTAAACTCCAGCTGACTCTCCAGACCAAATATTCTCCAAGTAGTGACTCAGTGATACAGGCTGGTGGAGGCTCCACCATACTACATCTGGTCATCTGGAACTCATGGCCTTCATGGACAATGAGGCAGGTAAAGGAATGCAAAATGGGCTGTGGCCATTAAACATTTCATCTCAGGGGTGTCTGGGTGGCTTAGTCAATTAAGCATTAGACTTCAGCTCAGGTCATGATCTCACAGTTCGTAAGTTTGTGCCCCACATTGGGCTCCCTGCTGTGAGCAGAAAGCCCACCTCGGATCCTCTGCTCCCCCTTTTCTCTGTCCCTCCCCTGCTAGCACTCTCTCTTTCTCTCAAAAATAAACATTTATACATAAATAAATGAATAAATAAATAAATAAATATTTCATCTCAGACATAATGCATAGCACTTCCACTCACAACCCATTGGCCAAAACTAGACACATGGTCCTAGCCAAATAACTACAAGGCAGTAAGGAAATGTAACATTATTCTGTGCCTGGAAGGAGAAAGGAACCAGATATGTATAAACACTGGAACTGTCGACCACAAAATCATATTGTTCTATTTGATTAAGTGGAAAAGGTATTCAGTGGGTTGTCGGTATGCTAATAATAATTACTATGTCAAATACAACACATGACAAACTTTAGCTGATTGATATGCGAACAGATTTTTAAAAAGTACCCTGGAATATAAGTAGTGACTACATATTTAAGCTGAGACCTGTATTCACATGAAAGAATATTCAGTAAGAGTTCACTGGTACTCTAAGTGGTGGAAGCCTCCAAGAAATTACTGTCTATACCTCAGTCTGGGGTAATGAACCTGTCTGATATAATTGGAATCCCTCACAGAGGAGGGCACAACCTTTTGAGTCCTTTTGGGAGTAGAACTGTAAAGGATATGAGGTAGAAGGAAGGAGCATTTTAAGTCTCCCTGTGGACCTACATTGCTCTGGGGTAGATAAAACATCCCCAAATTGCTCTGAAGCTATCCAAGCATTAAAAATTCCATGCAAGAGAGAGCAGTGTTGAACTAAAATAAGACACCATGTAGACATGCAGGATTCCTGGGGGAAGCAACCAACTCAGCTTGAGAGGTCACGGTTGGCAGGAGGGGGGGTTGGTTGATCATGGGAATTTGTAGCCATGGCTCACAATGCATGATCCATGCAATGTTCACCTACCATATAATGATCTAGACTCTCCAATAAGACATCAGTGCCCAAAGTACTGAAATTGTGAATTGGACAAAATAACCACAGGGATAATAAAACTACTTTATAGGCTTAGAAAAATAGAAAGTAGTGTTTCAAAATGAGTCATGCTATACAATTTGTAGGTCCACACAGGAAGAAAAATTGGCAATAGTTACGGAGTTAATAAGAGAGAACTAGATGAAAACCATGCCCTCATGTCTTGGGTAGGCTTTTATTTATAAGATCTCTGTTGGGTATAAGAAGTAAGATCTGCCTGGGAAGCAATGTTGTCTAGACACGACTCCCAGAAGTATCATTTTACTTTTGTTCTTCCAAGCAATTGTGTTAAATTTGTAACTACCCACGCATCCACACTTCCTGAGTGTATGCTGCCGGGTCACAAGGTGCCATTTTTCCAGCTCAGATCAGGGTTCTAGGGACCTCTGTTCATTGCAGCTTCTGTAATACTAGCTGGTTTTGCTCTAAGGAACAGTAGACCCCATAGATGACTATTCCTGAAATGGTGAGAAAATATGAGGTGATTCTAATAATGGATGGGGAAACTGTATGTTTCCATGTAAATAACGTGATGCATACTTCTGAAAATGCTCTTAGGAGGGCCCTGCCTTTAAGGTTATGGGATACCTAACTGTTAGCCTTTCTTTCTTGGCTGAGGGCAAATGATGTACCTCAGAAGGAGTCTGCAATGTCTGGCTCAAATGTTTTAAGGTGCATGGCTATCATTCTCGAAGACAACATTTTGAAGTGAATTAGAACTTACTTCATTTGTAGCATAAAGTTGAAAATGTAGGAACCCAACCTCACTACACTACACTACACATATACTCACACACACACACACACACACACACACACACGCATGCATGCACAAACACGGGTTGTTTTAGTGACCCTCTGGTTCCAGAAAACAGGAGCTTCTTTAATTTACCATAGATTCTGGGCAAGTACAAGGATTTCTACACCTTGAAGAGTATATCATTAAGCTTCTCTCAATTAAGAAGGAACATTAAATGATAAAAGGTATCATAGACTCTTAGAAAATCTTTCCTTTAAAGCCTAGTCATTTTGGCCATTGTCATGATTATAATCATTCAAGAACGGACTCAATACATTGTTACATAGAAACACTGAACACAAGGTGTGAGCTCTTCAAGTCTGAAAGGAGAGTTTGCATGTAAATTACCATAAAAGTAAAGAATAAATATTGAGATAGTCTATAAAATCTTTTTTTAAAAAAAATGTCTATTTATTTATTTTGAGAGACAGAGTGCAAGTGGGGGAAAGGCAGAGAGAGAGGCAGACACAGAATCAGAAACAAGCTCCAGACTCTGAGCTGTCATCACAGAGCCCGATGTGGGGTTCAAACTCATGAACTGTGAGATTACAACCTGAGCTGAAGTCAGACACTTAACCAACTGAGCCACCCAGGTGCCTGAGATAGTCTATAATCTTTTGTCTCACATCATGACATGGTAAGTTTCATGCTTACTAGTTTGTCATCTTCCTACTAATAAATAAGAGAGCCTTGACCTACTTTGCAATATTTTTGCTAGAGAAGAGAGGAGGCCCCACCTACAGTGGGCAGATGTTACTACTTTTCAGGAATGTTGAGTCAGTGAGAGAGGCAGGTTCCTCACCCCCAGGAGAAGAAACATGAAAGTTTGGTCTGCTAAGGCTGGCAAGAGTGATCAACCTCTCTGCTTGCCTCTTGTAAGGTGGAAAAAGAAGGTACTATCTTCATTACTTCCAGAAATGAAAAAAAAAACAATAAAAGAAAGAGAAAGAAAGAAAGAATGAATGAAAGAATGAATCGACCCCAGGAATAGTTCTTTGTTCTTTGTTCTAATTCTCAGTTCTTTGTTGTTGTTGTTGTTGTTGTTTTCATTTTGCCCTATGTTTTCTTAAGTAGAAAATACAAATGTTTTACTAAAGAAACTTTTTTCCTTATGTCTCTTAACACATCCACGCACTGCCTTACAAAAAAGAATTGAGTGCATCTTTCTTGATCCCTACAATCCCAGCCTTCCTCTAATAATCATGGAATTCTTCCATTTTATCCCATCACACCTTTCTCTTATTCTCCATATTTCAATTATTTATCGCATTCCCGTCTTACCTCCTAAAGATTTTCCTTCCTCTATGTCATTAAATCATGAAGTTTTAGACAGTTTTCCTTGAAGTTCGCAACACACTGCTCACAAGGAGATTTGAGGTCCTGATGGGACGTAGATACCAGCATTGCTGTGAAACCTACAATTGAAAGTGACAGAAAAAAAAATGTTTTAATTTGGGGGGTGGTTCATAGCCTTCTTCACTTTCATTTTTCCCTGTCTCATGTTTTCTTCCCAGTGGGGAAGAGAGAGGTGTTATCTATCCATCTTCCACCCAAAATATAAATGCTATGCAAATTTAAACCTTCCAGTTCATCAAAGCCCCTCCTTGGCCATTACACAACCTGCATTTTCTCACTGGTTACCTCCTCCTCAGACTAAGCACCCTTGGAGATCTGCCCCATCTCCAGCAAGGCACCAATCTCCTTTCTCCTCATCTGATAACTAGTTCTCTTCATCTCTTTTCTTGGGTTTACCCAGGAAACTAAAAATCCCTCCCATTTTTTTTCAATTTTTTATTGTAGTAGAATATACATAAAATATTTGTCACTTTATCCATAAGTGCACAGGTCAGTGGCATTAAACACAATAATAATGTTGGCTAACCATCACCGCTATTTCTACCCAAAACATTTTTGTCAACCTCAACAAATACTCTGTATTCATTAAATCTAACTCCTCCTTCCATTGCTCTCTTGGCCCCTGATGACCACTATTCTACTTTCTGCCTCTGAATTTGCTTATTTTAGGTACCTCATGTAAGTGGAATCACACAATATTTGTCTATCTATATCTGGTTTATTTCACTAAACATGCTCTTTTGAATCTCCATCCATGTTTTAGCATATATCAAAGTTTCATTATTTTTTTATATTGAATAATATTCGTTTGTGTGTGTGTGTCACGTTCTGTTTATCCGCTAATCTGTTGATGCGTGCTGGAGCTGCTCTTACCTTTTGGTTATTGTGAATAATGCTACAGTGAATATTAACATAGACACGCACACTTTGCCTAGCTAACCCTTGTCATTTTGAAGATCTCAGCTCAGTATCACTTGCTCACCAACACCTTCTCTGCCCTTTCCTGACTAGGTCAGTCTTACAGGTAGACCACGTTTACCACTCTACACATATCAAAGTACGCAACTATGTATTTGTGATGTGATTTGATAAACGTTCCTCTCCCCGACTGGTATAAGCCTACTACACTGCTGTGTACTTAGTAGGACCTCAAAAATTGTCCATCGAACAAGCCAATAGGAGACACCTCAAATGTGGTAACTGTCATTTTTCTGAATGAATCATTATCTAGATCTAAAGCTGACATTAAAATAGTGAGCTGGACTAGTTGGCAGAGACCAGAAGATAATGACCATGAACACAATGACAAAAATGACTCAAGAGCACAAGTTTTCGCCATGTACCTCCCTTGGTAATGACAAACACCATCCACATATGAAAATGAATTTGGCTGAGGACTATTGATTTTCCCTTTGCTTTACTCCAGGCTTTGTACTGAGACTCCAGCTCTCAAGAGGAAGAATGCCCTGCTCCGGTTCTGCTTGGCCTTGGTTTACCTCCAGCTCAAACATGCCTGCTTGGCTGTCGGATTTAATTAAAGGGTAAGACAATAGCAACAACAACAGAAGCAGGAGAGTTGAGAGACCTTGCTTGTTTTGTGAAACAGAATATTTAGAGTGGATTTTCAGAAGGCGAATGAGCAGAGCAAAGATCACCAGAGCATCACACTGCCTGGCAGCTGTGAAGAAAGCAGCCACACAGGTCTCTCTCTGGGTCTCCTGTCTTGTAGGCAGGCAATGTGGTGGGGAGAACAGCTCTGTCCACTGGGTGTGGGGAGAGCGTATGAGCCAGAGTTTCTGGAAGACAGAATCGGAAAGAAGGCTCCAAAACGGTCTGACCTGTTCCTGTTCCATGAAGGCAGCTGGAGATGTTCAATCAGATGTGGTTGCACCCGTAGCCCCAGCTCAGGTCCTTACACTGGGTGGACGTGATCCATTATAAGCTGTTGCAACTGAGGGTGGGCTCTAAGACCATTAGAGGATGGGGAAAGAGTAAGAAGAAGGTGGTGATGGTCATGCTAAAGGGCTACCCTGGAGGAGACATTTAGTCTCCCTCATGACTTCTATCAGCACCCCCTTACTGCCACCAGCCACCTCTTCCTCTTTTGCCACTCCTCAGCAAACTCTTCTTCAATTTTAGCCCACAACCCTTCTTATCCTGATTCAGAACCATAACATCGCAGATAAATCTTCCTTATTACAAGAGAAAACATGTGTGGAGTGGGGTGAAAAACTGAGTGACAAAGTCCAAACCTTTTGTAATGGCTAGGGGAGAGGAAAGGATGGGGCATTGCAGGGACTTTGTCCCATCACTCAGGGTACCATCTAAGAAAGTTACATTTTCGAAAAAGTGGGGGGTTCTTCCACATCCCTGAATTTTTATTTGAAAAAATTTCAAACCCTCAGAGAAAACCCTCTGAAAGAATACTATAGTGAATATAAATATATCCTCCATTTAGATTCACAATTGCTAGCATTTTGTCACACTTGCTTTATCTGCACATATATGTGCATGGGCGCATGCACACACACACACACACACACACACACACACACACACACACACACACAGGCTTTTTTTCCCCAGAAGTTTTTGAAAGTAGTTTGCAGTCATCATAATATTCCAACCCCAGATACCTTACACTATATCTATGTATAAAGCACAAGGACCTTGTCATACATAAGAAATTTAATACGGATGTGGTAATGCCTAACATGTGGTCTGTATTAATTAAAAAATTTGTTTTGTTTATTTAGTTTGAGAGAGAGAGTGTGTGTGAGTAGGGGAGGAGCAGAGAGAGAGAGAGAGGGAGGGAGGGAGAGAGAGACAGGGAGGGAGGGAGGGAGGGAGAGAGAGAGAGAGAGAAAGAGAGAGAAGAAGGGAGGGAGGGAGGGAGAGAGAGAGAGAGAGAGAGAGCGAGAGAAATTCCAAGCAGGATCCACACCATAAGTGCAGAGCCTAACATGGAGCACGAACTCATGAACCATGAGATCATGACCTGAGCCAAAACCAAGAGTCAGATGCTTAACCAACTGAGCCACCCAGGCACCCCTAACAAGTGGTCTATACTAAAATTACCCTAAGTGCTCCCCAGATATACTTTATAGATCTTTAAAAAAAAATCCAAGATCGAATTAAAGTTCTCCCATTGCATTTGGTTTTTATGTTTCTTTATTATCCTTTTATATACAACCCCCTTTAATCATGTACATATGGATGCTTATTTATTTAATATTATTCATGAACAATTTTTTTGAGAGTCCAGGCTAGTAGTCTTGCAGAATATCCCCAAACTTTGGATTTTCCTTTTTCATCATGAATAGATTCAAGTAAAAATATTTTGGGCAAGATATTGTGCAATTGACTTTGAATTCCATCAGGAGGCACATAGTGCCAGTTTATCTCATTATTGGTGTTACTAAATTTGATCACTTGATTAAGGTGGTAGCCATTAGGTGTCCCCATTATAAATAATCTCTTTCCTTAATTAAGAAGTTACCTGTGGGACCATGGTTTGAAATCCCATGAATATCCTGTTTTTTAAGAACCTTTTACCCAATGGCTTAAACTTCTCTTGTTAATCCATTATTTCCTGATGGTTACCAAATGGTGACTTTCTATTCTATTATTCCAATGACATATAATAGTATTGTTTTTTTAAAATTTTTAATGTTTTTATTTTTGAGAGAGAGAGACACACACAGCATGAGCAGGGGAAGGGCAGAGAGGGAGGGAGACACAGAATCTGAAGTAAGTTCCAGGCTTCGAGCTGTCAGCACAAAGGCTGATGCGGGGGCTGGAACTTGTGAACCGTGAGATCATGACCTGAGGCAAAGTCAGATGCTTAACCAACCGAGCCACCCAGGTGCCCCTCAGTTAGTATTCTTCTGTAAAGAACTCTCCCTTTCTCTTTCAAAGGGGGAGATGTAGATTATATCTTGAAGATAAGACCCAAAAGTGCATAGAAATAAAGCCCATAGTACTGACCACATCCTGCTTAAACTGTTCTACATGTGATTAGATGATTTCCTCCATGGCTTTGGTCTTCTTTGATGTGGATCCCAAATCCTCCAAATCTTTGGATGTCCCAGCACCACAGGGGCCTGTTTCTTCCCAGCATGTAAAACCACCCACACTGTATGAGGAATTTAGATCATCCACCCAGAATAAAAAGTATGGAATCACTCTTGTAAACTACACACAAGTGATTCCTCATTAGGGATGAGGTTAACCCAGTAGGGGACCAGTTTGTGGTGCAAATAGGGTGGGAGATATCAGGGTCCAGTTGGAGCAGCTGTAGTAAGGGACATGCGTTAAGCACTGTTGAGCCCATAAAAGTTCAAGTCCTAGTGTACAGACTGAGTAGGACAGGAGGAGTGAAGGGGAATGAGCAAGAGATGGAAGTTCAGAGACAGGTAAGAAAGGGAAACACTGGGGCTCTCTTGTCTACTTCGGAACCCTTTGAGCTTATTGTGAATTTAACACAGATTCGGCTCCCTGAAGTGGATCCCGCTGCTAGATGAGACCAGACTGGGTTAAGGGAATCAAACGTCTGATTGGGGCCTCCATGGTAGGAGGTGTCCACCATGACACCCTGGCACATGCTCACCTCCTCTCTCTGGCTCAGTTCAGTGGTAGTGGTTTTATGCGGTGTCAGCAAGGAGGCTGCCATGTTCTCTCTCCATCCCTACATGGCAAGGAAGTTCCTGCCAAAATCAGAGAAGGGGAAGGCAAGTGTGTGCGAGTGGGTGGGCAGCTTTGCGGCAGGGAGCAGAGGGTAGAGACAAGTGTGTTTAAATCAGCACAACAATCAGTCCCAGGCAGGAGCAATTTTGAGATTAGGGCTTCAGGTCCTATTTTATTTTATTTTTTATAAAAGGAAATGATCTCTCTCTGATGAAAAAGTCGTGCTGCTCTATTGTTGTAATCTCACCTCCACTCACAGTTCCACGCGGTTTCATTTCTGACCTACTTTCTTCATCTCCTTCGCTTGTTTCCTTCAAGAGCAGTTTTAGCTCCCAACGCCAGCCAGTACCTTGCTTAAATTGCTTTAATCTCCAAGTGCTTCTTATATTGATTTTAAACAGTTAAGCTGCCAATCAACTCTTCTCCTTGTGCAGCCGTTGAGGGCAGAGAAATTAAAACAACAAACAAATAAGGCTGGTGCTAGGAAGTTGGTTAGAATTTCCAAATGAATGTCAGTAGCTCCCAGTAACAACTCTTTCCCCCTCCCACCGAAGAGGTGCAGAGTGTTATGAAGAGACTAGGCCCAGCTTTGTAATGTTAATAATAGCCAGCATTTAATGAATGGCTGCTTGCTGCCAGGAACCCTTCTAAATACTGTATTCCTCTTACCTCATTTAATCCTGGCACAGGTCAGGTGGCAAATACTGTCATGATTCTCTTTGAACAGAAGAGGAAACTGAGGCACAGAACAGCCAGGAGAGCATGAAAGGCACAGAGCACGAAATCGAAGGCAGTCTGGCTCTGGGAAGATGAACTAGTAGGCAGCAAGTTATAAGGACTCCCTTGCCCTGTGACTAAGTCTCCACCAGGCTGCAGCAGAATGACACAGAAGTGCCATCTTCCAAGAAACAAAGGCAAGAGTGGCCAAAATGGGTAAAAGTTCAACACCTTTTAATTCAAGAAGCATGCGTGAATCCCCGATGACGTATAGGCACCGGGTTTGACCTTGGAGATACAGACGGGGTAAAGATGCAGTCACAGCTCTCAGAAACCTCAAAATCTTATGGAGTCTAACCACAGGTAGGCAGTCCACTGGGGAAGATGGGAGTGAAAGAGGGAGAAAGGCAGGTAAGTGATTCACATTATGTATGACTCAAACCTCACCTCCTCCAGAAAGCCTTCCCCAACCACCTCTGGCTGCTTCCCTCTTGTCTTGTCACTCGCTGTTGAATACTACAACAGTAGGATCACTTGTTTGTCTCCCCCACTAGATCAGGGGCCTGCAAGCCACGTCTTGAGAGAACTGGCTCACTGTCTATTTTTTAGAAAGAAAGTTTTATGGAAACACAACCACTGGCATTTGTTTGCGTATTGTCTATGACTGCTCTAGAGCTACGGCAGCAGAGGCGAACAGTCACATCAGATATCACCTGGCTTGTACAGCCTAAACTCTTCACTACCTGGCCCTTTTCAGACCAAGTCTTCTGACCCCTCTTCCACACCACGACCATTTTGGGGGGCATTTCTGAATCTGCAGCAGCCAGGGCACAGGAGGAGGATCGCCCTGGCTCTGCAAACCCTGCAGCGGTGTCGTTTCAGCTCGGCCTGAGGTAGACTCTTAGAATTCAAGTTTCTGCCGGAGAGAGAAGTAGAGGGGATACTGAACTCCTACCCAGCTCTTCTGTTTCCCGGCTCAATGCACATCCCACGGCAATGGCACGGCAAATGGGGAGTTAGCAACCAAACGGGGTCTGCTGAAACGGCTCTGCAACAACTAACGCATAGGAAGACAGAGGCTTGGGGGCAGGCAGAAGGGATAAAGTGGAGACAAAGGAAAAATAGACCATGCGTGGGATGACTTGCCACTTTAATTTTCCTAGGGGGTGACAGAGCTTCTGTGACAGGTAGGTTATTTTGGGTCTTCATTAGGACTCTTATTAATATGGTGTTGGATGTATCTAAGTGCACCTGCCGCGTTAGGAATCGTAAAGTGGCATGTGTAATGTCACATCTATCTTGGGAAGGACTGGCACGAGGGTGGGCAAGCAACAGATTGGACAGCGAGTAGAAATTACCTGCACAATTTCTGTGCTCTGAGCTGGTAACAAGCCCAGCACGTTCGAATGAACACTCTATCCAAGCAATTGCTGGCAAGAGGGTCATCCGTCTTGAAAGAGAACATTTTTGCCTGAATTGCAGCACGCCATGAAAGGGCTCAGCTGGTTTGAACACGGATGGTGCCTTGGCCCGCGGTTTGCCCCCAAGTGGTATGTGGGGAACAGCGTAGTTTTCAGAGGGCTGGCTGCAAGCTGCAGAGAGGCCTGAGAGTCAGGAGGGAGACGTAGACCTGACGGAAAGGGGTGACCCATGATCTCTAATTTATATGACCAAGACATTGCAGGAGTGAGGCAGGCTGAGCTTTTTATGCTGTTGTTCTTGAAAATCTTGCTGTGTCGGGCTGCATTTGAACTTGAATCAAAAGGCCCTGAAGGTGGTCAGTGCCTATTTTCTTCCTTCTTTGCGGGACAGCAGAGACTCTCGGTTCCCTTATCGTAGACCAGGAGCCATTAGAATTTCAGGTTTAAATCGATGTTGAAAATGAAGTTCCACCACTTAACTATTAAAATTCAATTAGAGAGCTCTTACAACTGATGATGAGCGGGCTTGCTCCTTTTTGAAGAACTGAGATCTGAAAGCATGCCATCATATCTTGGGCCAGCTTAACTATTAGCAAGTTGTATAGTCCACTTCAGATTGTGCCACTAGCTATCTTCCAGATGTTACAGAATAAACCCACTCTTGCTTTCATGTAATGTATCTTCGTGGATCTGCAGATAGCTGCCTTTTGACCCCTACCACCCAGATCACGAGTATCCTCTTTTCTAGGCTCTATTATCTCATTTCTTTCTACTTCTCCCATAGGCATAGTTTTGATTGCACTCACAACTTTGACAGATTTTTTTTTTTGTGGCATGCCTCAACCTGTCTTTAGCCTTCTTTACTTTGCTATTCAGAACAAATGTAGTGATGCATTCCCCCTGCTAAATGTGCTCCTCTCACAAGGCAGATTGTACTGAGAAAGGACTCTCAGGTGACAAAAATAATCAGCTCCTACAGGGAAGCCCTCATACCCTTACAAAGTTACATACATACAAAGACAAGGAAGCATTTAATGGGGGGGGGGTTAGGCAGTGTGGACCCCTCCCTGACCCAATTTCATTCAGAAGCACTCACCCAGTCACTGGAACATTGGGTGTTCCTGTTTAGTTTCAAAGTTAAGTATTTGTTATTATTTTTCTTAAATTTAGAAAAATCTGTTCATTGATTTTCAATTTTTTTTTTCTAAGAGACTGCTACGGAATAAAGTAAAAGTAACCTGAATGGTTATTAGCAAAAGTTTGCGAACTTAACACGCTCACCTCTGAACTAACAACTCCTTCCTGATGACCAAAGAACTCAGAAAATGCAGAGCTAATTTTCATGAGTTAAACCAGTGAGCTTGTATTTTCTTTTTCTCTCTTTATGATTTTGGCAAGAGGTTTTACTTTCGTCGCCACTCAAGTGATCCCCAAGCCATTTCATGGACAAGAAGGTGGCATTTTCCTCGGGCCAGAACTTTTTGGAAAAAACCAAGCTATAAGATGTCAGCAAGTGGAGGAATCCAAGAAATTGTGCAGTCCAGATCCTCACTGTATGGGTAAGGAGGTGAATGGTGGCTACAGCTGATTCTGGATTGAGTCAGAACATGAACAAGGTTTTCTCTTAGCCACTGATTTCTGCCAAAATTGAGAGGTCTCACTGAAATTCTTTCTCTTATGGAATGGTAACATCAGAAAGGTAATCATGGAAAATATGACAATTTCACTACTGTTTTTCTTTCTTTCTCTCTCTCTTTTTTTCTTTTCCTTATTCCCTTAGCCTTTATGTAAAATTCTTCTTGAAAATGTCAGTCTGCCTCGGGTACATTGAGGGGAGATAAGAAAGGGGGGATTATCCACCACTGAAGTAGAGTGTTAGAGGGAGGTTGTGTATCTTAATTTTTTTAATGTTTATTTATTTTTGAGAGAGAGAGAGAGAGTGAGCAGGGGAGGGGAGGAGAAAGAGGGAGACACAGAATCTGAAGCAGGCTCCAGGATCAGAGCTGGATGCGAGGCTCAAACTCACCAACTGTGAGATTATAACCTGAGCTGAAGTCAGATACTTAACTGACTGAGCCACCCAGACACCCCAGAGATGTGTATGTTAGTAGCCTGTGATGAGGGTGGCAACACAAAGCAAATTCAGACAGAGAGTAGTATAAGTCCCCTAGAGTGCACCATGCAAAGCCATCTACGTGGGGCTTTGGGGCACCCTGGTGTGCTGGGCACAGCCTCTACCACTACATTTCTCCAGCCCCAGGGGATGAAGACTAGTCAGGGAACCCTGCAGCTGCAAACAGCTCTAAAGTCTTCCATTTCTCTCTTAAAAATATTATGTGAATGCAGATTGTACTCCATAACACTATAATCCATAAAAGCTAAGGTGCATTTATTATAAGACACATCATGGTTTTATCCCTAAGAATGAAAAAAACAAACAAACCCAAATACTGCAAATTAAATTGTGACACAGAATCGATTGTAAAATTCACTCTCATTTCAAAGGTGTTAATACATGAATGGCTGAGGATCGATGAACTAGTGGATATTTATCTGGTTTTTAATATAAAAATATAATCCCTCCCCCCCTTCAATCTTTAAGTAAGCTTATTTCAAAAAGATGCACCCTGTTTCTACTTTGGCTTTGTGTACCCACTGGTATAGAGCTGCAAACACCCAGGAGTATTCATATTCCCATTTAAGAAACATTAATTGCACCATTTCAGTGATATGGGCATCTTTCAAGGGTGGTGGGAAAGAGAGATGCTGTGGAATGTTTTTCATTTAAAACCCTAGAAACTCAAGAAAATTAAAAACATATGTTCAAACAAAAACTTGCACATGAGTGTTTATGGCAGCATTATTCATAACACCCAAAAGGTGGAAACAAACCAAATGTCCATCAACTGATGAATGGATAAACAAAATGTGGTGTACTCATAGAACATTTTTCTGTCACGGAAAGGAATGAAGTTCCCATCCATACAGGTTACAACATGGATGAACCTTGAAACATGATGCTTAGTGAAAGAAGCCAGCCACAATAGCCACACATTATATAAGTCCATGTGTATGAAATGTCAGAATAGGTAAATCCACATAGTAGATAGATTAGAAGTTGCCAAGGAGCTGGGAAAAAGGATGGACTAGAGAGTGACTTTAACGAAGACGGGGTTTGTTTTTGGGGTGATGAGAACGTTCTGGAATTAGATAGTGATGATAGTTGTACCACATCGTGAATATGCTAAAAGATACTGAGTTTAGGGGCGCCTGGGTGGCGCAGTCGGTTAAGCGTCCGACTTCAGCCAGGTCACGATCTCGCGGTCCGTGAGTTCGAGCCCCGCGTCAGGCTCTGGGCTGATGGCTCAGAGCCTGGAGCCTGTTTCCGATTCTGTGTCTCCCTCTCTCTCTGCTCCTCCCCCGTTCATGCTCTGTCTCTCTCTGTCCCAAAAATAAATAAACGTTGAAAAAAAAATTAAAAAAAAAAAAAAGATACTGAGTTGAACACTTCAAAATGGTTACAATGTTCAATTGTATATTACGTGAATTTTATCTCAGTAAAATGGGTAAAAGTGCCTAGAAAATTTTGTTTCCTACCCCTCATCTCCCAGCTAACAGTAGAAGCAACGCTGTTGGAAATAGGGTTAGGAGGAGGTCTTAGCTAAGCCTTGCTCTTGCTCCCAGGAATGACCCCTGCGGTCCTCCTCCAGAACAACACGGGGGGTCTGAGGAGCCAGTGTGAAACCCACTGCCTGAAACTCGCCTCACACAATGGCCCCCTCTTTCATGGTGCATTGCAAGGCACAAGCCACCTTCTCCCGGGAGCAGATTCCCCGAGGAGAGAAGATAGTGCGACACTTCACCACATGCCTTCCCTCTCCAGCTCTACCAGGTACTCCAGATGCAGACTGCTCCCTCCCTGGCACCAAGTTCCTCACACATTCGGGAGCCAAGTTTTTATACCACCCACATCCACCATGAAAGGCCAGCCACGAGGACTTTGGAGAAGCAGCATGTTCTGCTGGAAAGTTTCTTCCCAACCTTAAATCCCCTCTGGAGCAAGGCACGCGTGGGTACACCTTTCACACTCACATGTAAGGCATGTGGTTTGTTCGGCCCCGGGTGCTGCCCGGGTCAGAAATGTCCGGTTGAGCCTGCCCCAGTCTCGGCATGGGGTGAGAGCTGATCACGGCAGATCCACATCTTTATTGCATGTTCTGATATGGCTTTTGGTCACAGTAATGTACTTGCCCCCTCCCCATATCCCTGGTTTCATGGCTGACACAGTGTCACCATGTCTGACCCCAGTTTCATCTGTTACCAACTCATGTCTGCCATTTGTGTAGGCTTTCCTTCTAGTAACTGACTCTGTTGTCTCCAGGGAGCAGCCTGGATAGCAGCAGCCTGGAACCCCAGGCTCCACCTACACTGAGTCCCCAAGAAGGAGCCCACAGTGCTGTTTCCCACATCTTTCCTTCTGCTATTTTTTTCTGCTTGACATTTTCTCCCTCCTCTTTTTGCCTAACTCACTCATGTTTCAAGACTTAGCTCAGATCCAGTAAATGGATGCTTGGGCATATATGGAAAGATTCATCTCACCTCCCACTCTACATACATAAAAAAAAAGTTAGAGAAAATATAATAAAAGTAAATAATACACAGCCAATCTTAACACATAGAGAGGGAAATCCACAACGCCAGCATGGAAGAAGGACCTGGCATTGGAGCTGTGAATGTAGGCTGATTTCTAACTCACAGGGGTGGGAAAGGTTATGTAAATGAATATGGGCTTTGCTCACCAGTGTGAACTGAAACCCTGAACAAAGACAGGGATGTTAAAGAATGCCCTATCTGTGAAATAGAGATTTTACCACAAGTCCTCCACTCACCAGGACTATATGTGGAAATCAGAATCCTGTGAGAGGTCAGAATCCTTGGTCAAAACCAAATATACTTACTCACGTCATCTTTGCGTTAAGAATCCAAGATAAAAAATTAATATATAATAAACAATCTCAAACTAACCCATAGGGATGCTTCCATAAGACAAAACACAGGTGACCTCCACAATATACACCCCGACGGAGATGACATCCTAGTAAAAAATTACGTACCTCACAAGGAAACAGCCACAAAGAAGGGGAGTCCACACATGAAACATGGAAAAATTCACACTGAAGAGCTGGATGACTGGATTCTCTGAGGGGGTTTACAGGGTAAGCATATTTAAGTGGTAAAAGATAAATGAAGGTAGTGAACATAAGGCAAGAACAATAGAACATGGAAAATTAATAGGTGGTCTTTTAAAAAAGAATTAAATAGAAATTAATGTATTTATAGACCTTAAAAACCCAATGGATGGACTGTACAGTCAGTAGACTAGAACAGAAGAGAATTCGTGCGCTGGAATATAGCTTTGAGGAAATTACCCAAAATGCAGCTCACAGATATAGGGAGAAGAAGGATAAAATTAGACCTGTAAGATAGACTAAGAATATCCAGTACATATCTAACAGAGCATGTAAATCCAGAGGACAAGTGATGGTCACAGAAAAATAGGCTATTTTTTTTTTCTGTTTTTTGAAACTGTCGTAAAAAAACGCATAATATGGAATTTACTCTCTTAGCCATTTTTAAGTGTGCAGTTCAGTAGCATTACATATATTCACATTATGGGAAACTGAACTCCAGAACTTTTCCATCTTACAAATCTGAAACTGTATACCCGTTAAACAACTCCTCCTTTTCCCTCCCCACCCCCAGCCCCTGGAAACTACCATTCAATTTTCTGTTTCTATGAAGTGGACTACTTTACACACCTCATGTAAGAGGAATCGGATAGTATATTCCTAGTTTTAAAAACAGATCAGGGGCGCCTCGGTGGCTCAGTCAGTTAAGCATCTGACTCTTGATTTAGGTTCAGGTCATGGTTTCACAGTTTGTGAGATCAAGCCCCATGTCAGGCTCTGTGCTGGCAGCAGGGAGCCTACTTGGGATTCTCTCTCTCCCTCTCTCTCTGCCCCTCCCCTACACGTGCTCTGTCTCTGTCTCTCTCTCTCTCTCTCAATATAAGTAAATGAACATTAAAAAATATTTTTAAACAGATAAAACCAGCATTTAGATTCTTAGAGATAAAATAAATAAAAACAAATCTATACTCAAGATATTTTGTATAAATATGATAGAATATCAAAAATAAATTGTTAAAAACCACAAAAAAGGAAAGAGAGATTATTCACAAAGAGATAACTATTAGCTGACAACTGCTGACCTAGCATTCTATATCCAGCTTCATCCATCACTGGGAAATAAAATTAAGATAAAGACATTTTCAGGAAAAAAAAAAGACTGACGTAATTTGCCTATTCACTGGCCTCTCTGAAAGAACTACTGAAGGATAAACTAATGTAAAATGGAAACTGAACCTAAATGATACATGTGAGATGCTGGAAACAATGCTGAGTAAGCAGTATTAAGCACACTGTCAACACTAAATAAATATAAACTTCAAATACACACACACACACACACACACGTGTGTATGCATATATATGTACTCATAACGGAAAGGTTTTTAAAAGATGGAAATAAAATACTTGCCAATTCCATGGGATATAGGGAAAATGATTTCATAGTGAGAGAGTCCTATGTGCCTCACAATATTCACAGAGAAAACAGATGTGTTGATTAATTTAAACCTTATTAAATATAGTGTGCATGTTTAAAATTGAAGAGCAATCTCTAAATTAAACCAAACAGAATGTACTTCCAATTTAAAAAAGGGAAATAAAGATAACTTTTTTTTTCAATTTAATCGAAGGCAGGAAAGAACACATGAAAAAGCCAAGACAAGGCACAGTAATTGAATGCTACCTACCATTGGAAATGGTATATATCTGCATGTAATAACATGAGTAAACCACAAAGATTTGGTATTCAGAGTAAAAGAAAAACTTGCAAAGTTTATGTATGATGTTAACATACGTACTTCTTACAACACATGAAATCATATTTGTTGTTCAAGTATATGTACAAACACAAAGATATGATTGTTAATTGCTAACACCATCGCCAGGCTAAAAGTTGCTTCTGGTGATAAAAAGAAGAATATAGAATTTAAAAAGCCTGCAAAGAAGTTTTCTACCATACTAGTAATCTTTAATTCTGTGTAAGTTTTGAAACATCTATGAAAAAATGCTGACGTTAGTTAAATCTAGGTGGGGAGTATGTGTTTTATGATATTATATTATTCTCATTCATTTCTACAGTTTTGAAATATTTTTATACTTGCAAAAAGATTCAGCTCAGGATGTCTCTGTCCCATGAAGATCTCCCAGGCTCTCTATCTCTAGACTATATTTGATACTCTCTCCTGTGCTCTTATAACTACATGCACTTATCCTATCAAAGCACCTGTTTATATATGATGACTTAGGTGGTACTTTCCAGAAGCAGAGCCTGAGACAGGGAGTTGGGTCCTTGTGATTGACATGGGGAGAGTTCATCAGCAAAAACTTGTAAGGGAGAGACTGAAGTAGGGTAAAGAAGGGAAAAGAGCCAAGCACAGATTTGGTCTCAGGGATAGCCTCGCCTTGGCCTGGTCTTCAGGGATGGGGCTCTGAAGCAAAACCACACCACAATGTTGTCTCCCTCACTGGGGTAAGATGACTGCCTTCCATACCTCTGTATCCATTTGGCTGTGGCCTATCACTAGTGGAGGTACATGGCTCCAGGCATTCAAGTGCATTTCTCTCAAGAAGGAAGTAAGGGCAATCGTGAATCCTAGCAGCCAGTACTCACAGCAGGTAGAACTCAGTGCAACAGACCTGGTATATCATCTGGGTGAGGCACCAAACAGCTCTATCACACCTGTATCATCCTTGATGCTCATTTTTCTCACTGCCTTTCCTTAAATCAGCGGCGGGGTCCTACTCAGTATCCTGGCCTCCAAGCCAGCACAGTGCTTGCATGGAGTGGGCTCTCACACACATTTATGAACTGAAATGAACCTGGAAAAAAAAATGATCCAGCAATGCTAAAGGGGGAATATCAATGTCAATAGGAAAAGGCCAAAGGTTCTTCCTCCTGCATTCCCAAGACCACCGGTGGAGGGCTGACTTGTTTTCTTCCTGATAATGACACATGCATGCAAGCATCTATCCATCAAGCATTTATTCAACACCTACTATGTATCAGGCACTGGAGACTAAAAGCAGTATACACTATGCTTATATGCTCAAGTTATATTACAGTCAAATGTGTAAGGCAATTGACTCCTATCAATTTATATTAATGGAGAGTTCCGTTTCTAGGATCTGTGGGAGATATCATTCTGAATAATTAATGCAATCAGCCCATAAGCCCTTATAATTCAGAAAGGGAAACAGGAATGCACATTTAAAAAACTGATACCAGCTAAGCTATTGTAAGTGCCATAACTTGAGTTCAACTATGTGATAAATGTTCAGTATGATATATAATTCATTCATTCACTCATTCAATTATTCATTTGTTCATTTCTCCTTTGAGCAAATATTTAATATAGGCCTATTGTGTACTAAACACCTAGAGGCACTTGGTGTAGAGTACTGAATAAGACAACATGTTCATAAATTTACAGATTAAAGACTACAGGAAAGACAAACATGCTAGAGTTACTCATAAGTAAATATATTTTGGCAAGTTGCAGTGAGTCTATGAATGAAGAGAACCAAGAACTATGAAGCAAGATAATGGAAGATACCCTTATTTGGTTTCAGGAGTTATGAAAAGCATCCCAAGCAAATTGATTTTTTGTTTATTATAAATGAAGAATTAGGACAAATGAGTAGAGTGAGTAGAAGAGTATTTAAATGTAGAGGAAAGAACCACAAAGTTTTTGATGTTGGCTAAATTTAGCTCAGGAGCAGAATGAGTTGGAGAATGGCTGGAGCGAGGGCTTAGGGGCTGGATCATGCATTACTTTGTGTCTCATTAAGATATTTGCATTTCATTCCAAATGTAAAAGGAGGCCACCAGAAAGTTTAAGCAGAGGAGAGACATAACCTGATTCATGGTTTTAAAAAGATTAGTCTATCAGAGTGGAGAGTGGATTGGAGGGAAACAAGGAAGGGTATGAGATGGAAAGATAAAACAGTTGTCCATCAATGAGATCCCAGTAGCTTGAAGTATGCATGACAGCGTCCATACATATGTTTAGGGTGGGATGGACAAAGCTGGAAGGTACATTGGAAATGAGGCGTGAAGGAGAGAGAGACATAACAATGACTCCAGATTTGGGGCTTAAGCAACTGGGTAAATGGAAGGACTATTAACTGAGATGCAGAAGAATAGGGTAGAGAGTAATACTAAGGGAACTCAGGAACACCTCTAGGGGTAGCCAATATTTGGACAAGACATCCAAAAAGATTAATTTGAGAAAGGGGGGTTGTTCTAGGCAGAGAGAACAATGTAAACAGAAGCCCAGGGATGAAAGAGTCCATGGTTTAGAAAATGGCAGTAAAAGACTATGGCACTGGGTATGCAAAGTGACACTCTGTGGGGATGTTGTTATCAGGATACAAGATTGAAAAGTTAAGTAGACATGGAAATCAAAGTCTCTGAAATTAATTTGTATAAAAAGATAATCTTTGGAGGTTTTTAGGCAGTGGAATAACATGTTCAGACCTGCTTTTTTTAATTTTTTTTTATTTTTAGGAAGATATCCAGAATTTTTGGAGCTCTGTAAGGGAGAAAAAATAGTTGGTGTTGGAGAAAGAGACATTTTGGGAAAATTGAAATATATGCAATCTTTTTTTAGCATCTCTAACAGATCAGTTTAAGAATATAAGCATGCATTATGTATAATTTGGGTTGTTTTTAAAAAGATCATGTTTCATGTTTGTTATATATAGAGCTGCTAAGGCCTGGACAACTCTTGGAATAGATTTTATTTTTCCAATAGAATGGAGGTGGGGGTGTGGTGGCTACCCACTGGTCAACAATGTTGCCTTGTCAAATCTTGTCTTTTCTAACCTAAATATTCATATCTTTTTTATAAATCAAAAAAGGAAGGCTGCTTTTGTTTTTGTTTTTGGATGATCTGCTTTATTGCCCACTAAAGTGATTTTCAGACCAAAAAGCAAAGGAAGGAAAAATGGCTGAGAAATCATGGGACAGCAGATACTATTCGTGGTGTGGGATTATAAAAAAGATGTAAAAATATTTTTCTTCTTGGTACTTTAAACATTTTTTTTTAAAGTCAAAACAGTGTCCTTGACCAGAAGTCAATAAGCTTTACCTGGGAAGGGCCAGATAATAAATGTTTTAGGCTTTGGAGACTCTATGGTTTCTGTTGTAAGTATTCACCTCTGTCTATAACACAAAAGCAACCACATGATGCATTAAAAAAATGATCATGCCTGTGTTCCTACAATAAACTTTATTTACAAAAACAGTGTTGAGCCATATTTGTTGACCCTTGCCCAAGACCCCCCAATCCAACCATAAAGTTTTGGGGTTTTGGGGGGGGTACTCTTTAAAAGTGTATATTTCTGCCTTTTATATCATATGTAGTTTATAGAGTATCACTATGTCTAATTTGTCACTTACAAAGGTTGCTCAGTTTAATCTACTCACATGCAGTTGAGCCAGTATCCAATAAAAGTAAGTCCTGGAAATGGTAGCCCTTTGTTTTAATAAAAGCTATGAAAATTGTTACTAAATTCTAACTTTATTTTTGTGTCCCCCACTTTCAATGTGTCTTGTGTTAATATTTAAGCTGTTTTATGGCTAATAAAATTTGCTTCTCGAATAAAATTCTCAATTCTCACTCGCCCTGAGAAAGTAGGGAAGAGAAGCAACAGAAAGAGGAAAAGGAAAATGAGAACAAGGATGATGTGCTGAGGATAAAGAGGAGGAAACGCTGCATTTTGTTGTTTTTGTTTTGTTTGTTTTTAAAATTTTTTGTTTTGTTTTTGTTTTGTTTTGTTTTGTTTTGTTTTGTTTTGTTTTGCTTTTGCCTCCAACTCATGGGCCAGGCTCTGTGCCAAAATGTTACAAATATCATTTAATTCCCCCAACAATCCTATAAAGCAAGTTACGATCACCATTTAAATATTGGCAAGAACATTTTTAAAGTTGGGTTTCTCCACAAGGAGACACTGAAAGAAGGTTCCTTTTTCCCAGGAAACATGGTGAGGGAGTGAGCAAATAAGCCAGGGAAGGAGGAATGCCAAAGGATTTTTTATCAAGGGGGCAACTAACACACAGTCCCTCTAGGGAATCCTAATGATGACTGTAGAACATGTCTCACAACACTTCCCCTAAAGTATCAAGGAGGCTGGGGTATTTAATCACCAAATCCTATGACTTGTTGGTAAGGTTTGCTCTTGGGGACCATTAACTCCTTGGATCTTCCATCTTGTGTCACATGTAGGTTGACACCATTCCTGAAGCCAGAGAAAGCCTTATGGAGAGATAAACAGGTACCACACTCAGGAATTATCCATGGAACCTTCAGATGGCATGGACCAAAGGGATATATATGGGTGGGGTTCCAAGAGTATATGCCTCAGACACTAAGTCTCTGAAGTATGCATGATGCTATTTTTCCCTGACACCAAGTAGAAACTATGAGTCCAAGAGCTAAAGGGAAGGCTGGGGTCAATCTCTGGGAAGGGCCTTTAAACTAATAATGCCTCTGATTTTTCTAAGACCTCTCTCTTTCCAGAGTCCACTCTTCACATGAAGACTGCAGTTTGCATTCACCATGGCATGATACAATTTTAGTGGGAAAGAAATCAGAGCTCTTTGATTTGATCTGAAATCAAAGAGCAAAGAAATGGTGTCACAATCCACTAAATCATCCCCAGCCTGTTATTTACCCATGGAAAATACAGATATAGGATTAACAAGGTGGCCAACATCCATAGGTAGTATGGTTCACAGGTCTGATGAGAGCTGTTTTAACAGCAATGGGGGAATGCTCTCTGTTTAGAACCTTAGAGGCATGCACCTAGGTATGGAGAAAGACAAGTGTTTAGAGAAAAGTATTAAGTGCTTTATAAATGTTAGCTAGTATCGTTATCATAGATTATTTTTTAAATAACTGACCAGTTTTTAACATACCCTCCTCTTCTCTGCTTTCGATCCATCTTCCTGAGTTGGAGTAAGCAGGAGAGTTTCATTAGAGCACAAGAGCTAACATATGGGAAAGGCATGAGACCTTGTTTCTGTGTTCCTCCAGAGGGCAGATGCAGAATGGATGGTGGTGGTGGGGGAATGCCAAGAAATAATTGAACTCAATATGAGGAAGAACTTCCTAGCAGTTAGCACAATCTGAGACTAAGACTATTCTGTTTTGTGAAGCCATAAACTCCCACCACTGGAGATGTTGGCTTCTCATTTGCTGCAGCCAGGATAGCAGGATCTATGGCATTGGGTACAAACAGGGAAGAGATAACCACTTCAGTTTCCTTGAAACAATGGAGGCCTGCGTTCCATCTTGGCTCTGTTACTGTTGCTTACTCTGAGCTGTCATTCTCTAATCTATAAAATGGGGATACTCACAGTATATTTTCACAGGTTCTGTAGATTTCCTAAGATTATGTATATAAAGTGTTAGTGCAGTGTCTAGCCATAGTAATAATTAAATTTCTATTGTCATCTGTTGTTATTAAGGAGCTCACAACAAAGGAGGTAGATGCACAGAAGTTCTCCTGGCCGACGCACACTGAGTGCTCTCTCTGTATTATGCTTGAGACAGATGCTGAGGTACAGAAATGGATACAATGGGTTCTTTCCCACAAGGAGTTCCCAGCATGCATGTGCTTGTATACAGGGATCTCCTCAGGATTAATTAGTCCAACCAGACCTACTGGCCTGGGTCTCAGGGAATGACATGTCTGGCTGAAGCCCAGCAGCTCTGCCTGGAGAGGGCCAGTCTCACAGGTGATGGAAATAGGTGAGTCACATGGTCCTGTGTCATTTCCAGAAGGGTAACAAGCAGACACAGAACACTCCAGAAGACTGTAGCTAATCAAGCAAACAAGTCACAAGTGTTTATCTAGGACCATTAAAAGAGATGCAAAAATCAGCCTTATGGCGAGTAAGAGGCCTCAAAAAGCCATGCTGTCAGTATATATGGGGGTTAGCTTTTCCGAGGCCCATGAAAACATTAATTGAGAACAAAGGGAGCTGCAAAGAATGACAACTTGTAGAGCATTTACTAAATATCAGACATTGTCCTAAACATGTCATATACGTTGGAGTATTTAATCTGTTCTGTAGCCTTATGATATAGATACTACTGTTATTACATCACCATTTACATTGAGACTGAGGCACGAAGAAGTTAAACTACCCCACCTGTGATCACAAGGTACACAGATGGGGAGACTTCTAAGCTAACTATTTACCCAGGAAGGAAGGACTGTTGGAGAAACATCAGTTTGCTAGCTATTTTCCTTAAGACAGAATGGTACTGACTGTGGCTTCTGGGCTTTGTGGAGACAACTGAGCATTCTGGATCTGAGATCTGCTGCTGACTTATTTTTGCCATTGGCACCTCCCTGTAGTAACCTGGAATCACACCTGTTTGCAAAACTCTTTGAGATGAATAATAGGAAATGAGGAACAAGGAATGAGACAGATGTGGCAGTTGCCGTGGAAATGTAGGAGTCTTTGTGGCCCTATTCTGGGTGGTGACGTTCATAAAGTTGTACGAAATGGGAATATTTTCCTGTGACAGTATGTGAAGGTGTGATGACCACAGGGACACGTCTTTTCCAAAACCAGTGGTTGACTGTGTTGACAGAGGTGGGGGCACAGAAATACTGCAGCATTCACAGGTCAAAATTCCATGCGATTTCTTGGCTGTGTGATCTTGGACAAGTCATTTAATCTCTCTTGGTTTCAACTTCCCTTTAGGTAATAATGTCTACTTTGTAGGGTTGCTGTAAATATTAGATGAGATAATGATGCAAAGTGTAGGACATTAAGTCAAATATTTCAGACTATTAATAAGATCTGGCTCTCTGTGTGACCTTGGATTTATTCTTCTCCTTGTCTCCACTGAGGTTCATCCAGTGTGAAAAATGGGCCAGAACCCAGCTTCTTTCCTGACTTGGCAGCAGAGTAAAGGTGGGAATAGTTCCCTCTGCCAATCTCAGCTAGGTCTGACCTTGTATAAAATCAAACAAACAGAACATTATTCAAAATCCCCACAGGAAGAAGCATGTGTAGGGGGTAACTCTTGTTCTGCCAAATATTGGCTGTCTTTCCTGGATATTTAAAAATATATATTTCACTGGTGAAACAAAGCCCACTGATGTCCAACAGAAAAGCAGCAAGCAGAAGGAGGCTTCTCCTCTCCTCTCCTTTATTACTAATGCTTATGCAGACCTACTGGGGAGAAAGCAGTATCAGTGTTAGAAGGTTGGCAGCTGCCACTGTAGTGATACCTGGGGCCTTTCAGAATGTTCCAGCCCCAGACTTGTAAGCAGGGACGGCTCCAAAAACAAGTCTGGACACATACAGGAGAAAAAAGCATTGTAGTTATATAGTAGAGTTTCTCTGTGATGCCTAATGGTTCCAAACACATTGACTGACATGTGGTACCTGTTGGGATCTTTCACATCTCTATCGAACTATCTCCCCTTCCCCACCAAAAAAATGATCTTACCAATATAAAATGAATGACCTGGGGCACCTGGGTGGCTCAGTCAGTTGAGCGTCTGACTCTTGATTCTGGCTCAGGTCATGATGCCATGGTTTGTGAGATTGAGCCCCATGTCAGTCTCTATGCTGGCAGCATGGAGCCTGCTTGGGATTCTCTCTCTGTTTCCCACACTCTCAAAATAAATGAATGAACTTAAAAAAAAAAAGTTAAATATATAAATAAATGATCTGCCAGCAGATGGATTCCAGAGAAATCGTTCTGACCAGGTAGAAGATGACCACTGCTCTCATAACTATGAGATCTTGAAAAAATGACTACATCCTTGGGGTTTCTGTTCCTTCCACTATCAGGAGAGGACAATGCTGCCAGCCTTGAAAGATCATTGTGAGCATGGAGACTTTCTACCAGCTTATGGATCAATGATACATGTGTTAGGCATCCTTTCGAGGGCTGGGGAAGTAGGGGTGAACAAGAGAAAATTCAAAATCGTTGCCATCAAGGAGCCTGTGTTTTGCAGGGAACTCAGACATAAGCAAATACATAAGCAAACAAGATAGTTTCAGTTACTGAGATAAGCTATGAAGACAATAAAACAGTCAGTGGTACAGAATGACAAGGGGTGCTTCCTTGGTTAAGTGATCAGAGGAGATCTGGGAAGAGGTGACATTGGAATTGAGGTGAAAACGGTGACAGCCAGCTCTGCCAATGTCTGAGAGAGGGACATTGATGGGAGAAGGAATACGTGGAAAGGCCAACAGATGGGGACACAATTTAGAATATCTGAGGGTTGTGGCTGGTGGTTAGTGAACAAAGGAAATACCTGTAGCTACCTGCTGACTCTCAGCTGACTCTCTCTTAGCTCTAAAGCTGAGATCCCAGTGGGGAGAATTACTGGATCAGCCAGAGTGAGGTGTGCAGCTCTTAACCTGTTAACTCTGGCTGGAGGGTCAGGTTGATACTCAGAACATGGTGACTCCAATGGGAATCATATGGATGGAGGGAGGGGAAAATGCAGTTCCTGGGAAAAAAGAAAGTGTCCTGGGAAAAAATGAAAGGAGAGTGGCTGGTGCTCAAAGTGAGGCTCATTCATTACACCAGGTTCTGCAGCTCCAAAGAAATTTGACCTTTCCTGATGCTTCTTAAGGTAGGTTGGGCAGAACATCCTCTCTCCATTTTAGAAAGAGGGAGAGATTGGAGAGACTGGAGTCTCCTGCTACAGAGACTGGAGAGTCACGTTCAAGGTTACATAGGTTATAAAAGGCTAAACAAGATGGGTAATCAAGTTTCAGCTTGAAATCCTAGGACACTGTCTTCTATTTTTAGTTCATTTATCCATTTATGTTTATTGGATATTTATTGTATTGTAATAGCTGTGGTCCTCCGAAAGGAATCTTTGTTCAAAGAACTTCGGAAAAGCCCACCTACCATCTTTTGGAGATTCTTAAGTTGTATTAGCATAAAGAAACAAAGTTCTTGAAGCACAGAATTTATTAAAATTTATTTGATCACTGAACTTGCTTTCTACTATGTAAAATGCAAATTAAATGATTTTTAGTTATTCCCTCTTCATTTGAAAATTATACATCAAATATCTACTGTAACATATATATAATGGAAGGAACAAGGATCTGAAATGAAATGTCTGCTTTAAACCCAACCTCTGCTGGGCGATCTTAGGCAAATCACCTATTATCTGTACGCTGGGTTCCTATTTTTTTATCTATAAAATGAGGAGAGTCAGACTAAATGAGGCTAAAGTCTCTTCCTGCTCTGATAGTCAGTAATTGTATTTCTATTCCCCAGTGCTGTAAAAGTTATAGATAAGAGGAAATATGGTTCTCAAATTCAAGGAATTTACATTTCATCTGCAAAAGGAGACTGTACACGTGCACACACACACACACACACACACACACACACTCATAAGCACACATGATCCAGGATCGTAAACAAGTGATTAGATAGTGCTAATTATATACAACCTTGCTCATCTCAAGGTGAGAGTAATAATAATGTTTGGTTGTTCTATGAGGAGTACAGTGACAACAGAAAGGTTATATGATGTCCCAAGGTCACACTATGTTCAATTTCAGTTATTGTTGTCACATGTGTCCACAGTTGGGGATCTCTGCAAATTAATCAATCCTTAGACTAGAATTTATGCTGTTGGGTAGAGTGCAAAACAGACAAAATAAGAACTCATATTTGTATAACTTTTTTTTAAGGTTTATTTATTTACTTTGAGAGAGACAGAGACAGCACAAGTGGAGCAAGGGCAGAGAGACAGGCAGACACAAAATCCCAAACAGGCTTCGCACTATCAGCACGGAGCCCCACATGGGCCTCGAACCCACAAAACTGTGAGATTATGATCTGAGCTGAAACCAAGAGTCAGACGCTTAGCCAACTGAGCCACCCAGGTCCCTGTATAATTCTTTATCTTTTAAAAACAGCTTCACTAGATACACTTCACCCAATATGAAAAACCTAGTATGTATATTGCTCGTGTCTTTGTACAGATTAGAGAGCTGTAGTGCAGAGCCTGTGAGCAACCTATCCTAGTGTGCTAAGTGGAAGAGTCACTTTTGTCCAACCCCATGGCTGTCTTTTTCCATAATACTGCCCTCATTGGCTTACTGAAAAAAAAAAAACCAAAAAACTGCATTCCTAGAACTGGAGGTCAAATAGAGTGATCCCCTGTTTGCACTGAAATCTCAGTGTTTCAAACCTGAATGAGAGAAAAGACACCATTCCCATTCCCTTTTCCATCATAATGTGAATATTTTTATTCCTAATTTTGTTCTGGCAGTTGGGATATTGGAAAGGGAATAAAGGATATTAAAGGCATAGCTCATCCTTGTAAAAACTCACTCACTTGGCATTTGGTCTTGATGGCAGGGCATAAAACATACAAACAGTTTAGCTACTACCCTTAGTTTCCTGGAAAAAATGGTTCTCATAGAGCCATCTGTAAAACAGAATATTACACAGGAGAGAGAATATTTAGAAGCCAAAGTCCCCAGTTCCTGCACTTAAGGCTATTGGGTCTTGGTTGATTTACTTCTTTGAACCTCAATATCCTAATCTGTAAAATTGGAGTACTTTTGATAGTTTAATAATCAACTGCTATTGTAAAGATCACACAATAGAACACTTGAATATGCATTTTAATCTTTGAGGAGAGATGCACACATGAGGAAGTATTGCTTTAATAATAAGTATCATGGGGTGCCTGGGTGGCTGAGTTTGTTAAGTGTCCCGACTTCAGCTCAGGTCGTGATCTTGCAGTTTGTGAGTTCAAGCCCCACATTGCGCTCTGTGCTGAAAGCTTTGAGCCTGGAGCCTGCTTTGGATTCTGTGTCTCCCTCTCTCTCTGCCCCTCCCCTGCTCTCTCTCTCTCTCTCTCAAAAATAAATAAACATTGGGGCGCCTGGGTGGCGCAGTCGGTTAAGCGTCCGACTTCAGCCAGGTCACGATCTCGCGGTCCGTGAGTTCGAGCCCCGCGTCAGGCTCTGGGCTGATGGCTCAGAGCCTGGAGCCTGTTTCCGATTCTGTGTCTCCCTCTCTCTCTGCCCCTCCCCTGTTCATGCTCTGTCTCTCTCTGTCCCAAAAATAAATAAACGTTAAAAAAAAAAATTTAAAAAAAAATAAAATAAAATAAAATAAAATAAATAAACATTAAAAATAAATAAATATCATATGAATAGCATTAAGGGAAAGTATTTGCATAAAAGCTCAAATTTTGTTGTAACTAGGTAAGGAAAGCATTGCTCCTGGGAATCAAATACCAAAGTACAGGCATAGCTTTGTTCTCTGGAATTCTTCTTTGTTATTGTAATTTTGGAATGGAATTTGACCTGTATTCAAGGCAGAATGTAGCTAGACATTGGAGTCAGGATGTGCATAGGACCACAGGGAGTAAAGAAGAGGAATGTAAAGGAGAGAGGGAAAACAACAAGCAAATTGAGACTGTATACATCAGCCTCCAGGTGAATCAAATCCTTTCCGCAGCGGCTTCCATGCCATATCTGGGTAAACACACAACATCAGTTGTCAAGGCCATGTGCCCTCCCTACCTTGTCTAGTGCCTTTCAGTCACAGCTTCTAAGCTCTGACAATGGGGGAGAGTTTAGCTCGGTGTTAGCTGGGACACCGGAGCATCTGTAAGCAATGCTAGAGCAGCCACAGGCAGGGTTCAGTGAGCACTCCCCAACTGGGATTAGATTCCAAATCCCTGCTCTGAAAAGAATGCAGGTATTTCACAATAGTGTTTGAGTTTTACCATCTTTGATATTCCCAAGGAGAGGACTCCATCCAACTTCGATATTTGATAAGATAGCACATATGGACTTTGTGACGGACCTAGGCTTGTCTGAATAGTTGGCTTAGGGCACATCACTGCACTTTTCTGAATGTGCTTTCCGTCTTTACAGAAATAACCAATCCCTACTAGTCTCAAAGAGGTGTAAAAGTTATAAAGCTTGAATTGTAAGAGGTTAGTGATTTGTTAAGGTCACCAGTGAGTCAATGGCCAACCCAACATTTGAAATGAGGGATTTGGACAGTTTAGTATTTTTTTCGCTCTTTCTTCCAGGGGTCAGTTTGAACCAAGCCAAAGTCTCAGAATGAAAAGAACTTGTATTTCTGTCAAGTGGCAGAGTTAGATATATTTTGAAAATTCCTTCTATGCCCACCAGATAATTGGAACTAAAGTGCTCTATGGCAAATCGACAGCTTAAAGTTGGAGCTCTGCTGCTCACCCTATAAAAAGATGTTGAAAAAACAAACTACCCACTGCCACGACAGGCTCTGATTTCCATAATGCTGCACACTTAAGAAGGGAAAAGGATACAGACATAGCCTAAAGCCTTTCAGTCAAGACATAAACAAAGTCCCTATTGGTTGACTTCCCATATCCAAAGAACCACTATATTGATGCTTCCCAGACTCTCTGTGTTGAAAGAACACTGATTCCTGCCTCCTCCCCCACCATTTCATCACAGAATTGTTTTTAGTAAAATATAATTAAAGAAAATTGAGGCATAAAATAAAAAAGTAGACCTACACAATATAAGGCCAAATTTGTTGTGTCAGGTTTGACAGAAATAAAATTGTTTTGTCAAATTGATAGAAAGGTTTCCAAAGCCTCTATCTCAATTTCTATACTCGTCTTGTCATGGACAAGTTACAGAGAGTTTGCAGATCAGCACCTGTCTGTGGACGCCACTTTGAATAGTACTGTTCAACAGCACTGCAGAGCAGGAACCCCTAACGTGCTGGACTGGGAGCCCGGGAGGAACAGGTGCGGCAATTTCAAGATCATTAACGTGCTGTATGATTTATACAGGTGTTATATTTATTGTCTGTTTTCTCCCCCTGGAATGTAAGCTCCATGTAGGGAGTGATTTCAGTGTGTTTTGTACGCTAGATATTCCCAGAACTAGAATAGGGACTAGTGCATAGGACATACTCAAAGAATATTTGCATGTAAATGTGTGCATGACACAGGGAGGGGTGAGAAGAGGAATAGGCAGAAAAACAAACATCGAAATAAACAAAAAACTTTTTTTTTGCCATAGGAGGGAAGTTATAATAAGAAAATCAGCTAGCAAAACCAATAATCAAACATAAATTCACCATGAATTAAATTAATTCTGCAAAATGGTTGACAAAAATTCATAATAAGAATATGTAAGTTGGTCACAGAGGAAAAAAAACCCACTTGAAACACATCAGAAATTAGGAAGCAAGTAAAAAAAAAAAACGAAACTGGAGAATTGTGGACATAAAGAACCAATCAGAAATGTTGAAAATGGATACATTTAAACAGAAAACATAAAGAATGGATTAAACCCCCAACAAATAAACCAAGGAAAAAATAATGATTTGGAATGAAATAATAAGAATCTTATCCAGAATTCTCCAACTGAAGGGCAACTAGGGAGGAAAGATAAAGAGATATCAAGAATAGCTTGAGAAACTCCAACTGAGGCCCCATAAGAGTTCCAAAAGACATAAGGAATAAAAAGAGAAGAGAAATATTTGAAGAGGTAATTACTGGCCTTTTACAGAACTGAAAATATACAAGTTCACAGATCAAAAGATCCACAGAGAAGAATAAATTATACCAAATAAACGTCTACTCATTGAATGAGACAGTAAAAGAACTAAGGCGAAAATACAATCTTAAAAACTACCAGGGAGGGGTGCCTGGGTGGCTCAGTCGGTTGAGTGTCGGACTTCGGCCCAGGTCAAGATCTTGCGGTTTGTGAGTTCAAGCCCCGCGTCAGGCTCTGTGCTTGGAGCCTGGAGCCTGCTTCTGATCCTGTGTCTCCCTGTCTCTCTGCTCCTCCCCTGTTCTCTCTCTCTCTCCCTCTTTCTCTCTCTCAAAAAAATAAAATAAAATAAAATAAAACATTTAAAAAACTACCAGGGGAAAAAAGACAGAGTGGCCATTGAGTAATAGAATTTAGACTCAGAGATTTTTTTTCCCCCACTTTGGCAATGAAGGTGCCCAAAGATCAAAGCGTAATATCTCACTGTATTGAAAGAAAACATGTATTAACCTCCAATTTTATTTCTAGATAAACTTCCGGTCAAGTCGGAACTAGAATGCATGAATGGGGAAGTTAAGGCTCTCAGGCTCTTTCTAAAAGAAAAAAATGCAGGATGTATTTTATAAAAAAGGAAATGCTGACCTAAAATGCAGATGTGGGATATAAGAAACAGTGGTAAAAGTTTAAAAAAGAGAAAAAATTATAAAAATCATTTCTGTGGGCACAAGAACTGAGAAAATACCAGTATGTTTAACTACCTGAATGCAAAATTAATAATTATGTGTGTGTTATGTAAAACAAATTCTAAGGAATAATTATCATGATTGACACTGGAGTTCAGTGGTAAATAATGTGTTCTAAGGTATTTGCTATATTTAGGAAAACATTTAAAATTCTGAATGCTTTTAGCCATGGTTAAAAAATTGTAATTATTTATATATGTAAAAAAATACAGTTCTAAAACATCAGAGAGGAATAATAAATATAGTAAATATATCAATCCCAACAGAATCAAATAAGAAAAAGGTAGAACTAAGTCTAAATATATCTGTAATCACTACTGGTGTAAATGAATAAAATTTGCCATTATAAGATCAGAACCAATTTCTAAAACTCCAGTAATAATGTTTCCTAAAGGAGAACCACTTAAAACAAAAATCACACAAGTTTGAAAAGTAAAGTAAGTGATATATTATGCAAGTACTAACACAATGAAGGATAATGAGGCAATATACCAGCAAAATGAAATCCAAGGCAGAAATATTACTAGCAATTAAGGCATACATTACTTAATAATAAAATTTTTAAAATTCTAGGAAAATATAATTTAAAGAATATTGATGCACTTAACAACCTATCCTCAAAATTTAAAAGCAACATTGATATTACTCTTTGCAAAACAGGCAAATATCCTATCAATGGAAGGTCTTAAAATATCTTTATCACAAAAGGAAAGATTAAACAGAGAAAAAATACCAGAATTAAGAAGCTTTGTCATCTATGTGTGTATACTTATTCATATACATATATATATATATATATATATATATATATATATATATACACTATATACAAAAATTGGTAATGTAATTTTTCTAAAACACCCAAAATACACTGATATATAACATATCTATCTATCCATCTATCAACCTATCTATGTATACATGTACATTTGTGACATATGTAGTCATGAAGAAATTATTAAATATTTCAAAGAACTAATATTGAATAGACCGAATTTTCTTCTTGCAATGCAAATAATTTAGAAAATGACAATAAAACAGAAGTGGACTGTTACTTTACATTTGGTAACTAACATAAGCTAAGAGAAACATAAATCTTAAGCAGTGTTTCCCTTATTGATTTGAACATTGGACTAATCTAGGGGAGCTATAATAAATAGTAAAGCCTGGATCCCACCTCCAGTGATTCTGATGAAATTGGTCTCTGGGGTATGTAACCTGGGATGTTAATGTATAGTCAAAGCTGAGCACCACTGATTTAGGATTTGGTACCTTTTCTACCCCCATGCATTAAAGCCTTTAAATATGGTATCATAAAGACAAAATACTTTTGATTCTCTTCAAGAGTTATTAAGATGCAAACTTCATTGAAAGCCAAATGGCTGGTGATGTAATCACCACAGCAGCTGTCAAAGTGCCTTCAGTCACTGTGACCAAATTCCTCCATCTGTCCTTTATTTCCTTCATTTACTATTGAGCACACATCTTAATTGACCCTTACACAGAAGACATCTGATGAGCTGCTGGGGTGTCCATGTGTGAAGAGGTCTGAGTCAATCGTTTTGCCCATTTTCTCATGGGAAAGAGAGTAGCAAACACACTAAAGCATCTTTCCTTGGTCTAATCAAAAGGCCAGGCATGAGGGGTATCAAATTCTCCTTGCACAGGAGTGAGTTGGAGTGAAACCCAAGTGCCCTAATGTTGGCCAAAAGCAAAGATGGATGACTAATATTTTCAGTAATAGAATTCTATATGGTTTGATAAATTGCAAGTAATAACATATAATGTATGGATATGTGGGCTCTGAAATTAGACGTATTGGGAAGAAGTCCCAGCTCAGTTAATTATGAGCTGTTTGACCTTGGGCCCATTACTTATTTGTAAATTCTGTGACATTTAAATGAGATGATGTAGATAAAGTGCTCAGTTCAGTGCCTGATACATGGTCAGTGTATAGTAAATGCATACGTTTTACTATTATTGTTGTCATTATTTAGTAATTTTCCAAAGATAGGTACCACAAGGGTCATGTTGGCTGAGAGTTTATTATTTTAATGTTTATTTATTTATTTTGAGAGAAAGAGAGTGACAGCATGCGTGAGTGGGGCAGGAGCAGAGAGAGGGAGAGAGAGAGAGAGAGAGAGAATCCCAAGCAGGACCCATGTCGTCACACAGATCCTGAGGCAAGGCTCTAACCCATGAACCATGAAGGATTATGACCTGAGCCAAAATCAAGAGTCAGGCACTTAACTGACTGAGCCACCTTGGCACCCCATGGCTGTGAGTTTTTGAAAGTTGATGCACACTCCTTCCATTATAGAAAAGTGATAGGATTGGGAAGAAACTATCCAAAAGTGAGAAATATAAAAATAGAAGTCCAGACAGGGAGAGAGATTTTCAGCATCGAAATACCTAACTAATACCATTTCCAGGTTTCTATGGACAGTGATCTCCCTTAAGAAAGGGTCACTCCATACTACATGGCAATGAGAAAGAACGAAATATGGCCCTTTGTAGCAACGTGGATGGAACTGGAGAGTGTGATGCTAAGTGAAATAAGCCATACAGAGGAAGACAGATACCATATGTTTTCACTCTTATGTGGATCCTGAGAAATTTAACAGAAACCCATGGGGGAGGGGAAGGAAAAAAAAAAAAAGAAGAGGTTGGAGTGGGAGAGAGCCAAAGCATAAGAGACTCTTAAAAACTGAGAACAAACTGAGGGTTGATGGGGGGTGGGAGGGAGGGGAGGGTGGGTGATGGGTATTGAGGAGGGCACCTTTTGGGATGAGCACTGGGTGTTGTATGGAAACCAATTTGACAATAAATTTCATATATTGAAAAAAAAGACAAAAAAAACCCCAAAAAAAACCCCAAATAAATAAATAAATAAACGTTAAAAAAAAAAAAAAAAAAGAAAGGGTCACTCCAGTGGGGCAAGGTCCTCTAAAGCTTCAGGGTGGTGAATGGTAGATGACACTTTATTCATGAAATTACCCCGACCAAGGGAACAAAAAAGCATTTGAACTTAAAGTGGTCCAGGGCTTTGAAAGATGTACATCTTATCATCTATATTGCAATTTATATCTCCTTTCCCCAAGGACATGTGGACAGACACCTGTACATTCTGCAACTTTCTCCTCTAATATTGCAACCTAGATACTGAGATGTCACAACTTACATGTTTTAGTGTGCTCCTAATATGTTACTCTCTTTCTGATCATCCACTTCTAAGACTCCATCCTAAGTCTTCCTTCCTACTTTGTGGTGTCCAAAGTTTTCTCTTTCCTCATTCAAAAGATACACAGGACACATTGTTTTCCTGCGCTCTGCATACAGGCTCTTATCTCATGCGATGATACTTCTTCAACAAGTATTTGTTGAGCAGCTACTATGTACACTGTCCTATGTGTTAGGGGTGTGGGAAGCAAGAGGGAGTCCCTGATCCCAAGAAGCATGAAGTCTGGTGGAAGAAGGATAAAAATAGGCTATGACGTGAATAAAGAGAACAGGAACCCAACCCAGATTGGAGGCAAGGAATGCTTCATGGGAGTAGGTAAGATTGGCTTTGGGCTGAAGGATAGGTAAGACTCAGCCAGGTGAACAGGAGGTGGAGGAGTGTGCCAAGCAGAAGGGTTAGTAGAGAAAGGTAATGGAGTAGAGTTCCCAGCAGAAAACCTTCTACGAAGGCCATCTGACATTTAGGCTTTGTCCTGAAGACATCAAAACTCAGAGCTGTGCTTGTCCCGTGAAGTAGCCATTAGACTCATGTGACTCCTGGGCATTTTAACTAAAGCCAGTTCTGACTGAGATGTGCTGAAACTGTGAAATATGTATCAGGTTTCAGAGATCTAGTATTAGAAAAGTTTATAAAATATCTCATTAATAATTATTATACTGAAGGGCACCTGACTGACTCAGTCAGAAGAGCATGCGACTCTTGATCTTGGGGTTGTGAGTTTGAACCCTATGTGGAGTGCAGAGATTGCTTAAAAATAAAATCTTTATTTTTAAATTTTTATTTATTTATTTTTCATTTTGGAGAGAGGGAGAGCACAAGCCGGGAAGGGGAAGAGGGAGGAAGGGAGGGAGGGACGGAGAGAGAGAGAGAGAGGGAGAGAGAGAGAGAATCCTAACTAAGCAGGCTCCATGCACAGAACAGAGCCCGACATGATCCCATGACCCTGGGATTATGACCTGAGCTGAGGTCAAGAGTTGGAGGCTCAACCGACTGAGCCACCCAGGTGCCCCAAAAATAAAATCTTTAAAAAAATAATTATATTGGATACATGTTAAAATGATAATATCTTGATATATTAAGTTAAATAAAACTATTATATAAATTAAATTTATTCATTTATTTTTTACTATTTAATTTTTTCTAGTATAATTTTTATGTTTATTTTTGAGAGAGAGAGAGAGAGAGAGATAGAGAGAGCAAAGGAGGGGCAGAGAGAGTGAGAGACACACACACACACAGAATCAGAAGCAGGCTCCAGGCTCTGAGCTGTCAGCATAGACCCTGACGTGGGGCTTGAACTCACAAGCTGCGAGATCATGACCTGAGCCAAAGTCAGATGCTTAACCAACTGAGCCACCCAGGCACCCCAATGTTTTACTATTTAAAGTGTAGTGGGGTGCCTAGGTGGCTCAGTCAGTTAAAGGTTAGATCTTGGCTCAGGTCATGATCTCATGGTTCATGGGTTCAAGCCCCTCTTGGGCTCTGTGCTGACAGCTCAGAGCCTGGAGCCTGCCTCAGATTCTGTGTGTGTCTCTCTCTGCCCTCCCCCTGCTTGCGTTCTGTTTTGCTCTCTCTCTCAAAAATAAGTAAACATTAAATTTTTTTAATTAAAAAAAATGAAGTGTGCCTACAAAAAAATTAAAATTATATATGTGTCTTGAATTCATGACTTGTATTATATTTCTACGGAACAATGCTTCATTAGAGGCTTTTAAAAGACAGAAGATGTTATCATTTTAATAATATTTTCAGAGATAGATATTTTCTTAATAAGATAAATATTCTGCTTAATGGAGAGAAACACTAAACACTAAAAGCACTTTCATTAACTTTAGAAACAAAGAACTCACCATCAACAAAAACAGCGACAGAACCCACAACTATTAATTAATAAATATTTTTGCAGAAGGTGCTAGACAGTGCCATGGGACGAGAGGGGGAATCACAAACATAAATATTGGGAATGAATATGTAAAATTATCACTACTTCAGATAATACGATTATATCCCTTGGAAAGCTGAGGAGAGTGAAATAAAAACTATGACAAATAATCAGAGAATTCAATAACGTGGATGGGAAAAATGCTCATATACTGAAATCAATAACTTTCATAATACAAATAACACACCGTTAAAACAGTTAGAAAATAGAGTGGTAGAAGATTCCATTTAAAATAGCAACAGATAAGAAATGCCCACAGTCTCCATGAAGGAAAATGTAAAATGTTCTCAAAGACTTGAACACGTGGAAGGACAGCTGTGAAGATGTGGAAAGGCTAATTAAAACTACCAAGATGGTAGTTTTCACTTTACGGATTATCCGAGATCCAAAAGGCTATCTGTACTGTATCTCTCAGGATGTGAGGAAATAGGGCAATCTTACATAGTGCTGGTAGGATTCTCATTTGGCATGAACTCCGTGAAAGACAATTCGAAAGTATACATTTAAATAATAAATGCACTCATTCATTAACAAGATACATAAATGCATGCAAAATAATGAATAAAAAATAATTGATGTAGGGGGTTCCGGGTTCATCATCTCATGGTTCGTGATTTCGAACCCTACATCAGGCTGTCTGCTGACAGCATGGAGCCTGCTTGAGATTCTCTCTCTCTCCCTTTCTCTCTGCCCCTTCCCCACTCTTGTGTGCATGTGCATGCTCTCTCTTTCTCTCTCTCTCTCAAAATAAATAGACCTTAAAAAATTGCTGTACTGTTTACTAAAGCAAAGAACTGCAAACAACCTCTATGTCCATCAATAGGAAACTTGCTTACATAGATGGCTTCCCTATAATAGAATAATAGTACAAAGCCGAAAAGAGACTGAGGAATATTTTCACATACACGTTATGAATTATTTGTAAGTCATATTGATATACATAAAGTAAGAAATGGTGTGAATCATGTGCCATTGTTTCCGCAAAAGGATAGACAGGAATACTGCATCTGTATGTATTTGTTTCTACATGAATAAAATTCTGCTGGAGGGCAGACACAGGAAACAGAGAATAGTGGTCACCTTTGGCGTGGAGAACTGGGTGGCTTGGGACCCATCTGTATTTTGAACTATGTGTATGTTTTAACTATTAGAAACATTTAAGGGGCACCTGGGTGGCTCAGTTTGGTTAAGCGTCCAACTCTTGATACTGGCTCAGGTTCTGATCTCATGGTTGGTGGTTGGGCTCTGCACTGACAGCAGGGAGCCTACTTGGGATTCTCTCTCTCTCTCTCTCTCTCTCTCTCTCTGCCCTTTCCCTGCTTGCTCTCTCTTTCAAAATAAATAAATAAATAAACATTTAAAAAATTTAAAAAGAAACACATTTAAGAAGACTCAGCTAAAAGTCACCATATTTTAGAATGCCCCAGTAAAAAAAAACTTTTCATACAAAATACCCGGAAGGAGGTCTGCCAAGAATATTAGAGGAAGACAGTGGAATATGGGCAAAGACAGGAAGTATGGTGATCTTGGCAGTGAGAGAAATTGAAACGTGAGAAGTTTCATAATGTTGGAATTGGTTAAGTATACAGGCACTTGCGGTAGGCAAGCCAAGAGGCATATACAAATTTGGTTACTTCCTAGCTAGACATCCACAGATGAGTTCCTTAACTTCTCTGAGCTTTAGTTTCCACATGTGCGAAGTGATGATAATACGGCCAACCCCATGTTGTTAGGAATGATGAGGCAATTCAGTGTATGCACACTACATGCACAGTATGTGACACAGAGGAGGCATTCAATAAAGGAAAGCTAGTGTTCTTTTTTTCTTTCTTGTATTTATAACAAAATATACACTCACCTAAAATTTTATAAAATAGGATCATACTATACAACTATAAAATTTTTTTCTGCAAATTTTGGCCTTAATTTAAATAGTACGAGCACTTTTCCATGTCAGGACATATGACATTATCTCAATTTTTAAAGTGGCCAAGTACTGATCCTTTGTGTGCAAATACTAGGATTTATATTCTTATTCCCTCACACAGAGACTATTAGGCTGTTTCTAATACTCTATTCTTACAAATAAGGTTGAATGAACACATTCTTATTTTTCCCACTTATTTTGTATGCTATTTTCCTATATTAGATTATTATTATTTCTATTTAAGTAGGCATGGAGTTTGGCTAACAAATGGATTCCTTCTTATAAGTCAGCAAAGCTTCTCCCAAACTCTGCCTTTCATTTCAAAAAGGGTCTACTGGAAGGTTCTCCCCTGTAGCACTGGAGGATGGAAATCACCAATGTGACCCTGGCGGAGTGTCCTGGTCCCTGCAATTTTGCACAGGTTCTCCCCTGTAGCACTGGAGGATGGAAATCACCAATGTGACCCTGGCGGAGTGTCCTGGTCCCTGCAATTTTGCTAATCACTCTCTTCAGCTTGATGGATGCTGAAGGAGATAGATGCCTGTTGGCTGGGTAATTTCTACAGAGCCGGAATGGTAGATCATTTTTAAGTGAGCAAGACTCGAGCAGCACATTCTGGTAATGAGGTGGGGAGCAGAGTAATGAACAGAGTTCAGGGTATGAAAACATCACGACAAAGGGAACTGCTTTTGAGCAGAATGATGAGGCGAGTGATTAAGGAGTGATGTTGGGAATGAAATGATCTGGACACCACAGAAAGCACATGGAACGACAGATCAGAGGGGCTTTCAGAGGTCATCTGGTCCTTCCCCTCCTTCTATCTAGAAATACGGATCGTCAGAGTAAGAGGAGACTAAGACCTGTGGATTTGTGCCAATTAAAGAGGGGCGTATGACCCACGGATACAGCCTTATGAGTTCAAGAAGCTGATGAGCCTTTTATTTGGAAGAGATTCAAACATCCACAACAAATCAAACAAGTAAAAACACAGCAGAATAATAGAGCAAACAACTGTCTAGTTGGCTGCTCAGAATTGGCAAATATTTAGATTTCCTCATTTTGCCTTATACTCAAGAAATAAAACACCCCACAGGTAAAACTAAAACTCTACGTCTCACAGCTGCCTCCCCTTTGGCCCACCAAAATGTTTTATATGTGACCAAGTCTGTGCACATGTGTGTGTATAGTCAGCAAAAAAGGCTGTCACACATGCCTCCCTTTCTTGTATGCTCATGGCACCATTCTTACCGAGAGGTGAAGTCTATTTCCATTCCTCTTTAAACTGGGTGTATGACCTATATTAATCAGTAGAAGGCAGCAGAGGTGACATCTTGGGGTTTCTGACCCCAGGCCTTAAGAAGTCTGAAGGCTTCTAATAATGAACTGTTGGAACCTCATCAAAATAAAAAGCTTCTGCACAGTGAAGGAAACAATCAGCAATACTAAAAGGCAACTGACAGGATGGGAGAAGATATTTGCAGACGACATATCAGATAAAGGGTTAGTATCCAAAATCTATAAAGAACTTATCAAACTCAACACCCAAAAAACAATCCAGTGAAGAAATGGGCAAAAGACATGAATCTCCAAAGAAGACATCCAGATGGCCAACCGACACATGAAAAAATGCTCAACATCACTCATCATCTGGGAAATACAAATCAAAACCACAATGAGATACCACCTCACACCTGTCAGAATGGCTAACATTAACAACTCAGGCAACAACAGATGTTGGCAAGGATGCGGAGAAAGAGGATCTCTTTTGCACTGCTGATAGGAGTGCACTGGTGCAGCCACTCTGGAAAACAGTCTGGAGGCTCCCCCCAAAATTAAAAATAGAACTACCCTACGACCCAGCAATTGCACTACTAGGTATTTAGGTATTTATCCAAGGCATACAGGTATGCTGTTTCGAAGGGGCACGTGCACCCCAATGTTTATAGCAGCACTATCAACAATAGCCAAAGTATGGAAAGAGACCAAATGTCCATTGATGGATGAACGGATAAAGAAGATGTGGTACATATATACAATGGAGTATTACTTGGCAATCAAAAAGAATGAAATCTTGCCATTTGCAACTACGTGGATGGAACTGGAGGGTATTATGCTAAGCGAAATTAGTCAGTCAGAGAAAGACAAATATCATATGACCTCATTCATATGAGGACTTTAAGAGACAAAACAGGTGAACATAAGGAAAGGGAAACAAAAATAATATAAAAACAGGGAGGGGGACAAAACAGAAGAGACTCTTAAATATGGAGAACAAACAGAGGGTTACTGGAGGGGTTGTGGGAGGGGGGATGGGCTAAATGGGCAGGGGCATTAAGGAATCTACTCATGAAATCATTGTTACACTATATGCTAACTAACTTGGGTGTAAATTTAAAAAAATAAACAAATAAAATAAAACAAACAAACAAACAAAAAGAAGTCTAAAGGCTTCTGAGTCTTCCCTCTGCAAAGCTAGCTGCCATGTATGATGGCCAAGTTCCCTACAATCACTATTTAGAGAGGAAACCCAAGCTGGTCACATGAAAAGGCCAAGTGGAATAACATCCAGGTTCCAGATATGTGAATGAATTTTTGGAACTTCCAGCCTATCTGCAGCTGAATTCAGGTAAGTGAGAGACCCCATTCAATGGCACATGGAGCAAAAGACCCATCCAGCTAAGCCAGTTCGTCAATAGAATTGTGAAGAAAACAAAAGTTATTATTTCAGATCGCTAAGTTTGTTATGTCATAATATATAAATGAAATATGCTTATGGGCATATACCAATAAAATGTTAATAGTGTGCCCAACAGCTGCTTCCACTAATGGCCAATAAACCTCTATCAGACTGGCCTTCTCATGGATGACAATATACAACGGACAAAATGTAAAAGAGAAAACAACTACTTCAAGGCAATGGAGAATGATCAACAGTAAGTATGTCTTGGATGGGGAGTTAACACTTAGAAGAAAAATGGCATCCTCCTTTTCATTGCTTATCTTAGCATGAGGGCAGTCTCTAGTCTGCCACATGCAGGGCAGTTAAAACTATGAGAGAATGATAACAGCCTTGCTGGCTTCAAAAGAAGAGATTAGGTAGAGTTTGGAGCAATCTTATTTGCTAGAAAGTGAGGGGCAGATCTTGGAAAGGACAGAGCTAGAGACGGAAAGCTCAAATTCTGTACATACACTTTCCCCAAATCTCTCATGCATGAGTGATTCCCCAAATCTCTCATGCATGGAGTAGAGTTTAAATAAGCTGCCTATGGCTGAAAGAACTGAACTTTGAGCTGCTATCCAAAAGACAGACTTTGCACTTTGCCCAACCGCGTCATCTTCTGCTAAAGCAAAGCAAACAAAATGCTTCACTCTTGGAAAGAATACAGCAGAATCTACCACCTCCATAACATAACATTTTCAATGTCCAGGAGATAACCATAGAAGCGTCTGTATAGGAAGGAACAGGAGCTTGGGACACATCCTCAAGGGCATAATAACTGTGCCAATGGCAGAAGCTGACAGTGAATGAAAGCTTTCTATGTTCCAGGGCATACTCTACATACTTTTATGCTTATGATTTGCATCCTCATGGCAACTTTATTATGTTGATACACTTACTTGATCAGTTAATATGGAGTCAAGAAAGCAGAAACCAGTTTAGGTATTTCAGGCAAAGAGAGATTAAATATATACATATGCATAATTGAGCTACTCAATAGTTAGAAGGACTTCCTGGCCTAGGGCAGTGTTATCCTGATATAAAGACCTGTGAGAAGCCACTTCCGCCCTAACTCACTTTGCTAGGTCATTTGCTGCTGCTGGTGCAAGAGGTGGCTGTTGCGTAGCTACCCCAAGAGCCCGCTTACTGCCGCCACCTTCACCGGACGAAACCGTCCTGCCTGCTGCTACCAACACCACGGCCACTGCAGGAGCTCACCGTAGGCTGCTGTCGCCACTGAGGCTGGTATCAAAAGAACAGCTCTTCCTTCTTTTTCCTTAGAATCTTGCAGAAGTGCTTTCCTTTGGTGGAACCTAGATTGGAACGCCACCAGTAAGGGGTATGGGAAATATGGTTTCTAATCCTGCGGGTCTTGTAAGAAAGGGGAGATATTAGAAAGGCAGGAACAACGTAAATATGAACAGACACTATTCAGCACAACTGCCATCGCTATGTTACATTTGAGGAAACGGAAGCACAAATTCTAAGGGGTTGTCCAAGATCACGCATCTAGGAAGTGGTGGTTAGCATTTGAACTCAGAAGGCTGAACTCCAGAGGTTGTGTTTTTAATCTGATGGACATTTACCTTGTTTTTAATTATTTACAATTATAAGCCAAGTCACAGAAAATACATTTGTCTTTGGGTCCACATGCTAATTATCATTTTGATGATAGTCTGGAAGTAATTAATGTTGGCACTCCTTAGATTTTCTAAATTGCAGTATTATAAGCAAGACTACCATTTAATTTCAAAGCTCATATTTGTATTTGTTTTTCATAATTATGTCAATGCCAGGTTATGATGCCAAGTGACAGCGTTTAACTTTTAATGTGTCGGTAAGCAAGTATGACAGCATGTAGTTTGCACGTCCTAATGTCAAAATGACAATATTTGTTCTGCATCTGCAATTGTAGTCATTAATACTTTAACATTTGTAATGACAAAATTACTCTTTCTCAGCAATGGGTTGTAATCAAAAGATATTTTCATGGACTAAGAAATTAATTTATTGACGCGGTTCATAAATTAAGAATTTAATTTGACATCATGAAAATGATTCAGTGAAGGGGAGTATCACACTATCTTAAATGTTGCAGGCTAATGAGAAAACGACTGCCAGATACTTCATAATAAATGATACATTTGAGAGCCAAGTAACCTCATGACAAGCCATAGGGACAAACAGTCCTTGGCAGTTTGAACAAAGAAAAGTAGTGGGAGAATTGAGTTATAAGAAGGTATACAATGGTATTCTTAAAACAGAATAGAACAAAATACATGCCTTTGTGCCTACTTCCATGTTTGAGTTTTGGGCAAAACTGCAACACAGACCTCTTCTTTGTACACATTTAGTATGAGTTTAGAAATAAATTTGTAAATAAAAGCCTTATGAAGAACACACACACACACACACACACACAAACACACATTTAGTTATCCATTGCAGTTTTAGTGAGGTTGGTTCTACATAGGAACAAACAGATTTCAAAATGTTTGTTTTTAATCCAATAAATATTTATTTCTCACTAACATAAGCATCTATGGTGAGTGTTCTGTTTGATATGTGGCTCATGTTCCTATGGTAATGCAGTCTTCTTATATCTTGAAACTCTGGTATTCCTTGGGCCTTCTCAATCTCATCACCTTATTCCCAGCAAAAAGAAGGAAAGAACTTGGAAGCTTACATGAATGAGCACAGAAGTGAAACAGGCTGTTTTCTTTCGTATGCGTTGGAGATCAAACAGAATGTGCACTCTGATTTGCCCAAAAAATCAAATGACAGAATCTGGGAATACCAAGCAACTGGAAATTGAAGGGGAGAAATTCTGGAAAAGGGGGAGCTACAGAAGAAGGAATTCTAAAATCTGAATACAAGCTTCCTTTGAATTCTTTTTTTTTTTTTTTTAAACGTTTATTTATTTGTGAGACAGAGAGAGACAGAGCATGAACGGGGGAGGGGCAGAGAGAGACACACACACACAGAATCGGAAGCAGGCTCCAGGCTCCGAGTCATCAGCCCAGAGCCCGACGCGGAGCTCGAACTCATGGACCACGAGATCGTGACCTCAGCCGAAGTCGGACGCTCAACCGACTGAGCCACACAGGCGCCCCAGCTTCCTTTGAATTCTTGATTGACTCCTAAGCTGTGCATTGTGAAAATTAATAAAAAGAACCCTCACTAAAATGTAGTCGGGGCCAGCAGAGCGAAGTCTCATGCCCTACTACCCCTTGTCAATTACAGACCCAACAGGAAGAGACATACCTTGCAAGTCCCTACTATGTTAGCTATTACTTTACTATTCCAGAAGGAAGAAGAAAAATTTTCTCTCTATCCTGGCAACAGCCCAGCCAATGAGAAATTGTCACAACTCAGCCAATAAAAAGTCACTAGACTTCAAATTCCCAGTTTACTCCAATGAAAAATTTTAGTGTATAACAGCCCTTTCCAATGCTCCCCTTTCTTCTGTAAAAGATCGTATCCTCTATTTTGTCCTCTGGACATGCCTATGGTTTTGCTGTAGCCTGCGTATCCTATATCGCAATTCTCTGCTACTCCTGAATAAACTCATTTTTGCTGAGAAAGAGTAATTTTGTCATTGCAAATGTTAATAAATACAATGACAGACGCAAATAACGGGCAGCTTTATTGTTAAGGTTAAGAGCATCAGTGGTACCAGAAGCCAAGCAGTCTTCAGGCAAAATAGCAACCAAAAGCCCTAAATTTCTGCAGAAATTTGGCAGCAGCTAAAATTTCAGCAGCCCCCTATCTCAGGGAAGGCAGGCTTTGGGTTTCAGTCAAGTTATGTAAGAGGGAATTGGTAACACCTTGGGCTTTCATTGCAATTATGTCACTGAACAAAATAACAAGTCTCAGGGTTAGGAGATTTGTTATATAAGAATTAATTTTATTAATTTCACAACGCTCAGGAAAAACAAACAAACAAACAAACAAACAAACAAACAAAAAAACCTATAATTGATCATTTTTCTAAGGCCTAAATCTAAGCCTTCAAAAGCCAGTTGATCTCTAGTAGTTTAACTGTCTGCTAGAACAAAACTCAACACTCTATAGAGGAAGACAAAGGAATCCAGAATCTTCACAACTTATTATCTATAATATCCGATTTAAAATTAAATAATTAAGGGGCGCCTGGGTGGCGCAGTCGGTTAAGCGTCCGACTTCAGCCAGGTCACGATCTCGCGGTCCGTGAGTTCGAGCCCCGCGTCGGGCTCTGGGCTGATGGCTCAGAGCCTGGAGCCTGTTTCCGATTCTGTGTCTCCCTCTCTCTCTGCCCCTCCCCCGTTCATGCTCTGTCTCTCTCTGTCCCAAAAATAAATAAATGTTGAAAAAAAAAATTAAAATTAAATAATTAATAAAAAGTTACAGAGAGGGAGGGAGGCAAACCATAAGAGACTCTTAAGGACTGAGGACAAATTAAGGGTAGATGGGGGGTGAGGGAGAGGGGAAAGTGGGTGATGGGCATGGAGGAGGGCACTTACTGGGATGAGCACTGGGTGTTGTATGGAAACCAATTTTATAATAAATTATATTAAAAAATTAAATTAAATTAAATAATTAATAGACACACACTAAAATAACAATGTGATTTGTGGTCAAGAGAAAGGTCAGTCAATAGCAAGAGACCCAGTAACAACCAAAATGTTGGAATTAGCAGACAAGGTGTTTTTTTTTAAAGATAAATACGTTAAGAAACTTTCAAAAATTGGGAAAAAGTTGTGGAATTCAGGAAAAATATTAAAACTGTAACAATAAACCAATAAATATTCTAAAGCTGAAAAACAGAAAATAAAAATTTCTTACCTGAAATTAAAAAAAAAAAATCATTGGAAGGGATCAGCAGTAGATTGAACAAGAAATAACAGAACCTCAATGATCTGTGAAACAATAGCAAGTGAGTAGCATGTTAATTAGAACCCCAGATGGAGAAGGAGAGAAATAAACAGAAAGATATTTGAAGGAAGATTAGTAAAAATCCTTCCACATTTAATCAGAAATGGAATTGCACAGATTCAGGAAGTTCAGAAAACTTTAAGCAGGAAAAAAAAAAAAACATGACAAAAATCATAGGTAAGCACATCATAGTCAAACTACTGGTAACCAGAGATTAAGAAAAAATCTTAAAGCAGGCAGAGGAAAAAAAATACACATCACAACAGGAACGTTGGTTGAATTCTCACCAGAAACAAGGGAAGACAGAAATTAATGTAATGTTACCTTTAATGTTCAGAGAAAAACAATAACCAAAATAACTATTAACCAGATTATTTATCCAATGAAAATGTGTTTTTAAATTGAAGATGAAAAAAATTACATTTGCAGACAAAGAAAATTTGGGCACATTTTTTTTTCTGCTCCAAAAAATACTTAAGGAAATTATTTAGGCAGAATAAAAATCTAATAGGTGATAATTTATACATAAATTTATAATTTATATATACAAAGAGTAATGAAGAGCATAGCAAATGGCCAATATGTGGGTAAATATAGATATAAATAATAAATTTATTTACAAGTCAATTGACTAAAGCCCAAACTGTAATAATATATATTTGGGGTTTATATCATATGAAGAAGTAAAATATATGATATTAGAAGGATGGAGGGCATATACATGAAATTATATAGTAGTGAAGATTTTACAATATAGATGATGTGATACAATATATTGTGAGAAGTTAAGGGTACGTATTTTAATTCCTGGAGTAAATAGTAAAGCATAAATAAATAAAAGAAGGAGGTGTAGATTAAAAAAAAAAAGATATAATGGGATACTAAAAGTACGTGATTAATTCCAAAGAATAATGGAAATAAATGACATAGAAACAAAGAACAGGAGGTATTAACAGGAAACAAATAGCAAGATAGTTGGCTTAAACCCATCGTATTACTAGTTACACTAAATGTAAATGGAGTAAACACTGATTAAAGTGGGGAGATTTTTAAGACTTGATTTAAATAATGTCCCAAGCATATGCTATTCACAAGAGTCACACTTTATTAAGATACAGAGACGTTCAAAGGAAGAGACCTATTACACAAACCTAAGGCAAGGAAAATTGAGTTGCTATATAGATATCAAATGAAGTAGATTTCAACACAGGAAGTGTTGCCAGAGAAGAAGAGGGAGATTTTAAATGATAAAAAAGTCAATTCCTCAAGAAGACAAGATGACCTAAATGTGCACTTTCTTAATAAAAGCCTTTAGAATACATTGATAAATCTTTAGGGAGAGATAGAACAAAAGTTCTATATTTCTACCAAGGGAGAAATAGGACCGAAGTAAACCACTGCAAAGGTGTTGAAACTGTATCCTTTTACTAAAGTGCAAACATTTAGGTCCAATATTACTAAAGTTATCTTTCGTAACATAGATACTAGAGTACTTATCACTGTTTTCTTTTTATTTCTAGACTTTAAGAATGTCCTTTTGTTTTAGCTTTTTTTCCTGTTCTGAGCTTAGTTTTATTTGTTGCTAAAAATTAATGTCCACTTCTATGCATTACAGACTTAACAGGAATGGTGTAGATTAGTTCAGACTGCCAATATACCAGAACTAAAAGTCATAAACCAGCACAAACCTTATATGGTGCATTGTGACAGCTATATATGGCTGGATCTGTGGTGCAGGGCAAAGCTAGAATCTGCAGGCAGGTGAAAGTAGGTGAGAAAAATGAGTATCATGTAGCCACCATTATCTAGGCTCCTGCTAAATACCCAAGCTACTAAGTATCATTATGTTAGTTTTAGATTTGAGGACTTCCCAAGATCACGTAGTTTGTAGGCAGTAGAGATGAGCCACAAACTCTGTTTTCCATGAACCCTAAAGCCTATATTGCTTTTTTTTAAAAATGTTTTTTTAAATTTATTTTTGAGAGAGACAGAGAGAGAGGGTGCATGTGTGTGTGTGTGTGTGTGCGCGCGCGCACACACACACACACACACACACACAAGCGGGGGAGGGGCAGAGAGAGAGGGGGACACAGAATCTGAAGCAGGCTCCAGGCTCCAAGCTGTCAGCGCAGAGCCTGATGCGGGGCTCGAACCCAGGAACCGCAAAATCATGAGCTAAGCCCAAGTTGGACACTCAAACAACTGAGCCACCCTGGTGCCCCTACAGTCTGTGTATCTTTGTCACCAATCCAACTTCTACCAGTGATGAGTACATAGGACCTATGCCAAGGAAGATGGAGGAAAAAAAAATTCATCCGTGACATACTTTGGAACATAAGAGACTGGTGAGATAAAGGCAGATCTGATAAATAAAATGAGGAAGGCATGGAGAAAAGTCTAGAAAAGGCAAAGTAAGGAATAAAAGAGGTTAAATATCTTTTCAGAATAAAACCCTGAGCCACCCACTCTCTTAGACAAGTCTCTCTCCCTTCCTAAAACTCAATTTCCCTCCATAAAATGAGAGAAGTGGAGAGACAGATCTTAAGGATGGCATCCAGGTCAAAATTGCCATCCTTCTCAGGCCAGGCTGCCAGTTTCCCCATGCCAGGCACAGTGGCCAAAAATGCACTGCAGGACCTCGTTGAGTCTGTATCAGCAGGAGAAGCAAGGTGGAGAAAACCACCTCGGGCCAAACTCGTTAACAGTTGTTTCATTAATCACAGTTTGTGTTTCAAATCCAAAGACAATCTGTCCAATTAACATTAAAGCTCTGGCAGCCATGGGGAGACCTTTAGGAAAAGGCAATTTGACACAATTGCTAATAATGCTCACATTTAGGAAAGTGGCTCCCAAACATAACATTCTCCTGGTGACAGCTTGAGTCCTGTCCAAAGCAGGAGCGCGGGCTTCAGGCACCTCTACAAACTGTCCCCTTCTCTCCACCTAGCCTCACTGTCCTGGAGGCCAGTCACATGGCAGCCATCTCAGAAGGGCCCATCTTCCCCAAAACACCACTGTCATGCACACCTCAGTACCCTGTCCATTTGAACCCACAGCCCACATACCTTCTCAATATTGTTGTGGCCTTGTCTACAGCTCGTATTACATTTCTTTCTTTTAATTTTTTTTTAAATTTACATCCAGATTAGTTAGCATATAATGCAACAATGATTTCATGAGTAGATTCCTTAATGCCCCTACCCATTTAGCCCATCCCCCCCCAACCCCTCCAGTAACCCTCTGTTTGTTCTCCATATCTAATAGTCTCTTCTGTTTTGTCCCCTCCCTGTTTTTATATTATTTTTGTTTCCCTTTCCTTATGTTCACCTGTTTTGTGTCTTAAAGTCCTTATATGAGTGAAGTCATATGATATTTGTCTTTCTCTGATGGACTAATTTCGCTTAGCATAATACTCTCCAGTTCCATCCACATAGTTGCAAATGGCAAGATTTCATTCTTTTTGACTGCCAAGTAATACTCCATTGTATATACATACCACATCTTTATCCATTCAACCATCGATGGACATTTGGGTTCTTTCCACACTTTGGCTATTGTTGATAGTGCTGCTATAAACATTGGGGTGCATATGTCCCTTCTAAACAGCACATATCTATCCCTTGGACAAATACCTAGTAGTGCAAGTGGTGGGTCATAGGGTAGTTTTATTTTTAATTTTTTAAGGAACCTCCATACTGTTTTCCAGAGTGGCTGCACCAGCTTGCATTCCCATCATATTACATTTCTAATAGCATTTATTTCGACAAAAAAAATTCTCAACAGATGTTGAGACTTGAGTTTGAGTCACTTCAGTTCTTTTTGTTTGTATTAATTAATTAATTAATTTATTTATTTTTATTTTTATTTTAGAGAGAGAGAGCATGAGTGGGGGGAGAGGGGGAGAGGGAGAGGGAGAGGGAGAGATAGAAAGAATCCCAAGCAGGCTCCACACTCAGCATGGAGCCTGACGCAGGATCCTGATGTCATGACCCGAGCAGAAATCAAGAGTCAGATGCTCAACCGACTGAGCCACCCAGGTGCTCCCAATCAATTTTTTAAAATAATTTTTAAGTTTATTTATTTTTGAAGGACACAGAGAGACAGAGCACAAGCAAGGGAGGGGGAGAGAGAGAGGGAGACACAGAATCGGAAGCAGGCTCCGGGCTCTGAGCTGTCAGCACAGAGCCTGACGTGGGGTTCAAACCCACAAAGTGTGAGATCATGACCTGAGCCAAAGGTGGATGCTTAACCGACTGAGCCACCCAGGCACCCCTAATTTTTAACTTAGGCATGCTTTAGTTTTTGTTGTTGTTGTTTTGCTGTTTTTCAATTTTCAAGTCAAACATATACACAGACAAAAACATTCACATAGCATAAAGAGTTACAGTGTGAAGCCCAAATCCGCCTTTCTCTCTAACTTCTAGGATCCTCTCTGGATGTAATCTCAGCTACCAGTATCTTGTATTTTCTTCAAAGATGCTAACACAATAGTATAAATAAGCTTTTCCTGATACACAAATAGTAATATATTAGTCATACTATTTTACACATGGCTGAACACTGTATCTTGGAGACTGTTCCATATCAGTACACATGGAGCTTACCACTGTCTTTATAACCTTGGGTACATAAATTGACTTCTGTGAGCATCAGTGCCCTTATAGGTGAAAGCGCTTAATAAAATGATTCAAGACTAACTTGTGGGTGTCTACTCTGGGTGCATACCTACTCCCTGAGCACATAGCACTTAGGATACTTTATTGCTATTGTCCGTTAGCACTTTGCGCAATGATGCCAACCAATTATTGGTATTTATGGACTGAACGACTGTGAATCCAAGGAACTCTCTGAGTATGTGATGGTTACTTTTATGTGTCAATTTGACTGGGCTAGAGAAGGCTGAGAAATGGCTGGTAAAACATTATTTCTGGGTGTGTCTGTGAGGGTGTTCTGGAAGAGATTAGCATATTAATTCATAGATTGAGTAGAAGCAAAGGTCACCCTCAGCCACGTGGGCAGCAGCATCCAATCCACTGAGGACCTAAGTAGAACATAAAGAAGGGTGAATTTGCTGTCCTTGCTTGAGCATCAATCTTCTTCTGCCCTCAGACATCTGTGCTTTTAATTCTCAGGCTTTCAGATTTGGACTAGGACCTACACCATGGGCTCCTCTCCTTCTCAGGCCTTCGGACTAGACATGAATCACACCGCCAGCTTTCCTAGTTCTCCAGCTTGTAGATGGCAGGTCCCGGGACAACTCTCCTCCATAATCATGTGAGCCAACTCATGTGATAATGTCCTCAAAAATATCTATATGCCTGTATCTCTATCTATCTATCTATCTATCTATCTATCTATCTATCTCTATCAACTATTACTGGTTGTGTTTCTCTAGAGAAGTCTGACTACTATAGGAAATTGCACGAGATCAATACTCAGGCATCAAGAATAGGACCTGACAAGTCGAAGGTATGTAACATGATATTGTGCTGCCTTTTCTCTGAAATTCCATAGTAGGCATAGGCTAAACTGCACAACAGAGTACCGGACTCTATTCTGCCTTATTAATCAGTCCATGTACACACGGTACATGCATGTGTGCATGCCTGTGTGTGTGTGTCCCATCCCTGCCATGCCCTACTGGCACACTGGAGGCACCAAGACAGGTTGTGGCTTCAGTCGTGGTAATTATATCCAGTAATCGTAGGACTTCTCTTAGGACTTGTCATTCATCTGCATAATGGGAGCAAGGGATTGCTCCTGGGTTGGATTACTGTGAAGCTAAATCAGATAATACATGTGAAATCATGTTAGGGGTGAAACAGCTTTAATGGTGACAACATTATTGAGGGGACCTTGCATTTGATCTTGACACAGTCAATCTTGTACTTGGACACTCTTGCCTGCCTGTGTTCCCTACTTATAGCATAGCCCCAAATAGGGACCGAGTAGCAGAAGATTCCAGGCAGACAGTAAAAATAGAGATTCAGGCAGAATTTCAAGGTGGTTTTTGTGAATATCCCATTCATAACAATAGCAATCCCTCTTTTAGGGATATGGTGAATAGGAGACCCCTGGGACAGACATAGGCAAGAACCAGCCAGTCCCAAGACCCTCCAGAAAGTGACTGAACGTCGTGGTGAATCCTTAGTTCTTGAAGGAATCTGAGGCACTGAAAGAGGAGAAGGAGAGGAATATGTACTTTTCTTACAGACGATCTCTTAGACCCTGGCATAGTTTCTGGCACTGATACAGAGACAGCCTATTTCACAGGTGCTGATTTATTTCAGTGAGAAGTGGGGTGACAGGGAGGGGAAGAAACTTTGCAACTTTGAAACTGCCCAGTATATGTCCGGCTTGCCCAAGACATCCTGAATGTGGAGTCTGAGGCCAATGGTATATTTCCTGTCCTGGACAGGAATAGCTCAGGTATTGTTGAGGGGCGGTGTCCTCTGGGAGAAACACACATGGAGAAGGAAGGAGGGATCCACCAGGAAGCCTCAAGCATTGCTGTCAACTTTCCCAGAGCCTGGCCTTTTTGGAGGGTTGGGCATCCCATTTCTTACTGGTAATTACCAGATACACTCAGCTGCTCAGCAGGTAGAGATGTCAGGTGGCGGTGCCTCCCTCACCCCTTCCCTCTCTTCCCGCTAGCTGGCTCTCCTTGGGTGCCCTTGCCATCTTGTCTGCAGATTTTTGCTGGCCCTGGTGGGGAGGCAGACAACACAGGGGTATCTTGTTGATTACTTTCTCTTCTCCCCATGGAATAATTGAAATGCAACTAGGGAAGGGGGAGTAAAAGGAAATGAAGGGGTCATTAGATACTGGGACAGGAGGTGACAACCTTTGAAACAATCTTTTCTGGGTGACACCTGAGCAGTCCAAGCCTGCAATTTCGGCCATGAATGTTCAGCCTCTTCACAAGAGTTCCCTAATGACAGTGTGGGCGATGGATGGAGACAGGGCAGTCGAAGCTTAAAATATATGCCAAGGAGATATTAAAAGCCACACAACCTCCTAGGAGTGGGGAGAACAGGCAGGAGAGCAGCAGAGATAGGATAGAAGTTCTGCCACTTGTCAGTTAAGATGCTGGGATCACCTTCTGTACACTCTTCTATTGTTCTGCACACAGTCATACTGATCCTTCATAATGCCTTCCATATCTCTCCACTTGTCTCCACTCCCAAAGTCACCATGCTAGCCTAGACCTTAATTACCTTTCTCCTTGACAATTACAGTAATAGACTCCCTGCCCCCAGGCTCTGCCAATTCCAGTCTACCCTGTAGATGTCACCAGATTGAACTTCCTAAAATATCTCTTTGCACATGTCATTTTCCTGCTTAAAAATTTCAATGGCTCCCCACTGTCTGCAAAGTAAAGGCTCAATTCTTAGTCCGGAAATCAATGCTGCCAAAACCTTAGACATTCCATGTCCTTTGTGAAGGCTGTGACCAGATCGTATTCATATTTCTGTCCCCCATTTCTGAGATGTAAGCTCTACAAGGGAAAATAAGATTTATTCTTCACTGCAGACCTATAATAAGCATTCAGATGATAGTTGTTGAATGAATACATTAATTAACTCATTAATAGTGTATGTCATATGGTAGACACCTGTAAGTCTTTGTGGAAGGAAAGGATGAAGGGAGACAGGCAGAGAAGAAGGAGGACGCTGTATTAAGAGGCGCAGATTGTAGATGGACGGCAGCTGCAGTTTGGGGTCTCCAGAATCAGGACATTCCAGGGGAAACTTGACAGAAGGCATTAGAGATATGGACGAAACAGGGGTTGAAGACCACCTCAGGTTCAGACCAGGTATAGGGAGTGGAAAAAGGCTAGAGGGAGACTGATTATGCTGAGAGAGACCACTGGAGGGACTTTACGGGAAGCTATGGAAGCAAGTCGCAAGTGGGGGGCTTGGGAGCCCAAGTAAGAGGACCAGAAGGGATGAGCCAATTGGGTGAGGAGCCAGGGACTCAGAGAGTTTGCACATCAACCAGGATGTGCTGAGTAAGTTTTAATAGCCATTATGAGTAACTTTATATGGGGAGTGCTTCAATTTTGGATATCATGAATGTTTGAGATTTGGATGACAGTTGAGGAACCATTTGTCAGAAAAATAAATAAACCCATATGATTTTGCATACAATTGAGTTGAGAAATTCCCCTAAAGTCAATCCCCAGGTTAAGAAAACCTGTGTTTATGTAGTCTGGAAACCTCATATTTGCATTTTATCACCTATTAACTTGAAGGTTTTTATCATCCAGTAATACATTGAATCCTTGCAAGTCTCTGAAATTGGTAATAAATTATTCCTATTTGGGGAAATATGCCTTGCCCAAGTAAGAAGTAAGTGGTAATATATTTAGAGTAAAAGTCAGGTATTTTGGTTTCAAGTTGAGTGTTTTTTTTTTTCTTATCAACTATCCACCAATACAAACTGTGCCAACACTTCTGTGGGAATCAGAAATCCCTGACAAATACCAACTGAGTACCTGCTACGTGTCTGGCACTGTGCTAGGCACTTGGGATACATCGGGGAACAAAAATAGACCAATGTTCCTGTTCCTTGGAGCTCCGGACCCAAAATGAGGTCAGTGCCTTCCAAGCCTGAAAGCCTGGATCAGAGCATGTTCTGGTCATGAAGTGTTGATTGCAGTGTTTGAGGCTTTAAAAACTGTAACCCAGTAGGTATCATCCTAGGTACCACTTCTTGTCAAAGGTAAGTTTTATGTCCCCTGATACCGTGCATCCCACATCTTTCATCACTAACTAATCATGGGCTCCACGAATTTTCATTTCTTTTTTTGTTCTTCCATTTAAAAATGTTAAACCTGAAAATTTCTCTGTTTTCCATCTCACCAAAAGAAATGCAGCCCAAATGCAACATGGAACTCATGGTTGTTCAGAAGAAGAATGAAAACCAGACTAAGTGCCGAGGGACCCAGCTCCCTAGCACTATACTGGCTCTTGTGCTCTTGTCTCTTCCTCAGGCCTCAGTTTCCTCACCTGTAAAGCAAGTCTGCATGATTCCATGCTCCTTCTCTGTGCTTAGAGGCTAATAGGCTATAGATGCCTGAGAGCATTGAGCCTGAGAGAAAACGGTTATAATTGCAAGGTGGTGAGACACAGCTGATAAGACGAACATCGCCCCCACAATTAGTAGCTGCCTCCTTGGCTCTAGGAACCAAACAGTTCCTAGCTGAGTGGGGAGGAGGCAGAAAAGGTGAGAGGAGAGGCAGGGCAGAAGCTTGTTTATTTGTTATTTTTGTCTTATTTTTTTTTCCCCAGAAGAAAAGGAGCGGGACAGATCAGTGGGCCAGTGGTGAATGTAGGATGTCAGGCTGTATTTCTTCCTGAAAAGGTCAGTCCCCTGCCAAGCCGGGGCTGCCACATGGTGGCCTTTTTAAAAAACAGACAGCTGGAGAGGCTGCCACCAAGCTTGAAAGTGGGGGGCAAACTCAGACTCCTGGTGTGTTGGAGCAGAAAGGGGTCTGGCTGTGTTGGTGCAGTCCCTATCTTCGACTTTGCAGGTAGGGATACTGAGATCCAGAGGGTGGGGTGGGGAGAAGTGACATGTCCATGGTTGCAGGTCTTGCAATCAGCAGAGGTGTGCCTCGAGCCCAAGAACTTCCCGTGTTTGCCTAAATCAAACTTTTTCTTTTTTCTGCTTATTGCCGCCCTTAATAAAATCATTGTTTTTCTTCCATCTGCTACTGGCTTAGTTTCTCAGAATAAATAAAATGTGGTCATAACAGTTATCCCTTCTTTATAGCATGGAAACTGACACTTAAAAATTGAAGTGTCATTAAACTCTAGGTATGTTTTTAAGAGTTGTTTTGTAAATGATTAAGTGTTTACGATGAGAGGTGATAAAATTATATCTTTGGTTTGCATTTTCAATTTGCATATACTCTCCTCCATTCAATTTCTTCCTCACTTTCCACCTGGTCCAAATTTTCTCTCCAATGAAAACATTAAAAGCTTTTTTCCCTGTGTGTACCTAAAACATCACATTGGATTCTCACAAACCCCCACCCTATTCATGCCTGACCTTCCTGAATCGATTTACACTCCATGCCCCTCCTCTCTTGCCAACCCCCACTGATCTACTGAAACTTGGTTATTGGATAAAGCAATCAAGGGTCGCCTGTGTGACTCAGTTAAGTGTCAGATTCTTGGTTTAGGCTCGGGTCATGATCTTGAGGTTCATGGGTTCAAGCCCCACATTGGACTCTGTGCTGCTGGTGCAGAGCCTGCTTGGGATTCTCTCTCTCTCTCTCTCTCTCTCTCTCTCTCTCTCTCTCTCTCTGCCTCTCCCCCCTCTCAAAATAAATTAATAAACTTAAGCAAAAATAAAGCAATCCAGACAGGCAAATTTGCCTTTGTGCCTTGGGAGCAAAGTAACCCTGGACAAATTATTCAACCTCTCTGTGCCCAGTATGATCTTCTGAAAGATGAAGATAGGGATAATTCTTAACCATCAGGTTATTGTAGGGCTAAATAAAAACTAATACCTACTGTTTTCCCAACACCTGTTCTGTGCCAAAGCAAGCATTTTAGGCATCTTAATTAACTCACTTAACCCAATTGTTCTTACCACTATCTCCATTTGATAGCTGAGGAAAAAGGGTGAGAGAAACCCCAGGACTGGCAGGTGGCACAGCATTTGAATAACCAAGTCTGTCTAACCTGAAGAACCATGCCCCTTTCTAGCATACCTCATGAATTACTATATAGCATTGGTTCTCAACCTGGGCAATCTTGCCCCCCAGAGGACATTTGGCAATGTCTGGAGACAATGTTGGTTGTCACAAATGGGGAGAGGCACTACTGGCATCTAGTGGGTAGAGACCAGGGATGCTGCTAAGCATTCTACAATGCACAGGGCAGTGCCCCACAACAAGGCATTATCTGGACCCAAATAACAATAGTGCCAAGATAGAGAAACCCTGCTGTGTCATATTCCATTGTACGAATTTACTATCGTTCATTCTGCTTAGTGGACATAATATGGTGTGTGCAGAGGGTCAGACGCATGGTAAACATTCAACAAATAATAGCTATCATCATTATTATTGCTATTTCTAGACCTCCTCCACACTTTACCTCTCCTCTTTTCAGGTTATTCCTGACACCTGCTAGATAGAAGTAACATTTCCCTCATCTCTTTCAATTACCCTTTACTTTAGTATTTGATGGTCACTATTTATTATAGCTGTTTCTACATATTCTTTGTTCTCTTTGACAGGTTGCGAGTTTTCCAAGGGAAGAAGTTGTGTCTGTTTTATATCTCCCCCATGTACTTAGTACAGTGCCAGCCCATCCTCACTGGTTTCCAGAAACTGAGCACTTTTCTAACAAAAGGCAGGCAGGAACTATTACCCCTATTTTGTAGCTGAGGAAACAGGCTCAGAATGGCCAATTTTTCAAGGCTGCTGCCTTACAGGTGGTGGAGATTCTATTAGATCCCACGTGAGAGTCCAGCATTACCTTGTTTGGCTGTTTATATAATCAACTAGAAACCACCAAAACTGTGGTTCATTCTTAGAGAGAAGTATCGAAGAGAACCTTTGAAATAAACAAGCAAAAGTGATAAGGAAAGCAGTTCCAGTGTGCATCTGATCTGGAGATGTCTATTGTGGGGTCCACAAAATATAGCCGGAGAGAGAGGGTCACCACAAAGGCCAAACCACCGCAGAAAACTCATGGCAGGGGGTCCAGGAATCTGGACATGAGGCCCAAATGTGACTTAGCTACCTGTGCAGCACTGAAAAAGCCATGGTACCTTTCCTCATCTGTCAAATAGGGGCATAAATGCCCATCTTAGCTAGCCTACAGGTGGCTCTGGGGAAATGTATGTCAGGTATAGTCAATCTGCATTATTTACCGTAGTCATGTTCTATAAAACTGTTGCAAACACTGAACTGGTGAATACTGAACCATTGCTCCTAAGGGAAATACGGGGTTGCATTGCTGTGAGCCTCTGATCACATTTTCATCAACCAATCAATATATAAACTTGGTTTATGTGTGTTTATTTTAAAGGCACCTTATTTACTATATATTGTTGATTCATTAACATTGAACTCACAGCCAACAGCACTATAAGTCATGCCTGAATGAAGCTTATCTAACATACTTATTTTCTCAGTAAGGCAGACCTTATAAAAGCTTCTTGAGCTTAGGAACACTTGGACAGCATTTCAGCACTATGCTTGGGTGCCATTTCAAACAGCAAAATCACCAACAAAAAGCACAAAAATGTGACAAACATGGCACCGAATGTACCACAAAAAGGACACTTGTTTATAGTATGAGAGCTGAAATTTAAAAAAAGGCAGAGAATCAGCTTGTCAACCTCGGCTGGGAACATGCATGTCAGAATAAAAGTTTCATCACTCTGCACACATCTGTGAATGACCATGAAAGCACATGAGTACTGGTTTGGGGGTCATGGATAAACAGCAGTAGGAGGATTTGAAAGTACAAAATTCACGAATAGTGAGAATCAACTGTAAGTTTTACGAATTTGGGTGTTAGTAAGAAAATGATGACAAGTAATTCACAAGGGAAGGTAACAAAAATGGCGAGTGAACAACATATGGGAAGATGTTCAACATCACCACACACTGAGGAAATGAGTATTGAGATCAAAATGCAATACTGCTACACATCTACCAAAATGTCCAAAATGTGAAAGACTGATGATATTAAATGTTGTCCAAGGTGTGGAACAATGAGCACTCCGTGTACTGCGGAGCCATTTTTGAACCCTATTTCACAGAATATATGGAAGTTGAATGTAGGCCAATGATATGGCCCAAGAATCCCACTCCCAGACATGTACTCAGCAGAAATGTATACACATGTTTACCAAGTTACATGTGTATGAGGCAGCTATCTGATCACCTAAGGGTAGTCAGAAACTAAATGTTCATCTGGTAGAATTAAAAAACAACAACCACAACGAAATATAGAAATATAATCTAAGTGCAAGAATGGAAAGTCTGCAGCTATCCTCAATAATACGGAATCGTTTCATAAGCATAATTTTGAGCCAAAGAAGATAGACATAAAGAGAGTGTATGCTGTATAATTCCATTTACATAAAGTTCAAAACCAGGCATCACCTCTATATATAGTTTTACAACTAAGATGAGTGTTTACTCTTGGGATAACAATGACTGAAGTGGGCATGAGGCTCCTTCAAGGAGGCTGGTGACCCTCTCTTACTTGATCTAGGTGTTATACAGACAGCATCCTCAGTTTCTGAACAGTTATTGAACTGCATATTCATGAGCTGTGCACTTCTCTCCATGTGCTTTATACTTCCATAAAAGTTAAAAAATAATTTGAAGTGGAGATAGAGACAAAACACTTACTGAACGCCTACTATGGGTCAAGCATTTTATTGTCTTCTTAATTCTTGTAACCTTTAATTCTTGTAATTCTTCATAGCCTGCCTAATAATAAAAATCACTGATAACACTTCTTAAAGTTAGAAAATCACCAAATCCCATGCCAGGTCTAGGGGAAAATATGGACATCAGTCTTTTAAATAGGTGATTTTACATTCAGCCACGTTTGACATATGTTGATTGGTATGTGTATGGAGAAGTGAGATTTAATGCAGTGTCTAACGTATAATATGAACTCAAAAAATCATAGCTCTTCTTTTTTTTTTTATTTTCAGGTGCAGTTTTCTCCATGTTATAGTTGAAGGACTGAGGAGCAAAGAGGGAAAATGACTTCACCTAAGGTTATAGCCAGAAACAAATGTTTTATGTGAGTTATCTCACTTTATGCTAATAACCACTCAGGGGAGTAGATTCCATTATGTTCACCTTACCCAGGAGCAAACTGTAGCTTGGGAAACTAAAGTAACTTGCCCAGGGATATTTAGCTAGGAAACAGGGGAGCCAGGTCAATCTAACACATGGAACCATGATCCATTCAATTCTCAAAGTTCTGCCGCAGGTTAGGAAAGGTAGAAGAAAGGGAAATTCAGGAGCACAGAAGACAGACTTTATTATTTTTACACATCGTGTGCTTGGTCTTTAACATAAAGTCTATTTGCTACTCAGCATCTCCTTTGAACAATTAGGGCAGGATGCAGACTTTCTCAGTTCCATCTGTAAACAGAACATCGGGGACGGAGTGGGCTGATGGCATGCTTGGTTGATATGCTCTGTGCCTAGGCTGGTTGTAATCTGTGCCATTTATCTTCACAAATAACATACCTCCTTTGGGCTGCTGTCACAACTTGGGGGAAATTTGAAGCTAAAAGGCAGCCCCACCAGGGATCTGGGGAAATTCTTTCATTGTTTTGGAAGGTAGCACTTGGGAAGTCCCAGTCTGAAACTTTTTCTTAGCTAAGTAATATCTCTGGGAGTTGATATGGTAGCTAGAATCTGTTTTGCGATGTCCAATGTCATGATCATTGTTATACCATTATTGTCAAAGAGCGAGAATGTTTCTGTCTCAGGCTAGAGTGATGATGATATTTTCTGTCCCTTTGTGCTCATAGAGTAATCTTCAATTTCATTGCCTACCACTTTTTACTAGTTCACTGTCATTGCTTAAAAAGCAGGGCCATGTTTTAGTATTGGGCAGGGTCTTTATACCTTAAAGACAAGAAGCAGGCACTGACCTACATTTTTTCACCTCAGGTACTTATGTGTCATCCATTTCTGCTAGTCTGTGCTCATCTATTTGAAAGGACCAGGACTTGCTCCTTGAGTGGGAGGCCAAGAAATCTCTACACTATTCTTGGTGGTATGTTTCAGAGGTCTAGACACAGGCTGCACAGTTTAGGCCATCTTACCACTAGAGACCGCAGGAAAATGTATTCTCTCTCATCTATCTTGCTCCTGTTTTCCTATGACACTGGTGGATATGATTTTAACTTAATTTTTATGACATTGCAAGAACAAGATCTTGACCTTAAATAAAGCATCAGGGGGAAGGAGCTAGATGCTCCCATGTAAGATTCCTGGTTAAACTAAAGTCTCTAGTCCAGTTTTCACTAAGAAAGTCGTAAATGGTTTTTAGCTTGCTTAGTGCTTGTGTGCATATAATCCCCCAGCCTGACGACCCTCTGTAGTTTGCCCATATTCCACCATCATCACGATCACCTCCTTTTCACTGTAATTATCTTTATTCTCAAAACATGGGAAAGCCTTGACCACCACTGGCTAACAACCTTGATCACCACTGACTGATATCTCACCATGGTGGCAGCATTCTGCTTGGTACATTGAGTGGTTCCCAGAGGCACAGAGATGACTGACATATTCCAGTCTCCACCCTGCCCTCCTCCTGGGGGATCTTTCACAACGTACACCTGACCATGTTTATTACAGTTCTGGATGAAACAGGAGATGACAAAGAACTCTCAGGGCTTATTCAACCCCTCCTTCCCTGCGGGGTCCTAAACAGAGAGAGGTGCTGAGCATTCAGCTAGGGAAGTGGAAAACCAACCAGACCTGGTGTTGGAAAAACCAACTGCAGACATTTTTTTCTAACATTCTGGCTTTGATCAAATATTGCAATTTTGCTCCAAGCAATTTTGCTCCTGATCATTTAACTCACATGTGGTGGCGAAAGGTACATTAATCGATCATGTTTTAAATTCATTGACATTCAGCCCAAACATTCTGGCCTTGTAAGAACAGTCCAATTTCCCAATGCCTGCAGGCGGTTGCTAAGCTGTTGCCCTGTGCATCAGAGAGAGGAAAAATCTCCCTTTGCAGAAAAGACAGAAGTTCCTAAATCAAGAGGATGGAAAGGAGAAGGAGGAAGAGGAGGAGGAGGGGAAGGAGGAAGGGGAGGCAGAAAGAGTTGAAAATCCTTCTGTGCCCTTGCTCAGCTTTTCCATTCCAAAATTAGGAAGGAAGGCACCTGGCTGAGGGGTGAGGGGATAAGTGGAACCAAGACAAGTTTATAATTAAGGGCAAGGTGGCACAAAGAATAGAACATTGGCTTTGGAACCAGGCAGACTGAAATTGCCACTAATCTGCGTGTCACTTGGAACATATTTCCTCACTTCTCAGTTTTCTCAGGTATAAAATGGGGATAAAATCTTGACCTTTCAAAGATTGCTTTATGGATTATAGGAACTATCCCTATATAGATGCTACCGCATTGATTTGCTTTCAACAAAAGACAACTACTAGTATCCTTTAATTCTAGATATCGAATAGATTCAAAGATGAAAAGATAAGGAGAACACGTACCTGGTCCCCTAGATGCGCACTCTGTAGCAAATGAGATGTGATGTCACCTGGTTATTCTACTAAAGCAACATGATTAGAAATCCATGTTTGATTACAGCATCATAATTATTTCTGTCCTCTAAGTAGAAAGCTTTAGGTAATCTCAACTCTTTTCCATCTCTCTATCCCCAATCTGATAGTCGCTGAATCCTACCACTCTCATTGGTAAAATGTTTCGCAAATCAAACCTCTTATTTCTCTCTGTTCTTCCTGCCCTCACCATAGTTCTGGACACAATTCTCTGTACCCCAGGCTGCTGCAGTTCTTTCTGACTAATCTCCTGTAATCTTTCTCTAATTTATTTTCTAAGTAAGTTATCTTTTTGACGCAGTTCAAATTCTGATGGACATTTGATTGTCCTATATCATCTACTAAACAGAGTTTTATTGTTTGTCTTAGTAATCAGGATTGTCAACATTTTGGTTCCAGCCCCCCTTCACTGGTGATTTTCAAGCAGGGATGATTTTGCTCCCAGGGGACAGTTTTGATTGTCAAAAATTGGGAGGGGGGGTATGCTACTGGTATTCAGTGAGTAGAGGTCAAGAATGCTTTTGAAATCCTACAATGCACAGGACAACCACCCACAACACAGAAGCATCTGGCCCCAAAAGTCAATAATGTCAAGCTGAAGAAAACTTGCCTGATGGCTGAGGTGATCAGAGTCAGGCTGGAAACAGAAAAACTAAATGCTCAGTTGCTATTACTAGTCAACAGATAGGACACTGGGAGGAAGCAGGATGGATTGTGGGCCAAGTGGATGAGTTCAAGAATGAGTGTGCCCCTCTATGACGTGCTTTGATCCACAGCAGGAAATGGGCATGGGTGACAAAGGAATTGGGCTGCCCTGGACCGCTGGGTCTGGAATGACCTTACAAGGAACACTGGGGTGGTCTGCATGTGAGTTTGTAGGGTTTGGGGATGAAGAGGAATGTGGCATTTTCTCTGGGGTGACACCTCCACTTTCATTTTCTGTTAAGAAAGCACATATGGTAAACAGGTTAATCATCTCTCCCAGAAGTTGGGAGAGAGATTTGTGATAAGCAAATGCAAAAAATGCGTTAAGATCTGGGACGCCTGGGTGGTTCAGTCAGCTAAGTGTCCGACTGTGGCTCAGGTCATGATCTCACAGTTAGTGGGTTCGAGCCCTGCGTCGGGCTCTGTGCTGACAGCACAGAGGCTGGAGCCTGCTTCGGATTCTGTGTCTCCCTCTCTCTCTGCCCCTCCCCTGCTCACACTCTGTCTCACTCTGTCTGTCAAAAATAAATAAATGTAATTAAAAAAATTTTTTTTAAATGTGTAAGATCATTTCTGGAACTGCAAATTTGTAACATCAAAATATAAGATCAAATTAACCTCAGTAACAGAAATTCAACAATAACAATGATGACAATACAAACAATTATGATAGTGGTTTAGATTAATGTATCACTTTTAACCTGAAGAGTTAGGAAATAAAGGAATCTGAATTAAGTTTCTATAGTGACATAAGAAAGTGTGTGATAAAATGTTTAGTGATGCTATTTTCAGATAAAATATAAATTTCTAAAGTTCCAGATGCAAGGCAGGAGAAAGTTTTTTTTTTTTTCCAATAAGCCACCAAATGTGAGTTAATTTTGAAAGGAAAATTTAATGATAAGATTTATGCAACAAAGATACTGAGAGGGCCACAGACACATACCTTCCCAGTATGTGAATAAGCAGAGGTGAATTTCTTAGGTTGTTGCAGCTGAGTTGTGCTTCCATTAGGACCTCTGTGAGGTGACATACATAATTAATCACTAATATTATTATTAATATCTCTTAATATAGAAGATGGATCCTTGTGTATCTAAATTGCACTCTGCTTCAGATGTTACCTAATTAAAAAACTGAGGCCAACAGTCAGAGAGAAATATTAATGGCATGCAATTTAGTTTAAATCTCAGTTCACAAAAAGATCTCAAAAATAATTGTATGTTTTCCATGAGGAATACCTGTTATGCAAAAACCATTTCAGGGCCAACTCCCTTGCTCTTCAGATCAAATAAATGTCTGTTCTATATTACCATGCTTATTTGATCTCAGGTTGTCAATAAGACCATTAGAGAACATTCAGCTTTGGAGACTGGAGGGAACAGTAAAAATACCAGTGTAAATTACAGGGTGAAACAAGGAATTTATTTTTAACCTCATGGAGGATTGGACTTTAATGAGACACTACTTTAGGTCTGAAATGAAAGGTTTGCAGCAAGAAAAAAGGAAAGTTGAATGTGATTACTAACCCAATCTTGTTTTTACAAGATGCTTTCTAAATGACTATATAGCTTACATTTTGGTAATACGGAGCACTTTATATACACAGAACCTACACATGGGTTATTTCATGTGACATTCATAGCAACCTAGCCATCAGGCAGGACAGAAGTGACCATTCCCACTCTACAGATTCAGAAACAAATCATTTAGAAAAGATAAGTGACTTCCTCAGAGTCACACGGGAAAATACCCCATCTCTTCTCAGCCTTATCTAAAGTAGGATTTTTTGTTGTTGTTTGCAATAGAAGACTATTACACTCTAAACTTGGTATTTTAAAATCAAATAATATGTGTAAAAGGCATTGTACATTAGGAAAATACTATATGGTATATACATCGTTTCTGAATCTAGGATCTCATTTGCTCCTCACAACAAACCCCCAAGCTAAGTTATTTTGTTTTTGTTTTTGTTTTTTTAATTTCTGATTTAAAGATGAAGACACTGGGGCTCAAAAAGTTGAAGGGATTTGCCCAAGGTCATCTATTTTTTCTGGGGGGGGGGGCAGGGCTGAAACTCAAGCCCATGTGTTCTGAACCCAAATTCAATGTAATGTTCAATTATTCTGAAATGCAGCTAAAATGTCAGTTAACGGTATTCCTATGACTATTCGATTTTCAATAAGACACTTGGAACTCCAACGTCTTTAAGGAACCAGTGAGGGGAATCTGTTATCTAGAAATTTCAGGTTCTGCCAGGGATAGAGAAGGACTTCATTTTTATCTAGGTTGCCTTTCCAAGTGCCCTAAACCCCAGTATGTAGACTTAGGATATCCTCACGGAAAAATTGACAAATATGATTACAAATGGAAAGAAACAATTTAAAAAAGTAAACATGCAAAACAAATGTCCACTAAACCATTTTTTTTCCCTGGGAGTCTGGGGCAGGGAGAGGCTATATAGAAGTCATTTATCATTTTAAAGGTGGCTGTGTCCCTTTAAATGCAATCTGTAATGACTTATGACTCCAGCGACCCTTCTTGATTACTGCCTGTTGCCATTCATTATCACCATGGAAACAGCACTGTTGCCAGCTGTGTGCTTGGTGGTGGGGTAGAGGCGGAGCTGTTGACTAGGGACAAGAGGCTAGTACATGCGAGACTGTGGATTTATGGAAGTTTTTTTTTTTGCAAGAGCAGAGAAATTGTGGGGACCTGGCTCCCCCCCCCCAAAACAAACACCGCCCCCGCTAGGTGGGGTGTAATCCAGAGGGGAACACCAGAACAGATGGGCTCAGTGCCCTCTTCTCTCTTCGGGAAGAAAATTAGATGAGATCAGAAACACTCCAGTTTGGATGATAATCCACGAGGCAGCAGAAGGCATGAGGAAGGGGCAAACTGTGTGCAAATTTCATTAACACAATTTCTCATGGAGATTCTTCAGGCCTGTGAACCAATCTTCTCAGCTGCCTCATTTCTAAGCCCCTAGTGTATCACATCTCCAAGAGTGACTGCAAAATCCATCCAGCTTCCCCATACCTGTCTCAGTCTTAATTTCATTCTTATCCTCATTCTAATGTGGTTTTCTGCCCCTTTTTTTACTCCTTATATATGCCCCTTAGCCTTTTTTTCCCCCCTGCTTTCTCTCGTCCCCCTTCATAGCTAATGAACGATCCTAGCGAGATAGACAAGGAATGGAAAGAAACACAATCTGTTCTAACCCCTTCCTGTTATAGACAACAAAACTGATCCCCAAAGTGGTTTCAGGAATTCCCCCAAAGCTATCAGAGATTTCTTGGCAGATTCAATGCTAAAACCTAGGTCTCTAAATTCCCAAGTCAGTGCTTCTTTTTAGTGCATGGTGTGGCTCTAACCCATTTCCTCCTTGCTTTGCAGGCTAATGCTCTTCCATAAGTTTAGTAAAATTTCAACGCTCTAGGCCAATTGTTATTTAGTGCAGAGTAATCCTTGTTTTCATAGAGTATTTCTCTCTGCAGAATTTGGTTTGCTCCAGAGACATTAGAGGGTTTGTTCTCGTGAGATACTCAAGATGGAGGGCTCATTTATCTTCCTACTTTATTTAGAGTGAGTCTTAAAGCCCCAGAACATGGAAGGGCTCAAAATGGGTATATAAAAAAAGGGTAGGGGAGCCTGGGTGGCTCAGTTGGTTAAGCGTCTCACTCTTGACATTAGTTCACATCATGCTCCCATCAGACTCCATGCCGAGTGTGGAGCCTGCTTGGGATTTTCTCTCTCTCTCTCTCTCTCTCTGAGAAAATAAATAAATATTAAAGAAAAGTCTCAAAAAATCAGAATACGATCACTCTGCACTACTGAACTCTGCCTTGGCTCCAGGCTGCTGGGGAGAATGAGACACCATTTCAGAGTTGGCTGCAAAAATGTTTCACACAAACATTATTTGGTTAGCAAAGGGATTTTCTTTTTTACACACAACATGGCATTCAACTTCGAAGAACTCTGGAGAATGCCCACAATTGATGTGTGGTGTTAAGCTGGAAGCAGCTGGTAAAGTAAAAGTACATAGAACTCGAGAGACTGTTGATCTGGACCTCAGTCCTGGCTCTGCAGCTGAGCTCACAACAAAGCCATGATTAAGCCCCTTCCTTCCCTGGACCTCTGTGTCTTTGTGATGTCAGGTTTGGGCCAAGGTTATCCCCTATAAGACCTTTTCCAACTCCAGCCTAATAGTAATGATAATAGCAGAGGCCTGGAATTGCTACCCTTTATTTTTCCCTACTGTGTATCTCAGGACTTTGCAAGCCTCATTATCTCATTGATGCTTACAGTCTCTCACACAGATAGGTATTCTTTCCCAAATTATAAATAAGGAAAGAGGTTCAAAGAGATTAAGGAACTTGCCTAGGGTAATTAACACATTCATTTAAAAATTTTTTTTAATGTTTATTTATTTTTTGAGACAGAGAGAGACAGAGCATGAATGGGGGAGGGTCAGAGAGAGGGAGACACAGAATCTGAAACGGGCTCCAGGCTCTGAGCTGTCAGCACAGAGCCCGACGCGGGGCTCGAACTCACAGACCGCGAGATCATGACCTGAGCCGAAGTCGGCCGCTTAACCGACTGAGCCACCCAGGCGCCCCTAACATATTCATTTAAACAGCAGAGCTAGGACTCACACCCAGGTCTGTAAGGCCAACACTATGTTACCAAATGACAATGTATGATTTTACTATTCTACATTTTACTATGATTTTACTATTCTGACATCTTAAAAGCCAAATATTGCCCCACGGCGGGCCCTGCACTGACAGCATGAAGCCTGCTTGGGATTCTCTCTCTCTCTCTCTCTCTCTCTCTCTCTCTCTGCCCCTTTTCTGCTTGTGTTCTCTCTCTCTTTCAAAATAAATAAACTTTAAAAAAGCTACATATTCATTTATTCCATGAGTGTTTACTAGCTTCCTAATATATGCAACTTTTTTCTTTGTAATATTTTTATTTCACACTTACACAAAGCAATCTCTTTTACCATCTCTTTTGAAGGTAATTTGTCTCTCTTAATGGTACTTTGTTTGATATTAATATAGCCAATCCCGCTTTTGTTTGATTAGCATGGATGTTGTCTCATCCTTTTACTTATAATCTGTTTTAGTCTCTATACCTAAAGCATGTTTCTTGTAGACAGTATATACTTGGGTCTTTTTATTTTATCCATTTGGACAATCTCTGCCTTTGAAATGGAACATTGAGATGATTTATATTTAATGTAATAACTAATATGATTAGGTTTAAGGCTACTACTTGCTATTTCCTTAATATTTGCCCCTATGCTCTTTGTTACCTTTTTCCTCTTTTCTGATTTGCTTTGGGTTCAGCAGTTTTCATGATTTCATCTAATCTCGTTTGTTAGCTTATTCGATAAGGCTTTTTGCTGTGTTATTTTAATGTTTGCTTTAGAATTTATACTATAAAGTATCAGAGTTTACTTTCAAAGGACATGATACCACTTCATGTATAGTAGAAGAACCTTAAAATAGTACGCTTCCATTTATCTTTGCTGAACTTCATTCTTTTTTCTCATGCATTTTACTTCTATTTATGTCACAAACTCTAAAATATATACTTTTTGCTTTAAATGGCCAATTATATTTTTAAATTTTAAGACTTTATTTTTTTTAATACAGCTTTAGGTTCACAGCAAAATCGAGAGGAATGAACTATATGCAACCTTTTAAGGAGCTGGAGATACAGTGATGAACAAAAGACAAAACCCCCTGGAGGTCACCGACTATTTTGTGTATGTGGGGAACAGTAATTAGATAATATGCACACAACTTTAGATAGAGATCAGTGCTCTGATAAAAACCAATAGGATGGTGGGATAAAGCCAGTTTAAGTGGCTTCCCTGAGTGGGTGACATACAGGCTGACACCTAAAACATAAGAATGAACCAGCCATTTAATGAGCAAGCTGAGAGAGAAGGACGGCAGGTAGGGAAGAACAAAGACAGAGTCCTGGGAAGGAAAGAGTTTCTTGTGTTTGAGGAAGGGCAAGTAGATTGGGAGACAATGGGGGATGTGTCCTAGGGAGGAAAGAAGAGGGCGCAGGGTGGTTTGGTCAGAAGGTTAGACAGGAGCCAGATGAGTATAGCCTTTAAAGGTGCTGTAAGGTTACGGGGCTCCATTTTGGGTGTGAGGAGACATAAAGAAAATCTACACATATACAACCAAGATGTATGTATGTGAATATACACTCTCTGGAGTAAAAACATGAAGTAGTTTTAATTATTCCTACAACTATCCCAATTTTACTCTGCAGAAATCTCATTAACAACACTTTAGTATTGTTCCTTTACTTCTGAGCCACTTTAAGGTATCAGAACACCAGCTATTATATTTAATTCTCAGTCCCAGATGCTTTCATGTTAATGTCAAACTCTCCTTAAGATTTTCATCTTCTCATCTCCCCGCTACAGACTAGACTTATCCAAGTTTCTAGTTCAGGAGCCAGCAAAGTTTTTCTGTAAAGGGACAAAAAGTAAATATTTTAGGCTTTCTAGGCCATATGTTCCCTGTCGCAACTACTCAACTCTGCAGTTCTAGTGTGAAAGAAACCTAGACAATACATAAATGAATGAGTGTGGCTGTATTCCAATAATACTTTATTTATACACACTGAAATTTGAATTTCATATAATTTTCAGATGTCTTGAAATTTTCTCCTTCTTTTTTCCTAACCTGTCTCATACGCGAAATGGAAATAGGATTTGGCCCACAGGCCATAGTTTTCAGATGCCTGCTCAGGGAATTTGTAGTTAGAAGATGTGTATGGTGTATGTGGTCTACTTTGGACACAATTCATCCCTGCTGTGTTTTTATGTCTCCTTTCTGGTGAGCCGAACCAGAGTAGATAGAAGTCTTCTATATGCTGACCCATGGTCAGTTAACTGCATTTTCATTGTTGGATTTCACCACTCTTCAAGCTAACATTGAATGGGAGTAGCAGAAACTATCCATATCCACCCATGTCCCCTCAGTCCATATATTTTTCATGTAAATTGGCTGACTTTTGACTGCCAGTCTCTCTATTCCTTTGCCTGAGGGTTTTCTCTGGCTGCTACAGCCCACTCTTCCTATGCAGAAGGAGCTTGGAAGTGATTGGAAATTAATATTCTTCTGGAGCAGCCCTCAAGCATTCTGCAAGCAATGATTGACAGGAGGAGGTGGATAAAATTTACAGCTCCCCCCTCCTCATGGATAATCCTGAGGCATGTGTTCCATATTGATCCCAGCAGAATTTAGTGACAATTGTCTCAGTGGTAACTTGCTTCATAGTTCATTGTTTATTGGTTGCCTTCCTAACCCCATTTCACTTCCTTACTCCCTTACAGATTTTTTTAAGGATCACCTCTCCAATAACAACTTGAACTTAAATCCTTGTCTCAAGGTCTGGTTCTAGGGGAATCCAAACCAAGATAATGTGCATCTAGACCCTGTGTGTCAGCCAATGCTGACCCTTTTTGGAACACATAATGGGAGCTTTGGAGGTTTCCTATAAGTTTTGTCTGTGAATGGTTAGAAGTGAATGTTGTCTTCAAATATCTGACCTGTATCACAGAGAGGAAAGGTTTTATTTAATCCTATGTATCTCTAGAGGACAAAAATAGGACCATCAACTAAATGTTATGGAAGGTACAGTTCAGATAAGAAAATTAATTTTTATAGTCACAGTTATCATGAACTAACTTGTTCTAACTCATGAGTCAGTGAGCTCCTAATCAATGGCTATATCCACATGAAATTTGGTAGGGGATTTTTTGGTAGGCATACTAAGAAGGAGCCAATCAACTCACTGAGGTTGAACTGGAATATCATTTAAGGTGCCTTCATACTCTTGTGTTCTTCAATATTGGAATTAAGTATAGAAATCCTGAAGCTTTGGGCATGGAAAACAAACCAAATGTCAGGAATTGATGCATCACAGAAAAGAAACTCTATCCAAACTCTGATGACAGAATTTAGGAAATGGTTCCTTACCCAAAACCTCATAAATCATTTCACAAGATAGCTTCCCAAGTATTTAGAAATTGTTAATGTGGAGAACAGTGACTCTTAGCCCAGTCTGACACCTCTTCATACCCGAAGAGAAATCTATCCAGAGTTGGACAACAATAATCTCCTTTAGGAAGAATTATGGCACTATTATCTTGCCCTCTAGTGTTTTTTTCTCTCCTTACTCTCAGAGAAAACTGTGGGCAAAAAAGTAAAATATTTTATTGCTCTCAAAATCATGTCAAAAATTTATTGGGGTAATTCTCCAGTTGTCACCACCAATTGCAAGCCCTGGTCATGTTCTAAATCTTATTAGTGTCATCCTCACTGAAGGGGCCAGTCTGACTTGGGCACTTGGTCAGCTGGTCTCTCTTATTCCCTAGAGAATGGGATTTTAACATTTCAGTTGGGAACTGGCATGGGTGAGGGAGATTAGAGGTTGACCAAAAAGTGCCAGAAAGAGAATGAATCATTTAGGGTCTTACGGGATGGAGTCCGAGACATTTCAAAGAATTTCAAAGATAAATCTTGTTTTCAGCTTATAGGGGGGAGGAATGGAATAGCACATAAACCATGGTGCCAGCTGATCAGAGTTTTTGACTCAGTTCTGTTCCTGTTTCACCAAGGCAACAACAGGTAAGTCGCTTCCCTTCTCTGACTTCCCATTTTTCAGCTGTAAAATAAAATACTGGACCGCTAATTGCTAAGTTCTCTTTAGCTTTGAAATTCTGTGATTTATAGCTACATCTGTTATTATTCTTTTCTAAAGTATTTTCCTATATATTCACTCAACAATGTGAGATGAACACACATGAGATATAGATAGAGATAGAGATAGAGATAGAGATAGAGATATAGATACAGATATAGATACACACATACACATACACACACATTTATTTATACATGTAAGTTTAGTGTAGATGGTTGTTTTATTCATATAAATATGCACTTACAAATAAATAATACAATCATATGTGTGTGCATATGTGCACATACATATATATACACACATGGACAAATATATGTGTATGTGTAAAAGAAAATATATGTGTATGTGTATTGTATCCCTCTAGGGGAGGGATACAATTTCAAAATAAGTTAGGGGCGCCTGGGTGGCTTGGTCGGTTAAGCGTCCGACTTTGGCTCAGGTCATGATCTCATGGTTCGTGAGTTTGAGCCCTGCGTTGGGCTCTGTACTGACAGCTCAGAGCCTGGAGCCTGCCAGATTCTGTGTCTCGTTTTCTCTCTGCCCCTCCCTGCCCCCTTGTGCTCTGTCTCTCTCTCAAAAGTAAATAAAGATTTAAAAAATTTAAAAAAACATAAGTTAGAAGTGGAGAGAAGAATCACCTCGCCTTCATCAGTTGAAGAAAGCTTCCTGATGGAAGTAGAATTTCATTAATTATTTAACTGATAAGTGCTAAAATCTAGATGGGTTGATGGTAATGGGTAGTGCATAGTTATATCATTAGCACAAATAATGTCCTGATACCAGACTTGGGTTTGGGTGGGGCGGGACTTTTAAGCTGGCGTTAAAGTCACCATGACAACAGGCATGGACAGAGTGATTTCATGTGGATTAGAAGACCATCTTGGTATTAGATGGGTTTCAGCAGTCTACTTTTGCCAGGCATCTGTTTTCACCCATGTGCTAGGAATACCTGGAAATTAGGGAAATGAATAAGATTTATTGGGAAAAGAAGAGCTGGAAAAATAAGATGTGGTTTCTGCATTCAAGAAGCTGACAATATGGTGAGAAATCAAGACTGAAGGAAGGGTTTAATTATTAAAATGTGTACTAAGTTCAGAGTAACATGGAAAATAAACACAAAACGAACAGACAGCGTAAAAAGCTTGATGGCAAGTAGCAGAGACAACCGGGTGAGTCCAGAGACCATAAAGAGTCAATGTTGGTGAAGCACCGAGTGAGGGGAAAATGTGGCTGCAAAATGGGTAGAAACATGCATCTGGGAATCCTCGTAACTGTCGTCAGACGGTGGTGCTATGATTTTCCTTACAGACAAACACTAAGGTTATAGAAGAGTTTTTGACTCGACAAAACAAAGTCAGTGGCAGAACTCGGATTCAAACGCAGGTCTGTCTGACTCAAGAATATATGCTGTTAGGCAATTTCTATACTGTCTCCCTTTTGCAGAGCAGTTGGAGAGTGAGTACGAGGGGGAGGGAGGAGGTCATGGATGTAGGAAGGGTCCTCTGGTCCTAACAGAGATTGGCTGATAAAGGAAACACAGACACTGAATGATTAATAGAGAATAACTGTAGGTCTGATAATTTTCTAAAGAATGTGTGAAACCTGACCATGTTTATAGGATGAGGGAAAGATTCTAAAAGTAAAGGGGTAAGTATAAAGAGAAGGGGTATTATTGACAATGACCTCAAGGCTGGAAGAGAGCAGGGGTTCAAAGGCACAGGCAGGTGCACTTGCTCTTAAATCTCAGTTTTCTCAACTGAAAAAACATGGACAATAAACCCACCACTTAAGAGAGTTGTGTAGATTAAGTGAAATAAACCCTCAGAAGCACTTTGTAAACTGTTAATTACCATGCTAATTATTGGTTCCTTATCTTTAAAAGGATATCCAGAGGAGATGGATTGGTTGGTAAGGGGCCACAAAGAAGCTGGAAGATACCTATTCATGTGGGTGACTAAGTTCTCTAAGCTGCACTTGGCAAGAGATGAATGGACAATGAGGGGATTTAAATCATAACAACTGTGTTTCTTGGGAAACTAAGTGGAGTTGCATGCTTTCTGCCTCTGCCTAGCTCCTGACGAGATAAATCTCACCTGGGAACATTCCATCTGAGGACAGAAGGGGCAGTATACGCTTAGTGAGAAGCAAGGTTGGATTAGTATGCCAGTAAATGTTTAACAACTGGTTCTCCAGGTACAAAAGGCTCTTATCTAATATTTCCTGATGTCCTGAGAAAAATCACTTCCATCGTGGCAGATTTCAATCTCCCACTCAAGTGGAGTTGTGAAGAGATGTGCATAGCCAGCCTTGTGAGTCCCATTCCTAGGGATAAAAACAGATTTATGATGGTGGAATGTCTTTGTCCTGCCTTATCTTGTATAGCTAGTCTTGGGGGGTGGAGCAGAGGCAGCTGGTTAAAAACACTCTTACACATGCGAAACACTATCTAGCATATTTCATTTTATTTTCATTGCCCTGTTCCTGACCTCTTTTTTTTTTAACCCAAGTTAGTTAACATACAGCGTAGTATTGGCTTCAGAAGTAGAACCCAGTGATTCATCACTTACATATAACACCCAGTGCTCATCGCAACAAGTGCCCTCCTAAGCCCATCACCCACTTAGCCCATATTTCATTTTTAATCTTGATTCAAATGTTGAGATTACAGATCTCATATTCTTGCTGTTCATTTCTGTTGTAACTTTTAGACACCTCTGATTATTTCTACCCTCTTTCCTGGGAGACATAATCAGAGTTTTCTGTTTTCAATATTGTTCGAGTCTAAGAGGACCTGAAAGATTTATGCTCATGGATTGGAAGAAAAACTATTGTTAAAATTTCTACACTACCCAAAGCAATCTACACATTGAATGCAATCCCTGTCAAGACACCAAGACACCAACAGCATTTTTCACAGAACTACAACAAACAATCCTAAAATTTCTGTGGAACCACAAAAGACTCTGAATACCCAAAGCAATCTTGAAAAAGTAAGGCAAAGTTGGAGGCATCGCAATTCTGAACTTTAAGTTACATTACAAAGATGTAGTAATCAAAACAGTATGGTACTGGCACAAAATAGATACATAGATTGGTGGGACAAAATAGAAAGTCCAGAAATGAATCCATAATTAAATGGTCAATTGATCTTCAACAAAGCAGGAAAGAATATCCAATGGGCAAAAGAATGTCTCTTCAACAAATGGTGTTGGGAAAACTGGATAGCAACACGCAAAAGAATGAAACTGGACCACTGTCTTACACTATACACAAAATGAAATTCAAAATGGATTAAAGATGTAAATATGAGACTTGAAACCATATAAGTCCTAGCAGAGAATATAGGCAGTAACCTCTTTGACACTGGCTGTAGCAAATTCTTTCTAGATATGTCTCCTGAGGCAAGGGAAATAAAAGAGAAATAAACTATTGGGACTACACCAAAATAAAAAGCTTCTGCACAGCAAAGGAAAACAATCAACAAAACCAAAAGGCAACCTACTGAATGGAGGAAGTTATTGGGAAATGGCATATTCGATAAAGTATTAGTATCGAAAATACACAAAGAACTTCTAAAACTCAACACACAAAAAAATGAATCATCCAACTAAAAATGGGCACAAGACATGAATAGACCTTTTTTCAAAGAAGACATATAGATGCTCAACATCACTTATAATCAGGAAAATGCAAATTAAAACTATAATGAGATATTACCTCACACTTGTCAGAATGTCTAAAACAAATAACACAAGAAACAACAGGTGTTGGTGAGGAAATGGAGAAAAAGAACCCTCTTACACTGTTGGTGGGAATGAAAATGGTTTATCCACTCTGGTAAAACAATATGGAGGTCTGTCAAAAAGTTCAAAATAGAACTAACTAGGATCCAGCAATCACACTACTGGGTATTTAGCCAAAGAATACAAAAACACTATTTCAAAAGGGAACATGCACCCCAATGTTTATAGCAGTAGTATCTACAATAATCAAATTATGGAAACAGCCCAAGTGTACATCAATTGATGAAAAGGTAAGATACATATAGATATAGAATGGAATATTTTACATATAATGGAATATTGCTCAGCAATGAAAAAGAATAAAATCTTGCCATTTGTAATGACATGGATGGAGCTAGAGAGTATTTTGCTAAGCAAAATAAGTCAGTCAGAGAAAGACAAATACCATACGATTTCACTCATATGTTGTGTTTAAGAAACAAAAAAAATGAGCAAAGGGAAAAAAGAAAAAGCAAGAGAGAGTGAGTGAGAAAGAGAGAGAGAGAGAGAGAGAGAGTGAGAGAGAGAGAGAGAGAGACCAAGAAACAGACTCTTGACTATGGAGAACAAACCACTGGTTACCAGAAGAGAGGTGTGTGGGGGTTGGGTGAAATAGGCGATGGGAATTAGTGGGTGAACTTGTGATGAGCACTGGGTGATGTATGGAAGTGCTGAATCACTGAATTATATACCTGAAACTAACACTGTACTTCATGTTAGCTAAATGGAATTTAAATAAAAACTTAAAAAAATATTTATAAAGTTTTTACTCTCAGACCAGGCTTTAAATTTAAGGCGAAAGAAGTTCAAACCATTAACTCGAAACATTAACTTTGTTATTGATAAAGTTGATATTAAGAAAATGATGTGTCCTGCAAGGTAGTAGTCTGTCTAATGCTGAATCCTAGGTTCAGACAGTTTTACACATCCAGTGACAGATCATTTTAGGCCTTTCCTCATTGAAACTTTAGGGCATTAAAAACTGAGAAGACCATGCCTCCCCCTTCTCCTGGAAGTGGTTCATTCCCAAGAGACAGTTAAGGAAGAGAAAGAAGAGGAGATTGCTTGTGTCCAGGGATGCTTTCTAACCTCAGTAGATAGGCCACTTCTTCTTGTGTAAGAATTAACCCCAATCCTTCTTAAATGCTTCCAAAAAATAAAAGAAGGAAAATTCATTGTGACATGGGTATTATCATAACAGAGCCAAAGATATCACAAAGAAGAAAATGAGAGACTTATATTCCTTATGAATACAGACACAAAATTACTCCACAAAATACTAGCAACTAAACCCAGCAGCATATAAAAAGGATTATATACTATAACCAAGTGGAATTAATCTCAATAATGCAAGGTTGGTTCAACATATAAAAAGCAATCAATTTAATACTGATATTACTAGAATAAAGAGGAAGAAAACCCCACATGATCATCTCAGTAAATGCAGAAAAAGTATTTGACAAAATCCAATATTCTTTCATGATAATAACACTCAGCAAACTAGGGGAGAAAAGCCATCTGCAAAATGCAAATAGAGTTTCCTTCACATGGAAGGAAATATCAGGAAGGAGGAAAAAGTCTCCATCTTTAAAAAAAAGTGTGAATTGTCAATCAGCTTGATTTTCTGACAACTGGTTGAAAGGAGCCACCTGACGGACATGAATGTTGTTAAGGCTGAAAGGAGTAGAGGGAGAATTTTTGAAGCAGACCCGGATAGATTGCAAAGCATAACACAATTATACAGGCATTGGTTTTAAATTACTGTTTATCAACTGTATGATCTTTGGGCATCTTAAGCCTTGTGAGACTCAGTTTTCTCATCTGTAGAATGATTACAGTAATTGTTATTTCCCAAGAGTTTTAGAAAATCAGGTTCAATATGTATAAAGAGTGTAGCATTGTGTCAGGCTGAGATTAGGCACTCCCTAATGATAATTTTATTGTTATTCATAGTTGTGGGAGCAGGGTAGTAGGATGGAAAGGGGAGTCAGGCTGGCTAAGAGGACACCCACTTAAGAAGTAGATCTGGTTACATATCCTAACAAGATAAAATTGCTGTCTCGAAGAGATATCTGCATCTCCATGTTCATTGCAACATTGTTGACAATAGCCAAGATACGGAAACAACTTAAGTGTCAGTGGAGGGATGGAGAAAATGCAGTCAGCCATTAAAAGTAGGGAATCCTGCCATTTGTGACAACATGGATGAACCTGAGGACATCATGCTAAGTGAAATAAGTTAGAGAAAGACAAATACTGTATGATCTCACTTATGTGTGGAATCAAAAAAAAAAAAAACCCACAAAAAAACCCCCACCAAACTCATAGAAACTGAGAGTAGAATGTGGTTGCCAGGGTCTGGATACTAGGGGAAATGAGGGAGTGTTGGTCAAAGGTGGTTACAAAATTCCAGGTATAAGATGGATAAGTTCTGCGGATCTAATTATACCATGGTGACTATAGTTAAAAATACTAAACTGTATACTTGCAAGTGGATGAGAATAGATCTTAAATGTTGTCACCCCCATCACTACAAAAAAAATAAAACAGTAATTATGCGAGGGGAAGGATGTGTCACCTAATCTTATTGTGGTAATCATTTTGCAATACATTTGTGTATTAACTCATCACATTTGCACACCTTAAACTCACAGAATGTTGTCTCAATTGTATCTCAATGAAGCTGTAAAAGAAAAAAAAAAAAAAAGAAGAAATGGAGTGGGGCAGCACTCAAAAGAGAAAAAAAAAACTAGAAGTTCTCCGTAGTTTATTCTATGACAGGTTGTACAACGGGTAAGTAATGAATCTGCCTCTGGCTTCCACTTCCTTCATTTGGAAAATAGAGCAGGTGAATTACATGAGCTCCTTGAACTCTAAAGTTCAGTAACTACAAAGTGGTGGTGGCACAGAAGGGAGGGTGGGAGAAGGCCATGTGCAACCTTTTGAATATTGCTGTAGACCTTGTTTGAATACAAGCTCCAGTTTGCTTCCACCAAAGGTAACAAGAGGAAAGAACATCAACATGATGACACTCTTCTTTTTGGCTCTAAAAGGCTTCCAGATTGTGTCTAATTTTAGATCACTTTCTGGAGGCCAAAGAGGTGCCTGTGGACAGCTTGACGATAAATCTTTCAGCACACATAACTCTTCTCCTTGTCATCTCCGTGTGAGGAACGTGAGCACTTGAAGCTTCCTCCTCCAGAGCCGTCAATCTGGCACCTGTCACCAGCATCTGATTCATTATAAAAATATTTAATTCTTCCAAGATGAATTGGCACAATGTCCACAGAGAGAGAAAAAATGGCTCAGGGGAGATAGAAAGGCTCTTTGTAGGGAGGGCTTGTGCTTGGCTCAGTGTCCAATAAACATTTTTAGAAGGAAGCCAGACCCAACGGTTTCCTTTGTCATCAATGTCACTAGCACCATTTTGGTCAAATTCAGTAGGAATGTTAACAACTCATTGATTGTTCTAGCCTCATAGTTCTCTAAGATTGTCTTCTGTGGGAATCCTTATCTCCACTGATCTTTGGTAGAGCCACACATTCAAAGTCTCAGTAACCTGTTCCACTTTTAGGATTTCAAACCTAGGAGGCCCTTTTTTTCTAGCTACAATCTTAAAAGAGCTTTGATACCTTCCCACACCTACAGGGCAATATTCAAAGTCCTTACTTTCAAAGAGTATTTGTCATTTGCCTTCAACCTATTTTCCCTGCATCAAGACATTACCATCACTCTTAACAGACCTGACTCCTGGCTTTATATTCACCTTGTTTTAGAATGTTCCTTCTTAATAGCTCTCCTTTCGAGTTTCTCAATCTTATGACTATTGGCATTGGGGGCCAGATAATTCTTTGCTGTGGAAGATGTTTTATACCATCCCTGGCACATTCCAAGTTATGACGTGCAAAAATGTATCCTGGAAGTTAAAAATGCCTCTAATTTTTTAATTTTTAAAAAAAATTTTAATGTTTATTTATTTTTGAGAGAGAGAGAGAGAGCGTGAGTGGGGGAGGGGAAGAGAGAGAGGGAGACACAGAATCCAAAGCAGGCTCCAGGCTCTGAGCTGTCAGCACAGAGACCAATGTAGGGCTCAAACCCACAAACTGCAAGATCATGAACAGAGCTGAAGTCGGGCGCTTAACTGACTGACCCACCCAGGTGCCCCCAAAATGCCTCTGACTGAGAGTGATTGCTCTACTTGAAATATTTCTAAGCAACCTTTCCTATCCAGTTCAAATGTCACCTCTTCTGTAGAGCCTTTCTAACTTCTCTAAGGAAACCAGCTCATTTCCTCCCATGACTTCATGATAACTATAGTCAGACATGTTGTGGTGTATTATTTCTATAGATGCTTGTCTCCTCAACTAGACTGAGCCTCTCTATGGTAAGGACCTTGTCTTATTCATCACTGTATTCTCAAATCCTACCCTAGTACTTGGAACTGGAACTATGGATAGTGATCAAAATCTGTTAATTTATCTTACATTTATATCAGTCCTATGAAGTAGAAAAAGCAAATATTATTTTTTTAATAAGGCAGATAATTTTCCCATTGGGAAGGTGCACTTTCAATTGCAATTGGCAGGAATATAACTCAAATTGGCCTGGGGAAAAAAAAATAAGACATATAATGGCTCATGTATTTAAAAAAAAAAAAATCCAGAGTTGGACTTCAGGCAGAGCTGGATCCAGGTGAACAGATCCTGGGAAGGAAAAAAAAATACACAGTTACTACAGATGAGTGTTCAGAAACTTGAGTATAAAGGTGAAGGAATTTTAGTGAACTAGCCAAAAACACAGAGTCGAGTCAGGCAGCGACTGAGGATGGGAGAAAATGGCAATGTGGGTTCTATTCAAGTTTGCTTTAGCGTTGGCTCTCTGGGTGCCTCTATTAATAGATAAAATGGTGTATTTGAGAATAACAACTCAGGTGACGAGTGTGGATCCTGGTTATCTCTATCATCTCATAGAAATGTACTCAAGGTTCAGTGACTTTCATATCCTGTGTAAAGTTCAATGTTTTCAGGTTGAAGGAACCTAGAGCTGTATGATTTTATGGTTTCAGGTATATCCATTCCTAAGAATAACTTAATTTAGTCAATACTTCTGCTATTCATTGATCCCTGTCAGCCAGAATTAATGTCTGGATTCTAGGCCTTAAAGCACTTACTGTGCTATTGATGGGTTGTTCTTATCTTTGACTGACTGGCAGGCCTGGGAATTTCAAATCTGTGTGCTCTTAGAATATTTTTCCTGAGAGTGAAACCATAGACCACCCAGAAGAATACCTGGGACTTGAAACTAGAGTTCTTGGCATAGGAGTGATTAAGTTTTCTTTATCGGTATGGTGTAGGGTAAAATTTGATAAACTCCACAGCAAGGGAATAGCACAGATGGGGGCAGGTAGGTGAATTCCCTGGGACACAGATCAGATGTGAGTTTTACAGGGACCTAGAAAAGGTTGCCACTTGGAGATACCACACAAGGCAGCTCTTTCTTGGAACAGGACTCCTCAAAACGCCATAAAGGACACATCTCTGAGCTAACATATAAAGTAGGAATACCCAGACTGGGAGTGTGGCAACCCAGGTTTTATCTACCTTTCCAGGACCTCAGTCAAGTCACAGAATCACAGAGTATCACAGATAGAAGAGATTTTAACTATGAGATACAAGCCTCTTATTTGTGATGGTCTGAACATGGGTCCAAAGAGATAAAATGTCTGGGTCAAAACCATCAAGCGGCAGAGTCAAGATTAGAACTGAGATGTGTTAACTCTGTGCTTGCATGCCAGTGTTTCCTTCGATGTTTATAATGTTCCTGGTGTTTGTAATGTTCCTGCTATTACTGTGATTTGCTCCATTTTAGAACAATAACATCTGTATCCAAAGTGACTTAACCTTTAGTAAATATCAGGGTTGAATTTACAACACTGGACTTAGTCTCCTTGTTGCAAGCGCAGATATTTTCCAATACTGTCTATAAAATAAGAGCTGAAGACTAAGGTGTCTTCCTGTTCTAGGATTGCTACCCACTGTCTCCGTCCAATGAGCCTTCCCCACAAACCATCGCATAGAGCACAGTGGGCTTATGTGAAAGCAGCGTCCTGGGAAAGCCAAGGCAGATGCACCCTGGAGAAGGAGCTTTTGGGGGAAGGCAAGGGATGACCTAATAATAAGGGTACACTACCAACCCGAATGTGCTAAGCCTTTTAGTCACATTGTCACATTTAATTACCACTGTCATCCTCTGATTAGATTTTGTCTTGCTTTACAAATGAAGGAGCCGAGGCTGAGAGAGATGGCAGGATCAGTACAAGTTCACCCAGATATTCAGCAGAGATTCAGATATACATCGAGGTGATGCCAGCTCTGCCCTCTCCCTAATGCTTCTGAACTATTCCATTCAAAGTTGCAGCACAGGAACAGAGATAAGCTGACTTACTTTCCTGCTACAATTAAGATTAAATTGGTACAGTTCCCCAGCCACCTGTTCACCTCTTGTCTGTCTGTCAGCCGCCAGGTCCTCGTTTTCTGCCTACAGCTGAATTAACACTGAATCCCCGTCTGCACATCACCCTCATCTTTCTTCTCCAGACCCAAAGTTTGTTTCTGCCAAATGGAATCAAAGGGATTCCTTATCTCTATCCCAGACCCAGCTAATAAGGGCTTGTCCTCTCATTTTCCAGAAACATAAGCCTACTGATCGCTCCTGGACTTTTTAAAGTTACATATTTTATAGGAATTTTAGGGAAGGTGTGGGGAAACTTTTTTTTTTAATCTAAAAATAAGAGTTTGATGATAGCTGAATTGAAGCCATTTACAGTGTGTTGAAAAACAGTAATGGCCTAGGGATGAATGGTATCTGGGTCCAAATACTGGAATGTTTTAAAACTCAATCGTATCTGGAAAAGAGGGTGATATTCTCTTGTGGAACTGCAGAGGTGGTCAAATAAGATCAATAGAAAGCACCGAGTAAAATGCTAACTGGTGTTTAATGTATGTAAATCGACAAATATTAAGAAAAAAGTCAAACAATTAAATTTATACATGTATGCTTTACGTGCCTCCCTTTCTCCAATCTGTAGCCTATATCCCGTCTCTAAACCACCACATTCCTAGAATTATTTGCAGTAGGGAAGCACTCATGCTAGGGCCCCATACATAGGGAACTCATTCACAAAGCTGGAGAAAGGACTTAGTCACAGTGCCAAGGTTTTCTAAGGAAATTAATTAGAGATGTACAGTCGTCTGATCATCACAGTGTTATTTCAGTATTAAAATATCATTAAAACCCACAGTCTACAAGCAGAGAACTGTAAATTAAATTGTGGAATATCTACATAATTAAATCTTATACAGCCAATAAAAAGCATCGTATATACAATGTTTGACAAACTTGTCTGATCTTTGGGATCTCCTGGGGTGATTTATGAAAGCATAGGGCCGACCCTAGACTTAGTGAATCAAACTCTCCATGAGGAGAGAATGGATATATGTATTTTCACCAGGTTGCTAGGTGGTTTTTATGGTGAGGCAAATATATGAAATTCTTTTATAGAAAATGCATTTTTAATGCTAAGAGAAAAAATGCGATCAAATAGTATGTACTATTCTTTAACAGTTTCATAAAAATATAATAATTAAAAAGAAACAAAAGCCCTTTCTGTCTCTGGAGATTATATTGCACAGTAAAGAGCAAGGTATTTACGGTCAAAAGACCTAGTTAAAATGTATATCCTCAGGCAAGTACTGAAACCCACTATGCCTTAGTGTCCTCATCCTTAAAATGGGGAAAATAAAAGTTCATATTTTACATGTCATTATGAGGATAAAATAATGTAATAAATAGAGGTTATAAATACAGTTAACGTTATTTATCATATTATTTTATATTATACTGTTTAACATCATTATAAGTACAGTTACTAGTATTAGGGGTAGTATTTCTATCCCTCTGAAGAAACGAGGTGGTCTAGAAGTATTCTCTCATGACGACTCACTGGACAGATACAGGAAAGAACCATCTGCAGAAACTGGGCAGCAGGTAGCTGAGTGCAACCTATCTTCACTTAGGGCTGTCATCTGTAGCCTTCCTTCTGGACACAACCTTCTAGATTGTCTCCTTGCCTCCCTTCTTGACCTCTACTATCAACTTCCTACAATGCTGCTAGAGGGATCTTCGAAAGAAACTTCACCGTCTAAATTTGTCAATGGTTCTCCATTGTAATAAACAAATTTGGTCTCCTAGAACTCTATTTCAGTCTCTATGCCACACTGCATGTCAATCTCCCCTTCCAGATGTGACCCCATGAGAATTGGGACTGTGTCTTTAGTCTCCGCTGTCTTTCTAAAATAACCTGGAAACAATGATCAACTGATTGAATGCTTGCATGTTTCTCCCGCCTTCCCTGCTGTAGCTCTCATACCCCATCCAGATCCTAGAGCAGGATTTGAAGAGTATCTCTCTGCTCCATGCTCATAACATTGGACTTGTGTCCAGAAGGTATCATTCGATGCTGCCATCACTGAAGATCCTCTGGGTCTCAATTTCCCAGGGTGAAGTGACACTTCCTGACCCATGGCAAAATAATCTCCTCACATCATCTCTTGACAATGTCCTGGAGAAAAACACCCCTGCTAACTCTCACCTGCCCAATGAGCTTCTAGGCTCCGTCCTAGGAATCCAGCCCCCTCATTTCTTTACAAGTCATTAGCCAAGATATTATGATTGCAGGTAGCTAACCCAGTGGATGATGAAGTCTGTCCAATCATGGACTCCAAACAACACTCAACCTCGGAGATTACATGAATGACTCTAATTCCATGAAGCTTCATCTTTAAGGACAGAGGGAGAGAGTCAGCTCTAACGGATTCTCTCATCAATGAGGGAACACCAAGCCAGACACTGCGAACACAAACAGACATTCACCAACAAAAGGGGTATAGTCCAAAATGGAGAGAAGTGACACCTTAGTGGTAAAAAAAGATACCCATAAGTGTGACAGACCCTAACAGGAGCCAAAAGAGTCTCTGATAAGACATGAGAACAACATGTCCTAAGAGGTTTGGTCAAACGCCTGACAGATTGTCAGGCTCCAAATATTCTGAAGGTGGTGATTGATCAAAAGTCAAGACCAGAATTCATAGGACTTGGAGACACAAAGTCAGCTTGAGAGGGCCAGAGAGAGTGGCAGGCGTAAGAGATCATGCAAAGACTGAAGTGAATTGACAGGCACTGACAGGAAAGGAGACTGAGACGGGCCTCGGATGGAGGAGACCTGTTTAAATCTTCAGTGTCTCCCCCTTTCCCTTAAGATAAAACCAACCACAGTGCCATGACTTTTAGAATCTTCCTCAGAATCAGCCTCCTCTTATTTTGATCCTACCAATCTTTATGCTTAGGCCTCAGAATATTCCATTGCCTTCACTGGAAAAACTACTCCTCTTGTCCTTCAGCAGGGTAATTCTCACTCATCTGCCAGGGTTCAGCTTATAAGCCACTTTCTTCTGGCCCCTCCAGGCTGTGCTTGGTGCCTTTCTCCACCTCTGTGTTCCATCCCAACACCGTGGGAAATATATTTCTAAGAAATGGGACCAGCACCATCTCCCTGGGGAGAGTGAGAAGCAGAGGTAGGAGGTGGTAGGAGATCAGGAACAGTGATAGGTAGGGAGAGTCTAGGAGGAACAATGTGAGGATGGAAGAGCCTTGTAGTAGAGGTTGGAAAAACCAACACAAGGAGAAGGGAACCAACCAGAGAGGATACATGGAGACAAGGGTAGGGAGCTATCATCAAAGCCATGTTCCAAGGAGAGTAGGGCAGGTCATATCTGCCATCAACAAGGAAGATGGGTACTGCTGTGTGTGTGGGTGTGTGTGTGGGGGGGGGTGTAAAGGGTGGTGAAGGGCCTCTGGATTTATAGAGAAAGCACCTATCATTCCTTCAGAATCCCAAATCCTCCCAATCTTGTTTCTTCAGCCTAGTAGAAGCTCATCTCTACCACCTACGGTGAGCTGTTGTGGACCTTGGGATATTGACCTTAGAGTTCCAATACTGCATGGTATTTACAGCTTGAAATCCCAGAGAGGAGGAAGTATCGTTGCAGATAATTCTGAGAAAGTCCCAGGGAGCGCTCTCATGAGCTTGGCTTGGGTCACATGCTTACCTCTGAACCAATCACAGTGGCCAGGATGACAGGAGCTAGGAGGTCTCTAATTGACCTGGCATGCACCAAGATGCCCCCTCCAAGCTCTGATGGCGGAGGGCTTTTGGCTTCCACTTCCAAGTAACATGTCCAACATTACACAATAGGCCTTTTCACAATTCTTGCACCACTATTTTCTTGTGCCTTTTGGATGCTTCTAGGCTCACAAAGGTCCATGTGAAAATTCAGAATTTAAGAATTAAGTCAGAAAGAGCCTTGGGCAGCTCTGAGAAAGACCTGGGTAAGTGTAAACCAATAACTAATAAATGTTCTTCCTGTTCCTTCTCATGCACTAATAAACAGTCTCTTTTGGTCTGTCTATCCCTTCAGGGTCTGGGTGAGTTTGATTTTTATTAACTTTGTTTTTCTTCCATAATTTTCCTTCCATTCAGAGCCAGGAAAATTACAGGCAAGTAGCCAAGTGCCATAAAAGCCTTAGGGAGACCTGCTGATTGAAGGGACATTTTCAGGTCTCACAGCTGGAGTTGGCCACCTGGAGTGTGGGTGACCTTGGGCAAGTGACTTAATCTCTCTGGATCTCCCTGTTCTCTGCTTTTGAAGAAGAACTAATCCATTTGTCTCTGGGTTTCCCCATTCTCTGCTTTTGAGGAAGAACTAATCCAGTTGTACCTTCTCCGTACATCAAGAATAGGAGCTAGAGAAATCTTAGATGGCGGTAAGTCTGGTTGTATGCCAGATGGATAAATTGTGCACTCTTAAAGGACTGATGTTTTTCACCTGCACTCACCCAGTGCCCTGATTCTCCCCTGCTCCTGTCATCCTCAAAAATAAGTTGCCGAAAATGAGTTCTCTAAATGAGTAATGTAGAGAGATCAACTCTCTCTGGATTTCATGTGGGTGGGTGGTAGGAAGGTAGGAGAAAGTAGGTGAAAACAGAAAAGAAAAGGAAAACAAAATAAAGTCTTTGGGAACTATAAAAGCTTCCCTTCTGGCTGCATGTTCAACCCTGGCACCAACCAGAGAATCAATTTATTCATTTATTGTCCAGAACTGCTAAGAAGATGTTACTGTGACTGGATCGAGTTACCTGCTCTGTTTCCATTCTCTGCTTAAAGGGCCAACTTAACAGAGATAAGGCTGACAGAAGCGTCAGGAACCTTTCTGCATATTCTACAACTTGAATAATATATCCATAGATTACTGGAAACAACTTGGGCTTAACATTTAAAAAGTTAGTGGCTGCCACCTAAAAAGTAATAACGAACTAATTCATTCAACAGACACTGACCAAGTAGTCAGAAGAAGTCATTTCCTAACTTAACAAATGCATGTTGACTGGGTGCCCTCTTCTTGTCCATGGGAACACAATAACGAACAAAACAAAGACAATGTCATCCCTCACGGTGCTTGAATTCCAGTGGAAGAAGATTAGTGTAAACATTGAACAGATAAATAGGGTCATTTCAGAGGATGCTAAGTGATATGCAGAAAATAAAAGAGATGGAAAGTGAATGGAAATGGAGCTGGTTTAGACATGGCGGTCAGCTGCCACCTTCCCAAGGACACAGTGTCTGAAAGGAGAATTGAAGCTAAAGCCCAGCTCAGAGTTGGGTGAGTAGAGCCAAAAACTCATAAGTAATCTCACTTTCCAGCCAATATCTGTCATTAGAAAAACATTCTCTCCTTGCCTGTCCATCTCTCCAGAGCCTGGGTGAATTCGATTTTTATTAACTTTTTATTTCATATCTAGCCTAGCATTCAGAGCTGGATCAACGTCTCTTGGGTTCTGTGAAAGTTTGGGGCACAGCTTTCCAGGCAGGGAGAGTAGCAAAGGCCTGAGATGGGAAGAAGTCGACTCTGGGGAATAAAGCGAAACTCAGTGTGTGAAGGTAAGGGTGATAATGGATGAGCTGGAAGTCCTGTGCAGGGCCGGGCGCCTAATGCTCTGGTGGGCAGTTTGGGTCTTATTCCAAGTTTAAAGAGTTTTGCATAGAAGAGGTATTAGCATACGCTGATTTATAAGCAGATAGGCTAGTGTGTAGCCATTGACTATAAGGTGACAAGGGTGGGGGTCTCTCACCTGACAAAGTCACAGTCTTACAAGAAAGAGAATCATCTGAGCAGATGACCAGGCTTCAGGGGCATGATTCAAAACATGTCAAATGCATTTTCTAGAACACAAAATAGGGGGTTCACAATCCTGTATATTTACAATCCTGTATATTCACAATCCAGTATATATTGAATATTATATATTCACAGACACATCAGTATATTTACTGATAATTGGACACTGCAAGGAGTGAAAAGTTCAGTAAAATATCTGCATGGGGTGTACACAAAGTGATGTGAATTGCATGGAGGTAGGCATGATTAATTCTGCCTGGGGATGAATAACAGAGTCCTAATCGACATGAAATTCCCACTTCATCCTAAATAATGAATATGACTTTTCCGATTATATGGGGAAGGATGGAATTTTCAGATGGAGATGACAATGTTAACAGAGACCCAGAGATGTGGAAGTTCAGAAAATTAAGAAAAAGGTGATCCAAAGGCTCTTTCTAGAGGATTCAGTGATCAGGAGAATGGCTGGAGGGGATTCTGGAAAACTAAGCTGAGGTCACTTTGTAACAGGCCTATTTGGTATTCTAAGGATTCTGGACCTTATTTGAAAGCACCAGATTGCTTTTGAAGATTTTTGGACTGAAGAATAACAGGCTACCTATTGTATTTTTGAAGGATCACTCTGCTGGCTCTGTGGAGGTTAGATTCAGGGGGATCATAGTAGAGAAGGGAAGCCCATTTGGCAGACTATAGCCATGCCTCAAAAGAGACATAAGGAGACCATGAGCTAGGACATAGCAATGGAAAGTAGAGAAAGAGAGGGAATTCAGAAAGTTTCATCTGGTCCAAGAGCCATAGGTTAATAGCCAGTGACATAATTATTTACCAGTGAGTAAGACCAGTGACAAGACAATTATTTCCTGGCCTGAATGGTCTCTGCTCCTGACAAGCGTCCAGGTTATTGGGCATATGATGGCCAAATAGGGCCATTTCTCACATGGTGGGTAAATCATAGTCTCAAACCAGGAGCATGCTTGAATATCAGAGTGTCCAACCTTCTTTCAATAATAGCCAATCTTTTATTACTTTTCTTTTTTAGGATCGGATTCTCTACTTGCACTTACTGTATGGTCACTGAGGTCAGAGCTCTATGGGGATATCACACATTTGTATGTGGTTTTATGGTTTGTAAAGTGCTTTCATGACCATGCCCTGAACCATCACAGGAGTCTGGTGAGGTACGGAGAGGAATAACCACCATGCTCATCTCATACACAATGAAGCTAAAACTCCAAGAGACTAAGACATTTAAATAAAATTATACAAGCACTTCATAGTAAGCATTCCAATTCAGTGCTCCAACCCAAATCCCAGATCATCCACCACATTCCACAGACTTTAAATTTAACTAGTAGGTGGTGGACATGACCCCTAAAGGCAGTAGATGCATACATTTGTACTTGCCCCTTTCCTGCTCCTGACAGATATCACAACTCTCGCTCAACACAGTTTCCTACTGACGTTGGACTTTGCCTGAATTGTGCTAACATGATGCACCTGCTAGTCTCTGATGAATGGTTTGGATTAGGTTTAAATAAAACTCATTTCCCATCCTGGATCACATGATGTGAAAAGTCCACCTCAGTTTTGAGTTTTACAATTTTATATCTAATGTTGATAATTCTAGAAACTTGGTTTAATCCAACTAAAATTTGTTGGGAGCCTGTCCTGTTCTAGAAGCCTGTCCTTTATTCATCATATGAGTAAAAAAAAAACACATTCATCATGTTTCAGAGCTTTGTGCTCACAGTCTGGTGGTGGTGATAGGCAGAGACCCAAGTAACTGAGGTCTAGTTTAGATGCATAACAAAACATTATAGAAGAACAGAAGAGGTGGAAGTTGATGTCCCTTGGGGATAAAGACGGTTCTAGGTAAAGACAGACCTGGAGTTCTGGTGGATAATATGGCATCTCAGCAGAGCTTCGAGTCGAGGGAATAAAGGAGACACTTTTAGCATTGACAACCACTTAAGAAAAGGCATCAAGGCACAGCGAGTTGGGTGTTGCAGACTGGAAACCTCCTGAGTATGGCGTTCTGTTCAGGACCCCCTAGTGGCTGGATTGAGGCTACATAGAAATGCAATTCATGTATTGACTGAATCATTTTTAAAAATCCCAAGGCAAAAGAGGAAAGAATGTTTATCCTTGGGAAACTTGTAATTCAAAGGAGAGTGGAGAAATGTTTTGGATATCAGAAAATTCTGATCTTAACTGCTACTCTGAGAAGTCATCCTCCCAAGATCTCAGGTTCAAAGGTTAGAAAATAGATTTATCTTAAGTGCCAGCTCTGGTTACTCTGGAGCAGCCCAGAGGAGATGTTTTAAGACACAAATGGCTTGATGGATTAGCAGGGGCTGCCACGGGTGGGCGCCGAGTGCTATGTATTTGTCCTTCCCAGACAAGTCCATCTCCAACATCACTGTGCACTCTATGCTCCTATGATTCCCCCCACAGCCTCCGTGCTGTAGCTTAACCCCAAAGACAGCAGGGCGATAAGGTGAAGTTATTTATCCCACTTCAATAGGAAAAGAAGCACGTACCATATTGGCAAGAGGAAAGGAAGCTTCTTGGCTACTCTCTTTATTTTGAGATACGTTTTGAAATATTCTTGCCTCAGCATCCTTAGTTCCTGGCTATCAGCCACAGTAAAATCAGCTCCTTCTGGTCCATTACAAATTAAATAATCATAACTGTATTCATCATGAAAACATACACAGAAGGGATACATAAGCCAGCAATTAGTATCAAAGCTTCAAGGCTTTCATTGACTAACTCCAAGGGCCTCATGGTGACTATTTCACTCGAGACCATGAGTATCCAAAGCTCCTGGCTCTGTTTCCAGGGTAATGATTCCTCAAGTGGTTGCACTGGGAGTAGTTGTCTGCCTAGCCTTGTTCCTGGGTTATACTACATTGTCTGATAATATTTGTAGAAGGAAGAGTGCCAACAGGCCATTGTGCCAAATAACTTTTTAAGCACATAGAATGTTTCCGGGCCACTGCTAGGCATAGGAAGTCTCCCTGAACACAGTGTGCGCTTCCTGGCTTTCTGTGCCTCTGTGAAAATGAGAGGTTGGGCTGGACTATGTCCAACAACGTATGAAATAGAAAGTGACCAACCACAGAATTCTGCCTGAGTTTCCGGTCACAGAAGCAGGGTGATTTTTTTCAGGTGATACCCATTTGGATTACAGATTGAGAGAGGCTTCTGAAGTCAGGCTGAGAGTCCGTGGCTAATGTTGCCACTAGGTGTTCACTGTTCATGTCTGCCTTGCAGTGCTTTTCCTGAGCTGTCCTCGCCACATCTCAAACACCACCCTCTCCTTTTATCTGGAGCCTGATTCTTTTAGGAAGTAATGTAACCTGCCTTCTAAGAAGTGTTCTCTGAAGAGATGACCACAGCCTCCACTTAATGTCACCAGCTCTTGACACATATTTTTTTTTTAGCAGCACGCTTGTGTCAGGAGATAGGAAATCCAAACGTGACCACGCATATCATGCAGTGTTACGTGATGTTGTTCACGCACATTGCCTGTGTTGCCATTTTGCTTTTATTTACTACGATTTGTTTTGCTTCCATCAAAAGTTTTCTTCTGGATGTTTATTGAGTGCCTTATCGGTGTAACCAAGCCCTGTGCCTTGGGGTAAACGGGGAAAGATTAAAACTATGGTGCATCTTTTCTCTTTGTACACTCACAGTTCTACTGGTTATACCATAGGTTTGTTTAAATCTACCCTGACATCTGTCCGAATGGGAGCTTAATGACTAGGTTGATTTATTCTTCTCTATGCAGTTGGGAAAAGTAAGGCTGAGAGGGGGAAAACGACATGCTCAAGGAGCATCTAGAAATCTTCCATCTACAAAGTCTAGTTCGGATTCCCAGTCCAGAGCTTCTTAGACATATCCTCGGCAATGCTCAGCTCTGCACCGGGAAGAATAAGGAAGGGGTCATCAGGTAAGTAAAGGTGGACAGCTAAGGAATTAGTGAGTCATTTATCTGCAGTATTTTCTCCTTCCTTCAACATGCATTTAAAGGCTTCCAACTATTGGCAAAGTGTGAAAAATCCACAGTCACTGACAACTGTCAGTCCACTTCTTGGTAGGGAAGAGAGACACAAGCACATTTATTTCCATACAGTTTAGAGTTTAGGCAAATACCATAAATACAATAAGTGTGTGAAGACTGGAGAGGTTAGTTGTGCTTGGACACATGGGCAAGTTTCTTACAGCACAGTAGAGTACTTGGAGCAGCTTGTGGGGAAAGGCCTTCCATGAAAAGGGACTAGCGGATGGAAAGATGTGTGGAAGACATCCAAATGTCCTTTGCAGAATATGCCATCACACCTTACAGAAACGGGAAGGTACCCCACTTATGATCTATTGGCGGTCTGCCCTGATCCTCGACCCTTTCGCCTATGCCTACAAAGAAGTGGTCATCGGTTTTCTCGCTTTAAGTGGATGCAGTTCTAACTTTTACCACACGATGGCAGTGCAGGGCCACAAAAGGCTTTGAGCAACCTCTAGAGGGTATGAGGTACTTTTGAAGGGTATGTTTGAAAAAAAATGGCAGGAAATTTCGGAGGCTGCCCCAGAGCGGAAGCCAGAGCTGCTGGGACGGGCTTCTAGGGGAGGCCGGTAGCCTTTGAAGCCGACACGACAGGTATTTTCCCTCTAAATCTCTAGTCTGTCCATTATCTCTAGAGATAATTAAATGTGCTCAGAGGTGTAGCCCATAAAGAATGAAGCCCCTTTTGAGTTATACCCATATTTTTTTAAATTAAGAGGACTTATAATGCCCCATCCGCCAGTTTTCCTCAAATATATTCTCTTGTGAGGACTGTGCCTGTGATGGCCTGTTGTCCCACTGGGCAAAGGCAATGAGAGGAGATGGTGGAAAATGAAACAAATATGTGTCACCAGAGCCCCTAAGACAATATACAGAAAGGGAAAGGGGGTATGAGACTGTCAGTGTGGTCGTGTGTGTGTGTGTGTGTGTGTGTGTGTGTGTGTGTGTGCGTTGGAGGTGACAGTAAGAAACGCGGTGGTGCTGGCACGGGCCATCATTTTTGGCTGTGTGGGGTATGAGGCAGAGACTGGGGAAGAGAAAGGGAGGGGAGAGAGAGAGTGGGGGGGAATAAATAGGATTCCCAGAGATCCCTAGGGTGCAGGAAACGATTCGGTTGGAGTCAATGGCAAAGAGTGAGTTTCAAATTAGATTTTTTTAACCCCTGTATTTCTCTGACCCCTTAATTTCCACCTCTCCCCCACATATTCTCTGTCTTGCCCTTTCTTGGTTTTATTTTTAATTTTAATGTTTATTTACTTCTGCGAGACAGAACGTGAGCAGGGGAGGGACAGAGAGAGAGGGAGTCACAGAATCCGAAGCAGGCCCCAGGCTCCGAGCTGTCAGCACAGAGCCCGACACGGCTCAAACTCACAGACCGTGAGATCATGACCTGAGACGAAGTCAGATGCTTAACCTTTTGAGCCACCCAGGCGCCCCATTCCCCTTTCTTGGTCTTAACAGCCACGGTTCCCACCTTTCATCTTCTATCATCCTTCTTTTCCACCCTCTTTTCTGTTAGTCTCAAGCAGAAACTTGGTGGGGGGGGGGGGTGGAAAGGAGGATTAGGGTCAGAAGCTGCTAGCCTCCAGAGAAGAGGAAAGAAGGCCTGTGTGACAGTTGGGGGGAGGGGGGACAAGTTGGAGGACCGGAAGAGCTCAGCCCCCAGTCTAGCAGGCTGCAGTCCAGGAGAAAGCCTGCATCCCAGCTACGGAAGGGGGAGATCAGGAGGATGCCCAGGAAATGGGAGTGGGCAGAGCTGATGAGACAGGGTGTTTGCAGGGTGTTTGTTCTTCTTTTTTACTTTAAAAAGGCAGAACCCATCACCCACCCTCTCCTCCCTCCCACCCCCCATCAACCCTCAGTTTATTCTCAGTTTTTAAGAGTCTCTTTTGGAAACCAATTTGACAGTAAATTTCACATTAAAAACAAAACAAACAAAACAAACAAACAAAAAGGCAGAACCTCTCAATTTTTAAGTTACAATCAATTTCCAGAAATCGTTTATTTCTAAACATTGCCAGTCAAATCCCCATTCCTTTCTGCTCTTAGAGTTTGAATGGAATTGATTTGTGATTTTTAATTTCAAAGAAATAATGTCCCTCTGGCTTGGAAATTGTGGGCATGGGTTTTCCCTCACCTCCCTTTCTTCTCCACTCTCTGTCCCCAACTCTGTCATCTACACCAGGGTGGGTCCCAAGGGTAGGGAGATAAGGCAACTGCTTTAATTTGCTTTTTTCTCTACTACTGATGATTCAACATAAGAAACATTTTTTCCAGAAGTTGATATTAGTAAAGACCATTTTCAAAGAGCTATAAGTAAGAGAGGCTGCGTGGGCAGGATTCAAGAGAGAATGCATTGTGGTTTTTTTTTTTTTTAATCATTATTATTTACTAACCTTTTATTCAAGGACTGCAGTGGAAGATTGACAAAACAACTCTTATCCCTTAATCAATTATGGCTGCAAGACAATAAATAGCGATTCGATGTTTCTTTTGTGTTCTGGGAAAGAAGGATGCATCGACTGCCTTTAAAGCTCAGAGCCTTTACGTAGACCCTGGATGGGCAGTCATAATTGGCATTTTTAATCCAATAATCTCTACAAGCTTGGCATAAATGAAGACACTAATCATCATGATAAAAACAATAATTTGCTTTGGCGTTAGCTGTTAGAGTTTATAAAACAATGGCATGTACCTTGTGAGACTGAATTCTTCCAACCGCTCTGGGAAGTAGTTACTATTTCCATTTTACTGATGAGGCGACTGAGGCTCAGAGAGCCTGTACTTGAAGCTGTACTCCTCCCACTACATGCATACAGATCAAGGGGCATCTTAACATACTCCCTTCGCACAGATGTGTACACCACGGCTTACTGAGATGGAATATCCTCAACCGGGGTGGATTGAGATGGATACAAAGTGCCTGGAGACTCTACAGTAAGCACACGCAGAGTGGAAAACTCTTTTCTTTCTTTCCTTTCCTTCCTTTCCTTCCTTCCTTCCTTCCTTCCTTCCTTCCTTCCTTCCTTCCTTCTTCCTTTCTTTCTTTCTTTCTTTCTTTCTTTCTTTCTTTCTTTCTTTCTTTCTTTCTTTCTTTCTTTCTTTCTTTCTCCTTTTCCTTTCTTTCTTTTTATTGTAAGAACATTTAACATGAGATCTACCCTCAACACATTTTAAGTGTACAATACAGTATTGTTAACTACAGGCACAGTGTTATACAGCAGATCTCTGGAATTACTCATCTTATATAACTGAAACGTTATACCCTCTGAATGGCAGCTCCCCATTACCCCAGCCTCTGGAAACCACCTTTCTGTTCTCTGCTTCTATGTGTCTGACTATTTAGATACCTCATGTAATTACAATCATACAGGACTTGGTCTTCCGTAACTGGCATATCTCACCTAGCATAATGCCTTCAAGGTTCATCCATTCTGTCACATATTACACAATGTCCTTCCTTTTTAAGGCTTCAAAAAATTAAAAATAGAGCAACCATATGATCCAGCCATCCCACTTCTGGGTATTTATCCAAAATAATTGAAATCAGGATCTCAAAGAGGTATCTGCTCTCATGTTCACTGTAGCATTATCACGGTAGCCAACATGTGGAAGTAAATTAAATGTCCATTGACAGATGAATGGGTAAAGAAAATGAGGTATATACATACAATGGAATAGTATTCATCCTTAAAACATAAAGAGAGAGGATTCCTCTTAGAGAACTTCTTTCAAGTTCTGACTTCACCATATTAAATCAGAGGCCTTGGACATATCAATTGACTTCTCTGAACCTTATAACTTCATCTATAAAATGGGAATGATGCTGAGTGTCTCTTAATGATAACCATGTAAAGTGGTTAGTATTCCTTTGATACACGTAGTTGTTATTATGCCAGCTAGGACCCACGTGGACCATCCATTCCTAGGTCCCCTTTAAGCCATTATCAAACAAGGGTGAGAGAGATGGTATATTTATCTATTACTGCATAACAAATTAACTCAAAACACAGCAGCTTAAAATAACAGTAACTCACACAGTTTCTGTGGATCAGAATTTCAGAAGAGGTTTACTAAGGTGGTTCTGGCTGAAGGTCTCTTGGAAGATTATAGTCAAGATGTTGGCCTGGGCTGCTCTTATCTAAAGGTTTTACTGGGGCTGGACAGTTTGATTCCAAGGTGGGTCAATTGGCAGACTGAAGTTGATTGTTGCAGGAAGCCTCAGTTCCTAGCCATGTGGATTTCTCCATAGAGCTTCTGCACTTCTCACAATATGGTGGCTCCCTTCCCCTAGAGAGAGTTACCCAATGATACACAAGAACAAAGTAGAGCCTACAATATCATTTCTGACTAGCCTCAGTCATAAATGCTATTTCTGCAAAATGATTTTCTACCATCATGGATTATCTAAGATGGCAGCATGATGGCTGATGGATAGAATCTTCTGAGGCCATATTGAAAACTGGCTGCCACAGAGCTCCTTCCTACAGACCCAGTGCTGGTAGTTTTGTGCCAGGAATTGTTTCGGAGAGGCCTCAGCCCTTGTAGTTAGGTGGTCATGATGAGATAGCTGTTTGTAAACATCCCTTCCTAAACCAAAAGTTCAACTTTAGAAAGCACAGCATGAGCCTAGATGTAGTAGAAAAGGTGTAAATGTGGCAAACAAACTTCACAGACTGGGTCCGTGAGGCCCAGAGAGTTTACATGACCTGCTGGTCTCCTGATTTCGAATCTGGCTTCCTTCTACCCTGGGGACCTGGACATTCTAATCCCTGCACCCCAGCCTGCCAAAAAAAAGGAATCTAACTCCAACTGCCCAAGGCCATGATTCCCTGACTCAGTTGGCCCTACAAAACATTAGGTGCTTGTTGAATTTAAAGATTTCAGAGTGCTTCTGGGAGAGATTCTGACTCAAGAGGCTTGGGATAGAGGCTGGAAATTCGTTTTTAACGATCATTCCAGGTGATTGGGAGTATCAAGTTTGGGAAGGCCAAAGGTATTTTAGTCAAGAGCTGACAGAGTTAGGAGATCTGAATCCCCAACTGTCATACCCTGTGTGCACTGAAATTGTTCACAACCCTGGATCTTTGGACGCACAGTCTTTGCTAGCCTCATGCATCCTCCATTTTCTGGCTCCTCTGCTCTGGCCTAGTGTATGTGCATTGCTGGGCTCACAACGCTGCTCTCCTACACCGCCTGCACCAAATTAACAACCCACAAGAACACACATAGGATGTTTGTGTGTTTTCTCTATTTGGACAGGCAGGGGGTTCCCTGGGTGTTTGGAGATAAGTTTTTGGTTAAATTATATTTGTATTTTTTTCCTTTCATGTTTGAGAAAACAAATTGGCTTCTTGACAGTTGCCTCCTCTCTCTCTCTGTCTCCTCATTTCCTGCTGTGGAGACAAATCTCCTACTTTTTTGTTTGTTTGTTTCTTTTCTTTTCTTTTAAGTCCCCAACACACAATCAGTCTGCTTGCAAGCCAACATTTGCAGCCCAAATATTACCTAGAGGAGAGAAGGATTTGGGGAGGGGGATCCATTGTTTAACCACAGAATATTTCCCTAGATTTCCACTGTCTGAGAGTGACCTCTTGGATGTTAAAATGAGCACAGCCATCCTGCAGAAAAATTGTGAGGTTTGGTTCTGATCCACCCTGCCTATGCTCTTATATTTATTGAGACCCTACTGTATACTTATTTTTTAAGTAAACAGATAAAACTTATGTGGGTACAACCCTCACCCAATCTAGTAGGGGCAACGGAAGAGGGACTTTTTCAGTGCAAGGTAGAATGTGGACTTAGGAAAAGTGAACTTAATGGGAAGCTCCAAGGAGAGGTAGAACATTCCAGGGGGACAACCACAGAAGGCACTGAGCATAAAAGTTAAGGGCATGAGATTCTGGGGTCATATCCTAGGCTTCAAATCCTGACTCTGCCTTGTATTAGTTGTTTGATTTGTGGCAAGTCCATTAACCTCTCTGGGCCTCAGTTGCTTCATCTGTAAGATTAGGATATAAATGGTGCTCCTCTTAGGGTTGGCATGAGAATTCAGGGAGTTAATGCAAATAAAGCAACTAATTAGTACCTAGGATGTAGCATGGACTCAGAAAATGTCAACTCTTCTTGCGCTGAGCCTTGAAGGATAGGTGAGATCTGGGTGTGTATAGGTGGAGGTAGGTGGGGGGATCATTCTAGAGTAAGGCAATATAAGAAAAACCAAGCTTCGGGGGGATTACCAGGCATTTATGGAATTAGGGGAATTGCCTCTCCTGGAAGCAAAAGGGGAGTGAGAAGTAGAGGAAGATCATCTGGAAAAGGATGTGCCAAGACCACATCCCCCTCTTTTTTTTTTTTTTTTTGTTTTTTGAAAGAGAGGGAGAGAGAGAGAGAGAAGGAGAGAGGGAGAGAGAGAGAGAAACAGGGACGGAGTGAAGGGAAGGGGCAGAGAGGAGGGAGAGAGAGAATCTTCATTTGGGGGTGGAGCTCAATGCACAGCTTGATTTTATGAGCATATCATGACCTGAGCTGAAATCAAGAGTTAGATGCTTAACCTGCTTAACCAACTGAACCACCCAGGTGCCCCACATCTCCTTCTTCTTGATGGCTCACTTATTTCACTGATGACACCAATGCAGTAACATCTTAAAGGCTGAGTTCTGGTGGGGGGCATATGGTGGTATCTGCAATCATTGTAACTTTTCTTTTGGGAAGAAATAGTTATACTAAGATAGTGGTGACTTACATTCTTCTCTTTCACCTTGCTAAGTAGTTCATCTCAAGACCCATTTCTGGTAAAATGCCCTGCAGCTTGATGACAAAAATAGTCCACGGCTACAAGGCATTGTTACTTTTACCCTAGCAGCTTAGCCTTTTGTAAGATTGTACAGGATTTAAATTCGGTAAGGTGTTTTCCTTGTTTGAAGGCCATCTAATTCCTTCTTTCTCTTCTCCTTTAGTTTCAAAGAAATGATCTGTCATGGCACAGCTGATATTCAGGGATAGTTTATCAAGTCCATCTTTTTCCCAAATCGAGTACAATCCATTTCATGCAAATGGGCACTGATCTCAGCTTACAGAGGCAGGGGTTTTCAAGGATCCCTTTGCCCACTTGGGCCTGTAAACTTTAGGAATTTCTTTTTGAGGGGCAAGGCATGGAAGTTTGAGAAGAGAGCCGAATGGCTGAGAGCCATTGAGAAAAAGATATATTCTGTTTGGGGAAAAGACAGAGAAACAATGTCTGGGGGGATAGAGGTAGCAAGAAAAAAATAAACTGGAAATAAATTCTGGTAAAGATGTTTAGGGTGGATTGATGTGGAACAAAAAAATATTAACATTCTACTCTGTCTTTATAGGAAAAACTATAGTAAAGTCTTTTTTTTTTTTTTCAACGTTTATTTTTGGGACAGAGAGAGACAGAGCATGAACGGGGGAGGGGCAGAGAGAGAGGGAGACAGAATCGGAAACAGGCTCCAGGCTCTGAGCCATCAGCACAGAGCCCGACGCGGGGCTCGAACTCATGGACCGCGAGATCGTGACCTGGCTGAAGTCGGACGCTTAACCGACTGCGCCACCCAGGCGCCCCAATATAGTAAAGTCTTAAAAGAGAAAAAAAATCAAGCAATGCTGGGTGTGATTGAATAACTGGACTAAAGACGCAGCAGGACCCAAGGGCTGGTCCTGCATGGGTGAGAAGGCAGGTCTACATCTAGTGTCAAAACAGTGGCTTTTTTTGTTGTTGTTTGTACAAACAACAACCCTAGGAGCAGGTATCAGTTCTCCCATGTATGAGATGAAGAGATTGGGGATTTGAGGTTTAAAATGACTTGGTTGAGATCACAGAGATAATAAATCACAGAGTCGGGGCTCTGTCTCTTGGACTGTGGGATGCTTCAATCTGTGACCTAAAAGTCTGCATAGCTCTTATCCCCTGACACAGGGGCCTCGCCTCATCTATCTTTGTATCCTCTACACTGAATACAAAGCCTGGCACAGTAGATTTTCATTGCTCTTTTATTGAGTGAATATTTTACGGACTCCCTTGTCTCCTGTATAGCATATGGGTGGGTTGGTTACATGGGGGAAGACAAGTACTCAACTAGCACTAACTCCAGTTGGTGGAGTGATGGAGGACCTTGACGCTCAAGAGGTACATGATACTGAGTGAGTGGTACCTCTTCAAGGCTTGGCAGTGGCTTTCACAAGTAATTGGAAGGGCCCATGGTAAAGGGCTCCAACCATTTGCTTTTAAAGCTCTTTGTGAGACAGTGTCCATGTGGCACATCGTGTCCATTGCCAGACCCTCTAATATACTGGCCCAGAGTAGAGTAAGTTGTGGCTGTAACTTGCAAGTAACAGGCTATCTTCACAAGCCGTGCACCTAATTAGACTCTGATAATCTGTATAAATTAGCATTTGCTAGTGATAAATATCACACACCGAGCCTTAAATAATACATTAGATTTAATTGAATAAATGCATATATTATGGCGTTCTAATGCATATTTGCCATAATGAGTTATCTTTCATGCACAAACAAACAGCAATTCTGATTAATCAGGTGGGGTAATTGTGCTATTAAAACTCCAGGTTCCCTGAGAAAGGTCTCAGTCTTGGTCAGGTGACAGGAAAAAATATTTTCCTTGACTATCTAGATAAATTCCTATCTTTTGGAATCTTCCTATCTTTGAACCCTTAGGTTTTTGCAGTGATGTCAAGGTGTATACCCCTTGCTCACTTCCAAAATTTAGGCTTGAGCTTCAAATCTGTTTTTTTCCTAACTCTGTGATTTTGGACAAGTCACTTGAATCCCTTGTGCCCAGTGTCCCCATTAATACAGAGAGGAATAATAGCACTCCTTACCAATTTAGGAGAATTGGATGTGTTACATGTAAGGCATCTAACCCAGTCCTAAGCACATAGAAGATGCTTGGTAAATGGAAGCTATTGTCATTATGAAGCATGAAATAACTTTCCACCTATTATCTCATTCAATTATATCAAGAAATATGTGAATGCAGAGCAGCTATGATTATGTCCAATTTTTAAAATGAAAGAGATCACCCCAGAGATTAAATGACTTGTTTGTTTACACACTCAACAAATATTTTTTGCTCACACAAGGCCAAGAGTTTGAAATATACAGGTAAAAAATATAAAGATAGCCCCTCCCTCCCCTGTCTTGGTGAACTTACAGTATAAGTGGAGGGGGGCGGTCAGAAAAGATGGCAAGAAATTACCAATTATTATATTGCCATAATGGAAGTATACACAAAATGCAATGGCAGAATCTGGGAAATAGTACTGAAGTCATTCTCTGAAAGCCTAGGAAATTCTCAAAGACATGACCAGAGTTGAGTGGAGATGTGTAAGAAGAGTTTGATGGTTGCTTGGGATTGAGCTATGCTTTCCAGGAAGAGGGAACAGTCCTATCAGAGGGTTGGAACTGAGAAGCCAAGCCAAGCTTGGGTAATTACAAGAGATTGAGTGTATCTAAGGTATGTTTCTCATTCTCAGTGCTCCTGGCATTTCGGTCAGTGGTGGGGATGGTCCTGTGGGGACTGTCTTGTGTATTGTAGGGTTTTTAGCCAAATCCCTGACCTCTATTTACCAGATGCTAGTAGCATTATCTCTTCCCCCACCACTTGTGACAATCAAAAGTGTTTTACACATTGTCCAATGTCCCTGGGGGTGGTGGGCAAAGATCTCCCATAGCTGAGAATCACAGCTCTAGAATTCAGATGAAAGATGAGGCTGACGTGACAGCCAGATCATGGCAAGCTTCTTCTGCTCTACTAAAGTAATTTCTAGTTTTCTTTTAGGTGCTTGGGAACAATCTTTAATAAGCACACGGGGATACCCTCTTATTATAACTTACATTGAATGCACATTTTCCCACATTACCTGCCTGTGAATTCATTAACAGCAATAATTCAAGTTGCACTCTCTCCTGCCACCAATTGCTGACACAGAATCTGCAAATATTTCCCTTCCTGCAAAACCTCCTCTTCTCCCTTCTGCCATTAAATGTTTTGTGTGAGTGAGTGAGTGCGTGTGTGTGTGTGTGTGTGTGTGTGTGTGTTGAGTCCCTGGAAATTTCTCACATATGCTCATGGACACATTTTTTGCAGCTTCCACTGCTCTGTTAGGAACTGCTGCTGTGCTGGACAGCAGAATTCCACACAGAAGGCCAATTAACAGAACTATGACCTTCATGGTCCAGTCTTAGGGCACCATAGTGGGCAACGTGTTCCAGTCCCCCAAACACATTTTCAGTATAAATTCATCTTCTTTACTTGCAATCCTCAAACCTCATGATAGCAATGCCATGTGTAGACCACATTCATGCTCATTACCCCCACCCCCTCTTTTCCTTCTAGCCACCTCCCTTACATACCATCAGTCTCCTGGCAGCATTCCCTAAAAAAACAAAACAAAACAAAACAAAACAAACCAGAAACATTCTCAATCCCATCTCTGTGCAGCCTTGCTTTGTGCTTCAAGAGAAAACCCCTCCAGCTACCTTCATGCACCTCTTGTCCTTCTTTTCTACTTCCCTGTGGGTTTTTTCCTCTATTTTCTTTTTCTTAAAAATATAGAGAACCAATGAAGAGATATGCATAATCCTTGCATAAGGATGAGACCCAAGAGATGAAGAGGTGGGCAAAGCTTGAACCCCCATAGTGGACAACAAGAAAGACAAGTCTCAGGATTTTGTATTGTGGGATGTTTAGATGTAGCAGTCCCTGGGACCAGCACTGTCACTGTATCCACAACATTGCACTGGTGGCTGCTGTGGCTTTACCATCCCTGGCAGTGTCCTCTCTTTTCTATGCAGTATGGCTTTCCTGGGAGGGTATTTCTGCTCCTCTGTCCACCATGAACCATAGTTTCTCCTGCTGTTCTAAAGTTCCCTGTGGGCGTTGTCACTGACCTGCCAAGTGTTACCATGCCCTTGACACCTGAGCCACTACAGAGCAAAAGATTCTCAGCAGGCTGAGGAGAGTTGAAGGGGATATCTGATTCCCCTCCTGACTTGATGTTACATTCTGTTAGAGGGTCCTACAGCAGTATTGACAATTCTGCCATGCTTAAGAGAATTTGCTAAATTAGAACCTGTATTGTTTACTTGAAGCCCTCACACCCTTCCAGTTGACTGGGTTGCAATGGATTTGAAAAACAACCATAGTACTGTAACTAAAGTCATTATTCCCTGTTATGATTAGTTTTTGTTCTTTTGTTCTGACTCAGCTGTCCTTCTCTTCCCTGAGGATGTGCATAAACACTGCCCAATGTCTCCCCTCCTCCTACCATTCCATGCCACCCTATAGCACTTAGGTTACAGTTGGGCCACATGCTCATCAGACATGTCCACCATGACAGAGCTCCATTTTTGGATGTAGCCTACCTGTAAGCAGATATTTCCACTGAAATATATTCCCTGATCCTCATTTATGTATTTATTTTAATTTATTTAATAAAAAATTTATTTTTTTCTAGAATTAGTGACTCATCACTTATATATAACACCCAGTACTCATCCCAACATGTGCCCTCCCTAATGTCCATCACCCATTTAGCCCATCCCTCCACCCACCTTTCCTCCAGCAACTCTATTTGTTCTCTGTATTTAAGACTCTCTCTCATGGTTTGCCTCCCTCTTTTTATCTTCTTTTCTTTCTCTTCCCCTGTTTTGTTTCTTCAATTCCACATATGAGCGATCATGTGATATTTTATATTTCTCTTATTTCGCTTAGCATAATACACTTTAGTTCCATCCACATTGTTGTAAATGGCAAGATTTCACTCTTTTTAATCACCAATATTCTATTGTGTGTGTGTGTGTGTGTGTGTGTGTGTGTGTATCATAACTTATTTATCCATTGGTCAGTTGATGGACATTTAGGCTCTTCCATAATTTTGCCATTTTTTACTATCAGTTTGTATGTTTTTCCTACAAGCCACGTTGAGCCTTTTGTGGAATGAAGTAGACAGTAAATTAAGAAATGAATCTATGCATTAGACATACATGATGTGGATGTGGATAGCAGATAAGAACCAGGTGCAAATGAGTAAAAGCTTGGCTGACCTACTGGAAGGGAAAATAGGTAATTTGGGGAAAGACACATATAACCTCTAGTCAAGTGTAAAAGCACATGAGAGATTACAATGGTGGACATGTATAGGACCCTTCTTGTTGATCTGGCTTTCCCAGAAAATGAAGCATTCCACTCAAGTGACTTAAAAAAAAAACTGAAGCAGATTCTCTTTAAGAGGACATCTTTCCTTTATAATACTTTCCTGAAAATCTTCCTAAATAGAAGGTAACAAACTTTCTGAAAGCTTCAGGAGAGATTGGCAAATTTCATTTTATCTTTCTGTGATTGTTTGAAATCAGCATGATGAGCATCTGTTCTGACACCATATTCTACCAAAGCAGTGCCATGGTGCCTTCTTTTTAAAGTATCTTTTAATAGCTTCTGTATATTGAGTGTTTACACCATGCCTGATACTATGCTGTACAATTCCATACACTATCTCATTGGACTCTCACAAGGGACATCCTCTTAAGGCACACAGAATTTTTGCCCTTTCACCAAATAGCTTCATTTATGTTGCTTCTTAAATTCTTGTTGCTTGCATTTTTTTATTTTTATGGCTCCTTGCTTACTATCTGGAAGTCACCTCTTACTCAGCTTCTGATTTTATGCTTTTAAACTCCCCCATGGTAGCAAACTTGGAAACCACACTTCATAGGATTATGTATCATGGAAGTTGGGGTCTAAATGAGAGTCTCATGGTTTTGTTGGATTAAAATAGATGCATTGTTCTAGATCCTACAGTTACTTGAGATACCCTAGGGTGCTATGCATGGGGACCAGGTTGAGAAAACCCAGAGTTTCCCAGCTAGTGATCTCTTCCGATTTACAGAGTTGAACTGGCTTAGCTTTTTTCAATATCCCTTGAATGCATAAACTTCCAGTTATATATATGTTGATACTGACAGATGATGAGAAGCTAACAACCACTTATTAGAATTTAATATGTCTGAACATTTATCTTTTAAAAATGAATCTTAGACTTTCAACCACATGTATCTCTGTGCACATACCATTTGTTTGAACTTAATACAGTGGATAAAAAAGGTTTTCAAGAATTGTTTGTACCTCTGGGCATACCTTAGTCACAGACTTTTAATAGAATTTGTTTAAGCCTTATGAAAACTGTACTTAGTCATGGCTTGATACAAATTGTTCACTGGATTCATTAGGAATTATATCTAAGAATAAGATCTATTTCATTTAAAATAAAATGTAGAAATGAAGAAACAAAATGTTAATGTTTCTTACTATCTATTAGAATGTGCTAGAATGATACATACTATGTGGATATGGCCAAAAGGTTAGGAGTCTGAGTTTTTGATTACAGTCTTTTTCACAGTTCTAGGCTTCTTTCTTAGTAGGTTGGCAGACTCCATAGGGAAACCAAGAGAAAGAGCTGTGAATAGATATTTTTGTGAAGGCCTTGAGTTTGGGGATGATACAGGAACATTCAAAGTCTAGTGCTATATGGAATGTTTAGGAGTAAGGGCATAGACTCTATGACTTAGGGTTAGAACCTAGGTAATCACTTCTCATTTGGACCTTACCTGAGGATAATCTTCCCTCAGTAAACTATGATCCAGACAAAAATAATGATATATTAAAAGGATAGCTCTATTTCTGGAGTTGTAGCTCATTTCATAACTCTGGGGGACAGCAGACTCAGCATAGTATATAAATAACAGGAGACTGGGGAGGGGTCTAAGGGTCAGGTCTAGGCCCTAGCTCTATCACTTTGTAACTTCATGGTTTCCAGCAAGTGACTTTCAATTTTATCTCTAAGTTGAAGGGCATAAAAATGTCTACATCACAGGGTTTCTGGGAGACCTATACGCAATGATATGTGCCTGAGAAAGACTTTTGGAAACTTCAATGCATCATCTATGCCTTTTCTTAGTATCGTTTGGAATTTCCCCTCAAGGTTTAATCTCCTTTCACATCAGCATGTGGATGTAGGTAGGAGTTAATGTGTGAATCCTTGAAGGGAATAAGGTCACCAATGGAACTGAGGTTCACTACATACAATTTAATGAACCTTTAATGGGGCTTCTTTGAAGTGAACATCTACCCATCCTTTCGTATTGCTGTTGAAGTGGATTGTCTACAACCAGTTCATCAACTATAATTTAAGATACATTGTTTCTGCTTCCCTTCTATAAAAAGAATCAGTACAGGTGGTCTCCTAGGCAAACTAGCAGGGACTTTTCATTTTGGTCCTGTCCACCGTTGGCCTAAATCACTATTTCCACAATATCTCAGGATCTCTCTCTCTCTCTCTCTCTCTCTCTCTCTCTCTCTCTCTCTCTCCCTCTCTCTCTCTCTCTTTCTCTCTGCAAAGATCACTCTGCAGTGATTACATTCTTCAGAAGGAAGGTAAAGATGAGGTGACATACAATATATTTAATATGTGCAGGTACATTTCAAGCTCCACCATAATTAGTCATCAAACTGACCTTGGGAAGAAGAGAGTACGATGCTATGTTATAGCTGAGGGAATTTGTGCTTCTAGATTATTTACTTAAATTCACACTGATGGGCAGAGATGGACCTAAACTTTTCTCTCTGATGTTTAAGTAGTGCTGGCTTCATCACTAGTCCCGGCTACCTCCCAGAACATCAGGAGGCAGGTGGAACATGCCTCAGGCTTAGGAAGGGCCAGAAGATTCCACTGCAGGAATTTTAAGACACATATTATAGTATTTTTTATGTTACTTTGTACACTTGAGAAACATCAGGTAACTTCCTTGAATCCATCCCCTGCCTCTGCTTGCATATCTCCCTGGCTTGCTGAGGATCAAATGGAATAATAAAAGGAAAAGTGCTTGACAGGCTGTTAAGTGCTATATGAAAGTGAGAAATTGGTATTATCCTGAGACCTTACCAAATTTTGCTTGATGTTTCAGAGGGTACAGGTAAGAATATCCCTCAACTACTACTTCCAGAAAGTGACCATTTTACCTTACCCTGTGGGTTGACGTAGGAGAACTAGCTCCTTGTGTTCTTGGCAATGGCTGGTGCCAGTCAAACCTCAGTTAAAGCTACCACTCATTTATCAGACTTGCATTGGATTTATGGTATAATCTAGTTTTAATGACAGCATATCCACCAATTTTGTTATCTAGGCTTAGGGAGACTCTCCGTTTATTAACTTCTTAATCCGGGTTAGAAACTGTGGGGTTTCTCTTATATTTTCTTTAGGGCTATTACAGACAGAACAAAAATGGGATGGTTTACCCTAGAAGCATTTTAATCCTCAGGTTTATTAGCATCATATACGGTAATAATGCTAGAGCCAGAAGGAAGAATGTGCAGATCAACTAATCATGGCTTTGCTTATTAATTTAATTCCAAACTTTATTAAGAACCTCTATGTGCTAAGGGTCAGGGAGAAAAAGTGAAACAGCAGAGTTCCTGTTCTTCAAAGTCTCAAAGTCTGGGGAAATATTATACATTTAATACATCACATAATGACCACATAATTGCTAGTGGCCAGATCAAAGAAAAAAAAAGCTGGAACATTCCAATCCAGAAAAAAATTTGTAGAGAGCCTTTCTCCTCACTAACTCCTTGCAAACATTTGAATATATTCTTCTAAGGCTTGCATTCATTAGTCAGCGTTTCAGAGCAAGATGTACAGTCACATCCTGGCATTGTAATTCATGGCTTGTTTCGTGTGTGAGTTTTTGTGTACATATTGGCAGAGGACGTGGTGAGAAGCACGGTGATGAGTATCTTGGCTCTGGAGTCAGCCTGGTCCGCCCCTAGCGCATGTTTATACAAGGACTTGGGCAACTATATAATCCTGCAAAGTTCCCCTTTCTTTCCCTGTAAATGGGAGCACTGATATGTACCTAATAAAGAGTTGGGAAGAGAATGAGGGGAAATAAAAGGTGTAAAATTGCTAGTTCAGTATCTGGCACAAAAGTAAGTGTTCAAAATGCTAGTTGATATGACATGCCATACATGTATACATGCCCCCGCAGCACCTTGAGAAGAAGCCTGTCCCTATAATGATGATGACATGTGGTATCGGTTTGATCTTGAGAAAGACACTTTGCTTCTCCAAGACTCTATTCCTTTCTCTATATAACGAAGATAATAATAGCTATTCTTTGGAGCTTGTGAGGGGAGTCTCATTTATCTATGCATTTATTTCATGTATCTATGTCAAGCCCCTATTATGCGCTAGGACACGTTCTCGTTGCTGGAGAATCAGGAGCGCATACAGATGACATAACACATGTAAACTGCTTGGTAGATAGTAGGAACTTAAATGTAAGTAACCGCATGTTACTAATAATTACAGGTGATCAGCTATAACCATTCAAACTTAGTTATAATTAGCATTAAGATTATATATTAAAAATGACCATTTCCTCTACTAGATATATTTATCTCCTTGTGCATGTGTGATTTTAATATCCTGACTGTCCGAGCAGCCCATTGCAGGGTACAGAGACCCCTGGAACCAAACATTTGAATTTCCAGACATTTGCATGTATTTCATCTTCCACTGGACCTTGAAGTTGACCTCAACTCCAGTCTCTGAATTTCCATTTAATAAGAAGCTGAGTGGAAAATGAGACCTTCACCCTTGGAAATCCCTTTATTTCCACCTGTGTTTACAAAAATGGTGATGCCTTGCAATGAACTTGCTCCTCGCACAGACTTCTCAAAGTGTGTTTGAGGGATCAGCAATGATAATTTAGTTCTAAACTCAGTTTAAACGATCGCACCAGCAACTGTGAGTTTCATTTCCTTCCTGGATTCATCTGCTTCCGAGTGTATTAGGTCTGTGTAACAGGTCCTGCGAAGGACCTCATTAGGCTCTGAGATGATACACTGCTTGGGCAGAAGAAGTCTGTCTCAGCTGTTCATGAATGCCCTAATGCCTTAGCTGGAGCCCCCACTGATCTGCTGTGTCCCAGTGTGGGGATGGCCTGGAAGTCACACAGTGTGAACAGCAGTGCGGTAACCTCTAATCGAGGTGCAGTCACAGAGAACTCGTGATGTGTGACTGATTTGCTCACTTGGTTTAGCTAAGGACAAGGCCATAAGTTCAGGCTGCTTCCTCCAGCCTCACACATCATATCCCAATTGATCTATTAGAGCAAAGGTATCTAGGCCAGTGGTCTTCAAAGTCAGGCTCCGTGGACTTCAAGTTGGCACAGGTGGAGGTGGGGGAAGGGCAGTTGTGTAATGCTCCGCTGTTTCAGGCAAAAACTGCTCTGAATATATTTGTTTTTTATTTTGCTTTTCTGCAAAATTTTATTTTTAAAAAGTACTCTTGGGCCCATTTACTTATGCATTTTTGAAAACAACACTTTAGGGTAATTGTTCTGGCTCTTCTCCCCTCTTAATCCTTCTCTTCCCCTCTTAAGTGTGGCTGTCTTAGGGACTTCTCCACAGCTATTGGGGGTATTGCTGCTAACGTGGAGTTGGTGTCCAGAGTGACTTGTGAGGCATATCCCTTGTCCTTTGGTTTCCATCAGTGCCCTTCTAAGCCACTCCTGTTTAAACTTTAATGTGCATGCCACTCAATTGATTATTTCCTTAAAACTCAGCTTCTGATTCAACACATCCAGAGTGAGACCTGAGATTGTGCATTTCTAACAAGTTCCCTGGTGATGCTGATGTTGTGGGTATGTGGACCACCCTTTGAGTTGGGAGGGCCTATGTAATTATAATGTGTTTGGTACAGGAACATAGCCCCAACACGAATGCCCCCTTACTCCAGCACCAATTGAATCGTAGCTCTTTTGTGAATCCAGAAATCCTGGAGCTGTGACCGCTCCATGATACTAGCCTGCTGGAAATGAATGCCTCCCTACTCTCACCCCAACCTGGCCCACAGCTCCCCACAGTGGGAGGAATATCACAGTGGCAACCACTTGGATTTGGTCTTGAAAAACTGCAAGTGGAGGCAGGAATCTTATTGAGCATTTGCTATAGGACAGACACTGTGCCAGGCACTTAACCTACAATATCACACCTGATATTCAACATTTCTGAGAAGCCCATGTTTAATAGCCATTGCATGTTTAAGGAAACTGCAACAATGTACCTTAAGCTGCAAAAAGCAATGGCAGACATCCCTAAATATTCTTAATGACTGATATCCAGCTTCTGATTTTATTTAAAAAAAAACCAAACGTTTATTTCTTTTGAGAGAGAGAGAGAGAGAGAGAGAGAGAGAGAGAGAGAAAGAGAGTGTGCATGAGTGGGGGAGGGGCAGAGAGAGGGAGAGAATCCTAAGCAGCATCCTCTGTGCTGACAAGCACAGAGCCTGACGCAGGGCTCAATGTCATGAATCGTGAGATCATGACGTGAGCCAAGATCAAGAGTCCAACACTCAACTGACTGAGCCACCCAGGAGCCCCCAGCTTCTAATTTTTCAAATATATACTTTCTCATCCACTTCTGTGAGCCTGCCAGCTCATGTGGCTGGTTTATGGAACCAGTAAAAGCCATGGTCCGAAATAGGCCCTGAATTCTTAGTCCAGGGATCTCCCTCCTGTATACTGTCTTTTATATCTGCAAAGAACATTAGATTCTATCTACACAGAGTGATGGATCTTTCAAACAGAGTGCCGGTAGCATGATGTCAGGAAGTGGTTTTCATATTGAGGCTTGAGAATCATCTGGAGAGCTTGTTCATTTTGATTGGGATTTTGTAACCATGGGGTGGAACCTATAAATACACACTTTCAATGGTGACCAGGGAGATCCTCATGTAGACGGCCACAAGGTGGCCCTTTGACAAATACTGCTATGTGCTCAAGACTGGGTATCAGGAGACCTGGATGTGAAACTTGGCTCGGTGTCTTTCACTCCTCAACCCACCCTGTCTGCCTCGGTTTCCTCATAAAAATACTGGGGTACAGCAGTGGACCTTAATTTTCCCAGTGCATTAGAATCATCCGGGGTTTCAGATTCAGAGGTCTGAGGAAAGCCTGGACATCTGTTTCTTTCCAAAGCTCCCGAATTCGAAGATGAGAGGAGTTAACCATCACCCTCTTTCAGGGTAGGCAGGTGTATGTTCTGCAATAAGGGGCATACAGATTTGTGCATTTTTGGTGCTCTTGGCAATGACTGGACGTGGAAAAAACACTTTCATCCCTAGCTTCCTCACCCTGTATTTGCTGTCAGTGATGACAGTATACAGGAATGTCCACTGGGCTCCTTACTTTCTCTCCTTTAACTCTCAGAACACTACTTTTTTTTCCAGGAAAATATTTGTGTTTTACAAACAATGAAGCCGAATCTCCAAGGGGCCACATTGTCTTCAGAAAATCTCATTTCTGGGGGTTTGAGCAGGGGTTTGAACCCAGGTCAGTCAAGCTCAAAGTGGTCACTTTTCTCGTGGGTCCCCAGAACCAGTTGTCTCTCTGGAGTCTGCATCTCACTTTGTGAAGATGAATGAGCATGAATGTGAATTGTTAGTCGGCCAGAGCTGCCGTAACAAAGTACCACAGACTGGGGAGCTTCAACAACAGAAATTAATTTCTGCACCATTCTGGAGGCTGGAAGTCAAGCATCAGGGTGTCACCAGGTTTGGCTTCTGAGTCCTCTTTCCTTGTCCTGCCAACAGCCACCTTCTCACTGTGTCCTCACGTAGCCTCTTCTCTGTGACAGTGCACGCCTAGTATCCTTTCCTCTTCTTATAAGGACAAGATTAGGACCTCATCCTTATGACTTCATTTACCCTTAATCACATCTTGAAGGGACCTATTCCTCAATGTGGTCACACTATGGGTTAGGGCTTCAACATAACAGTTTTGGGGAGACACAATTGGGTCCATAATAGGATCTTTGGTTTATTTTATCTCATTAATATATGTGGATCAACAACCCACAGACCAGTTCATTGGATGTGGGTGAAGAAATTCTCAGTGAGTCACAATTTCAAATCATTTTGTTCAGTCGTTTTTCAGATTATTAGCTCAGAAAGCACTGGGCTAGACACTGTGGGTCCTTCACAGTTACCCCAAAAGCATATATGGCTCCCTGAAATTATGTGTCATAATTGTATGGATATATAAATGTGTGTTTTTATGGGGAGAAAATCCATAGCTTTCATTAGATCTTCAAAGACTTCACATGACCTTCAGAGCTTAAGCAGCAATGAAGGCCTTTCTCAGTTCTTAAGTTCTGAGATTCCAAATAGAGACATTCTGTTCTCTTGAAGGCTCTTCAAGTAGTATCCCAAAGATGTTATCATACTGCTCTCCTTCAACCCCTGGGCTTAAGAAAGATTATGCTTCTGGACCAATCACGGCAGGTTTCTTGGAGGAGGTGAGCATTATGTCTAAAAGTCTGTTGGCCACACTTTGTGAGTAATGAGGGCATAGAGGGTTTCCTACATCTGAAATTAGACCAAAAAGTTCTGATCTTTCTATAGAAAAGAAGGAAAAGAACGTCCTGGTGAGATGATTTAGGATTTGCCATGCTTATGAATAGATGAATACACTCTATTCATAATGTATATTTTGCACAAGTATCTTGAGGGAATAATCTCCCAGAATGACTCAGCAAAAAGCAACTTTTTGAAACTTCCATCATTGTGCTCATTTTTTCCCATCACTACCTTCATCCAATGAGTTCTTGTAGCCTATGGATGCTCTGACTCTCTCACTTGGATGGTTTCCATATTCAACTAACTGGGTCCCTGCCTCCTGCTTTGCCTACCTCAGATCCCTTCTATGTGTTGCTAGATCAGATTTTCTGAAAATCTTTGTTTTGCTCTCTCCTCCTAAATATTCTGAAGACTGTATTATTTCAAGACTATTAAAACATTTTGAAAATAGTAACATGCTGTTTAGAATTTTAAGTAGTAGTTACATCTTCCCATTAGAAGGAATTAGAGGTACCTGTTCATTTCAGGTACAATCACAAACAGCTAAGTAAACCATAAGTGGGGTCAAACACCATCCTCTGGCTTTGAAATGTGGTAGATGATGATGATAGAATTAATAGCCAAGGTTTTTGAGTTCTTACCATTTTCTAGAACTGTTTTTTTTATTAACTTTTTTTAAGTTTATTTATTTATTCTGAGAAGAGACAGAGACAGTGCCAGCAGAGTAGGGGCAGAGAGAGGGAGAGAGAGAGAATTCCAAGCAGGCTCTGCATGGTGAGTGCAAAGCCGGATATGGGGCTTGAACTCACGAACCATGAGATCATGACCAGAGCTCAAACTAAGAGTCGGACACTCAACCAAATGAGCCACCCAGGCGCCCCCATTTCCTAGGACAGTTTTTATCATTTTGTATCTATGAACTAAATTTAACTTGCCAAGAATCTTGCATGTAGATATACCTTGTTATTCTCACTTATATGTAATAAACCTAAGACATTAGGAGGTTAAGAAACTTGCCTAAGACCCCATAGTTAGTAAATGGTGATGACAGGATTCAAGCCCAGGTAATGTGGAACTAGTGTTGCAAGAATAGCATTGAAAGAAAATACGAACATGATAACATTGTGTAGAAAGCCATTTTAAAGCTACCTTTCAAATTTCCAATTAAGTACAGTTTAATTTTCTTTCTTTGATAAAGATTTATCAGCAGAATTTATTTATGTTTATTGGCTATCATTAGAGAATCTGGAGAGTCACAAACAGAACCTGGGGAAGAAGTAGAAGGAAGTATATATGTTTACTGAAGGTAACTGAACAAGAATAGGGAGAGGAAGGGGTTGGTGATCAATGGAGTTCCTTAGCGTGCTTATAGACAAAGGAGAATATATTCGGTGACCATTGCTACAATAATACCATGTAACAAATTACTCCCCAGATTTCAGTGCTTTACAACAAACGTTTATTTCTCTGTCAGCAGTCTGCAAGTGAACTGGAAGACTCTGGTTCAAGCTGAGTTGGTTCAAGTTGGCACTATCTATCTGTCATTGTAGGACTCAGGTTTAAGCCATAGTGTTTACAAAAGTATAATCTTCTTATGGTACAGGGCAGGAGTGCAAGAGATCAAGTCAAACAACATAAGCCAATGCAGAGTCTGGTTGCCATGATGTACTTTATAGTCACACACCTTTCACTGGACAAGCAAGTCACATGGCCAAGACTCAAGTCTCCAGAGTGGAAAAGTATAATTTGTCCTCAGTGAATAATGACACAGGTGAAGGAAAATTATTACAGTCTACCACAGAAGGATTATCTGTGGTTGAAATAAACCCTACCTGGTGAAAGGTCCTATGACTATGTCCACTGGAAGGGGTAGAAAAAATCTTAATGGGAAAGAATATTAAACTTAATGGAGAAAAACATCACCACTGGGTGGTACTCTTATTCCAGGACAGCTTTTTGCAGGACAGATGTATTTGAGTAGCCAAATAAGGAAATTTTCAATAGGACATTACAAGTTGAATTTTTAAAACTCAAACCATGAATATATTTTCATTTCTACTTCACAATGTTAATATGTGTGAAGTACTCAAAACAGTGCCTAGAAGAGAATACTCCTACTAGAGTATTGCTGTGATGATGATGATGATGATGATGATGTCAAAATTGTGCAGCATTTCTGTTCTTTGTATATTTCCTTTCCCCTGCTTGAACTCAACAACGGTTTCTACAAGAGACCCCCCCAGTGCTTACGTCCTAATGAAGACCTTTTCTAAGTCTCATGACCAAGAAACAGAAAGTAATAACTTTTGGGAATGATGGACATTTTTAATAATATAATTTTGTATGGGGCGCCTGGGTGGCGCAGTCGGTTAAGCGTCCGACTTCAGCCAGGTCACGATCTCGCGGTCCGTGAGTTCGAGCCCCGCGTCGGGCTCTGGGCTGATGGCTCAGAGCCTGGAGCCTGTTTCCGATTCTGTGTCTCCCTCTCTCTCTGCCCCTCCCCCGTTCATGCTCTGTCTCTCTCTGTCGCAAAAATAAATAAACGTTGAAAAAAAAATTAAAAAAAAAAATATAATTTTGTCCAAAGCATTAAGGATGAGTTATAATGGGTGCCTGGGCGGCTCAGTCAGTTAAGTGTCTGACTTCAACTCTGGTCATGATCTCACAGCTCTTGAGTTTGAGCGCCACATCGGGCTCTGTGCTGGTAGTGCGGAGCCTGGAGCCTGCTTCGGATTCTGTGTCTACCCCTCTCTCTCTGCCCCTCTCCCACTTGCTCTCTGTCTCTCAAAAATAAACATTAAAAAAAAGGATGAGTTACAAAGAGATTTGGGGGATTTAATGAGAAGTGTGTAAGAAGGATCTGTCTTCCACCCACATTGTTTTAACAGTCAAATATAGGATAGCTAAAGGGGAGAAGGTAGGGAGAGAAATTTGTCTCTTACAATGTTGGTAAAAGATATGGCCAAGAATGGCCCAATTTGGAAAGAGTGTTCTATGTGCAGCTACATAATAGGTAGTATTCAATTTATTCAAGCAGGATAAAATTTTTAAAAAGTACAAAAATCTTGTAAATAATCAAATTAAGTAGCCAGTGTCCCAAAATATTTGGCCATTTTCCCTGAGAGGTCTCCCACACAGCAAAAAACCAGAAAACTTTCTTAAAACACACACACGCGCGTGCGCGCGCACACACACACACACCCAAAAGCATAAGAAGTGAAGGTCAACGTTCTAATAGTATCAGGGAAAAAACAATCTTGAGATTGTAGAGGTCTATTCATCATGATGTTTTCTTTCTATTTGAAATACTAAAGGAGAATTTGTTTGGAAAGAGAAAAAAACTTCCAACTCCTTATCCTCATATGTTTGGCATTAAAGTGAATATGTTCTTTTCTTAATGAATGTATCTAACCAGAAAAGAGTCTCAGGATCCTGGAATGTCTGCACTGACAGCCCTTGGAGACCACTCTGAGACACTGAAAGAGAGTTTACGTCCCTTGCTCAAGTGCACCATTAGTGACAGAGCATGGACAAATTACCCAGATGTTTTTATTCTAAGTCCAGTGTCCGGTATTAAACTGAATTTAATATAGTTTCCCCCAGCTGCTTACCTTTGGGAAAAATTACTTTCATGTTTTCGTTTTCCTTGCCATCAAAATGGAAGGACTAATCAGTGGCTTTTCTAAAGATATCCCATTCACTTCTTTTGAGGTATGCCTCATGGAAAAATGTTTCTTCTTTTTTGTTTGTTTGTTATTTTTTGCTTCAGGTTCAAAGACTTACCAGTCAATGGAAAATTTGAGGGAGGAGAACTTTTGAGGATTCCACATTTAACATATTGAACAATGGACAGATTTCTTACTGGTCTCCATTCCATTCAAGACTTATTATTTGTATAAAAACAAAAGCAAACATAAACTATTGGGACTACACCAAAATGGAAAGGTTTTTTTTTTTTTTTAAGTTTATTTATTTTTGAGAGAGAGTGCACTCATGCTCTCATGTAGGGGAGGGGCAGAGAGAGAGGTGGACAGAGCTTCTGAAGCAGGCTCTGTGCTGACAACAAAGAGCCCAAGGCAGGGCTCAAACTTTCGAACCTCACAAACCATGAGATCATGACCTGAGCCAAAAGGATGCTTAACCGACTGAACCACCCAGGCACCCCCAAAATGAAAAGTTTTTGGACAGCAAAGGAAACTGTCAACAAAACAAAAGGCAACGTAGTGAATAGGAGAAGATATTTGCAAATGACATATTCAATAAGGGGTTAATATATAAAATATAAAAAGAACTTATACAACCCAACACTAAAAAAATAATAATAAATAAATAATCTGATTAAAAAATGGGCAGAGGACCTGAATAGACATTTTACCAAAGAAGACATACAAATGGCTAACAGACACATGAAAAGATGCTTAACATCACTAATCATCAGAGAAATACAAATCAAAACCAGAATGAGATATTGCCCTCATACCAGTCAGAATGGATAGTATTACAGGGACAAGAAATAACCAGTGCAGACGAGGGTGTGAGGAAAAAGGAACCCTTGTGCACTGTTGGTGGGAATGTAAATTGGCACAGCCATTGTGGAAACTGAATGGAAGTTCCTCAAAAAACTAAAAATAAAACTACCATATGATCAAGTAATTTACTACTGGGTATTTAACCCCTGGAAAATGAATTAGTAAAGATATGCCTCCCCATGTTTATTGAATCATTATTTAAAACAGCCAAGATATGGAAGCAATCCAAGTGTCCACTGATAGATGAATGGATAAAGACATGGTATGTATAGGGGCGCCTGGGTGGCTCAGTTGGTTAAGCGTCCGACTTCGGCTCAGGTCACGATCTCGCGGTCTGTGGATTCGAGCCCCGCGTCGGGCTCTGGGCTGACAGCTTGGAGCCTGGAGCCTGTTTCCGATTCTGTGTCTCCCTCTCTCTGACCCTCCCCCGTTCATGCTCTGTCTCTCTCTGTCAAAAAAAAAAAAAAAAAAAAAAAACTTAAAAAAAAAAAGATACGGTATGTATACACACACACACTGGAATATTACTCAACCACAAAAAAGAATGAAATTTTGCCATTTGTGACAACATTGATGGACCTAGAGGGCATTATGCTAAGTGAAATAAATCATATTGAGAAAGATAAATACCATGTGATTTTAGTTATGGGTGGAATCTAAAAAAAACAAAAGAGCAAACAAACAAACAAAAACAGATTCTTTTTTTTTTTTCGACTTTTTTTTTTAATTTATTTTTGGGACAGAGAGAGACAGAGCATGAACAGGGGAGGGGCAGAGAGAGAGGGAGACACAGAATCGGAAACAGGCTCCAGGCTCCGAGCCGTCAGCCCAGAGCCCGACGCGGGGCTCGAACTCACGGACCGCGAGATCGTGACCTGGCTGAAGTCGGACGCTTAACCGACTGTGCCACCCAGGCGCCCCAAAAACAGATTCTTAAATACAGAAAACAAACTGATGGTTGCCAGAGAGTAGGTTGGTAGGGAGATGGGCAAAATAGATAGAAAGGATTAATATATACACATTCCCAGTTAGAAATAAGTCAGAGATGAAAGTACAACATAGGGAATATAGTCAATAATATTGTAGTAATATTGTATGCTGACAGATGGTGACTATACTTATCACAGTAAGCAATGAGTAATGCATAGAAACCTGAATGGACACCTGAAACTAAATAGCATTCTATGTCAATTATACTTCAATAATTTAACAAATGATTATTTTTCTGGAAGAAAAGTTTTTGCTGAAATTTCTCAGAGAATTGAGCTTTGAAAGATATCCTATTTGGGATGATGGAGCTATGTTCAACCTGCTGAATTTACATAAAAGTACTTAATAGATAATTATTCAATGCATGCTTTCTGGTGCATGAATCAGCATTCTGAGGTTTGAATCTCAGAGACTCTTAACTGTTGGCAAATATTCAACATTTGTCTCTCTTAATCTTTACTATTAAACTTTTTTTGACCTAATCTTCCTTCAGTCTCTCATCCACTGTGTTTATTATCCAAAAACAGACACTTAAAGAAATCAGTGATAACCATTCTCTCAATAAAACTAAAAGTTCTGAGCTATCATCCTGTCCCATCTTCAGATTAGGACACTGAAACAGGGTGCTTATTCAAAACTTCCATGAATAATTTGTTTGCAAGTTACGATCTTCAACTTCTCCCTGGTTTTCTCTGTGCCACAAAACCCTTCTAGTGGCACCTATTAGGAAAGACAAACTCCTAGTCCTCCAACCTGCTTGCTTCATGGACCGAAGGGAGTTTCATTATTAATCATTTATATATTATCTCTACACTGCCTGCCTCCTTCTTAATCACCTCCTTGGAATCTACTGCTATTAATCATCAAATGTGTGTCTGAGCATTACCGGTAATTATCTTTGAATGTTTGCTACCTGTCAGTTTAATTACTTGTTTTCCCCCAAGGAGTACAGACTGATTCAGGTCCCTGACTCTACTGTGTGCATGTGTGTGTGTTAATGTGTTTACATTGTACTTGATTCTGTGTGTGCGTGTGTGTTACTTTTAGATTCCAATTACCATTGCATGAAGTAAAACTATATTTCAAATAAGTATTCCTAACCCTTGATCACCTATGAAACCACATACTTTTTGTTGAATGTGAAGGCAGAAAGTCAGGTATAATCTTTGATCCCCTTGGTTTAATCTTGTATCGCTCACAACAATTCTTTGAAGTCCTCTATAAACTAATTGATTTTACTTCTCCAGGAATAAGCACTGTACGTATCTGGGGAGGGGAGGTTATTTGTGTGTATGTGTGTGTGTTTTTAATCCATTCAGTGTTTGCAGGGATCAAACATGAATGAGACCAAAATTCGTAATCAATACTTGTCCATTCCTCTTAGGGTAAGTACCCCAAAGAAGGCTTTACACCCTCACTTTTTTTTTTTTACACCCTCACTTTTGAATGGAGGGTAGAAACATAGTTTGTGTTTTTTAGGGTATGCAAAGAGCACCTAAATTGTGTTTAGAGCAAAGGAACAAATTAAATAAGCACTCAGTTTTCTCTGAGGAGGACATTTCACTATACCAGAAGAGTACTGGCCATTAAGGAACATACAGAGTCACATGGTTGGAGACAGAGGGGATGAAAAGAAAGAAATGAACGTTTGTTGAATGTCTAGACGTACTATTTTATTTTATCCTCCAAATGATAGTTCTTGTGTGTAGGTCCCATTAACTCAGAAAGATTGCCCTACTACACTCAGATGGTAAGTAACAGAACTGGGATTTAATCATGATCTGCCTGATTCCAAAATCCATATTCTTGCTGCTATACCAGTGCTGCCTCAAGATAAACATGTGCATAAATAATATCAGATAATGGGAACATTATGTAAATGTAAATGTAAAAGTCAGAAGAAATACAGATAATGTTCCTCTCAAACTCAGAAGAGGGGTTCAGACAACCTCTTCTAGATGGGTTGTCCAGAGAAAGCTTCATGAAGATTATTTTGGACTGAAGAACATGTAGAATGTAAAGATATAAGACATGGCCTCATTGATCAAAGATCTTATAATTTACTTTGATATATAACAACTGTAGCTTACATTTATTGACCTTAATATGTGTATGGAAAGATTCTAAGCTAGATTCTAGATCTGTTGTCTCCTTTAATTGGTTCAACTGAAAAGGTTCAAGTAGAATAGAAGTTTGGTTGTCTCTCATGTCACAGCACTGGGCAGGTGAATTGGTTGCTGGAGCTTATTCTGAGTCAATGAATGTAAAAGCATTCTCTAAATTGTAAAATGCTATGTGGACTTACGAGAAGTGTTGGGAATTTCATGCAGGGTAGCTGGGTAATTTGGGGAGGAGATTCAACTTAGTGAAGAGTTTTTAAAAACCAAATAGTGGAGTGCAGAGTTTGGATGATGAGTTCCTATTTACAGATGGAGTAACTAAGTCTCTAAAAGGCCAACTGATGTATTCAAGGTTATGTTGCAGATGACTTAGGGAAACATCCAAGTCTCCTAACACTAGATCTATTGCCCTTTTGTCCAAGTCTAATACCACTGGCCAAGTGTACATCCAAGCTAAAGAGAATGCTAAACAGAGTGCGGTGGTGTGGACTACACAGTCTCAGTTATGGGTCAAGGCCTTTATTTGCTCTATCTCCATCATTAATACTCAGAGAAGAAAACTGGGGGCGCAGATAACTCTAAGTTGTAATTCGAAGAAGATAAAAATGAAAACAAGGGTATTTTATAGGTCTAGGACACCTACTATGTGCCAAGTTTTCCATGCCATCCTTTGACAGTCTCATAAGTAAAGTACATTTATCCCCATTTTAATAGAGGGTGATAGAGTGGTGGTGCAAAGTTACACAACTGGTAAATTGTAAAGCAGAGATTCAAACCCAAATTCCCCTGCTCCAAAATATGCCCCATTTCCAGTCTACCACTTTGTTTTCATTCAAGTGGAATAAATCTGTTACATGAATTGTTCTCCAGTCCTCACAATTTATCATTTCCAAATTTGATGACAACCACTTCTCCAAGGTGTAAGAAATGTTTCTTAACTGGGGAAGAATTATTTTCAAGGAAAGATTACAACTTTCTTCCGTTTTCCTTAGAAGTATGTTCTTCCTTTAATAGGTAAGACTTCTGACTTCTGAATAGAACAGAAACTCTAGATGAAAATGTTTCCTGAAGCTCAGGTATTTGATATGTACCCATATCCTTGGGATATACTTAGAAGGTATCTTCTCTCCTTGATGTCAGTGGGATTCTGATATTTTATTGGCATTTGGCAGAGAACTATTGGCAAACTGTCATTACAAAGTCTGGCCTAATTTGGAGGATTCCTTATTGCAAACCCAGGAATGGCTCATTCTGTGATCAGGGAGCAGTCCAATGTGCCTCAATTTCCCTTGTATAGATATTGAAATTGAAATTCTCCATGGAGAAACTGGATATCTTCTGTTGAATTGCTACTGTAGTTTTATATGTCCATATATATGCCCAGTTCACTTTCCCATTTTCTTGTTCTTATATTTTGTTTTGTTTTAATTGAGATGTTAAGGTCCTATACCGCTCTGAGTGGCAATTTTAAACCAGATTTCTCTATAGACTTGGGATCTAGCAGCATTTGTGAGATGAGGCTGATCCAATTATCTAGGCTTAAAACTCTAGAGAGATAATATTTTACAAACTGTGATGTTATGTCCAGTGTACTCTCTTGGTTAAAAATAAACATTTCTGAGTTATAGACTCTTTGTTCAAGTTGGTTGTATAATTGAGGGACCAGGAGGGAAATGTCCTTTTGAAGCTGAAATGGAGTGTGTAACATCTTATTGCTACAGTTGCTTTTTCTTTATATATTTTTTCATTTAATTAAAAAAAAAAGGTCTTGCTCTTAAATTTAAAATTACCTGGGAATTTGTTACCCTTTGTTGTTTTATCATAGGCCTCTTTGTGTAGCATACTAGAAATTCTGTGCAGGAGAAAAACTTGTTATACCTCCTTCCTTTATGGATAATGTAATTGAAGTAGATGTTTTCCTCAAGATCACATAGCAAGTGTTAGTGTAGAGCCATGAAGAATCGAATCCAATTTTAATCGAATTAAAAAAAAAACAACCCTGATGTATCTGTATTGATTAGGGCTACTAATTGTTAAGTTTACCCTGGTTACATAAGAAAAGAGAAACATGTTGGAAGGATCTCTGAGGGTATCCAAGAGGATTAGGTTTGGGAATAAGCAGGAACCAAGTAGCTCTGGAGGGGAGGCAAAAATGATAACCTCACAAAACAGACACAGATAAATTGTTCAGAAAAATCAGAGAATGGAGAGAACAGACATCAAGGCGGCTCTGGTAAATAAGGGAATGCTTTCTGGAGGAGGCAGAATTTGAGCTGATCCTTCAAGGATAGGGTGGATTTATATGCATTGAGACAGATAAGGAAAAAGCATAATCTTTGGTAATAGCTCAAGGTCACTTTTAGGGAACTTGACACATGCACATGTGAAATACCGGGATGATGCTGGAAGGGAGGTCAGTAGGTGATAAAAGGTCAGGGTGAGGGGTATCAACATCATGTCAGCGGTCCCACACTCAAGTTCATACGGGCTCAACTTGGGTTAAACGTGGTTGTTTTGCATTGTTTTTTTCCCCATCTTTCTGCCATTGTTTTTCCCTCCATTATGTGCTTTTCTCACTGCTCTTCCTCTTTCTGTTCTTTATGCCCCACTTACCTTCTTTTCATTATTCTTCTTTTTGCCCATTGCCTGTGCTATGATTATTGCCCTTATTTTTAGTATATTAAGTTTGGTATAAAAATCACCTACTTTTGAGTTCCAATTCTGTCATGACAGTTTGAGAAGCTCCATAGACAGACTCCCCATAGAAACTGGTGAAAATATTTTTTTTAAAAATTAAAAAAAAACATTCAAAGTATTTAGAAATGATCTAAAGGGCATATAGCAAATGAAGAAACAAATTCATTAAAAAGTGATTAAAACTCAGTAAGAACGGTGAAAATGTATAGTATCTCAGCTAAGACTCAAGTCTTAGTTTCTGAGGAAGAAACTAGACACTCTACTAAAGTTATCAGGAATACAGGACTCCATCTCCCCTGGCCCCTAGTCAAGGGGTTATCTTCCCAGGGGGAACAGCATGTCAGCATTGCTCATCTTGCTCCCAGATGTCTGTTGCTGAGGCCATGTGTGCAGCCAAGAAGTTACTCTTTCCTTCTTCCCCTTAACCCCTCATTTATGGGAATGAGGCTCTACCTTGGGCACCACGGAAAATACTGAGAGGCCAATCTCCCTTGTCCCAGCTTGTAAGGCAGTGATTCCCTATGGGAGAAGCAAGCCAAGAAGACCTCCACCCCTATCCACTGAGCACGCAGCTCCTAAAGTGGGAGTGTCACTCAGACAGAAGCAGGACATCGTCCCAAATCCCAACTTTAAAGCCCTGGCTCAGAGATTTTGCCTAGGGAAGGAAGTAGGCCTTAACATGGACAGTTCCGGGTTCATTCTGCATGTCGCTGTCCAGTTTTCCCAGCACCACTTGCTGAAGAGGCTGTCTTTATTCCATTGGATATTCTTTCCTGCTTTGTCAAAGATTAGTTGGCCATACGTTTGTGGGTCCATTTCTGGGTTCTCTATTCTGTTCCATTGATCTGAGTGTCTGTTCTTGGGCCAGTACCATACTGTCTTGATGATGACAGCTTTGTAAAATAGCTTGAAGTCTGGGATTGTGATGCCTCCTGCTTTGGTTTTCTCTTTCAAGATTGCTTTGCCTATTCAGGGTCCTTTCTGGTTCCATACAAATTTTAGGATTATTTGTTCTAGCTCTGTGAAGAATGCTGGTGTTACTTTGATAGAGATTGCATTGAATACGTAGATTGCTTGTACTTTAACAATACTTGTTCTTTCTATCCAGGAGCATGGAATCTTTTTCCATTTTTTTGTGTCTTCTTCAACTTCTTTCATAAGCTTTCTATAGTTTTCAGTGTATAGATTTTTCACCTCTTTGGTTACATTTATTCCTAGGTATTTTATGTTTTTTTGTGCAACTGTAAATGGGATTGATTCCTTGATTTCTCTTTCTGTGGCTTCGTTGTTGGTGTATAGGAATGCAACCAATTTCTGTGCATTGATTTTAATATCCTGCAACTTTGATGAATTCATGAATCAATTCCAGCACTTTTTTGTGGAATCTTTTGGGTTTTCCATATAGAGCATCATGTCATTGGTGAAGAGTGAAAGCTTGACCTCCTCCTCAATTTGGATGCCTTTTATTTCTTTCTGTTGTCTGATTGCAGAGGCTCAGACTTCCAATACTATGTTGAATAATAGTGGTGAGAGTGGACATCCCTGTCTTGTTCCTGAACTTAGGGGAAAAGCTGGACCACTTTCTTACACCATACACAAAAATAAACTCAAAATGGATGAAAGACCTCAACGTAAGACAAGAAGCCATCAAAATCCTCAAGGAAAAAGCAGGCAAACACCTCTTTGATCTTGCCTGCAGCAACTTCTTACTCAACACGTCTCCGGAGGCAAGGGAAACAAAAGCAAAAATGAACTACTGGGACCTCATCAAAATAAAAGTCTTCTGCACAGCAAAGGAAACAATCAGCAAAACTAAAAGGCAACTGACAGAATGGGAGAAGATATTTGCAAATGACATATCAGATAAAGGGTTAGTATCCAAAATCTACAAAGAACTTATCAAACTCAACACCCAAAAAACAAAGAATTCAGTGAAGAAATGGGCAAAAGACATGAATGGACACTTCTCCAAGGAAGACATCCAGATGGCCAACTGACACATGAAAAAATGCTCAACATCACTCATCAAATACAAATCAAATACAAATACAAATCAAAACCACAATGAGATACGACCTTACACCTGTCAGAATGGCTAGCATTAACAACTCAGGCAACAAAGATGTTGGCAAGGATGCGGAGAAGGAGGATCTCTTTTGCATTGTTGGTGGCAACGCAAGCTGGTGCAGCCGCTGTGGAAAACAGTATGGAGGTTCCTTAAAAAATTAAAAATAGAACTACCCTACGACCCAGCAATTGCACTACTAGGCATTTATCCACAGGATACAGGTGTGGTGATTCGAAGGGACACAATGTTTACAGCAGCACTATTGACAATGGCCAAAGTATGGAAAGAGCCCAAATGTCCATCGATGGATAAATGGATAAAGAAGATGTGGTATATTTATATAATGGAGCATTACTCGGCAATCAAAAAGAACAAAATCTTGCCACTTGCAACTACGTGGATGGAACTGGAGGGTATTAGGCTAAGCGAAATTAGTCAATCAGAGAAAGACAAAAATCATATGACTTCACTCATATGAGGAATTTAAGAGACAAAACATGAACATAAGGGAAGGGAAACAAAAATAATATAAAAACAGTGAGGGGGACAAAACAGAAGAGACTCCTAAATATGGAGAACAAACTGAGGGTTACTGGAGGGGTTGTGGGAGGGGGGATGGGCTAAATAGGTAAGGGGCATTAAGGAATCTACTCCTGAAATCATTGTTTCACTATATGCTAACTAATTTGGATGTAAATTTTAAAAAATCAAAAATAAAATAAAATAAAATAAACACAAGGAGATCCCACCTCACACCTGTCAGAATGGCTAAAATGAACAACTTCGGAAGCAACAGATGTTGGAAAGGATGTGGAGAAAGGGGAATGCTTTTGCAATATTGGTGGCAATGCAAACCGGTGCAGCCACTCTGGAAAAGAGTATGGAGGTTCCTTGAAAAGTTGAAAATAGAACTTACCTATGACCCAGTAACTGCGCTGCTAGGTATTTATCCAAAGGAGGATACAAAAGTGCTGATATGAAGAGGCACATGCACCTCAATGTTTATAGCAGTGCCATTAACAATAGCTAAATTATGGGAAGGGCCCAAATGGCCACCGACTGATGAATGGATAAAGAAGATGTCATATATATATAATGGAATATTACTTGGTGATCAAAAAGAATGTAATCTTGACATTTGCAACAATATGGATGGAACTAAACAAAATAAGTCAGAGTAAGACAAATATCATGATTTCACTCATGTGTGAAATTTAAGAAACAGAACAGATGAACATAGGGGAAGGGAAGGAAAAATAAGATAAAAACAGAGAGGGAGGCAAACGATCAGAGACTTTTAAATACAGAGAACACACAGAGTTGATGGGGGGGGGGGGGTTTGTGTGGGGGGATGGGCTAAATGGGTGATGGCCATTAAGGAGGGCACTTGTTGGCATCAGCACTGGATGTTTCATGTAAGTGATGAGTCACTGGGTTCTACACCTGAAACAAATACTACACTGTATATTAACTAACTTGAATTTAAATAAATAAATTTTTAAAAAAAGAAAAAAAAAAACCATGGACAGTTCCCAATCTCTTCCCAAAGGAATGAACTTGATTCACAAAAGAATGTGGAGAATTTAAAGTTTCAGAGCACTCTCAAAAATAGTGAGGGTTGTGATGAATGGTAATTGGAAAGATATTGATAGGTGCATTGGAAATACACGTTAAAGTGTAGGCCAGAAAATTATAAAAATGAACTAAGTGGAAATTCTAGAGTATAATAAATGAAATGAAACAATCACTAGCTTGTTAGATGGATTGGAAGACTTGAAAATGATGAAATGACAATATTACCCAAATTGATCTACAGACTCAAGGCAATCCTTATTAGTATCCCAGCTGGCTTCTTTGTAGAAAATGAGGAGCTGATTCTAAAATTTGCATGGAATTTCACCTCCCCCACTTATGCTCTGTCTCTCTCTCTCTCTCTCTCCTTCAAAAATAAATGAAATGATTAAAAAAAACTTAAAAAAGGGGGCGCCTGGGTGGCTCAGTCGGTTGAGTGTCCGGCTTCGGCTCAGGTCATGATCTCACAGTTTGTGGGTTCGAGCCCCGCATTGGGCTCTGTGCTGACAGCTTAGAGCCTGGAGCCTGCTTCTGATTCTGTGTCTCCCTCTCTCTCTGCTCCTCCCCCACTCATGTTCTATCTCTGTCTCTCTCCTTCAAAAATAAATAAAAACATTAAAAAAAAATTTTAATTTGCATGGAATTTCAAGAGACCCAGGGGAGCCAAAACAATCGGAAAAAGAACAACAAAGTTGGAGGATTGACATTTCTTGATTTCAAAACATACTATGAAGCAACAGTAATCAAGACAATGTGATGTTGGGGCGCCTGGGTGGCGCAGTCGGTTAAGCGTCCGACTTCAGCCAGGTCACGATCTCGCGGTCCGTGAGTTCAAGCCCCGCGTCGGGCTCTGGGCTGATGGCTCGGAGCCTGGAGTCTGTTTCCGATTCTGTGTCTCCCTCTCTCTCTGCCCCTCCCCCGTTCATGCTCTGTCTCTCTCTGTCCCCAAAAAATAAATAAATAAATAAATAAACGTTGAAGACAATGTGATGTTGGCATAACATGAGACATGTAGATTAGTATGGTAATATAATTAAATGTTCAGAGATAAGCCCATGTGTCTATGGACAATGGATTTTCAACAAGGATAACAGGACGCTTCCATGGGAAAAGATTAGTCTTTTCCATAAATGGTGGTGAAAAAACTAGATAGCCATATGCAAAAGAATGAATCCTTACCTCACACCATTTACAAAAATTAACTCAAGATGGACCAGAGATCTAAATGGAAGAGCTAAAACAGTAAAATTCTTATAAGAAAACATAGTGATAAATCCTCATGACCTCAGATTTGACAATGGATTCTGAAATATGGCATCAAAGGCATGAATATGAAAGAAACACTAGATAATTTAGACTTTAAAACTTAAAACATCTGTGCTTCAAAGGACACTGTCAAGAAAGTGAATACAACCCATAAAATGAGAGAGAATATTTGCAAATCATGAATCTGATAAAAGTCTAGTATCCAGAATATATATAGAATACTTGTATCTCAATAAGAAAGACACAATCCAATTAACACATGAACAAAGAGGGGCGCCTGTGTGGCTGAGTTGGTTAAGTGTCCGACTTCAGCTCAGGTCATGACCTCGCGTTTGTGAGTTTGAGCCCTGCATTGGGCTCTGTGCTGACAACCTGGAGCCTGGAGCCTGCTTCAGATTCTTTGTCTCCCTTGCTCTCTACCCCTCCCCCACTCATGCTCTGTGTCTCTCTCAAAAATAAATAAACTTTAAAAAAAGTGGACAAAGAACTTGAATAGATATTTCTCCAAAGAAGATATATAAATGACCAATAAACACTTGAGAAGATCCTTGACATCATTAGTCATCAGGGAAATGCATATCAGAGCCAAACCAAGTTGTTGGCATGGCTGGCAATCAGTAGAGCATGAAACTCTTGGTCTCAAAATTGCGAGTTAGAGCCCCACACTGGGTGTAGAGATTACTCTAAAACAAAAATAAAAACAAAAACAAAAACAACAAAACAAAACAAAACAAAAAAACCACAAGCTGTTTAGGGCCCTAATGATGGTTCAGTGATGTATTATGTTTATTATTATTTTAATTTTTATTTAAATTCTAGTTAGTTGACATACAGTGCAATAATGGTTTCAGGACAGTGACATATTATTAAAGCTATACCCTAACACACGAACTGGATCTCAAGATGGCCATGGTGATGATGATAAAATCACATTGTTTTGTTTTATTCCAAAGTTATGAAACCCTTTCTCTCTCCTTTCTCTTTCTCCCCCAGGGCATTCTGCGGTGGTTCTCCCCTTTTCCATGTTAAAGGGTTTCCCCCTTGTCTACGTGTTCGTTGGTTTAGTGTACAGTGTAGTGTAATTACACAGCTTGAATTAAAAAAGAAACCTGGATTTGAGTTCCATCTCTGCCACATTTAATTGTATGAGAAAAGTGCATTTCTATAACGAAGTTTGAGTTTCTTCCCAAAGAAAAATATGTTATTACTCATTGAAACAGGAGCTTCCTTTCTTGGAAACTTGACTCCATGAAAGAAACAAATGGTGGGGCATGGCCAAACCACTGCCAATGGGTCCAGTCAAGATTTCTGGAACCTGACTCAATTATAATAGTATTCTTTGTCCTTGCAACAATAATGGCATTGGTAGTGAAGTAAGATGAGGCAGACATGCTGTGGCCCAGCATCTTCAGAGCTAGATCCCGACTCGTTTACTTCCCAGTGTGTACTTATTCGCAATCTTTCATTCCTTGCAGTTGGCTCTCCACTTTTCCTCGGTACCCCTTTATTTTCAAGTCTTTCAGCTTGTTAAAAAAATTACTTTCCATGCTTTGACCACAGAACTCCTCTCTCTCCCTGTCACCTCACTGTATTAACTGTTCAGCAGTATGCTCCTGCTTCCATGAAACTGATTTGTCCCTATCTGCAGTTTATGTTGGCATGATCCAAATCTACAGGTGAGACTAGTTAGGTTGACTCAAACTCACATTTCTATTGGACAGACCATTGTTCAAGTTCACAGACTGAATCTCTACCCCTAACAGTTTGCTTCCCACTGATCTCAAGTAGGTGTGTAGATATTTCCCTGCACTACATCCCCACCATGACCAAGAAAACTAAAACAAACTTTAACATGGATGCTGTATTGAGTCTCACTTTCCCACATGAAGGACAGAATAAATCAAAGTACAGAACTGCGACCCTATCACTGCCTCCTGTGTATAGAGAGAGATAAAAGGTGAGCTTAAAGATGCTGTAGATCAGCACTGAGCAACCTGCAACCATATGCTGCCCCTAAGGTTTGCCATATGGCTCTGAGTCTAATTTCAAACTCACTTTTCAGCACATTTAAAGGTGAAGGAGTTAGAAAGGAATGAGGGACGTCCATGGAAACCACCTATCATGAGCAAAAGAGAGATTTTAGAATGTCCAGTCCTCTACCATGTGTTCTCCAGCTGGACTGGGACAGAGGCAGAAGCAAATACTTGTGGTTGGCGGAAATAAAGCTAATGCTGTTGGGAGGCCCCAAGGCAGCTGGGCCTGTGGGCTTCGCTATGCAGCCCTGACCAAGGAGTCCCAGGCCACCTTACTAGAAGGAAATGGAAAGAGGATTCACTTTAGTTCTTAGAGAATGAGGATCTTTTCTCTTTCAGTTGAAAGACTTTTGAGTTTTCACATTGTGCTTTATTATAGTGATTGGGGGGGGGGGGGATTATGATATGTACCCTTTTTGAATTTTCCCTTTTTAAAATTTATTCTGCTATCATTTATTTTCCTCTCCTTTCCTTCCTTCTCATGTACCCTTTTCTCCCTCCCTCCAGTCTTTTCCTTCCTTCCTCCTTCTTCCTTCCTTCCTTCCTTCCTTCCTTCCTTCCTTCCTTCCTTCCTTCCTTCCCTACTCTTCCCTCCTTTCCTTTCCTCTTCCCTTCTATTAGTTGATGTTTTTTCTGCAGGGTACAGTGCTATGTAGAATACATATATGTGTAATGTAAGTTTCATTTCCTGGGGGAATTCCCAGTTTGCGGCGGATATGAGCTGCGATAAAATGCCTTTCTTTATAGATAAGCATGCATAAGGTCCAGGACACTATTTCTAAAAAAAATTCAAAGGAAAATGAGGTCACTTTGACCTGGTATGTGTGAGTATGTGGGACTGAGAGTAGAGGATGCTGAAGAGGGAAGCAGAGAAAAATGTGGAGGTCAGCTTTGACCTGAGCTGGAAGCATTGGAAGACAACTTTTCTCCCCAAACAGCTTGAGTCAACATCTCCTCTTCACACCCAACTTTAGTAGCCTCAGGTAAGGTGATATGTGCTCCTTTCTTGAAGGAAACAGACTGTGATGATCAAACCCCGACATACAAAGTGCCATCTGCCATTTACTTTTTATCTTCTCAAGTCATGGGAAACTCCAACTAACTCCAAGATATAAGATATTGACAAATCAACTCAGAATAAGCTGTCTGTTATCAGGAAGGTGCATTGAGTGTTACTCTTCTACAAGCAATGAGAAATTTCCATCAAGTAGTAACATAAATCCAAATACTACATCTTAAAGTCACCATGGTCTTAGCCCACATTATCACATTTTTTCCTTACAAGAACCATTGCACAGGGAGGGAAACTAAGGCTTATTGAATTTAAGTAACTTGGTTGAAGGCCCACAGCTGGGAAGTGATGAAGTATTAGAAGCCAAGACTCCCAATATAATGCATACCCCATACATTTCAGTTATTATTTCATGCCAAGTCATTGAGGTTGTTCCTTTATTGAGTCATTCAGGAGACAGTCGATGGCTATTTACTCTGAGCAGTTCCCCGTGCTGAGCTCTAAAGGAGTCAAAGATGAAAAAAGCACTGTCCCTTTGGCATAGATCAAAAGGGCAGAATCAAAATAGAAACATAGTTATGTTTAGGATTCTAAACATATTTTTTAGTTACTCCAAGCACAATCCCTTTACACAATGTCACATCAAACCTTTTATTTTCTCTTTCTCTCTGCATCTTCTTGCTCCCTGGAGCCTCAACCTTTTAGACCAAGGCACTAAAAATGGTTTTTCTTTTTCTTTTCTTTCCTTCCCCCCAACTTTTCCTATTTTGACTCAAAGCAGGAAAGGAGGTGAGTACTTACATAAGCATAAAATATAAAATAATTGGGCAACAAAAGTTTCATCTTTATCATGTAAGCAATAAGTATCCATCCTTTTGGTTTATTTTTATTTTTATTTTAATATTTCTTCCCCCCAACCCCACCCTACCCACCTTGGTGGTCACTCCACAAGGGTCTCTTTGTCCCATGCTCTTCTCCTTAGGATCTATAGATTTCCTTTTCCCCTACCCATCAACAACTCCAAGCCGAGCAGGAGAAAACTAACAATTCATATTGAAGTCTATAGTTCACAGAATGTCTGACTTTGGGATGAAGAGAAGGATCAAGGGTCCACAGGAAGGGGGAGAGCATGTGAGGAGCAGGGTTTGGGGATGATGCTGTCTACAGGGAAGCCATAGCTCTTAGATAGAAGTCTCACAAAGGCCAGGGATAATACTGGGGATCTGGGGAGTGTCCATGAGATAAGTTAGTTCTACCAGGAATGGTGTTCTGAATTCTGTACCATACTTTTGACTCTTTGTGGATTGAATTATATTTCTTGAACCTCAGGGAAGCCATTCACTGGGTAATTTTTAGTTGCTAATGTTTATTTCCCAGTTTGCATATTCTCTCATCATCGTCCTACCTGGTCACCTCCAGATTCCTGAATCCTTCTAGTATGGGAGACTAAAAGAGAGGAAAGCTACTTATAGAATCAACCAGGTAGTTGAAAAATGTTTACATACTCATGTCCTTACCCTTTTAAATAAATTTTTTAATCTTTTTTTTTTTTTTTTGAGAGAGAGAATGAGAGAGAGAGAGAGAGAGAGAGAGAGAGCGCAGGAGCATGGGAGGGACAGAGACAGAGAGAGACACAGACCCCGAAGCAGGCTCCAGGCTCTGAGCTGTCAACACAGAGCCCCACGTGGAGCTCGAGCTCACCGACCACAAGATCATGACCTGAGCCGAAGTCAGGCGCTTAACCGACTAAACCACCCAGGCACCCCACTTATCTTTTTTTTTTATTTCCAAAGATATGTGCCCTGAGTTACGCATTCATGTGCTGTCCATAGTAGTGTGTCACAATGTGACCTACAAGTCCAGCACAGCATTGCATCAGATGCCAACTGAAAATATTTTGTCATAGGCTGTCTTCTAGACAAAGGGCAGATATCCCTTTTCAATTTCTCCTTCCTTTGTTGAAGAGAAGTTGCTAAGGAGAGGAGAAATTTGACTGACCAGCAATCAAAGGATGGGCTCACTATGTATAATCTACTCATTCTTTTGTTCAATGTTTATTGAGCACTTATTATGCACCTGGTACAGATTGGGCAGTGGAGCTCTAGCTATGAATGTTACAGACAAAATATGTTCTCTCTTGAATCTTATGAGCCTATATATGAAATAAAAATGAAATCAATTCCCATGGTCATCCACAATTATTAGTATAATCATTGAGGTGACCAACATGCATTGAACTGAGTATCAGGCACTATGATAGGCATGGGGTGTGGACATAGGCCAGGTTCAACTGCTGTCATCAAGGAGCTGAGAGCCTAGTGAGGGAAGCAGACAATTCACCACTCTTGAGCATGACAGATGATGCTGTGGGAGACTAAGAAGACAGTGATGATGTCTGCCTGGGGAGTCTGGGGCAGGGATCAAGATGATGTAAAATCTTTACAGTGGCCTACAATGACCTAAGTGATGTAGATGACCACTTCTCTACACTGGCATCCTTGTTGGTTCTGGTAATTTCTTTTGTCTAGACCTTTGCACTAACTTATCCCTCTAACTCAGGGTTTCTTAACCTTGGCTATTGATATTTTGGATTAGGGGCCTATCCTGTGCATTGTGGAATATTTAGCAGCATTCCTGGCCTTTACTCACTGGATGCCAGTAGCAAAACTCTCTGCTCCCAAGCCATGAAAACCTAAAGTATCTGCAGAGGGCACTGACTGCCAAAAGTTCCCTAGGAGCAAAACTACCCCCAGTTGAGAACCACTATTCTAACTAGAATATTCTCCCAGATATCTGTATCATTAGCAAATCGTTCAAGAATTTGCTCAAAATGTTACTATCTCATACTTGGACTGCCCTACTTAAAAAAAATAAAGTTTGTTTATTTATTTTGAAGGAGAGAGAGAGAGAGAGAGAGAGAGAGAGAGAGAGAGCGCACAGCAGGGGAGGGGCAGAGACAGAGGGAGAAGGAGAATATCCCAAGTAGGCTCTGCACTGTAAGTGCAGAGTCCAATGTGGGGTTTGAATTCACGAACCTTGTGGTCATGACCTGAACTGAACTGAAACCAAGAGTTGAATTCTTTAAAAAAAAATTTTTTTTAAATGTTTTATTTATTTTTGAGACAGAGAGAGACAGAGCATGCGCAGGGGAGGGGCAGAGAGAGAGGGAGACACAGAATCCGAAACAGGCTCCAGGCTCTGAGCTGTCAGCACAGAGCCTGAGGCGGGGCTCAAACTTACAAACCGTGAGATCATGACCTGAGCTGAAGTCGGACACTTAACCGACTGAGCCACCCAGGTGCCCCTCAGATGGTCCTACTTAAAACTTTAATACCACTAACCATTCTTCATACCCCCTACTCCCCTTTAAAAATTTTCATCCACATATATTAACATCATCTAATATACTATGTAATTTATCATTGCTATTGGCTCTCTCCGTGTTAGAACATGAGCTCTATGTAAGCAGGCGTCTGTCTTGTTCATGGCTGTGTCCTTTATGACTAGAACAGTGCCTGGCAGAGTTTAAGCACTGAGCACATATTTGGTGAATTAATTAATGAAAGATAGTCAACATTTGTATAAAACTGTAATGTTTAGAGGTACATCCTCATTTAACCCTCAAATAATATTATTAATTGGGCCACAGTATTATTTCCATTATAAAGTTAAGGAAATTCAGTAATGCTAAAGATAAGCCTCACACCAAGAAAAGATGATGCCAGAAAGTCAATTGGATAATTAAATATTTTGAAATATAGCCCTCTCTAGATTACATGATGTCTTTCCAGAGTCTGAATGAACTGGGAAATTTGGTGATTTGTGAGACAGAACAAAGAAAGGATAGTCTCCTGGCTCTAAAGAACCAACCTCTGCCTCAGAAAAAGAGACAAAGGATTTCCGTACCCCATGAGAAGGCACAAGTATTTTCATCTTAACCCACTTGCTATGACTCTATGTGCCTCTGTGTTGGTTATCCTGGGGGCACATGTTATCCTCTGGGGAATAATAGGAGGTAGGAAAGTATAAGAAAGGTCCAGAATAATCACTGAACATCTTATTACAGTCGCAGTACTCAGTATGGAAAGATAACAAGTACTTGAAAATATCAGCGACATAGTAAAAACAAATTCACATACATTGTTCATCGATTCATTCATCAGCTACTTACTGAGTACCTACTCATGCATTCTACATATGTGAACATCAGTCAAAGCCTCTACCTTCATGGAGTTTATATTCTACTGGTAGAGACAGACAGTATAGAGATGGGAAATTCAAAGTGATTTTTCATTTTTTAAAGTTTATTTATTTTGAGAGAGAGAGAGAGAGAGCGAGCATGAGCGAGTGCACGAGTGGGGTGGGGCAGAAAGAGAGGGAGAGAGAGAGAATCCCAAGAAGGCTGCACGTTGTTAGCACAGAGCCCAAGGTGGGGCTCTATCTCAACCGTGAGATCATGTCCTGAGCTGACAGCAAGAGTCAGATGCTGAACGCACTGAGCCACTGAATGCCTTCAAAGTAATTTTTTAAATGACACAGGAAATGTCATAAACACTTCAGGCTGGGAAGGAATAGGTGCTACTTAGGCTTGAGAGCTCCTGGGGTGGGGGTGGGGGGGGTACCCTCACTCTCCCCTGGGACTTGAAGCATTCGGGAGAAAATATTGAAACATACAGGACAGTACTTAATGTAAGGACACTGCCCCAGAGACAGGAATTGGGTCACTTGGAGCCAGAATACACTTTATGCTTCTGCTTAAAAGCAACATTTTTGTGTGTGCTTTAGATCATAGGAACGGTGGTTCAGGGCACATTAAAGGATAGAGGACTGGTAGTGGGTATCCAAAGATAAAAGAGAGTCTGTGGGTCAAAATAGGAAGCGTTGAGTATTCTATGTCCCTTTGTAGATGCAGAATACACATTAGCCTAGGATATGTTGTAAGGAGTCAACTAGTGACACACTATTTCTCATTGAACGTAAGATACCACTGATCTTAAGACGCACTGTTACTGTATTTATCACTAAGCAAGGAAAAGGAGAAAGTATAATTGTAATATATTGTCAGTTATGAGATGCATCCTGATTTGAGAGGTGTTAACATGTGAGAAACTGTGAGATGTGGAACTGTTGGATAGAATCAGGTTTAGTTCTTAGATATGCCAAACTAACTGGGCCTTTCTTCTCTGATCCAGGCTATGTTGTGACGGTTTACCCTTATTTTATTTTAATTACCATAAATGGGTATTTTAGGATGCTAAGGTTGTGGCTAAGATAACTCTCTGATCAAAGATGATTTGTGTACCTTTCCATAACATGGAATTGGTGCTGTGGAGCCGTATATCCCAGTGTGTGTGTGTGTGTGTGTGTGTGTGTGTGTGTGTGTCTGTGTGTGTGAGTGGGTGTGAGTTTTGGGTGGTGGGTAGGAGGCTTGAAGCTTACGAGAGAGAGTCCTCAATGGGTGTGGTCTTGGGACTGGTTCTGGCCAATAATGTGTGAGTAGAGATAATGTAGGTCACTTCTGAGCAAGGATTTCTAAGTATCTGTGTGTCCTCCCATGCTCTCTTCACCTTCCGCAGCAGGCTTAGAGGCTGCATATTGAATATTCTACCATAATGAAATAAAAGGATCCTGGACCCACGAACCATTCTTGGAGTACCTCCAATCAGGAATATTCTTGCTGAACATTGCATGGGCAAGAAAGAAACGTCTCTTGTTTTAAGTCACTGAAATGTGGAGGTAGATACAGAAATCAGCCTATCCTAGCACAGGTCAATTTTGTTCTTTCTTTATTTCTTAGCAAGTACATAGTGCCTGCCAAATAATACCAAACACTTCTTCCAAAACTCTGATGAAGATGGAAATTCCTCAACTGACTGAATGCTTATGGGTCCTGAGCTGACCTTGCTCCACAGGGATTAGAAGAGCAAGTTGCTTCCCACGCCCCTGGCGGGGTCTCCTCGACTGTACCCAGGGTGTGATTATTACTGTATTGCAGTGGAACTATGGGCCCAGGATTTTCTCTTTTGTATTTGATATACGGCCTGTCTCCTGGCAGGGGCACACAGAACTGAGAGCTCTTTGACTGAGGTCAGTAGATCATGGTGTGTTAATCCCATGGAAAGAAAAAAGCATCTTTACAAGGCACTATCATTAACTCCCCGTTCTTGGCTAAGAATAATTTTCAAGAAGACTTCTATAAAATGTGTGTATTCACATCCTTGAAACATAGTGTGGGAGATTGTCTTCAACCCCTTCTCTTAGTCCTCATCTTGGCCATCACGGGGTTTTCTCCTTAGTGATGGGAAGAAAGGGGATTTGCACCGTTACACATACATTACTCTATCCCCTTGAGTGCTGTGTTCTAGTAATGGGGTCTTGTTCTAGTAACAAGACCTTGTTTTGTCTGGCGTGAAATAACACACATTTGTTTCTTAGAAGGTAGAATGTGTGTGTGTGTGTGTGTGTGTGTGTGTGTGTGTGTGTGTGTGTGTGTCTGGGTGTGTCTGGATGTGTCTGGGTCTAGTGGGTGTTAGAGGCATAAGGCATGAGGTCTAGGCAATACACAACATTAGAATATTATTAACATGAGGTGATTTTATTTGCATTTTAGAAACATTGCTTTGCTTTCAGGATAAGGGATGGATTAGAAGAGTTAAGACATTGGCAAAAATGAGCCTGGTCCCTGAGAGACCCGTTAATAGTGTATTCCGCTAATCCAGGCCAAGGGATATATTCAATGGCAATGCTAATAGAAATGAAGACTGACATTTTAGAATTATTTTATAGATCAAATCTCTAGGAAATGGTAGAATGTTTTATTTTAAAGTGTAGGTTTTATCATTCAGGTGTGGTGAGACCAACAGATCAAGAGATGATTGCTATTGAAAATCTAGTTTGTTGTTCACAGTTCCCAAGAGGAAGGCCACACACTGCACCATGCAGGGCCACATGTGGAAGCACCAGCATCTGTCAGGAGGCATAAAGAGCAAACAGAAGAAACAGGCAGGAGGTTTGGTTGTAGTTTCTGAAGTAGGAAAGGCAAGAAAACATAAGGTCAGCAGGTTTAGACTTGGCTAGTTTGAATAATTTCAGGAAGCTATGGGGTATAGGTGCTTTCTCTAGGTATCCGGTACCTGGTATCTAAGGCAGAAAATTGCCTCCTAGAGTATATAAGCCAGGCAGAAAAGGCATTCAAAGTATGAGCTTAGGATTGGTGCATTTGTATATGAAAAGTGAACTCCAGAGCAAATCACTTGCTGTCAAAGGACTGTCTAGCCCTGGGAGGGACAGTCTATCCTAGCCAGCAACGCCGGGAGGCAGAGCAACAAAAATGCAGAAAACAAGAAAATGTAGTTAATGTGCATTTGATGAGAAAAAAGAGGAAGTCAAAGCGATTTCCTTCTGGGATGACTATGTGGAAGTGAAATGCTATTTACATTTCAGAGAACTATTCTTCTTTATTGAGCACCTACTCTGTGCCAGGCACTGCTCTATGATCTTTACATAGTCTCAATCCTCAAAGCAAAAGTTTGACAGTGGGACTATTTTTAGCTTAATTGTATACTTGTGTTGAAGAAGACTGCAAGAGTTTGTGCTCAGTCGTCTATGACATGCTCCCTCAGAGCTTGATTTTAGAGATGTTGAACTTGAGGTGCCAGCAGGACATCTTGGTAGAGCTATCTAGGACACAATGCTAGCAATACCCCCATTTTTACCGATGTTCTTGTTTAACAGAAACTTGCCTTGCACTTGCTACATCCCAGATACAGCTCTAAGAGTTTAACAAATGCCAACTCATTTAATCCCATAGCAATACTTTGAGGTATTATTTTATCCCCATTTTACATATATTTTTAATGACTATAATAGCTACCAATTTATGGAATATACTGATGAAGCATGTACTAGACTAAACATTTTATGTAGATTAACTAAAGTTGATCATGTAAGACAAATGTGATTTATCTCCATTTCAAAGGCTAGAAAACTAAGGCTTAGTGGCTTGCATCATTGGACTACCGTCCCATGGCTTGATTTTTGTGAATTGCATAGATTCGAGCTTTGATTCTGATTAAAGGCATTGTCCCATTTTGACCAGAAATTAAGGATCAGTAGTATGAAGTGACTGACAAATGCCATGGGGCCATCCTTAAGTCACCCAGCCTCAGTTTGGATTTCAGTATATCTGATTCTTCATTCCAATCTCTTCCCAATATTGCTGGGATTTCAAACTGTGGTTCACTGGAGCTGTGTTTTCAGTCAGTTTCACAAAAGTGAATTTCTTCACAAGATTTCACAAGAGCTGACGTTGCTACGGGCTGAATTGTATTCCCCTCAAAATCCATGCTGAAGTTCTCCAGTCCCTCAGGACGTGACTGTGTTTTGAGACTGAAGCTTTAAAAAGGTAATTAAGGTAAAATGAAGTCATATAGATGGACCCTAATCCAAAATGACTGATGTCCATTTAAGAAGGGGAAATTGGGACACACACACACACACACACACACACACACACACAGGGAAGAGCAAGTGAAGGCAGCCACCTGTATGCCGAGGAGAGAGCCTGAAGAGCTGTCATCCCTGCCCACACCTCCATGTCAGACTTCCAGGCTCCAGAACTTCATGAGGAAATAAACATCTGCCCTTGAAGCCCCCCACCCCCACCCCAGTGTGTGGTAATTTGTCATGGTAGCTTTAGGAAATGAATACATACAGTGAGTTTCCTGTACTAAAACGAAACTGGAAAGCCACGTCCTGGATTGTTGCGCAGGCTGTTTGACCAGTTTGATTGCTTTCCTAAGTTCACTAACCAGGAGGTCAGATGACTTCCCGGGATTGAAGTCAGCTTCCTCTTGCTGTTACTTGGACCACTGATCTGCAGACATTTTCTTCTTCTTCTAACTTCCCCTCCTGTGACTGGGGACATAAATATTAGAGAAACAAAAGCCCAGAATGCTAAGGTTGCCTTTCTCACTTCCTCTTGCCTCGGAACGCAGCGTTGCTTTGAATACAGTCATTGTCCTAGGGCACTGAGCAGGGGAGAGAAAGCGGCAGTACCCCGGAGGCCACACCAGCAGGCAGATACAGCGTGTCATGTTTCACCGAGCCATTTGTGGACACAGAAAATGCCAGAATGATGCCTCCTACCCGCCTGGCTGGGACTCTGATCCCAGCCATGGCCTTCCTCTCCTGCCTGAGACCTGAGAGCTGGGACCCTTGTGTGGAGGTACGTGGTTAGTGTCAGCTCATCTCCTATGAGATTTGTCTTGCTTCTGAAAAACTGCTCTCTGCCCAGAACTTCCCACTGTGGATCCCCTGCTAGTTGCCGAATTTCATTTGCAAAAAAGAGTCAAATTACCTTAAGGACTTGAGAAGGCACAGGGACCAAACAATTCATTGTTCCATGGCACCAACAGGTAGCCCATGGGTCATGTCCCATTCAGGACTTTAAGTGCTAATAGGGGCTTTAGGTCAGATCTGCTTAAAATCACTGTTCTTTGACTTCTGGGCTGTGTGATCTTGAAGAAGTTATTAAACCTCTCTGAAGCTAGTTTTCACATCTATGAAAGCATTATAATAATACCCGCTTAAACAGAGAGCTGTAAGAAGTCTGCTTCCTGTCATTTCCTTCTGCTAGTGGTCTGTACTCTCAGCTTCAAGCACTCACTTCACCCCTTTCAATCTCAGGAAGGAGTGTGTGAGTGTGTGTGTGGGGGGGGGAGGGTGTGTGTGTGTGGGGTGTGTGTGTTTTCTCTTAATAGGGAGAACTTTCTAAGTGGATTTCAGACTTGTGGATCTAGCCCTGGTTCCAAAGGATGAAAAGAAAGGAGTTTAGAAAAGAAAAGGGGAGAAAGAGAAATGAAGGCAAAATGGAAAATGAGAAACAAAGATACAAGGGGTGGGGGAAGAAAGAACCATATAAAATGACAGCTAATGCAATGGCTTCTTTCTTTGTGAAATACCAACCGACTTTTGCATAATCTCATTCACGATGGATCTCTTTTGTCCCTCTCCACCCTGTGCATGGACTTTCACAAGTGCTTTGGGAGCCCATGGTAGGACCCAATAACCAAGAGAATGTCCTGGGATTTAATGTGTGACAGGGTCAGAAACTCAAGAAAAGCATAACCAGTGGTGTGCAGAGATTGAGGGCATGGCGGAAATACCATGGGGGAAATACATACCATATGTAACAAAGACAAATTTGTCATCTCAAAGTCTTCCCTTCCTCCAATTTCCTGCCCAGAGCCCTACTCCTTGTCTCCTCTGTGTCCCTCCTGCTGTTAGGTTAATGGGGATGGTCCTCTAATCAAAGTCACCACTAGATAAAATCACACCTTCCCTTTTCCCACACCCCATATTCTCAGTCTCCAAAACCTGTCCAACCCTGCCTATCCCCTAAGTGCCACCCTAGGGCAGGTCCTCAGTTTTCCTGGCCTTGAGTCTTGGATAGTGACTGGTCTCGTGCCTCTGGAGTCCCCCACTCTAATTAACTCTGCACATTTTTGTTTGTTTATTTGTTGTTTTGCCTAAGTCTCAGTTCCAACAAATTGCCCTCTTAACAACTTGTGATAACTTTTGAGTGCTATTAGGACAGTTTGCTACCCCATGGCCTTTGCACTGGCTTCCTCTAGCTAGAATGCTTTGCTCCTAAATCAGTGCTGCCCAAAGGCAATATCATGTGGGTCACATCATCTTATTTAAACAATAAATGTAACCAACTAAATTTAGCCGAAGTTGTACTTAACTAAATTGTAGCTAACTAAGTTTAAAATGTAGCTTTAAAATTTCTGATAGCCACTTTGAAAAAATAAAAACTGATAAATCTGATTTTAATATTTTTATTTAACCCAATATATTCAAAATATTATTTGAAAATGTAATATATACTAAACTATTAATAAAATATTTCACAGCCTTTCTGTGGCACAGAGTGTTTGAGATTTAGTATGTATTTTACATTTAATATATCTCTCAATTTAGACTGTTTCTCATCCTCAATAGCCATGTGTAGCTAGTGGCTACCATGATGGAAAGTGCAGTTTTAGTTATCATCATGACTTAATCCCTCACTTCATATTTCTGCTAAAATGTCACCTCCTCTTGGAAGTGTTCCTTGATCACCTCATGTAGAACTCCCTATGCCCCATATTTGCCTCTAATTTCTATGACGATTTACTTTTTATAGCACATCATTAAATACTTTTTGTGTATTTGTTCACTATTTTTCCGTTCTTTTAAAATGGAATCTATAAGTGAAGGATAACATTGCTGATTTTATTTATCACTATATCCCAGCATTTTGTGCTGGTCTCAGTCTATCAATAACCAATGTTGGGTTGGACCAGCCCTTGTGGTTCTTTCGGATTGTAAGGTACCTTTCAGCAATAACCATCTGGAAACTTTGAAAAACTAAAAATTTATAACTTATAAGACCTGGAAATTATATAGCACATGTAGGGCCACACATGTGGCCTCAATATTGAGGGTAGAGAGAAAAACTGCTCAAGCATGTGGGGTTCTGTTTTTACTGGGGTTGAGAATGGGGCCTTAGGGTTTCCCTGGCTCCCTTCTTAGTGGTGAATTTAAAACATAACAGCAGGGAGTTAAAGGGAGGAGGTGGAGGGGGAAAAAAAAGAAGGCTCAGTGGGGGAAGAAGTCCTGGCTCTATCTAGTCATGTGGCTGGTGTTGTGTTTATCTTAGCCCTCTTCGAAGCTGATGCCTCCCCCAATTAAAGCTTAAACCAGACACCTGAATTACAAGAAATGCCTACTGTCAAAGCTTAGACTATACCCAGTACCTAGCACATAGAAATTGCTCAACTTACATATTTTAGATGATTAAAAATACTGCCACAGGGCTCTATCTTCCCCACTGGATTAGGATCCATTTCTCCCACTATGGACCAGCCGCTCTGAAATAGTTTCCATCCTTTTCTTGCTTACATTATTCTCTACTTCTTTCTCTTTCCACATATCCAAATCTTGCTTATCCTTGAAGACCCACCTTGAAACCTTCTCATTCTCAGAGGCCTTCTATAATCCCTGGATCCAGAATTGACCTCTACCACTTATGTGCCAAAGGAACTATTTTGGGGAAAAGAAATTTCCAGGCCTGGTTTAGGGTCCATTACACTAGTGTGAGTTGTGTTCCTATCTTAGCTCTTCCTCTAGATTGTAAGCTCCTTGAAGTCTGGAGCCATTTCACACTGGTCTTTGTACTGTCCGTAGCACTTAGATAAAATGGCTACAATTTGGACTTAAGCAAATCTTCATTCAATCAGGTATTCTCTCATTTAGTCAATAAATACTGAGTGAGCATTCACCATTTGCCAGGCACAACTGTGAGTGCTGGAGACACAGCAGAGGGCAAGAATATCAAAGCTTACAATGTAGTGAGGCTAATGAACAAGACACATGGTACAATCACATAGACAGTGTAATGTTAGATGGTGATACACCCTGAGAAGGCAGATGACAGAGCGTAAGGGAAGGATGCCTGGTACCATCCTCTATGAGACAGTATGGGCTGGGAGGCTCCTACAGGGGATAGCATTTCCAGAGACACGTCCATCGATGAAGTGAAGAGCTGCACACGTGACCTGTAAGACCTTATGCAGATTATTCCATCACTCTGACTTCTTCTTTAAAAGGTTTATTTGAAGATTAAAGTATATAACATATAAGAAATAGGCCCACATATGGTAGGGGATTAATAATAACTAATAACAATAAATGTTAACATGTATTGATCATTTACACTGTAATAGGCTTTGGGATAATCTCTTCAAATACCTTATTTCATTTAATCCTTTTAACAGATTCTATTTTGGTTTGGTTTTAAACAGAAAACCAAAATTAGCTGGCTTAAGCAAGAAATTTTGTTGAATAAATCAGAGAATTCAGAAATTAAATGGGAAGTTAGAAAACAAGGCCTACCAAGAATTTGGGAAATATGATGGAAACAAGCATAGGAACCAAGGGAGCATAAAGTACCTGGCCTTATTTGCTAGGTTACACCACTGAAGTCCAAGCATCTGAAGGATTTTTCCCCATGTCTGTGTTACCTATTCAAAGGTCAATCAGCCAAAAGAGAGAATGCAACTGGCAAAAATTGAGTTATGACTATGAAGTCCAGGCACCTGAACTGATAGTCTCCTCGAGGCTGTATACAATTGTGGGGTACTTGGTGTAAAAAAGGTTTTGCCCCAAATCCCATGGAACACTGGGGTGCTTCTGCACTCCAGAGCCTTAGCCTTTCAGCACTTGATTCCCCTGCTTCTCCCTAAATGCTGCCATTGTGATAGCAGAGGTTAGAAAACAGGACATAGGAAGTTCTCTCCCCTTCCAAATCTAGAGTAAGAGATTTTATAAAGTGAGTGGATAAATGAATGAATGAATGAGTGGATGGATGGATGGATGGATGGATGGATGGATGAAAGATGGCTGGATGGCCCCAGTCCAGGAGGTCTCCATGGGTCTGGCCTAGGAGAAGGGTGTGGAGAGGGCAGTCCATTGAGGTGCATGTATTAAGACACTGTATCTAATATGTGATCATTGCAGGTGGTTCCTAACATTACTTACCAATGCATGGACCTGAATCTTCACAAAATCCCCGACAACATCCCCTCATCAACCAAGGACCTGGACATGAGCTTTAACCCCCTGAGAAATTTAGGCAGCCGTAGTTTCTCCAACTTCCCAGAACTGCAGGTGCTGGATTTATCCAGGTAATGACTGAGATTTTACACACGGCACAAGGTGAAATGCTCATTGTTCTATCATTTCGTTCTTATGTCAGGAGTCTCCTCTTTATTCACTTAGTCATTCAACAGGTATCTTATTTGCTGTATAACTTTGGGCAAGCCCCTTCCTTTCTCCAGGTCTCAGTTGCCTCATCTGTGAAATGAGTACCTGGACAAGACAATTTCTAAGAACAGTTCTATCTTTCGATTTTAGGACAGGGGAGAAAATTGACTCAAACTCTTTCACCAGCAGATATTTATTGAGTACTATTTGCTATATAGTATAGAGTCTACTAGGAAATAAAAGTTTATTGATACATACAACTCCAGCTATTAAAGAGGGCATACACACTTGAATGAAGTAACATATTAAAATCCTGAGCATGATGTTAGGCCCATAGTAGACATTCAATAAATGTTACTTGATTCTGATTTGGGATTTTTGAACCTGAGATAAGCATGGGAATACACACCAGTAAGTGATAAGCTATGTGCAAACTAGAGGCAAAATGTTGTGTCGTTCAAAAGAGAGGCCTTCTCTGCAGTGGGTAATCAAGACAGATTTCATGAACTGAGTAGGATTCAAAAAAATATCTAGAATATTGAAAGTGTGATAGAGATAGGCAAATAGGAAGATATAAGTAACCCAAGAAGAAAGATGACAAGATCAAAGAAAAATATATGCTGTAAGAAAGAACAGTGACTAAGATTTTTCTTTTCTGATTCAGGGAAATGTAACATTTATTAGGGCAGGTGAAATTATTATCATTATTTTGGGGAGAGAATTGGATTCTAAAATTATTTTCATCATTAGGGCCTTACTTTAAAATATACTAGATAATGGATCATATTCTATATAAGAGTTTGGGGAAAATGCAGAAGCATTTATATATATGGCTATTTATTATAGAAACTTTTAATAAATTCTAAGACCATAGCATGAAAACCTTCTTTAGAGCAGATCTTTATATAGAAAGAAGAGGGGACACCTGATGTTTTATACTCTAACTTGGACAGTGAAAGTGTATAACAAAGAGGGAATGGAGCGTTTTGAAAGGCAGTGGGGGTTGAGGAGAGAGCTCTGTGGGGCTCAGAAGACCTGAGCCAGATCTTCCTCCAACATTTACAGCCACATGGACTGAGGCATGTCACTTGATCTCCCTGAGTCTCAGTATTCTTATCTGTGAAACAGAAATGATAAAACTTACCACACAGGGCTAAATGTGATCGTGGATGTTAACATGCATATATATTAAAAACCTTATAAGGCAGACTTTATAAGAATAAAAATATTACTATTGTTATAGCACTTCATTAGTTTCTGAATTTCATTTTTCTGAATAAGACTTTTTCAAGAACTATAATTAAGATAAACAGATCACCCCTCCCCTTTTTTAAAGCAAGAAGTAGTTTCTCATCAGACCATGTGTTTTATAAGGAATATTTAAGGAACTTTTCTCAGAGGCCTTAACTATGTGCCTCAAGAGAGGCCAGCTCTCTCTCTCTCTTGATTACGGTTTAGGGCAAGGACAAACATAGTATTGTAGATATCCTTTCCCTTCTTATATCCCTTCACAATGTTCACATGTAGTGATTCAACTAGTCCTCTAGGATGCTTTATAATAGACCAGGCACCCTGTTATTCTTATGGAAACCTATTGACACATGTATTTGCTTTTTTGGACAAGGAAACTGAAGTACAGAGAGTTTAAGTAATGTATCTACATTCACTCTCTATGTTTTGTAGAGCTTGCTGCAGCAGAGATTCATAGTCACATCTCCTGCTTCCAAGTTAAATTTTCTTTTCATCTTAATGCTCTGTTTCTCTAAAGTGATGAGCCCCCTTTGATGAGACAGAGCAACAGCAAGACCTCTCCAGTCATCTGATGCACACAGCAATATACATAAGTTTATAGGTTACAACATCCTATAACTGAAAGTAACTTGAGAAATAATCAAGTTTAGCTGCCTCATTTAGAAAGGTGATAACTGAGGTCCGGAGAGGAAGTTTCCAAAATCATGTGATATGAGAGAGAGGACATCAAAGACACCAGAGCCAAGATATCTTGCCCACTTTTCCAGTATTCTTTCTATAGCATCTTCCACCTTCTATTGAATTACCAATCGATAACAAAAGCTTGGGCCAAAATGCTTTGATTACCCATGACCCACATGGAGGGGATAGGACAAGTGGAGAAATTGTTAACGTGATTCAGGTTGGACTAGGAAATAACTCACTTGCAAATTGTAACTGTCATGCACTTGTAGGACTGGCAGGTGTTTACCATTGACTTGCCATTCATTGGCTGGATAAGAACCTTGTCTGTAGGACACCTCTATGAACACTGTATACAGCATGGCTTCCATTTCTCTGGAGATAAAATTCAAAATCCTTTATCCAGTCTTGAAGCCTTTGCTTTGTATCCTCCTTTCTCCACAAGTTCGTCTCACACTCCTCCACTTCCCTCTCTGTACTCCAGACACAGAAGCAGTTTCTTATGGTTCCTCCATGTATCATGGCTGTTGCCTACCTCAGACTCACTTCCTTTTCTTGGTAATCCTTACTCATCTTTCAGGTTTCAACTTAAGTGCTCTCATGGAAGCCTGCTCTGGTCCCCTCTGTCTAGGTACATTCCTTCCATATAAGGTTTCATAGTATACTTTCCTTTTCTTCCATACAACTCACTCCCATCACCTGTTACTACTAACATTTACCTGTGATAACCACAACTTTCAAATATCTAGCTATCATACATGGAGAACTCTGCATAGACATTGAGGGTAACACAAATGTGTAATTTTTTATGTCTTTAAAATTGACATTGACCGGTTATTTAACATGCCTCACAACTAACAGCTATCCATATCATCTGTGCCAATCTGATGGACAATCACAATTATGTATGGCAGGAAATAGCTAAAGTTAATCCAAGGTGGTTACATACTCTATCAGCCATACAGTCTTCACGTATCCCAATTATTGATCTTTAACTGACTTCTTTCTGATGGATGTGTTGCCTCTGCTTAGCACGTGTGCCTAGTGTGCTAAAAAGAGTTTGTCATTGTGTCCAGCGTAATAATACTGCATCTGTGGGGTTTCTTATTTGCTCGTGTCATGATCTGTCCTGCTTCATGTCTTTGTCGATGGCATAGATCATATGGCATGTCACATCTGTGTGAAGAGCTAGGTGACTGGGGTGGTTACTCCATTTTGAGTTTTGATTCAGCAGAAATATTATATAATCTGTATCTCTTTTCCCTGTAGGTGTGAAATTCAAATAATTGAAGATGATGCATATCAGGGCCTAAACCACCTCTCCATCTTGATATTGACAGGAAATCCTATCCAGAGGTTATTCCCAGGAGCTTTTTCTGGACTATCAAGTTTACAGACGCTGGTGGTTGTGGAGACAAATATAGCATCTCTAGAGGACTTCCCCATTGGACATCTCAAAACGTTGAAGGAGCTTAATGTGGCTCACAATCTTATCCACTCCTTCAAATTACCTGAATATTTTTCTAACATGCCCAACCTTGAGTATTTGGATCTTTCCAATAACAAGATCCAAAATATTTATCATAAAGACTTACAGGTTCTACATCAAAAGCCTCTACTCAACCTTTCTTTAGACTTGTCCCTAAACCCTTTAGACTTTATCCAACCAGGTGCCTTTCAAGAAATTAAGCTCCATGAACTGACTTTGAGAAGTAATTTTAATAGTACAGATGTAATGAAAGCTTCTATTCAAGGTCTGGCAGGTTTACAGATCCATCAGTTGGTTCTGGGAGAATTTAAAAATGAAAGGAACTTGGAAAGATTTGACAAATCTATCCTGGAGGGACTGTGCAATTTGATCATAGAAAAATTCCGGATAGCATACTTTGACACGTTCTCAGAGGATGCTATTGACTCATTTAATTGTTTGGCAAACGTTTCTACCATTTCTCTGGTGCATCTGTATTTCAACGGGCTAAAACAGCTCCCTAAAAATCTCGGATGGCAACGGTTAGAATTGGTTAACTGTGAATTTGAACAATTTCCCACATGGAAGCTGGACTCTCTCAAGGAGCTTGTTTTCTCTGCCAACGAAGTTGGGAACACTTTTACTCAGGTTAAGTTGGAAAGCCTTGAGTTTCTAGATCTCAGTAGAAATGACTTTAGTTTCAAGAGTTGCTGTTCTGAGAGAGATTTGGGGACAACCAGACTGAAGCATTTAGATCTAAGCTTCAACAATATTATTACCATAAGTTCAAACTTCTTGGGCTTAGAACAGTTAGAATATCTAGACTTCCAGCATTCCAGTTTGAAACAGGTCAGTGATTTTTCAGTATTCCTACCCCTCAAAAACCTCCGTTACCTTGATATTTCTTACACTCACACCCAAGTTGCCTTCCATGGCATCTTCAATGGCTTGATCAGCCTCCAAATCTTAAAAATGGCTGGCAATTCTTTCCAGGACAACTTCCTTCCAAATATTTTCATGGAGCTGACTAACTTGACCATTCTAGACCTCTCTGATTGTCAGCTGGAACAGGTGTCCCAAGTGGCATTTAACTCACTCCCTAAACTTCAGTTGCTAAATATGAGTCACAACCACCTCTTATCATTTGATACACTTCCTTATGAACCTCTTCACTCCCTCCAGACTCTGGACTGCAGTTTTAATCGTATAGTGGCCTCTAAGGAGCAAGAACTACGGCATTTTCCAAGTAATCTATCTTCCTTAAATCTTACTCGGAATGATTTTGCTTGTGTTTGTGAACACCAGAGTTTCCTGCAGTGGGTCAAGGACCAGAGGCAGCTCTTGGTGGAAGTTGAACAGATGGTGTGTGCAAAACCTTTGGACATGCAGGGCATGCCCATGCTGAATTTTAGGAATGCTACCTGTCAGGTGAGAAAGACCATCATTACTGTGTCGGTTTTCACTGTACTCTTGGTTTCTCTGGTGGTGGTTCTGGTGTATAAGTTCTATTTCCACCTGATGCTTCTTGCTGGCTGTAAAAAGTATAGCAGAGGTGAAAGCACCTATGATGCCTTCGTTATCTACTCAAGCCAGGACGAAGATTGGGTGAGGAATGAATTGGTAAAGAACTTGGAGGAGGGGGTGCCCCCTTTTCAGCTCTGCCTTCACTACAGAGACTTTATTCCTGGTGTGGCCATCGCCGCCAACATCATCCAGGAAGGTTTCCATAAAAGCCGGAAGGTTATCGTCGTGGTGTCCCAGCACTTTATCCAGAGTCGATGGTGCATCTTTGAGTATGAGATTGCCCAGACTTGGCAGTTTCTGAGCAGCCGTGCCGGCATCATCTTCATCGTCCTGCAGAAGTTGGAGAAGTCCCTGCTGCGGCAGCAGGTGGAGCTGTATCGCCTTCTCAACAGGAACACCTACCTGGAGTGGGAGGACAGTGTCCTGGGGAGGCACATCTTCTGGAGACGACTCAGAAAAGCCTTGCTGGATGGTAAACCACGCAGTCCAGAAGGAATGGCAGATGCAGAAGGCAGCTAGCGTGGAAGAGTAACCTCTGCCTGAGAAGGAAACACTTCGTTCACTAAATGAGAATTAAATGCTGTGACATACCTGGCGCTGTGCCAAGGGCAGATGATTCAGTGGTGCCGAGGAACCCAGGACTGCTGACCTCATGGGGTTTACAGTGCAGGGGGAATAAGTACTGTGCTAAATTACAGAATCTCCAGGTGGATGTTTCAACCAAATCAGCTAAGGAGTCCATGGCAGGGAAAGTCAACTCAACACTTACCCCATCAAACTGAATTAGACCTAAGACCCTGGCCCTAGTGAAATCAGAAGAAGGTATAGTTCTTCACCTGAGTCTTCTGAATGGAAACTACCTCATGTTTTACATTTTAGCCAGCTTAAATTTAACTGAATGAGGTCTTTACTCACTTTTCCCTTTTCTGTTGAATGCAATTTAAATTCCACTTGATAACTCAGAAGGCTCCTGATTGAGACCACCTCCCCTCCAATTTCAACCTGTTTCCTTACATAGGCTAAAGTCTGTAACTAATTCCAAAGGAAATCTGAGTAATACATATCCACAAACATCCTGGTCTTTCTTTTGTATGTTCTAAATATTAACTGTGCCTGATATATTTTTGTTTTTATAAATCTAGTTCTCATTTTTCATGTCTTCTCTATAAACTCTTACCATAAATAAGGCTTTTAGAGACATGCTAGAAATTTCCATATTTAAGCACTATCATTCAAGAAAATATGTGAAATTCACTCCATCACTTTGTCGCTTGATGTCACTCTAAAGTTATTAACTACTACGTTATGACTGTCATGAAGGAAGCATTACAATGATTTTGTTTAAAGTGGCACTTTTTGTAAGAGAGAGGGACAAGTCCAAATTCCTGGTCTTATAAAGAGCAATTCAGGCTAAGGGCAGGCCAAGAAATGGGATGGCCTCAGGAGGTCATTTTTTGATGGTCCTAGAAACATATGGCTGATACAGTTGAGGTGACCACATGACGAGAGCTGCAGCAGTCTCTTCCACAGCAGATGAATATTGCCTGACAGGACATTGATGCCTTCAGGGATTGTGAAATAGTTTAAGGTGGGGAGCATACATTGTGGCTTCCTGTTGGGTATCACTCTGTGACCACATTTAGGAAGGAGTGGATGTTATGACTGAGAAAATAATGTCACTGAGGGTAAAGTGGGTCATGTTGAGGAGAATTCTTCGAGGAGCACACACTTATCTTCCCCAGAATGGTACATTCAAAGGAAGATCAGTGAAGACACTTGGAAAATATGCTTGTCAAAACTGAAAACATGGCCACACCCAAGAGTGTGCTTGTGACGGAGTGTTTCAGAGTGCATTTTCATTGCAATATAGTGGGAGGTGTTGCACACAGCTGGGTGTGCTTCTGAGTCTTACGTGGTAGTGAAAGTGGATGGTGGATCTATGTATTTGTGCATGTCTCTAAGTATTACTGTCTGTGTGTGGATGCAAGAGTTTGTGTGTGTGTCTGTGTGATTATGTCTGTATGGAACAGTGTGATTATATTGCAAGGGGAATATGTGATTGATGTGAATGTCTACAGCTGTTGCTTTATTATTTTTATTATTTTTTAACGTTTATTTATTTATTTTGAGACAGACAGCAAGCGGGGGAGGATGAGAGCGAGAATCCCAAGCAAGTTCCATGCTGTCAGTGCAGAGTCCGATGTGGGTCTCCATCTCAGGAACTGTGAAATTGTGACCTGAGCTGATATCAAGAGTCGGATGCTTAACCGACTGAGACATTCAGGTGCCCCTACAGCTGTCTGAGATAGGTTCTCTACTCTTGTGTTTGTATGTGATTACTTATATACAAATGTCTACATTAGATTCTGAGTATGCCTGAAGGCATGTGTTTTCTGCGCGTGTCCACGCTATAGTGAGTGTGTGTTTTGCACATGTGTGTTAGTTCAAGCAAACATACAAGACTCCAAGGAGGAAAATCAAAATGTAACTAGAGTGTTTCTTGCATACAAGGCTGATGCTGGCCTTCTTCCCATCAGCCTCCTCTCCCAGATGGGAATTCAGAAAAATGCAGGTGAGGTAGACCAGAAAGGAAAGAAATGATACGATGGAAATGTAAGGGGAGGAAAGAAGAAAGTCAGGCCTAGGGCAAATTCTTTGCAGCTATTTAAGTCCTCTGGATTGAAAAGACATGAAGAGTGGAATAGAGAGAAAGTAATACTAATTGGAATGCCTTAAATTTGTGTAATACCTTACAACTTGGAATATAGTCACACGATTAGGACTACATATAAATTTCTTATCATTGAGGTGAGGTAGCAGGTTAAGAATTAGTTTCCTCATTTTACTGACATTAAACCTGAAGTTAAAGGAAGTAAATTTATTGTCAATAGGCCACAGTGTAAATGAACGGCAGGACCTGGACTTGGGCCTCCAGCCTCCTCAGGGCAGCTCAGTTTTCTACTACACCCCACTGCTTCATGCTGAGAGTTGGTAAAACAAGAAGTGAAACCCCTGTAGTTTTCTGTGTGGTTGACGCTAGTCAAGGGTTTTTCACTGAAACCATGAATCTTTAGGCAAATACATATGCAATACACATTATATATCAAATGATTTACTTACAACACATTTCTTTCCATAAAGGATGTGAGGGAGATTCAAATGGGCAATAAGGCTAACCGATTAGAACCAGAAAAGCTGGACAAAGAATGAAAAGGGGAAAGGAAGACACTAAGTGTAAAGTTTAGCATACTGTTTTCCCATTCAACCGTTGGAAAGACCCCCCCCCCACCCCCCGCTGGTGTTTTGGGTAGTGTGGCTTCTGGAGAAAGCCAAAATTCAGATTCACCATGTATCCTGTATGCTTTGGGCTTCACTTTTATAAGAGTCGAGCCAACTCAAATACAAAATGAGGGTAGAATATTACTCTGTAAACTGTTGTAAGTATTAAAAATAATTGCACATATAAGGGATACTACTTTTATGGAGGAGTGATCCTCTGGGACTTTATGCAGGGCGAACAGAAAGAAACACTAAGTGGTCTTCTCAAAAACAATATTTTAGCAATTGCTGTTTTCCCAAACTGTGGGACCACAGGACGACTGTAACTGTAATCAGGCAGTTTCTTTCTGACTTGGCCTCCACCCACAGGATTGTGAGAACCCTAGACCCCTTCTGGACTTTATCACCTTTCTAGAAATCACCAGCAGGTCCTCAGCAGGTCCTTGGAGGGTCTTACATAAACACAGTTCTCACAAAAATGACTGACTGCTCTGTGAGGGCAGAGGGCATGTGCATTCATCGTTTGTTGCTCCAGCCCTGAGGTCAATGGCCTGCACACAGCAGACAGAACAACATCTGTCTATTTGAAGAATTAATGAGTGAATGAAGAACCATCTCCAGAGGGGATGTTGTCCTTTACACCTCCTGGTCAAGGCCCCCAGGTCCCAGGCCACTGTTCTCTGCCACCCATGCAGTATCTGGGGCTCTAGCTTTCCATGGCTACTTCCTGTCTCTGTTGTTGTCTGCATAGATGGTTTCAACTATTTCCTCCACTCGGTTCCTTAACTCCAAGTATCCCAAAAGTTACTTTGCAGAAGAGAGGAAGAGGAGTTATAATAGTTACTTACCCGTAGTGGCTATTTTTAGGTCCTACTCTACTACTTTATGTATGATATCTAATTTAAATTCCCATACCATGACTACGAGATTGATTCTGGTAATATCAGCATTATTACCCATTAGGAAACAAAGACTTTGAAACTGTAAGTAACATACCCAAAGTCACATAGCTAGTAGTAAATGCACAGCTTGGATTTAAAACAAGTCTCTCTGAAATTAAAAGTCAGCTATGCTAGATGGTTTCTCTAATGCCTTCCTTCTATTTCTTATAGAGATTTTAGTACTACTGTTCTTTATTTTTATTTTCTCTTTGTTATGGCCAGCACTCAACACCAGAACTGAGCTACGATGGTGAAACCAAAGGATGGGTGTTGGGCCAAAGGTTAAACTGTGTAAGAGACAGCAGGCTGTCCATGAAATCAACCATTTCCTCCCATGATGCTGGACTAAGCCCTTCTCACTTCAGTGCTCTTTTCCAATAGAGCACATTCTTGTCCATGAGGCTCCCAGGGCTTTCAAGCAAATAGGCCCATCCAAATGGCCTTCCAGATGGGCCCAGCTGATTCTGTATTTATAGCAATTACCTACCACCCTGTACTCAGTGATCCTTTCTGCCACATGGCTTTATATATGGCCATTCCTTTCAGTGTCTTCATTAAATGACATTGGAAAGCAACTTGATATAAAGCTGATATAGTCTGAGTTCATCAACTTTAGCAATGTATCTTGACACAGGATTTAAGCTGGACAGTCTGGAGGAGGAGCAACATAGCATGAACCTTGCACTGGGTTTCCTACTGGCACTGTTATTCTCCCTTCTTTTGGCTTAGATAAACGAGAGGACCCCAATAGCTCAGAGTCTGAGAGTGTGAATTTCAGCCTACCACCTAAAACACGAAGAGTCTATTTTGCTAACTAAAGAAGAATATAGATGCTTTGAAAATCAGAAGTGGCTAGAAAGTCTGACTTTTACTTTCTTCTCGTGGAACATTCTAGCTGTTGTTACTAAATATAGGGGGTGTAGATAAAAACAAAATTCTATGTGGACCTGTTTATGGAGCTGTTATCCCAGTATATGTGTATGGTGTACTTGGGTTTGGATCCTGGTTCTGACACACTTTCACAGTATAATTTTTTTTGAAATTTTTAGTTTAATTTATTTGCTTTTAATTTTTAAATGTTTATTTATTTTTGAGAGAGAAAGAGACAGAGCATGAGCTGAGCAGAGGAGGGGCAAAGAGAGAGAGGGAGACACAGAATCCAAAGCAGGCTCCAGGCTCTGAAGCTGTCAGCACGGAGCCCTGACACGGGGCTCGAACTCATGAACTATGAGATCATGACTTGAGCTGAAGTTGGTTGCTTAACCAACTGAGCCACCCAGGTGCCCCTCGTGGTATAATTTGGAACCAGTTTCTTATGCTAATTCTCATTCCTTTTCTTGAGTGGCAAGGGTAAGTAAGTTTCTCCTGTGCTACAGGGCTATTATGAAGATAAAAGAGAGAGTGAAAGGGAGACACAGCACAACCCTAAATTTACCCACTTGAAGGGTCCACCTGAAGAATAGGTAATATCCCAAGCCTCACATGAAGTTGACATAGAAACCTGGCATCCTGAAGTTCTCTAAGGCAGGAGTCTTACTCAAGAAATTGAATCTCGGGGAGGGAGAATGGAAAGAGAACACAGGAAGAGCCCTAGCTCTGAAACACATTGAATTACCAGATGCTGCTGCCAGAATTTACAAAGGGGCAAAAGCCATATTCTGTTTATTTTTAATGCAGCAGAATCCTGCTGTAGCAGACAGCGAACCACCTGGGAGGGTAGAAAGTGAGATCTGGTCTAGGCGCTCTATTTACTTGTTATATGACCATGGGAAAGCCATTCAAGCGCCTTGGAGGCTCAGATTTCAATACATAAAATAGGAGTAACAGTACCTTCTTGGCAGACCTCATGGGGCTATAATGATAATGCTGACAATAATAATGTTACCTTTATTTTTAAAATATTTTTTAACATTTATTTATTATTGAGAGACAGAGAGAGACAGAGCATGAGCATGGGAGGGACAGAGACGGGGGGAGACACAGAATCTGAAGCAGGCTCCAGGCTCTGAGCTGTCCGCATAGAGCCAGACACAGGGCTCGAACCCACAAACCACGAGATCATGACCTGAGCTGAAGTCGGATGCTTGACTGACCGAGCCACCCAGGCTGTTAGTTAAAATGATTTAACTAACCAATCATTTCATGCAAAGGCTTTGTATGTACTAACTCATTTGCTTTGTCACATCAATGAATTGAGAAGATACTAGTTATTTCAAATTTACAGATGAGAAGACTGACACTTAAAGATATTCTCTAATGTGTCACCTGCTAACAAATGCGAGTTCTGTGGTTAGGATGTAAGGCCACGTCCACTTCATAGCAAGGTCTATTTAATACTGTTCTGCACGGTCCTCTCAAAAAAAAAAAGCATAAAACTTCCTATCTCACCATCATAATTTTGACTGATATTAACCAAAGGGAATTATTACTATTGCTACTTTTGGATATTAATACCACAGCCATATGAGCCTGGGAAAAAGTGAATCAAAGATATGCATGATTAAAGCTGTTTAACAATGGACAAATCAAGCCCAGTAGATGATGATTTTCCTGAAAACAATAGCCTTAAGTAGCTGTATCATTTCTTAGTCAGTCTGACTTCCTGAATGGAATCACAGACTGGTGATTTAACAGAGGTTATGCGGGGAAGTTCCAAAAGCTAAGGACCTTCCGGCTGGTTGGAATAAAATCACACACTCTTCAGGAGATCCCCAAGCTTTCTAATTCAAAGTGAAATCCTGTGGAATAAGTAGTTGATCAAAAGCAACCAAATACACTGAGCACCATGCATGCTCTTCTGATTGTTACTGATCCCCTGTGAGTTAGGTACTACTCTCCTCATCGCTAAAATGGATGCTCAGAGAGGATGAGCCACTTATCCAAGGTCACACAGTTTATAGTATTAATAATAACTGACATTTGCTTTTTTCTTCCCCTCAGCCTGTGCCTGAGACTGTTCTAATCAGTGTATTAATTCACTTAATTGTTAAAAGGACCCTATTGGGCAGGTACTTGGTAGCTAAACTACCAAGTTTGGCCATTTCTCGGATTAAGAAACTGAGGTGCAAATGTGAATTGTCCAGTTGGAAGGTGGGGTGGATAGCGTGTGTACACAAGCTGGCCTGATTCCCAGGGCTACATTCCTTCCGCCATGTAACGACTGCCATGGTGCCCTGGCTACTCTACCATGGGGAGAAGGACTGAAGGATAATGTAGACAAGGTCAGTAACCCCCATGCCATCTAGAAATGGAAAGTTTAAAAGGCAGTGTCTGCTCCTCGCCTTGATCTCTGCAGAAATAGAGATGATACCTCCCTGTGACAGTGCTAAGTGACAATTCTGAGTGTAAATGTGTTTTTTGGCACAAATTGTCCTGTCCTAATAGTCTTGATTATAATTATAAAATAATGGGTTTCTGAAAGGCTGCAAGCAGTTCTGGGAATGGCAATAAGGGTTTGGAAACGACATGTTGTTTATGCGAGAAGTGTTTTGTTGAAAATTAAACCCACGTTTAGGAGAAAGGATTGTGTTGTATGCTCTTAAGAAACTAACTCACTATGTAATTAAATCAAAACCAGTCAGTTGCCAATTTGAGCTCTTGTCTCACACTAATGACACCCCGTTTCCCATGAGCCAAGCAACATGACTGACCTAAAAAAACCCAGCCTGGATCTTCTCCACTGCCCCCAAGAACCTCGCTCCTCTATTTCCCTGGGGGCCCTGTGAGATGCGGTTGCAAAGCCCATCTTCTTCAGGGGATTCTATCTTATCTTTCCCTTTAGATTCTTGTTGGTCTTCTCACCTCCACACAAAGAAAGAATGAGCACTTACTGTTAAAGGGATTTTCTGGGAGGCACTATATGGAAATAAGGAGTTTTTAAAAAAAGGATGTGAAAAAGTTTTAGAGGCTCTGAACTTCTCACAAAATCCCCAGAGAAACTGTCTCTGACTTCATTTCTTAGAAGGGTAACAGAAGTCTCTCTTCTCTGTTCCAAGATCCCAAAGTTAGATTAAGCTACTAAATCTCCCATGTTTTCTTGTGTCTCTAGGTCACTCTCTCTATCTGTTCTATGTTCTTCTAGCATCTTCCCTCACCCTTCATTTGTACTCAATCTATTTCCACCAAGGACTTTAGGCAGCTTACAATTGAGATAGTTTTAATAGAACTATTAAAAATGGAAACAGTGTATCAAGATGATGAAGTTTACCACCTCCGGCTTTTTAAAAAGCGCTTGGCTTAAGAATCACTTGAGGACGTTAATTATCTATTTCCATCCATTTTTCTAGATGTGTTTATGATCTTTATTGTTGAAAATTCTGATTTAGTATCAGAGATGGGGCTTAAGGAATCTGTATTTTGAAAGGTTGCCCAAGTGATTTTAAGGCACAGACAGATCTGAGAATGACAGTCATAATAGAAAATGGAGGATAATACCCCACATTTAATATGGTTACTGGTTTTGTCCTTGAGATTTATTGCTACTATTCATAACAGCCAAGGCAAGGTCAACGGGATGGAATATGTGATCCTTCTTATCAAGGGAAATAAGACACTCCCTATTGGTCAGACAGTTTCTTTCTTTCACACTGTATGGTTATTCCCCTCATCCTCCCAGGTCAGACCCGATGGGATGCTAATGGTGGCCTAGTTGATTCTGAGCTTACAATATCCATTTAGATCTTGTGACCTAGGCTCTTGCCCACTTCTCCTAGTTCCTCCTAGTGTGGTTCCGATTTTCCTTCTTCACGCTCTAGAATAGCTGAGACCCGGCATAAGCTTATACCAGAAACATGTCATGGTCTGCTCTGGGCTCTCTGAGCCATCTGCTGCCAATTCTGGTTTTCTGATTTTTATTGCAAAATAAATAAAAATAAAACCTGCCCGCTGTACTTTCACAAACTGACCACTCAGCTTGCCTTTGACAATCAAGATTCCAAAAACAGTTTTCTCTGGGAAACACCAGGATCTCCGACGCAAAGACTAGCTGAGTCATTGTCAGTCTTCCCAGGAACCTCTTTTTCAATATTGTTGGGAGGCAAGTAGGGCAGTGAGCACTGAAGGTTGATATTCAGTAGATTTTGTCCTTTAAGGCTGAGATCCTGAATCCTCTGGTGGAGTGTACTGCTCCCCAGTGGGGAGGTATTTGCTGTAGAAACTTTCCAACTGCAAAGAGCACTTTTGAAATTCATGGCAGAGAGCAACTCTCTGGCTAGAGCTGTGTATCCTTTACACACATCATCTTTGGCTGGATTGGCCGTAGTTGCAATGTCTCGTCCAGGTCTGGGAACTAACCCCAAAGAGCAGGGAACACCCTTCTCAGTTATTAGAATATTTGCTGCTGAGATTAGGTAAGTAAGCAGAGGCAGCAGTAGTGTGGGTGAAAGCTTTGACCTGGATTCAAGTCTCTCGTCTATGAAATGAGACACTGGGGCTGTGTCAGCATTTTCTAAAGTGTGGTATGTTGGTAATCGAGATGATTTTATGCAGTTACCAGATGAGTAACTACCTTTAATGATTATCTATATATTCTCATGTTTTTTTTTTCCTACTTATGATAGGTTGTGTGAATAGTAAGGAGTATGATCCCTTAAAAATATTTTTAAGTTTATAATGCAAGCCTTTTTAGGAAAAAATCAAGAACAAAAACAGAAAACAAAATGAATAATGCAAGAGGTACGCAGATGTGGAAAAAAAAATTGATATTGCATGAGAAAGTTTGCCTATTGGAAATCAATGGACCAAATGGCTGCTGAGGGTCAGGCCAGCTCTCTGACATTCTAGTATGTTCACTTCTCCAGGACTATTTCCTTATCTCTAAAATGCAGGGGTTGGAGTAAATGTCCTTTATGGCCATTCTATCTATGATTCCAGGCATAACTCCATCATACAGATGTTCCATCACCCTTTACATGTGGTTCTAGCATCTTAAAACTTGTGATATTGTATGAAAATGGTAGACTCAATAGTAAATTCAGGGTTTATTCATGCATTTATAATTTCCCCCATTCGCCCTCATTTCTGGTAAAGGCTCAGCTATCAACTCAGTTGAGTGGCAGGTGAAAGACTATGGAAGAAGGGGTTAGGACAACTGGATGGTGCACTGACCTCACCACTATCTGTTTAACAAACAGCTTCTCGATCTCTTTGTTCCTTGGTGTCTCTTTGTCCATGGGGTGCATGGTTTATACAGGCACTTTGACAGACAGGAATCACTTGCATGAATCAAATGGAACAGAGGATTCAAGAAAGTTCATGCAAGTGGTATGTAAATCAGAAAAGTTAGTATCACACTGGATTGAAAAGTCCTTGAAGGGAGGGTTTCTCTTCCAAATTGTATGGTTCAACTGTATAAACGAAGAATACCTCCCAGCTTTCCCACTCATTTAAAAAGCTGCAAAATTAACACATGTGTCAGTTTTACAAGACTCTTCTATATTTTAGCAACATGTTACTTGGCTACTTTGAATCACCTTAAGGAGAAAACTGCAGTTTGTCTACATCCAAGCACCTCCTTGCACTACAATGCTTGAATGCTTGCTATTATCCTTCCCCTTTGCCGCACTTGACATGGAAAGTGATATCTCACAAGCTCCCAAACAGTTAGCTACGGAGGCACGGTCTGACCCCTGGTGTTTTCCACCATCTGCGAATTCTTGCCAGTTAAGAGTAAACACTCTTTGTAAATTTCATAATTGGCGCTTGATAATAGCAGAGACCTCTGGTTACTCATTCCTTCCTGCTCTCTTTCTTAAAATGCCATCCACGATTATCCCTTCTATCCTTCTATCACCGTGGGGCTGCTATCACCCCGCAGCCATATGCCACCGCAAACAGCCACCAAAGATGCACTCAGTGGCCAGGCTGCCAGACCTTCCAGGCACTTTCCCTTCTCAAGCGGCGAGGTCAAGCCACCGCCTTCCCAAGCTGTGGCATCTTCCTCTAAATCATTCTTCCTCCTTTGCCTGCTGCAGGCCCCTGTCTTTGCCCTTTTCTGGTTCCCAGAACAGTTTTGAAAAGAAACTTGTCCAATTATCTGGTGTTCAGTTCTGGTGCCATTCTCATCTGTCTAAATGTCACTTCGATCTTCCTTCCTTCGCACCTTCTTACTGGGCACAAAGTCGGTGCTTGCCCGGGAAGTCCTGTCTCCCACTCTGTCGTGAACTGCCAGTATCCTGCCTTCTCAGTTTTTGAATTTCTTTCTCCCTTTACTCTTTCCCTTCCCTTCTTATCTGTGAACTCCATTACCTGCTTCTGCACGTGACAATGCTTACTGCATTCCCCAAAGAATGTGCCTTTTCTTCTTCTAACATATTGGGAAGAATGCGAGCTCGGGAATCAGATCTGTTTTCTGATGCCAAGGCTTAGAGAACCTGTCTTGTTCACCTCGGCTGTAAAATGAGTATACTGAGACCTACCTACCTCTCAGATTTGTTGTCAGTTTCATTAGCTAGAGTAAAGCTCTCACTTTCCTTTATCTCCTTGAGAGTTGTCCTTATTTTATTAATCCTTCCTTCTGTTATTTATGGAGAAGCTACCCTACGGTGGCACACTGCAAGGCACGTGAGGTGGCAGATAAACAACAAGACATGTTCCCGAAGTTGTGGGGTTAAGATTCAAGTTGGTTAGCGAGATGTGCCAACAAATAATTAACACACACACACACACACACACACACACACACACACACTCTTAAGCCAACATGGCGGGGGTGGGGGTGGCTTGTTCTGCTTAGAAGCAATCACGGAAGGCTTTACAGAGGAGGTGCTATTTGACCTAGACATTTAAAAAAAATTTTTTTTAAATGTTTATTTATTTTTGAGACAGAGAGAGACATAGAATGAATGGGGGAGGGTCAGAGAGAGGGAGACACAGAATCTGAAACAGGCTCCAGGCTCTGAGCTGTCAGCACAGAGCCTGACGCGGGGCTCGAACTCACAGACCGCGAGATCATGACCTGAGCCTAAGTCGGCCGCTTAACCGACTGAGCCACCCAGGCGTCCCTTGACCTAGACATTTTAAAAGACTAGCTCTGCAGGTGGATCATAGTGGAGGCTGAGGAAAAGGAAATTTTGAGAAAAGAAATAAGGGCACCTGGGGGCTCAGTTAGTTGGGAGCCCGACTTCGGCTTTGGTCATGGTCTCATGGCTCATGAGTTCGAGCCCCACGTTGGGCTCTGTGCTGACAGCTCAGAGCCTGGAACCTCCTTCACATTCTGTGTCTCCCTCTCTCTCTGCTCCTCCCCAGCTCACGCTCTCTCTCTCTCTCCCTCAAAAATGAATAAAGAGACGTTTTTAAAATAAAAGAAATAGCACACACATGAAATATTAATACAAGGGCATGGCTATAGCACAGAGGGATGGAAAAGAATATAGTAGAACTAGTTAATTGGGTAGATGCCAATCATTAATTGACATCAGTTGACCCTGGCAAAGTCATCTATCGGACTGTTTCTCAGTTTGTTCATCTTTCAGTTAAGGATAATGTATTAAACAAGTTAACACAAACAAAGGGCAAGCCACCCAACAGTCACTCAAAAATACTAATTCTTCGGGTGCCTGGGTGGCTCAGTTAAGTGTCTGGCTGTTGATATCAGATCAGGTCATGATCTCATGATTTAGGAGATTGAGCCCTGCTAACAGTGTGGAACCTGCTTGGGATTCTCCCTCTCTCTCTCTCTCTCTCTCTCTCTCTCTCTGTCTCCCTCTCTCCCTCCCTCTCTCTCTCTCTCTCTCTCTCTCTCTGTCTCCCTCCCTCTTTTTTCTCTGTGCCCCTCATGCTCTCTCTCAAAATAAATAAACATTTAAAAAATACTGATTCTTTTTGTGTACTTTTGTTAAGAGATGGGGAAGATACCATGAGAATGAAAGCCCAGATAATTCCCTAGCATCAGGCCCACTGTATTGCAGTGTCTGGGACTTATAGGGCCCCAATTCTCATCCTGGTGTTGCTGCAACCAGGCTGTGTGACTATGGGGACGTTATAGATCAGATCTGAGAAACTGTGACTTGTGATTTGTTGTATTTTAAAAGCTGAGAATTGGGGGTGACCCCACCCTCCATTTCAAGAAACAAGACATTCTGGAATGTCACAACATCTGGGGTGGAGGAGTCACTGAGTAAGGGGAATGTGTCACTGGTGGTAAAACCGTTGTCAGTTGCATAACAGGGTTATATAATATCTCCTTCCCCTATTTCTAAGCCAGAGAGTCAAAGATTCATGACATGGCAGTTTTACTTCCCCGAAGGAGACACTGCAGTTGACTAAAATCAATCACAGATATTAGCAGCTGTAGAGCCAGCGACCAGAGAATATTCACTGAGTGCACAGTTTCCTACCAGATGGTGAAAAGGTACAGAGAGAAGAGACCACTACCTCCTGCCCTCAAGGAGATACTACTTGAGCAATAGGGACATAAGGGGGAACATCAGAAAAAGAAATCTTCCAAAGGACTCTGTACAACAGGGTGTGTTCACATGGCAGGCTTAGGCCTGGGCTCCCCTGTGTCTCTCTACACATCTCCTGCTCTGTGTAATGTCACAGGGACAGAAAGAGGCATGATCTAGATTGGAATCACATCTGCCTGGTCCACTACAGGATGCTGCCTGTGTATGAGGCAGACACCGGAGTCGAGGTGGTAGTTAGCAGTAGCAAAATGATATGAAAACCACTACAACTGATAAGAAAAGAACTGGGCAGAGGTGGAAGGAAGTGGGTGGGGAAACATGTGGGAGAATAACTGGAGCATTTCTGCTGACTGTTGTGGTCTTTGTGTGTGTGTGTGTGTGTGTGTGTGTGGTCATTTTAGAAACTTTTGTTCAACACTCTATTCAATGTAGGAATTCCTCCCACTACCTTAAAACAGTAAGAATTAAAATGAGACTAATGAAAAACATAAAATAATTATGAATTTCATGTATACTAAATAAGGCAGCCTTTGGGCTGTTACCATGTTCCAGGCAGTAATGCTGGGTGTTTTACAGCCGTCACTCCATTTAATGTTCCCAGAAGCCCTGAGAGGTGGCTGTCCTCATCATCACCATTGGGCAGAGGAGGAGAATGACCATCAGGGAGGTTGAACGGCTTCTTCCAAACCACTTAGCCAGTATATCACAGCTGGTGAGACGTAAGACTGGAATCCATGTGTGCCTGATTCCAAACCCTTCCCTCCAATATCTCTTACACATAACTGTTCCGCTTATACCTGCAACTCCAGGGATGGGGCTGATTATTCTCCAGAGTGTCTCATTTCATGGTTTGACAGCTCTGTTGACAGGGGTAGGGATAGAAAGATTTAAATGGAGCTCAAGTCAGCCTTCCTCTGCATCATTGTTGGACTAGTATTTTTCACCTGTGATGTGGAAAAGCGCTGATACTTGTTGCTTCGCAGGTGTGGGGAGGTGAAATAGAGCCTTGTCCAGAAGGGGAGTTGGAGTCAGACTCCGCCCTTTGCTCATCAGGAGCTCTTGGCCAGCTGGGAGCAAAAAACCATTGTCCTGGGGTAGGGACACCATTCTTGGAGAAGTTTCCTGCAGAGTCTCTTATTTTTCCAACTTGGCTGTACCCCCCTCTACAAGTCACTGACTGAGCTGTTTGGGAGGTAGGAAATGCTTAAGGAATGCACACAGAGGTTCCTTCCTCTATGACCTCCACAGTAATGTAGTTTGTCTGTGCTGCTCACCCGTTCCTCTCCAGTATACTAGGGTGTTTAATGTCATGTGTTTACAAGAAACGGGGCAACACATGTAAGACACTGAGCATGGTGCCGGGCACGTACTTCCTACGTGGTTCATGTGTGGTCAGCTTCTGTAACCAGCTTCTGAGCAGATGTTCAATGGGGCGTCCAGAAGCAGTAGACTGGAGTTCTTACAGGCATGGAAACTGGAGGAAGCAACTGAGAATCCCTATCTGGTAGCCTCCCTGCCCCCCCCCCCACCATAGCCCAGAAGGGAGAATAGACATTAATACCAGAATCCCTTGCCAACTCATTTAAAAACGTTGACTGAGCTCATGCTATCTGCCAGGCTCTGAAGGGGAGTGATATTAAAAACAAAATGAAACAAAACACAGCATGCCCTCCTCGCTCAGGAAGGTCAAAGTGAAGCATAGTATACGGGAAAGGGCAGTGGAATGGACCCTTCCCTAAGAGTGCACACGTGGTGCCATGGCTGACCAGGCAGCCAGTTGCTAACTGGGGCTTACCTATGGGGAGAGCTTCCTCCATGGCCAGCATTCTTCAATGTGCATGATGTGAATGCACTCATTTATCCATCCCATTATACAGATAGCAACACAAGGCACAGAGCAGCAGACAACTGAGCCCTAGATCATTGCAAGCCCAGAGGTCACTCTGGAGCTAGGTTCTACTTCTTGCCATGCCTCTACCACAAGGAGACAGAATAGAGTTCAATCTGGAAAACATTTTCTGTAATGTCTGCCAGGTCTTTGTTCCTGCCAGGAGTAGAATCAATGGGGAGAAAAGAAGGAAAACATTGTTCTTAATCTATCAGAGTTGTTGACTGAGTTGAAAGAGAGAAAGACATATGAGCTTTGGTCCCACTGTAGCATGATACACTGGAGGCAAAGACCAGTGATTAAGGGTATGGAGTTGGGTGACAGACAGACCTAAATGCCAGATGTACTATATATAAGCTGTGTGACCCAGGGCAGGTTACTTAACTCCTCTGTTCCTAGGTTTCATCATCCTGCCTGGTAAAATGAGGATAGTGCAGATACTTGCCTCAGAGAATCAGAATGGTGTAAAATAAAGAGACATAATTAATAGAGAGCGATTGGCATACTGTCACATACTAAGCCCTCAATAAGTGATACCTGACATGGTTTTGGAGTGGTGGTGGGCGTCCAGAGCCAATGAGAAAAGGTGATTTTATTTTATTTTTATTTCTTTCTTTTTTTAATGTTTACTCTTGAGAGAGAGGGAGAGAGCATGCGCGCTTGCGCAAGGTGAGCACCAATGGGGGAGGGGCAGAGGGAGAGGGAGACAGAACACCTGAAGCAGGCTTCAGACTCTGAGCTGTCAGCACAGAGCCCGACGTGGGGCCCAAACCCACGAACCATGAGATCATGACCTGAGCTGAAGTCAGACGCTTAACCGACTGAGCCACCCAGGTGCCCGGAAAAGTTGATTTTACTAAAGCACAGGGAAAGATTGTGAGGAGTGACTGATTATTCACTTGGGAGTTAGGGGGAGGTAAAGGCAAGGGGAAGTCTCCAAAAGGACTTTCATATGCTAACGAAGACGATCCGGAGGCCTAGCTATTGTCAAGCTAAGGTTGTTTCTCCCTCCAGCAAACCGTTAAGACAGTAGGGAGTTGCAGGAAGAATATTATATTGAATATATTGAATATAACATTCTTCCTGCCTCAAGTATTTGTCAATGGGCTGCAGGTTATAAGGAAATTTAATTTTATCTGCTATTTCCTTCTGCCTTTGTTTCCCAGTTCAATACCCCATCAATAGGATGGGGACATAAAGGATACAAAGGGCTGGAAAAATAGCAGGGGACCAGATCTGGAAGGACACTGAAATTGTTTAAGGTACTGGGAAACGGTGAAGCTCTTTTCTCCAGGAAGGGACAAGATCAGAGGATCAAGTGGTGGATGGATGGAAGGAAGAGGGGAGCCAAAGGCCAGTCAGCTGGAGCACGGAGGCCATACCCTCATCAGCTTTGCTGAATGTCAAAGAGGATCCTGATTCCTGATCTTGTGACAGAAGGACTGAAAGATCAGGAGACCTGGGAACCTGGGCCCCTTTTATCTCCATCTCATAAAGCATAGAATGGGACCTTCAGGGCCACAGAACAATCTGTTCTTTTTGGGAGAAAGCAGCAGCAGTGTCTCCTGTGGTCTGACCCAACAATGTGGGCTCTGCTCATTCGTCTCAATAGCTCAAGCACTAGATATATATAGAACTGTGGTGACAACAGGCAGAAGGTAATTTAATTTGAGCAAAAGCCCCAAGTGGAAGAGACAGGAGGCCCTTCTGAATGTAAACGCCTAACATGCACGGCTTTGTTTTTATTATTTCTGTATCCCCTAGCAAAGGCTCAGTCTCGTCATGTCTCCAGTTGCATTTGGCCAAACACCAGAGGGAAGAGAGACACAATCTAGGTCAGTGGTTATGCAAGGAAAGAAACCATTCTGAAAAAAGAAAACAAAAGCAAAACAGGACTCTTAGTCCCTTGGAGGGTTGGAAAGAGGAGAGTAGGATTATTGGTAATTCCCATGCTATCATTCACTTCCTATGAGCTGACAAGTCATTCTCTCCTAGATCCCCTAAACCTGGACCAGAATATATTAGCCATAGGACAGTGGAGAGGTTTCTCAGACTGTAATAAGTACTGGTATACATTCATGTGTGTGTGTGTGCATGTGTGTGGGGATGCGTGTATCTGCTTTTTTTTCCCCCTCCTTTTTTCTATCTACATAATCTCTTAGTTTCTTTGCATAAAACTGCTGTCACCTTTCTTTTATTTGTCTGGGGTTTAGTCCTATGCCTCAAGGTTCCTGAGACTTGGAGACAGGCCAAACTGGGTCTGAATCCTTCTTTTTACCACTTTCTGCACAGGTAGCTTCAAGAGAGTCACATGGCCTTCCTTAACCTCAGTTTGTTCCTAAGGTGAGGATAAGGTTGCTTACATTCTCAGGTTAGGTGGTAATGGAGTAAGGTAAGAGTAGAATGGGGCGTATCATAGAGGCTATATAAATACTAGAGCCCCACTCAATGACTACAAGGCACCCCCTTGGCTCTCATGGGCTTAAAATCCTCCCAGCATGCTGATGGGGTTTTGGGGTGATGGTGGGGTTCAGAGCTGATGGGCAAGAAAGAATTCTTAAGGATGTCTTTGGTGCAAAAAGGTGATTTTATTAAAGCACAGGGACAGGACCCATGGGCAGAAAGAGCTGCACTGGGGTTGTGAAGAGTGGTTATATACTATGGAGTGGGGGAGGTAAAGTTAAGAGGAAGTTTCTTAAAGGGATTTTCCATATGCTAAAGACTCACAGATTACTAGAGGACTAGATATTGTCAAGCTAAGGTTGTCTTTCCCTCTAGCAAAGCATTAACATTAAGACAATAGAGGGTTCCTGGACTTTAGGCTATTGGTTAGATTGCCCCCCTCCGCCCTTTTTTTTGTAATTGTACTAAGATATTTGTAAACTGATGGAGACTCTTTAACAGTTTCACCATCTGTTTTCTGTCCTTTCCTTTGTTCTTGGGCAGCCAGGAGTTCCTGAGGAATATTAGGCATATCTCCCCTTTGGAGGGGGTGGTGTGCTAGGCCGTGTTTGGCCCTCAGCTTGCCTTATGGTCCCTCATCATCCCTTCCTACAAATTGGAGGTTCCCTAGTTCCCAACCTCAATTTCCATCTCCTCAAAACCTTTCTATCCTTCAAGGTCCAGCTAAAACTCTCTTTCTTGGGGCAAGCCTTCTCCGACCTGAATAGCTCCCAGAGTTTGTCACTACACTGAACCCCAGTAGGATTTCTGGCCTAAAGTCTCCCATGGGTATCTCCTAGGCCCTCCCAAGATGCCAGGCTGTGTGATGACTTAATATTTTACGCAGGCTCTATTTGACCCTGAG